>NC_050089.1:17175062-17775062 GCF_009764565.3 Dermochelys coriacea | reverse complement strand
CCATTCCATTATCCAGAGCGGCCTTTTTGCAGGTAAATGGGGAGCTAAAGGTTCCTGCCCTCTGTACTAATTCATACCCCACATTGAGATCAGCTGTTGCTCTGTTAACTCGTGCTTTGCTCAGAGTGTGCGGCAGCACACATAGCTGTGGGGCTGACCCGTTGTGTCCACAAATAACGGACTGTGCTACCCTTATTGTCCCTTTAGCCACACCAAGGGAGAGAGTGAGGGAAAGCGAGGAACAAATGGCCTCTGGTCTGAGTTAGCAACCTCGTGGCTGCAGCCTGGGTTGGGTAGAGCATCCCCAAGGAGCTGCTGTGTATGAAGCCAGATACCCAGAGGCCAAACCAAAGCTCCCATGGCTCAGCTTGTCCAGGAGCATGGACCACCCTGGGTTAACGGGCAATGGGGTCTGCAGGGTGGTTAGAATGGGGCCTGAGGCAGGCAGGGTTCTGGAGTGGATGGGTCACTGTCTGTGCCTAGGGAGCTCCCCTCCACACATCACACCACACCCCTTGTCCGGGTCCGTGGACACCGTTCGCTCTCGCTGTCTGATATGCAGCAAGACGCACAAAGCAGGCAAGTCAGGACAGTGCAGGCCAGGAACGAGCAATTCTCACCTACTGCTTCCTAGTGCCCTGTAGCTACTCCATGCCATAGATACGGGTGCATTGTGTAGTCTGCAGGCTGCAGCGCTTCTCCTTCCCCCTAACGGTTTCCTCTCCTCTCTCCCTTTTTTCCTGCCCAGGCCCTAATTTTGTTTTCAACCTGTATCACATCCGGTGAGTATATTTAATGCCTGCTGGCAGGCGTGTGCAGTGAATTGCCTCAGGTCTCTGCTCGGGGCAGGAGGGGGGTAGTTCAGCAGTTTTCCCCAGTGTTATCTGCTAAGCCAGCCAGAGGAGGACAGCTCCCCGTCATCGCTCTCTTTAGGCAGAGTCAGAGAGCCTGGTTATGCTCTGGGGGGAGGAGTGGCCAGTGCATCTGTGTGTCTCCACCGGGTGCTCCCAGTGGAAGAGTTAGGCTTGGAGGAGGTGCTGGGCTCTTCCTCCTCTTGCCTTTTCTGTGAGTGTCGCAGGAGTGGGGAGGGAACGGAAGTGCAGGGCCCATTACTCTGCTAAACACGCCTCGTGCCTGCCTGTGTCAGGCAGCAGCCCACCCTCAGTGCCGTGTGCTGACTAGTGGGAGCCGCACTTGGGGCTGCAGTCCCATGCCAACAGCTTCCAGATTTCACCTGCCAGTACCCAGTGCTGACTCAGCTTCAGACCCAAACCCCAAACCCTAGCTGGGGTTTGGTCTCTGCCTCTGGACTAGCACATCTGTAGCATCTGGGCGACATGGGGCCCCTCAGCCTGAGATGGAGATTTCAGGGTTGGGATGCTGGGGCCTGTCAGGGCATTTCTGCATGTAACACAGGTGGCTCCAGTCTGCTCCATCCATGATAACTATCTGCAGCACTTGGGCTTCTCAGGACTTGTCAATACAGCCCCTGGTACAAACAAATCGTGTGTGTGTATTAATGTCCTGGAGCGGCTCCATCAAGCATCTGTCTCTCTCTGGCTCCCTTTAGCAGTCTGAAGTCTGTGGAAGTGGAGCTGGCCCCGCTGTTCACAGTCAGCGGCTCCATGAGTAACATGGGAAGCGGCTACATGCGGTTCCATGACAGGAACATGTGATGCTGCAAAGCCAGAGATACTGATGCTGCAAGGTGAGGCTGCAATGGTTCATTCCCTCCAGGGCAGGGAGCAGGGGCGGCTGATCATTAGCCGTGGGTGTCTTTATCTCAGACCATCCTAAGAATCTCAGTCTGATTCAGCTGCGACATAAAAAAGTCCCTTTGAAACTGTGGAGGCGTGTGCCACTCATAAACCTTGGGCGGGGCAGTCCCCATTCCCCTTCAGCTCTTTTAACTGCAGTCTGCTTTCCTCTCCTGCCTTCCCCTCTGATCATAGGCATGGGCATCGGGGAGGGGCCGTGCTCTCTGGCCCAGGCCAGGTGAGTCAGGGTGGGAGAGGGCAGCTCTGGCTCTTGCTTTTTCATGAAACATTACAGCCCACCCTCAACTCACTGTCCCCTTAAATGGCTGCACAGAACAGGCCTTGCGATCTGTGGGCCCTCAGCCACTGGGCTGGAAGAGCAAGCAGCTGGAGCTCCCTCTTTCATCAGCCCCACTGCTGCTGAAAACACCCAGTGCATACACATGAGAACAGGTGTCAGGTACACAGCTGGGAAATGGGCTTGACTGGACACACCTGCCTCTCTGTACCCAGACAGCCTGTCCATTTCACCCCAATTCAGCACTCTCAAGGAGAGCCCTTTCCCACCAGCACCCCAGGGCATTGCTGCCTGCCAGAAATACATGTGTATTGGGAACCTAACCTTTCCCTTCTTTCATGACAGGTCATTGGCTCTGCAGAGGTGGTTGTGTGAGCAATATCGGTTTCCCTGTGTCTTTGCTCGGGATACTGCTATCCATTACATGCACTGTCTCTCTGTCCATCCTCACTGGGCTGGGACGCGGCCACCTTAGCTTGTGTGCACGGCTAAGAAGGAATCAGAGCAGCAATGCGGTGCAAGTAACAGACTGGACTTCAGCTTCTCACCAGGCTCTGGTTCCATCCCTGGCACTGGTGCTCAGACAGCAGCCTGGTTTGGGTCACCAGGGCTGATAAGAGAAAGCATCCCTGTCCTCCCTGTGCTAGGCTCACACTCTTCAGTGGCTAAGAGTCATTACAACCTGGTGGGTGGGTGGCTTTTGGGAAGCTCCCTACATTCCCCAGTGGAAAAATCTCCTTGTCCCACTTTTCACTGCTCATTATTGGTATCCTGGTAGCACGCAGGGCCCCATGCTATGGATCCGGGCTCTGCTAGGTGTTGTAGATGCAGGATAGAGACAGTCCCTGCCCTGAGGAGCCTGCTGTCTCAGAATCATGTGAGAAATGAGAGGTGGGCCCAACAGACGGACTGGGAGAGCCCCAGGTCAGCACAGTGATGGCTGGCACTAAACGGCCCCTTGCCAACTCCTCCAGGTGACACCTAGCTCAGAGGTGCACAGCTGATCATCCCAGAAAAAGCCTCCAGAGTGGATGAAAAGCGGATGGGTTTGTCCACATTCAGCCTGCTGACCATGCTGCCCTGGCGTGTCGCAGTCCCTGGGTGGGAGAGGGCACAAGGATAGGCAGCTATTGGCTGGTCTGCAGCCCTACTGGCCTTTCCCACTGGCCTTGCTGCCTAGTGCTTGGAGAGTGTGGGGCTACTCCCCAGGAGCCAGGCAGCCACTGGTCTATCTAGTGCCATCTCTTGTCCTGCTGTTGGCCAGCTTTCCCAGGCCTGTCCAGGGGATTGAGATTTCCCCTCAGAAAAACCCTTGCCATGACTGAGGCCTATTGGGTGGTGAGAAATCCTGGGTTTTCCCCAGGCTCCTGTTTCAATTCCCCCGTTCACAGGCCTGCTCATGGCCTCCATCTGGCATGGTGTCTGAGGAAAGTGACTTCCCCTCCAACATCAAGTCGCTGCCCACAAAGTAACAGCTTAGCACTTCCCCCTCCTGCTCCAGAGCAGAGATGTGGGAGCGGCACCTTCCTTGGCCCCAGGAGCAGGGGCTTGTCCACATCTACAGAGAAGTAATGCATTGGAAACTGGCTGGAAAACTCTTCCTGGAGAGCAGTTATCAGTGGTTCACAGTCAAGCTAGAAGGGCATAATGAGTGGGGTCCCTCAGGAATCAGTTCTGGGTCTGGTTCTGTTCAATATCTTCATAAGTGATTTAGATAATGGCATAGAGAGTACACTGATAAAGTTTGCAGATAATACCAACCTGGGAGGGTTTGCAAGTACTTTGGAGGACAGGATTAAAATTCAAAATGATCTGGACAAACTGGAGAAATGGTCTGAACTAAATAGGATGAAATTCAATAAGGACAAATGCAAAGTACTCCACTTAGGAAGGAACAATCAGTTGCACACATACAAAATGGGAAATGACTGCCTAGGAAGGAGTACGGCGGAAAGGGATCTGGGGGTCATAGTGGACCACGAGCTAGATATGAGTCAACAGTGTAACGCTGTTGCAAAAAAAGCAAATATCATTCTAGGATGTATTAGCAGGAGCGTTGTAAGCAAGACACAAGAACAGGTTTCATAGTAGCAGCCGTGTTAGTCTGTATTCGCAAAAAGAAAAGGAGTACTTGTGGCACCTTAGAGACTAACAAATTTATTAGAGCATAAGCTTTCGTGAGCTACAGCTCACTTCATCGGATGCATTAGTGAGCTGTAGCTCACGAAAGCTTATGCTCTAATAAATTTGTTAGTCTCTAAGGTGCCACAAGTACTCCTTTTCTTTTTGCAAGACACAAGAAGTAATTCTTCCGGTCTACTCCATGCTGATTAGGCCTCAACTGGAGTATTGTGTCCAGTTCTGGGTGCCACATTTCAGGCAAGATGTGGACAAATTGGAGAAAGTCTAGCAAAGAGCAACAAAAATGATTAAAGGTCTAGAAAACATGACCTATGAGGGAAGATTGAAAAAATTGGGTTTGTTTAGTCTAGAGAAGAGAAGACTGAGAGGGGGCATGATAACAGTTTTCAAGTACGTAAAAGGTTGTTACAAGGAAGAGGGAGAAAAATTGTTCTTGTTAAGCTCTGAGGATAGGACAAGAAGCAATGGGCTTGAATTGCAGCAAGGGAGGTTTAGGTTGGACATCAGGAAAAAATTCCTAACTGTCAGGGTGGTTAAGTACTGGAATAAATTCCCTAGGGAGGTTGTAGAATCTCCATTGTTGGAGGTTTTTCAGAGCAGGTTAGACAAACACCTGTCAGGGATGGTCTAGATAATATTTAGTCCTGCCATGAGTGCAGAGGACTGGACTAGATGACCTCTCGAGTTGCCTTCCAGTTCTGATTCTATGATTGGCTCCATGCTGTGCTATCCCTTCTCCATGGCCAGGTCCGGATACAACTGCTCTGTGACCCAAAGTAGCTTGCTTTTAATGAGCGTGCTGGGCAAGTACACGCGGCCAATGTGCTGGCTTCAGGCAGGGCTGCCCCATGCGGAGGTGCTGGTGGCAGGGTGTTCTTTGGGTGTGAAATCAAACATGCCCCTGAGCAATTTTGTTCCCAGACCCTTTATTTTCAGGATTATTGCTTTGCCATTTGCCCAGTGACAGGGATCCTACCCTGCTCTGTTCACCCCTGGAATCCATTTCCCAAGCACCCAAATGTCAGGCCAGGAGGACTAGACTGGAGTCTTGTGGACCTGCTCCCATGGGGACAGTCCTGGTGACTCCAGTGGCATGGGATTGGCTAAGCAAGTCTCATTCCCTCCTTCCAAGGGATGCAGCTTTCTCCACTTCTCCTGGCCCAGGGAGCAAGGCACTGGGACCACGGGTCAAATCTGATCTGCCCCAGGCCCAAAATAAGATGGCCAATTTCTTTGTGCAAATGGGAACCATCACAGTCTCTGATTCCGGTCTGACTCCCCCACATTTTCAACAGTGCTCAGCTTCGGTGTGGGGTTCTTCCTTGTTTCGAGTGGTCACCAAAACTGGGGGAATTCCTGAGCTCTTGGTTTCTTTGAAAAGGAGCCCAAAAAGCAGACGCTCCATTTCCACTGAAATGAAAGTGTTGCAATTTTTGTTTCTCAAATAACTTCTCCATCCGCTACATCATCCTCAATTTCTTCTGCTATGCCCCACTTCCTGGGGTGGGGAGGGAAACATGGGCCATGTCTGTATTGGGAGTGAGTCCTGATTTCAGCCACTGATGCAGCTGCACCCAGTGCAGGCTACTAGCAGAGCTGCATGTGCACCGGCTCAATTTCCTCCTGCTTGAAACGGGGATAAGAGACACCAGTGCACACCTCAGCTTCCCTTGTCTGCAGCAGGGCTGGAGTCTGGGGAGATTCCTCAGTGCTGAACCCCACACTGCACTTCCATCCATGCAGCTTGGGAGCTGCTGGAAGGAAAATGATTCTGTTCCCACCGTTCTCTGCTGTGGAATTGTTTCCTGCAGGGACACAATGCAGCTTAGTGCAGGGGGCTGGGTGTCAGGAATCCTGCTGTGGAACCTTCATGAGATGGCAATAATAACCCCGGCAGTATGGCCAGGCTTAGCTCGTTGCTGTCCGTAGAGCGCTTTGAGATCCTCTCTGGAGCAGTGCTAGAGAAGGGCACATGCTGTTATTTTATATGGAACTGGGAGCTGTATTTTCACACTTTAGAGCTGGAGTTGGGAGCTTTCTACCACTTATCATTCATGTAATATATACTGGGGCAAAGGCAATTAACTCCTTGTGTGCCAGGATCTAGTGCCTGGCAAGACCCACTCATCATTAGCACGCGCATGTGAAGAAGGGCGGCAGGGCCTACTGCTGAACTCTGCATGGTACAAAATAAACAGAGAACATAGAAAACTCACAAGCAGAAGGTTACAGAATGTGTTGATGGGCCACAGAAATTGATAGTTATTTTTGTACAGGTGGGGAAAATGCCTTTTACAAAATGAGACTGCAACAAACTTCCCTCTTTAGTGAAGTAAATTAACAAACATGGAAATTTGGCTGTACAACATGAATAACGAAAGCAAATACTTCAGAAAAGCCCAAATGCTTGTTCGTGGTTTTCTGGTTGCCCTCTTCTGGACATGAATGTCCCCTAATGTCCCACGTGTGAGCAGCGGTGTGGTAGGGCGTGCGTACCTGAGCAACAATATCTGCTGGCAAAATAGGAAATCACCAGAACAGCATTGAAATAAGAGGGGTGGGAAAGCGAGCGTCCTGGCTAAACTCCAGCCTCGGGAGGAGAAGCATGGTCGAGACACTGGAGCAAAGGATGAGGAGGCAGGAACTCCCAAGTTACCCCTGCACTGGGCATTGGCTCCCTCCAACATCTCGGGAAAGGCATTTCCCCTCGTCATGCCTGAGTGAAGAACACTGACCTACCTTAAGGGGATGCTCCATTCATTAAAGACTCTGAGGCATCAAACTCTAACAGCATTGTTCTGTCTAGCTGAACACTTCTTGTCATGACCGTGGGTTTGGCATGCTTCACCCCACTGTGGGCAAACGAGCTTGCTATGCAGTGACTGCTAGGGAAACGTATGGGCATTAGGATATGTTATCTGTGATTGTCAGCTACATTGCTGGAAGCAGTGTCAAATCGTGGGTCGCGCCCTTGTGTCCCCAGCTGCAGAGCGTTTGTGCTTTCTCGCAGAGGCGTTCAGCTTGCTACAAACTGCAGGGAGGAGGCTCAGGGACTAGGGTTGGACACAATCTGCATGCAATGACATTGTCTCCCCCACTGAGGGAGGGAGTAGCAGAACCAGCTTTCATTGCTCTGTGCACTTGTGTATTCTCTGCATCCTTTGGGCTGCAGGGTGTTCGTATAGACACATGCTATGAGCAGAGTTTTGGTAACCTTGCCTCTTCTGCCGTGCAATGCAAACCTGCCAATAAATGTCATCATCATCAACAAGAATGACCACCTTTAACTTACTACAAATGAATACAGCCGGCTGTCCCATGAACACAGAAATAACCCCCCAGGAAAGTGCCCTGTGGCAGTTTGGTTTTGATAGGCAGGTAGGTGCCCTAGGCGGATTGCGTGCAGGCTGGGAAGGGCATAAGGGAAGGGATTTTTGAACAATGTATAGGAAAATGTTTTCTCAGAAGGAAAAACACAAAGAAAAAGCAATGGTCTAGTTCAGCGGAAGGCATGAGAACAGAATCAAAACAGACTAGCTCCATGGCAGGGTTAGCAGGGGAGCAAAGCTACAACCACAAGAGAAGGCCTGCGAGAAGGGTGCTAAGTCTGAGAGTGCTGGAGACCTGCAGCTGCGCTGAGCTGGGACATCAACAGGAAACAGAACAGGTAACAGTCACAGCAGGGGGAAGAAGCTGTCCTCTCTCATGGCTCCTTCCTGGGGGTGGGGCGGAGGTGCTGTGTAAATACTCCTGAGCACAGTAGGACTAGAGAAGTGAAGGAGAGGTGACTGGAGAGCTACAGACTGGCTGCAGCACCTGGGGGTGGGCTCCTTGTGGCTTTTTTGCTCACTTCCTGCACATGAGAAACTGGTAGTAGCCTGGAGCCAGCCAGAGGGAGTGTGTACAGCCCTTATAGACCAGATTAGTGATGCCAGATGAAATTCGCCTCCTTCCTGCCTCCCCCCCAACTCCTCGGGGTATTGGCTCGGAAAAAGTGTTCCTTAAAATTGGTATTTTTTATTATTTGTATCATTGTAGCTCCTAGGACCCCCAGTCATAGACCAAGACCCCACTGTGCTTGGCTCTGTACAAACACAAAACCAAAAGTTGGTCCCTGCCCTAAGGAGCTGACAATCTAAGTATGAAACCAGAGACAACAGATGGATACAGACAGCCCGATGGCGAAGTACGAGGACCCAGAGAGACAGGGTTATTCTCTACAAGGCTGGAATAAGCCTGATTCTAATATCCGCCTTTGCCTCTGGGGGTGGGAAGTTCCTAAAGGATAAAGAGCTCCCACAGGTTTCTCAGCTGGATTCCAGCCGTGCATAGAGCTGCACCCCTGTGTTTGTATGCGCACGTCTGTCTGCCTAATTTGTCCATCTATCCTAGTGCGATGACTGATGGACCGACGGCTTCATAACAGCAGAGGCCACTCCCTTTCCTGTCTTCTCTTCCCTGTCCCCTTGTCCCACTTCTTTTACCCTCACCCTTCTCTCTGCTTTGGTGGCTACCCTACACACAGCTCATTGCTGAATGGTGGGCCTGAGACATTGGACAGTGGACACAAGTTATCCAGAGCCACAGATTCTCGTTGTACTTCTAGGTCCCCTTAAATATTTACATACTTTAATCTTATTAGTTGGAAAGCATCCACATTTAGTTACTTACTGTAAGCCTGTTGGTTGAAAGGAATTTGCACATGTGCAATCTCGTTGGTTGGGAAGAGTAAGCATAATCATTTACATAGTGCAACCTGATCGCTGAAAAGAAAGGAGGCCTCAAATGAGAGCACTTGAGGGGCAGGCACAGACAGACATATCAGAGATGTGTGTGTATACATGGTTATGTCGTTATGCCATTAGGGGAGGGTCTTTTCCATATGCGGAAACCTGCCATAAAGAGACCACTCAAGGTGCTAGCAAAAATGAGCCCTAATTAGCATTTCCCTTTAGCCAAAGCTGGAATTTAATTATGAAGTAAGCCCACTGGAAGTGGCAAAAATAGGCAGAAATGCTGCCGGCATGAGTAAGTTGCACCTTCCTGCAATAGTCAGATTTAACTACCCTTCACGTCTCTAGCTGTCTGATACTGTGGAAAAATGTGCCACACTGGTGGAATTTCCTCTGGACTTTGAGATGGGTCAGTTCCTCCTTTCATTACAGGAACTTCTACTGTGTCACTGAAAGAAACAGTTGCATCCAGCCCTCTGCCAAGTGCTGCAAATTAACCTTGAACATAACAAAGGGAAACTTCCTGATGTGCTGATAAGAACGATGGAAGAGAACTGATTCGTGGAATTACTCCAAAGTCCTACTAATCCGCTTGTGTTTAGGTAACCGGTTTTACTGAAAAAACCCACAGTGAAGTTTCTGTGAAATTTGGGTGACTCTGGGAGAATTCCTGAAATGCCCTGGTAGGAGTTTAATTAAACCCACAACAAAACACCCTTTGATCTTTTGTTGTGTTTCCATTTCTAAATGTAAGAAGAAGAGCGGAAATGGGGCGGGATGTGCCATTGCTTTGTAGCTTGTGTCATCATTTAAATCTGTGTGATGTGAAGGTAAAATTACTCCCATTCAGAGGGGAGAGGGGTTGCTGTGACCTTAAGAATCCCTCCCAGCCAGTTGTCAAAGGGTTCACTGTTGGGTAACAGCAACTCCTACCAGGCCTGACAAACGCCCTCCACCAAGCACACCTCTTCCATGGGCTGAGTCCATTGATGATGTCATGTGAGGGCGTGAATAAAAACGTATGTCATACTGATGCTCATTGTCAGCATGAGATGTGTGGAGGGATGCTATTTAAGGAGTTGTGTACAGGTGCTGAAAATACCTTTCAAAGGCTGTCACCAACCAAAGAGAAAAACAGGTTTCTTCCTGCCAGGAAGTAGGAGGTGTAGCTCTGTCAGAATGGAAATTGAGCTTTGTAATGGAAGCCCTATTTACATGGGACATCTCCTGGCAGCTGGGCCGTCAAGAGGGAGACAAGACACTGGAAAATGAACCACAGGCAGTTGCCCTGTCTCTGAGGGAAGACAATGAACTTTGAGGAATATAATGGGAAGGCCGAAAGACCCCTTTTGTCCGGCACCTGAGGAAGCAAATGGACAGTGAGTGTATAGTCATGAAAACAGGATCTCAGTCAGGCTTGGCTAAAACAGGGTGAGATGAACGTCCTTAGACAGAAGGTTACCTGTGATGTTTAGTCTTTGTTTTATGTGTAACCATCCCGTTTCCATCATGCTTAATCACCGGCGCTAGAGTTTTAGTCTTATGAGTATTTTCACTATAAATGGATCTGTGCTGTGGTGTTATATAGGAGCTGATCCAGAGTTGAGCTGTACAAGCTGTGTACACTGTTCCCTTGGGACAGCAAACCTAGTGTTACTGTAACTGTTCACCAGACAAGGGTCTGGACGCTACAGGGGAATGCTTCAAGGGGACTGGGGTGCATATATTGTTAACTTGCAAGGCAAAGGAAGGGCTGGCATAGCCCAGAGGAGATGGTTTGGGGGCTAACAGACTGGAGTTGTCAGGGAGCTGACACCCAGTTAAGCACCAGCAAGTCTCTCTTTTGCAGGAGGAAGGGGTGTAACACAAGGTGACTCTCAGTGCTGGATGCCCTGAGAACCATCCCAGCTGCCCAGTTTGCACAGGTATAAACACAACAATTGGAGCATTGCCTTTTGCTCATGATTTGTCACCGAATACTCCAAATTTACAGGATTCGCTTGGGAAAACTGCATTCCACTGCTGCCAGCTTATGTGGAACTGCAGGAGACAAGCTGACTATCTTGCTCCTGTTCCTTCAGTTCTCATCTAAATATTCTCTTTCTCATGTGCATGGTAACTGCACAATGTTGCAGTTCCCTGATCCCTAGAAGGGAAAACCCAACTGTAGCTTTAATACACACAAGTAGTTACGCTGAAATAAATAACACCATTTGTCTTTTATATATTTAAAAATTAAATAAATAACATTTCTTTGAACAAAAGAGGCAAAACATTTCCAATAGTCACCACACAACGCTCATAAATATGTCAGGGGTTTTGCTGCTGTTAACAGCCCTTGCGTGAGAAAGGAGAGGGAAAGGATAACTCTGGGCCCCAGGACTAATGTCCATGCAGAAATGCTGCACAATTTTAATACAGCTTACTGCCTCTATCCCTTTCTTCCCATAGACACGTTATATGTTTCCAGCGGGGGAGAGACATGTTCTCTGTACTGAGTGGGGATGGGTGGGAATCTCTGTCCTGGCCAACTCCCTGTTTGGTGGAGGCTGTGTCTGTGGATGGGGGGTAGGCAGCAGCTCCCTCAGCTCTGCAGTTCTGATGTGGCTCCCATCAGCACAACTTTCATGGTGTTGGCAATAGCTTATCACAGTAGCTGCTCCCCCAGGGACACCACTACATGAGGTAGTTAAGAACAAATCATACAAAGAGAGCCTACTATGCTCGCAGCTCCCCTTGTGACACCTTGCTCCAGTCCAGGAGCAGACTCCCCGCAGCCTGGTCTATCGGCGACTGTCCTTGCAGTCAGCCCCCAGCAGGCTCCGAGAGTCGATTTCCAAGCGGAGTCGCTCATTTGAATGTAAGCTGGAGACGAGAGGCAGGGTGCCCAGCATGTCTGTGTTGAAGATGTCCAATGCAAAGGGCGCCTTGGAGAGCTTGGGGAGGGATTTCGAGGGCACAGAAATGCCCAGCGCCCCGTAGTTCAGCAGACTCGAGCTGCTGCACTCCAGCCTGCTTATAAAGCCCAGGAAGCCTGACTCCCTAACGAGCACCGTGTCTGCATTGCCGCAGGCGAGCTCTGGGGATGCCTGCTTCAAATAGCCTTTGGCGAGGGCAGGCTCAGAGCAACCCATCTCCAGCGTGATGTCTATCCCGCCAGGGCTTTGTGTGGGAAGCCGTCCCTCAGTTTTGTCCTGCTGCCTCTCTACTGTACCCTTCGGCTGCTTCAGGTACCCACGAAACTCCACAGCCTCCTGGCTGAGTCCCCTGGCTGGAGGGGAACAGTCATGCTCTCTTTCACGCTGGTCCTGCCCCTCATCCACAGATGTATAGTCCCTGCTGCTGGAGGAGTGCATCAGGCACAGGGAATGCCTCGCCAGGCTTATGCCACTATCGTCACTCCCTGGCAGCTGTCTTTTGTAGTCCTGGCTCTCTGAGCCCGAGAACTGGCTCAGGCCGGAGGAAGAGTCTTGTAGGCAAATGCCGCTGTCGGTGCTGTTGCAACTGCTGTTCCCCGCTGCTAGGCCTTCCGGCTCCAGCAGGTGTTCACAGTCATCAGGGAAGGTCAGGAACATGCAGCCCTTGGCTGGTGGCTGTTGTGCAGGGCTGGAGCTGCTGTCTGTGCTGCTGAGTTGTATGCTGTCCTTTTGGCAGATGGAGAGTTGCTGGATTGACTCCTCATCCAAGCACATAACCACGCCCCTGGCCCCGAAGGGGAAGTGCTCGTGCTCTGACCCAGAGGGTTTTAGGAGAGATTTCTGGGAGGGGCGGAAAGAAGCAGGAAGATGGGTTATCTTGCTTTGTTCCCTCATCCTCTACTTGTTTCTGTTTGTTGCTTGGCTCACTCCCCACATCTACACCCACACCAGCACTCGCCATAGGGGGCAGCGCTCTGCTGGTGGACCCACAGCAGCAGTGGCTGCTCCTTTTTGAGGTGCTGAGCACACCCAGCTCCCACTGACGCCCTCTGGAGCCACTCATGCTCTGCATGTCTGACCATTAGGCCCAGGGGGCTGCAAAGTGGGCAGGAAAACAGAGGCCCTTTTGAAAACATGAGCAGTGTGGACTGGTGGCAAGAGCTGAAACTAGACCCGGGGGCTTTAACTAGACCCTGTGGCTTTGAATCCTGGGTCAGCACCCTGTCTCCTGGAAAACTCGGCTCCTGAAGACTGGGAACCGAAAAGCTCTGTGCTCACGCAGAGCAGCGATGCTGTGTGTGGCAGGGTCTGCCTGCCCACTGCACTTAGCAACAATACGCCAGAGGGACCCTGGCACACTGGGAGTCAGAGAGATGCGCATGTGGCCATTAGCATCTGGTCGGCTTACCAATATGGCTGGAGTCCTGACGGGTTGCTTTATATATGCACAGAGTAGAAGAGTGCCCAGGAGAAGAGCGGCTGAGAAAACGAGGAGGAAGATGCCAACACTGACGGATATAATCCCCGTGCTCTCTGGAAAGGAACAGAAGATGGGAGTTAGCGTGCTCATGTGGAACAGGCTCTTGAGTCACGCTGCCATTGTAGGTCAGGCAATAGGCACACATGACACCCTGCAGAGATAAGGGACGTGAACCGTGCTGAGGCTCTTACAAACGAGGTGTGTCCATCTCTAGAGCCTTTGATCTGACAAGCCCCAAGTGTTTGTGTGAGGGGGGGGATCTCTGGAGGGCTAGTATGTGTGTGAGGGGGAGTATCTTGGGGGGAACTGTGTAAATGTGACGGGAGGATCTCTGGAGGTGTATACAGCCTGGCTAGAGGATTCTGGGGCTCCCCAGTAGCTTTATTCTCCAGGGCCATTTCACCACAATCTCTTCTTTCCTCCCACACAAATTCCTCCAGTCCCTCCTCCCTCTCCGCCTGTCCCTGTGCGCAGTGGCTATTGCCATATGCTATGCACCAGCAGCAGCAGGCCCCAGAGGCTGAATGCCCCTGACCTTGCAGGATGTGGGAGTCATCTCAGCCACATGGCTCTGGGAATGTCGTGAGGACTTCAGAGCTGGCCACGTGGCTCTGCTGTGTCATGGAGGGGTCCCTCGACTGGGGAGGCTCAATGCCACCTCAAGAGCATCCTTCTTGGGGGAACTCTCTGGGGCAGAGTCTCCCTTGTGCCTAAGCTCCATGTGGAGTACAGGAGGATCTGGGGAATGGAAGGCATCAGGACATGGCTACAGCTCTCTGATTCCGAGAGCTATTCTGTACTGGACCCCACCCCAGGTGTGAGTCAGCGCAGCCCAAGAGCTGCCAAACTGTATCTCAGCAGCATATGGTCCCTAAGGGTCCGCATGGCAGCTGAGGAGCAGGCAGGGAAATATCCAGCAGTGGCTCTGCCAGAGTGATGGGTGGAGCTCAGACCCAGGTGAAACCAATAGACCCAGCGTGTCCATTTACCGTCTTCCTTGGGGATTGTGACACACTTTTCCTTGGTTACGTTGGAGGGGACTGGCATGGAGAGGACACGTGGCTCTACACGGACGCAGTATTCCTCACCCCACAGGAGCATGGGGATGTCAAACTCTTCTCTGGTCTCCACCTGCACCTGCTGAAATAGTCACCAGAAGGACTGTCACCTTTGGCAGGCTGGGCACTAGTGACCAGCACAGAGTGGCCCAGGCTGGGGCTGCAGACCAGAACCTGGGGAGTTTCTTCGACATTTGGAGGTGGTTCTTTCACCTGATTTGGCCCCTGTGGTTCTGGGTCTGAAGTGGGCCTACTTTCAGGCTGGCTTGGGCATGTCTTGGGAATAGCCAGACGTTCACGTGAGCAGCTGATCTCATGAGATTCCCACTTTTCCAACAGTGCAGGTAGCTGAGGGTGCAAGTGTGGCCTTGTGGCTGGGACCTGGGGCAGCAGCTCAGGACTCCTGGGTTCTATTGCCAGTTCTGTCACTGACCTCCTTGGTGACTTTAGACAAGATGCTTATCTCCCTGGGTCTCAGTGCCCCATCTGTAAAATGGGGATAACCATCTATTGAGCTTATCTGTCTCTTACTCTGGGTCTGTGCAATGGTCTAGTGTGCTCTAGTGTGGGGCCATTAGATGCTATTGGACACACATCACAATTACTTGCACCTGATCCCTGGACTGGCTTCAGGTCTGAACGCAGAACACCTTGGCCCATGTCGCTCTCTGTCTGTCCATATTAGAGCAGGTCAAAAATTTAAACTGTTTCTCTTGAAAATTGTTGCTAAGTTGTTTTCATTTTACGACTCATGGTCAATAAATGTTTTGGTTTTTGTGAAATTCTTTTATATTTTTAATTGAAATGCTCATTCTCATTTTTTCATTGACTGAAAACCAACTCAACAAAATATCCCAGTTATGGATTTGGGATCTATTCCAGTACAAATGTTGATGAAAACCTCACAACTTATTGTTTATAAAAAAAATTCAATATTGATTTTTTTGTAAAGAACCAAAAAATTTAGTTTAAATCATGGCAATTTTTCAACTTAAAAATGTCTTGTTCAAAGCAGCTCCACCAGTTCTAAGTATGAAGGCCATCGACACTGCCCCCCAACCCCATGGAGTCTGGGTGACAAAAGTGCTGGCTGTCTCACCTGGAGATTGTCTGACGCCCTCCTGACGTACGTTCTGTATTGTCTGCCATACTTTTGTATGTCTTTGTATGAGACAGTCTTGTTCCCCACTCTCAGGATCAGCTGCTGCACGCTCACGTGGATGGTGTTGTCTTTCACAGACAGACTCACATCTGATAGACGCAGAGTAGCTGGAAAAACATAATACAGAATCCATGAGAATTGTTTCTCTTTTGTGCCGCTAAGAGAGGTTTGTTCTTAGAGTAATCACAGGAGCCCAGTGTCAAACAGCTCTCAGCCCACATGCATTTCAAGTGCCACTATTCTATTCTATTCTATTCTATCCAAGTTCTTAGCCCACCCTCACCATCCTAGCATCTCACCCCTGGCAGAAGTGCATTAAGTGCTGTGACTAACATCTGTCACATGAGGTTTGTTCACACTAAACCAAACCAGTTTGTCAGAATGAACTCTGGCACCTTGACTCTGCCATGGACTCTCTTGAGCACCTTGGCCAGAGCACGGGCTGCGAGTGCTTTATGAATGCAGCTGTCGTTATTAGCACTTAGTGACTAAGCACCTGAGTAATCATATAGCAGGGGTCAGGAGTAAGCTCCGCAGCTAAGCAGAAATAGAGCTTTGACACCAAGCACATGAAAGATATTTGCTAGCAGCTAAATCAAGTTTACAGGATGCAGTTTCATGGCTATGGATTTTAGGGTCCAGAAGAGAAAATGATGGAAAAACCCAGGTACCTTCTTTTGGGAAAAAAGCGTTCGTCCTGGCCCAGAGAGAGGTGCGGTTTCCAGATACTGCCCTAACTCTTGCATAGTAGCGTGCAGAAGGTGATTGAGTGTCCATCATCTGGTAGGTTAGATTGCAGGAGTGTCCAGAGATCCCAGTGCAGTCTGGGACAGCTGTCCAGGGAAGCTTACCATACCTGTAGGGAGAATGTCACTCCTTAATTAAATGTTTTCTGGGTGTGGGAAACATTAGGGCTTCTGGAAAGTTAACACAAGATTTCTGTGAACTGATTTGCACATTAAATATCAAAGCAAGTGTAAAGCAAAAGTGAAATGCACCTTGTGACTTGGGTTTCAGAGGAGAGTTCATTTCCCTATGGTCCTGGGTACTTACAGCTTATATTCCACTTCATACAGCGTGTCACTGGAGTAGTTCACTCCGGGCGTCCAGTGCAGTACATAGTTGAAGATGTCAGCAACAAATCGCACTTTGCCAGGTTGGGACAGACTCTCACCTGCAGGAAGGAATCAAAAGGGAGAGTTTGCAGCAGGCCAGTCCTGGGGATGAGCCAAGGGGTCCAGGTGCATTGTGGGGTATGATCTTATTGCAGTGATGTGCTCACCCCAGCACACTCTCCAGAGCTGGGCCTGGGGAGATGTCACTGTGGACAGGAATGTGGGGAAAGTTCCAGTCTGTCTTGGAAACCCAGCATTAGAAGCAACAACGCTTTCATTATAAAAAAGAAAAGGAGGACTTGTGGCACCTTAGAGACTAACAAATTTATTTGAGCATAAGCTTTCATGCGTAGCCAATACAAGCACAGATACAATGGCAAGTAAGACACTCAGAGAAGTAACACATCTGAGAATGACTCTACTCTTTAGACAAAACCCTAGGAAGGCTGGTCCAGTGGTTAGAGTGAGATGTAGGACACCTGGGTTCAATTTCCTACTCGGTCACAGTCACGGACTGCCTCTGGGACCTTGGGTAATTGCAAGCTTCAAACGACTTAGTTCTCAGCTTGCATCCAGCCATCCTGTCACTATGTGGAGGGGAAAGACCTCTGGACTCCAAACACCTTGTGTCTTCTGAGCTGTAACATTTCCAGGTCCAATGTCAAAATATTATCAGCTAACGGCAGTTACTGCTTTCCTGTTTACCTCCTTTGCCGCAGCCGGAGTTCAATAACAAATATTAACCCACCACCTGCTCCCAAAGCCACGGTGCACCAGCACTAGTGAGTAAAGCTCAGGAGGATTGGTGATACTGACTTCACAGAGGGTCTTTGCAGTGACAAGGGGCCATGTTCACAGGGGACTGGGGTCCAGATTAGCATTCTCTGAATGGAGACAGATGATATACGGGGACAAATGGGGATTTCAGGCACTGAAGATGTGTACTTCAACTAGAGGAGAGAATGATGGACAAGCTATCTACACCCTTCCCTCCTGCCGCCCTGCCAGTGTCACCCAGAGAAATCTCATGTGAAAGCAAGGGTACAAATAAATATGAATGAAATATTAAAATCCAAGAGGTTCCACACACTTCCCTCTGTCCTCAGCCCACCTAGCCAAGCTCTGAACCCCAACCCTGGGCTGTGAATCATGGCGCTGAGGAAGGAAGGGAGCAGGAGACCCCCTAGATTAGTATTTAAGAAGTAGGGAAGTCACTGGCTGCTGATTAAGGTTGAAGATGACTTACCATATATCTGCAGGCAGAGGGACACCACAACCCCCACTGTCAGTGCTGAGAAACCTGGTGCCATCCTGGGACCTGCATTGTCCGCATGTACCTAGCTGGGAGAGCAGAAAGCTGTGATCTCTGTAGGTCTCACTAGCACCCTTGTTTTTCCTCTGGGAGGCTGAGTTCAGTGTGACGTCTGAGGGGGCGTCAGCGTAACACCACAGCTCTTTTGCTGTTTCCACATTTCTCTAATTTCCGCCCACTCCTCCGCGGCTAATTTGTCAACAGCAGTTGGGTATTTCCTCCAACTGGCCTATAACGAATCACGACAGGGACTTTTCTATGAAAAACTGCTAGTTACAGAAAAAAGAAAATAGCACCAAATGGCCTACCACTCCTTGGACAACTGTCCTTTTGCTATTACAATAGAATGGAAAAGCACATCTCATGCCCAGTGGGCAGGGTGGAGAAAAATCAATGTTGAAAAAAAAAGTATTTAAATCAGATTTTTTTATTTTGTTGTTTAAATTATAATGTCTTTCTTTTTAAAAATAAACTGGTTTAACGTGAAATCTGAATTTAATACAAGATATGTTTAGGCTTCAATTTATTATAATCTCTTAAAACGTTTAAATAAAAATTAAATGTGCTGAATCCATGAGTCTCAAAACTTTGAGTTAAAGGCTGCTTTTCTATATAAAGAAAGTATCAATGGAAAAACTTCCAACTTTTGAGATCAAGCTTTTATAAATATGGCACAGTAGGTCATGTACTGTACTAAGATCTTGTTTTGCTTAATAAAATAATTTGATATACTGATGAGTGTTTAATTAAATTCCAGTTACCATCCTAAAGCAGCTTGACACAAATCATGAGCAAACAGTTATATGATATAATAAATAAGCAATATCTCAGCCACCATTTTCTAACATAGTAAAATGTGCAAGTAATTAATAAGAAACTGAAAATATTAAGCTATGTACTGTGCTTAAATAAATAAATATAGTTATAGGTCCACTCCTAGGTAGCAAAAAGATGTACCAAATTTGGTGTAAGGCTCTATTTAGTAGTAAATCAACATATTTTAATGGTTATATCGACCAATGAGAATGCACCTTGCTTTAGAAAATGACTGAAGTACAAATGGAAAAGTTGATTAAAATCAATTATTTAAATTGCGGTTTTCCACTTACATATTAAATCGTAATTTAAATCAGTCCACCCTGCCAGGGGGAGAAGTTCAGTCCCATGCAGATGGTCCAGCATTGTCTAGTGCATGCAGTGACTCTTAACAATGATTTTACAGAAGGGTGTGGGAATGGCCAGACTGAATCAGACCCTGGGCCAACTCGTCCCATGTCCCATCTCTGACAGTGGCCGGCACCAGCTGCTTCAGAGGAAGATGCAAGAAACGCTGAAGTTATGAGATCAGCTGCCCCCAGAGAAAGAACCTTTCTGACCCCCAGTTGTTAGAGGTCAGATCATGCCCTGAAGCAGGAGGTGTGATAGCTCTTCCTAAACTCTGGGTTGTGTTTAAATGTACTGTTCTAAACAGCAGGCATTGGGGATTTTCTGAAGACATCTTGGTATTTATATTTTTGGCGGGGGTCACTGGGCTCTTCGGATTTTCAAAGTTTTGGGTGCCATCTTACAGCCCAAAGCCAAAGTGGTCTCCGAGAGATCCTCCCAGCATCTAGATCTAAGGCACTGAACAGGGGTTTCTTGCACATGCTTGAGCTGGGGTGTGGGTCTGGCCATGCCACGGTGCCTTATTCATGCCCAGCATGCCAGGACGGATTTGGACATGTGGCACTTGCTTTGTACTTCAAGCTTTGTAAGGCCACTGAGTTTATTTAAATGCTTTGTTCTGCTGTTGCAAAATGAATCCAAACCAAGCCCCTGGCTGGGGTTTTTTTCCTGTGGGTGATGAGCTGTGCAGCAGCCCTCATGTGATAGAGGCAGTTTCTGTTTCAGAAGCTGAAGTAGAGCTGAGGGGAGAAGGAGAATTTCCCACCTGTGCCTCCTCTTTGTAAATAAACAGAATGTGACAGAAAAGACCCAGAGAAACTAAGCAGATGTCAGCCCCTTGGCACACCCGTGATGGACAACCTCAGCCAGCTCCTGGGCTGAGCTCAGGTCACTGGCTTGCAGAACTCCACAAAGGAGAAGAGCTAACCAGTCCCATTCTTAGGGGCAGCATATTGGGTCCACTGGGGCTTTGTCCTGGGTACTTGTAAATGTCTTAAGCAATGAGGCTTTCACTGCCCTCCTCAGGAGGCGATTCCAGAACTGAATAGACGAGATCTTGGAGGCAAGAAATTTCTTTTCTGAATCTCCCCATTTTCCTGGGTATGCCCCGGCTGGCGCCCTGCAGATGAGCCCCTTAAATTCAGATCCTCACCCAGCCCAGATGTGAAACTCTAGCTCCTGCAAAAAGAAAAGGAGTACTTGTGGCACCTTAGAGACTAACAAATTTATTAGAGCATAAGCTTTCGTGAGCTACAGCTCACTTCATCGGATGCATTTGGTGGAAAAAACAGAGGAGAGATTTATATACACACACACAGAGAACATGAAACAATGGGTTTATCATACACACTGTAAGGAGAGTGATCACTTAAGATAAGCCATCACCCACAGCAGGGGGGGGGAAAGGAGGAAAACCTTTCATGGTGACAAGCAGGTAGGCTAATTCCAGCAGTTAACAAGAATATCAGAGGAACAGTGGGGGGTGGGGTGGGAGGGAGAAATACCATGGGGAAATAGTTTTACTTTGTGTAATGACTCATCCATTCCCAGTCTCTATTCAAGCCTAAATTAATTGTATCCAGTTTACAAATTAATTCCAATTCAGCAGTCTCTCGTTGGAGTCTGTTTTTGAAGCTTTTTTGTTGAAGGATAGCCACTCTTAGGTCTGTGATCGAGTGACCAGAGAGATTGAAGTGTTCTCCAACTGGTTTTTGAATGTTATAATTCTTGACGTCTGATTTGTGTCCATTCATTCTTTTACGTAGAGACTGTCCAGTTTGGCCAATGTACATGGCAGAGGGGCATTGCTGGCACATGATGGCATAGATCACATTGGTAGATGCGCAGGTGAACGAGCCTCTGATAGTGTGGCTGATGTGATTAGGCCCTATGATGGTATCCCCCGAATAGATATGTGGACAGAGTTGGCAACGGGCTTTGTTGCAAGGATAGGTTCCTGGGTTAGTGGTTCTGTTGTGTGGTGTGTGGTTGCTGGTGAGTATTTGCTTCAGATTGGGGGGCTGTCTGTAAGCAAGGACTGGTCTGTCTCCCAAGATCTGAGAGAGCGATGGCTCGTCCTTCAGGATAGGTTGTAGATCCTTGATGATGCATTGGAGAGGTTTTAGTTGGGGGCTGAAGGTGATGGCTAGTGGCGTTCTGTTGTTTTCTTTGTTGGGCCTGTCCTGTAGTAGGTGACTTCTGGGTACTCTTCTGGCTCTGTCAATCTGTTTCTTCACTTCAGCAGGTGGGTACTGTAGTTGTAGGAATGCATGATAGAGATCTTGTAGGTGTTTGTCTCTGTCTGAGGGGTTGGAGCAAATGCGGTTATATCGTAGCGCTTGGCTGTAGACAATGGATCGAGTGGTATGATCTGGATGAAAGCTAGAGGCATGTAGGTAGGAATAGCGGTCAGTAGGTTTCCGATATAGGGTGGTGTTTATGTGACCATCGCTTATTAGCACCGTAGTGTCCAGGAAGTGAGCCTGGAAATCCTACAGGAACGTCAGGGCTTTTGCAGGGACCCAGGAGCTGAGAAATGCAGGGCAAGGTCCCAAGCCCATAAGAAACGAAACAAATGGGAAAATAAACACTGCTACCCCAGCTCTAGACCAGTGGCACTCACTGTGCTAGGGACCAGACTGCACAGAGTGGCCTAAGAGCCGGGAGTTTGTGGGCGGAGGCAGCAGGAGGGCAATAGATGAGGCAGCAGGGTGTGCACAATTCCACTTGCTACAACAGCACGGCTACACCCTGCTTTCTCCCGGGACTGGAGAGGGGGAAGCTGTCGGCCCCCTGTCAATTCACAGCTGTCCCCTTAGTCAGATCTGATCCATGCTGACTAGAGGGCCCCGCAAGGCCTGAAATGAAGACGCCAACATTCCACGCACTCTGCTACTTTCTGTTTCAGGCAAACTTTCTGTTTCCTTGGAGTGAAAAGCCTGAGGAAGAGAAATGCAGAAGGAGGACGCACTAAGAAAGCAGATCATGGACGGGCCATGTCCAGCCGGCCAGTAGGCTGAGAGGCCTGGGGGAGGCTGTGAACAGTTTAGAAGAAAATGAAACGGATTGAGGAGAAATCGCAGCTGTGGAGCACACTCATTCTGAGAGTGCTGGTTTCACACCCCAGCCCGGCGCTGCAGAGCTGGAGCTTGTTTGGCAGAAAATATTGAGGGCTGCTCCTAGCCCCCCACCCCCACCCCGGCCACTCATACACACTGGCTTCCTCATGAATTGAAGAGAGCTCTGCTGGAGACTCTGCACCCTGCGTTCAGCAGCATGCCAGGGGTTTGCACGCAAGGCGTGCTCAGAGCCAGAGGGGTCAGGTACTTTCAGCAGCGTTCCCAGCACACGTGTTTCAGACACACGGGAGGCCTGAGATTCAGAGGTGCCTGTTGGGTTCTGCGGAGCCGCAGGTGCATTCTTTCCAGATATGTCCTGTGCATTCCGCAGCACAGCGGCACCTGCCGTCCCAGGGACCTGGGGGCGTTCGGAGGCAGGGCAGGCACGTGTGTTCCCGACATGGCTTGTCCCTTCGGCAGCATCACAGGCATGTACATTTTGGATGTGCCTGGGCCGTTCGCAAGCGCATGCACTGCAGACATACCCAGTATCTTCAGCTGTTCACATACTGCTTCTGGGAGTCCTAGTTCCACAATACACCTCCCATCTGTCTGCCCAGGACGAGCCAGCCCACCCTGGATATAGGCTTGGAGTCCCGCTACAGGGAGCTGATGTGTCAGACTAAGGAAAGAGGAAAGGCCCTTGGACTCCCCTGGTGGGTTAGTCTGCCCAGCCCTGTGTAGGAGCAGACAAGATAGACTTTGCTCTTCCTCGGCCCCAGCCATCTATATAACCCACAGGCTTCTTCATCAGTTAGCCATGTGCAGACACCTCCAGCCCTGTCCCACGGCCTACTAGGGGGTGATAATAAACGAGGGCAGAATGGCTGTGCCTATGCCCAGCTCTGTACTAACCCTCCACAAACCAGTCTGTCCTGGAGAGGGATGTGGGGTCTGCTCCGGAGGGGACACAGGGACACGGGCTGGGGAGGGGAGGTTTGAGGTTTATGATCATATCAGATTATGAAAGTTCAGCTGAGTTTCCCTTTCATTCTCCAAGCTATTGACTAATCTCTGCTTTGACCACCTACTCCACATTTCCAACACACTGGAAAGCACCCAATGGCCTTGCAGAGTGACACGAGTTTCGATAACTCGGTGAAGTTCCTACAAATGACACCAAGGGAGTTAGAAGAGGGGACAGGGAGCTGGGATTAAAGGTCAATTCTGGGTTGTGCCACTGACTCACCCTTGGCCTTGGGCATATCACTTCACCACTGCATGGTTCCATTGGAGGTATTTTTGCTGCTTGTGGGGTGTTTTGTGAGATTGAATGAGCTCATTGCCCATGCTAGCTCTGGGCAGGTGCTGCTGTCAGGGTGATTGAGGCACTGCAGAGCATTGGTCAGGGCTCAGTGTCAATGGGGCTTCCCCCAGGGAGTCTGTTCCCCAGCTCTTTGCTTCTCATTACTTGGAGATTTTCCCAGAGCCTCACCCTATGGTTTTCCTCTGTTCAAATTAACCCCAGTTAAAGGATTAAAACTGGGAAGCCAGGGGAAAGTTTGGCTTGGCTCAAGATTCCATCAAAATATCAAAAAGCTAAAAACATCAGCCCTCCGGTGCTGGGGAGAGCTCTTTGGCCAGGCAGTCTGTTCAGTGCTGGCTGTACTGGGACCCCGATCCCTGACTGGGGCCCTGGGGTGCCACAGCAAGAGAGCTAATAGCAATGAGAACCGATGTGCAACTCTCCCTAGCACCTCTGAGTCTGACCCTCACTCCATCCCTCTCCCCACACAACGTAACAATGGGTCCCAAGAGGACTGCTCAGGGACTGGGTCTTACAGAGAAATGCCCAGTTATGGGATGGTGCTGCAGCTCAGCACCGTAAAAACAGCCTAGAAGCAGACGTGCAAAAATATATTCCCTGGTGAGCAGGAGTTTTCAGTGGAGCCCATTGAGTTGCCCCCTGCCCCCCACGGGGATTATTTAATTGGGCCAACTAATGTTCCCATTGTAGCCAGGTGCCTCCGTCTCTTTAACGAAAAGTCCATTCAGCAGAGGAATTTGCCCAGGATGACACCAGGGGCGCATGGTGGGGTCTAAACGGGCATTGCACAGCATGGACTTTGCAATATTACCTGCTCAGGAAGCTGGGGAAGTTACTGCTCGGGCTTGAGGTTTTGTTTCATGCTGGCAGTTCACAGGGTAATGCGGCAGCAGATAGAGCCGGGTGAGGGGGGAAGCTCTTTCAAACCAGAACTGCTAAGGCGTCCTCTTGTCCTTCTGTAAATACCTTTGGTCCCAGAGCCTGACCCTGCAGCACTGCTGCCGAGTTGGATGGCTGTTGCTCAAGGTGATTTAAATCTCCCCACTGTATTTTCCACCGAATGCACCCGATGAAGTGAGCTGTAGCTCACGAAAGCTTATGCTCAAATAAATTTGTTAGTCTCTAAGGTGCCACAAGTCCTCCTTTTCTTTTTTGCGAATACAGACTAACAGGGCTGCTATTCTGAAACCTGTTATCAAGGTGATTTATGTAACTAATGTGTTGGTTACACAGCCATGTTAGCATGTGAAAATGCAGCTCAGGCAAGTCAACAAACTCTGTGAGGAGTCCACAGGTCGCACGGAAAGGTTCTGGGGATGAAGTTGGTTAAAGAGTTTTGTGTGACTCATTGTTTCCTTATTTGGCTTTGTAAAAGCATTGTTGGAGTTGCCCCAGGGTGAGTCTGTAAGTCATTCTCAGAGGCAATGGACGAGGTGAAGGGGAACCCAAGTGCTGGCAGGCACATGGACAGACCAAATTCAGATCTGGTACATGCATGTGCAAATTCACTGGCATTGCCTGATGAGCCTCCTCCAGCTCTGCACCAGCAAACAACAGAGCGTGAAAACAACAAATGTAGGGGCGGCAAAACAAAATGAACCCCAGAGTCATGATGGCACAGGAAAGACAAACATGCATGTACTCTACATCCATCTGCCTTGTCAGACACAGTGTTTGAAATTCAGCAATGTCCAGAGCAGCCATTTTGCATCATTATCATGACATCCAGTCCAATCACATGGGAGGGGGAAGGGCATGAGCACCCTTGCAGTGTGTGGATTGCATTTGCAGCTGACATATCGAATGCCTGCCGCACCTAGCCCAGTGTGATCAACAGGTGCAATGCTGACCTTTAGAATGTGTGACAAACCCCCAGTAAAGGACACTACGGCAAGCAACTTATGAGAAGAGAGCTGGAAATGAGCTAGTGTTAATTTCCTTCCCACTTAGGCAGCTGTTCATTACCTGGGCCTCCACCTTCACCATTTATGATGCCAATACACTGTTGTCAGGAGCTGCTGCTGCAGGGGCCCCAGGTACTGAGTAAAATGCTAGCGGTGCATGCCCTAGTGCCACATGATGTGGAGAACCAGTTGTGTTCTGCTGACTTCAGCGTGCCTGAGTAAGAGGAGCTTCATCCCCCTGTATTACGCACCAGGGTGGCCTCCCCAGTCCCTCCCCCCGAACAGGAATCTGCCCCGCACTGTTTCCCTTGCTCCCTCCACAAATGCATCCTCAGAACTGACACAGACCCTGGGTTCCCTCTCACCCCACAGGACTCACTTCCCTCACCCCAGGTGACATGGCAAAGCCGTGTGAGTGGAGAAAGATGATCATTGAGAGACTTCTGAAGCTCCAGCTAGTTAGCTGAGCCAAGAGATGTTTAGGTGACTTGATCATGGTCTCAGGGTACGGTCTACACTGCAGCTGGGAGCCTGCTTCCCTGGCTCAGGTAGACAGACATGCACTAGCTCTGCGCAAGTGATCAGGTTAAAAATTGCCATGTAGCTGTGGGCAGCATGGAGTGGCTTGGGCTAGCAGCCCAAGCATGTACCCAAGGGGTGTGTGGCCTACCTGAGCTGCTGTCTGTGCTACCCCCACTAACTGCTAGTTTGAGTGTTCACTTAAGCAGAGCTAGTGCGAGGTGTGTCTGTCTACCCGAGCAGGGAAGCAGACTCCTGGCTGCACAGTGAGGTATCCTGTAAGTACCTATGTGTGAAGAGGTTTCAGAGTAGCAGCCGTGTTAGTCTGTATTCGCAAAAAGAAAAGGAGTACTTGTGGCACCTTAGAAGTGAGCTGTAGCTCACGAAAGCTTATGCTCTAATAAATTTGTTCGTCTCTAAGGTGCCACAAGTACTCCTTTTCTTTATGTGTGAAGAAGATCTCTGATGGTGGAGAGCTGTTCAGTGAAGCAGCCAAAGGAAGAACAAGATTCATTGTCTGGAAGCTGGAACTAAACAAATTCAAACTAGAAAAAAGGTGTAAATGTTTCACACTGCGGAGAATTCACCATTGGAACAACTTACCCGATGTGCAGGAAGAATAGCAAATATGGCAGGCGACCTGCTTGGCTTAACAGAGAAATCTTTGATGAGCTTAAACACAAAAAGGAAGCTTACAAGAAGTGGAAAATCAGACATATGACTAGGGAGGAGTATAAAAATATTTCTCAAGCATGCAGGGGTGTAATCAGGAAGGCCGAAGCAGGTTAAGGACTAGAAAAGTTGGACATGCACAAGTCCATGGGTCCGGATCTAATGCATCCGAGGATGCTGAGGGAGTTGGCTGATGTGATTGCAGAGCCATTGATCATTATCTTTGAAAACTCGTAGCAATCGGGGGAGGTCCCGGACGATTGGAAAAAGGCAAATATAGTGCCCATCTATTAAAAAGGAAAGAAGGAGAATCTGGGGAACTACAGATTGGTCAGCCTCACCTCCGTCCCTGGAAAAATCATGGACCAGGTCCTCAAGGAATCCATTTTGAAGTACTTGGAGGAGAGGAAGGTGATCAGGAACAGTTAACATGGATTCACCAAGGGTAAGTCATGCCTGACCA
This sequence comes from Dermochelys coriacea, assembly GCF_009764565.3. NCBI lineage: Eukaryota > Metazoa > Chordata > Testudines > Dermochelyidae > Dermochelys > Dermochelys coriacea. The sequence goes on along the minus strand of NC_050089.1, from coordinate 17,747,979 downwards.
ACCTGATTCCCTTCTATGATGAGATAACTGGCTCTATGGATATGGGGAAAGCGGGGGACGTGATATACCTTGACCTTAGCAAACCTTTTGATATGGTCTCCCACAGTATTCTTGTCAGCAAGTTGAAAAAGTATGGATTGGATGAATGGACTATAAGGTGGATAGAAAGCTGGCTAGATTGTTGGGATCAATGGCTTGATGTCTAGTTGGTAGCCGGTATCAAGCGGAGTGCCCCAGGGGTCTGTCTTGGGACTGGTTTTGTTCAACATCTTCATTAATGATCTAGATGATGGGATGGATTACACTCTCAGCAAGTTCGCGGATGATACTAAACTGGGGGGAGGGATAAGATCCAGAGTGACCTAGACAAATTGGAGGATTGAGCCAAAAGAAATCTGATGAGGTTCAACAAGGACAAGTGCAGAGTCCTGTACTTAGGAAGGAAGAATCCCATGCACCGCTACAGGCTGGGGACTGACTGGCTAAGCAGCAGTTCTGCAGAAAAGGACCTGGGGGTTACAGTGGATAAGAAGCTGGATATGAGTCAACAGTGTGCCGTTGTTGTCAAGAAGGCTAACGGCATATTGGGCTGCATTAGTAGGAGCGTTGCCAGCAGATCGAGGGACATGATTATTCCCCTCTATTTGGCACTGTTGAGGCCACATGTGGAGTATTGCGTCCAGTTTCGGGCCCTCCCATTACAGAAGGGATGTGGACAAATTGGAGAGAGTCCAGCAGTGGGCAACGGAAATGATTACGGGGCTGGGGCACATGACTTACAAGGAGAGGCTGAGGGAACTGGGGTTATTTTGTCTGCAGAAGAGAAGAGTGAGGGGGGATTTGACAGCAGCTTTCAACTACCTGAAGGGGGGTTCCAAAGAGGATGGAGCTCGGCTGGTCTCAATGGTGGCAGATAACAGAACAAGGAGCAATGGCTTAACTAAGCCCTGTCTGGGATGATTTAACTGGGGTTGGTCCTGCTTTGACCAGGGGATAGGACTAGATGACCTCCTGGGGTCTCTCCCAACCCTAATCTTCTTTGATTCTATGACGCGGGAAGTGGGGGGGAGGGGGGAGAGGTTCTCCAGCCATGCAGTGAGAGAGGTCGGGATGAATGGTCATCATGGTCCCTTCTGCAATAAAGATTAGGAAATTGTGCCTTGCAGCTAGAGGCTGGGTGTGCAAAGGGCCCAAGCAGCCCTGATTCGCATTATTAATAATAATGGCTTGCAGAGTTATTGCACTTTAAGTCAATATTTAGGAAAGTCCTTCCATAAGTGAACAAGCAGAAGAGAATTTCATCTTTATTTTCTTTATGTTACAACACAGAAAGAATTTAGGCAGATGGAAAGCCTGCTGTGCCCCAAAGAACCCACCCCATCTGCTGCATCTCTCGACATCTGTGAAATGGCAACAGGCAAGGGCGTGGAAGATAACTGTATTAATTTTTGAATGTTAAAGATCTCGCTGTGGGTTTGGTGGTTCTTGTGCTGCTGTCTAACAAGTACTAAACATCTTAGTCTCTAAGGTGCCACAAGTACTCCTTTTCTTTTTGTGAATACAGACTAACACGGCTGCTACTCTGAAACAAGTACTAAACAGTAATTAGAAAGGTCAATCACTCTTTGGCTGCAGGAACCAAAGACAATGGCTGTAGAGAGTAGGTGTTAATTCCTTTGATGTTCACCTCCCCCACTCAGAGCAGGAAACCTGCCTTACCAATGATTGTACTTAGGGGACAAATGCAGCAGCACCATAAAAACTGATGGAGGGGACATGTAGGAAAGCAAGTCCTCCTGGGTCAGATCCCAGCAGGTGAGGGACATCTTGGCTCTCATGGACCCTGTTGGGTCAGAGCTGCATAACAGCAGAAGACAGGAAGTGAAGATGTATACTTGGTGCAACTGAAATTGCAGAAGGGGTTGAGCAAATGCAGGATGTAGTTACTGAGTGGAATTTGGCCAGGTAATCTTGGCTCACCGCCACAACTCTTCCAGAAAGTGCCACGGGACCTTCAGTGACAACAAGAGGTCTGGTTCTGAGTCTTATGGGAGTGAATTGTCTACGTCCTGGAATAAGACAGCTTGGTGAGGGTTGCTTGAGCACCGACTCAGTGGAAAGATTTCAGAGTAGCAGCCGTGTTGGTCTGTATTCTCAAAAAGAAAAGGAGTACTTGTGGCACCTTAGAGACTAACAAATTTATTTGAGCATAAGCTTTCGTGAGCTACAGCTCCCTTCATCGGATGCATTTCTCTAAGGTGTCTCTAAGGTGCCACAAGTACTCCTTTTCAGTGGAAAGAGACACACTGAATCACCAGTCCCCTTCTTCAGATATCCTAAGCTTTCCCGGTACTCTCTCTTCCAAGGACTGTCCACGCCAGTTTTTGCCAGAGCTGATACGATCACAGAGCGAATAAGTGATTGTGTGGCTTCCAGCGAAGTCAGAGAAACATTCTCTGAATGAGGATACTCAATAGCTGCTCTCTATGGCAATGGAGCCTAAAAAGCAATTACTTGCCCATGAGGCAAGTAACACACTGAAGAGAAGCTGAAGGCTTTGGCTATCTCTAAGGCTGCAAATCTTTCACAGAGGTCATGGAAGTCATGGATTTCATGACTTTCTAGGACCTCCATGATTTCTGCAGCAGCCCAGGTGGCTGACCCCAAGGCCCCCTGAGCAGCTGGGGTGGCCCCGGGGCCAACCGCACCAGCTCCTGCTTGGGTGGCTCCAGACAATTGATCCCGGGCCCCAGAGCAGTGATCTGGGAGCAGCAGCAGCCCCCCGGGCCGCCGGCCCCCCAGGAGCAGCAGCGTCCCCCAGAAACCTTCCCCTCCGAGAACAGCAGCATCCACAGGAGCGCCGCTCCCCTCCCTAGCACCTAAGATTTAGTTGGGGTATTTTTAGTAAAAGTCGTGGACAGGTTACAGGCAATAACCAAAAAGTGATGGCCTGTGACCTGTCCATGACTTTTACTAAAAATACCCGCAACTAAATCGTAGCCTTAGTTATCACCAAGCCATTTGCTGCATTCACCTGTGGCTGCCTGCCCATATTCCCATAGCAACAGCATGCTTTACAGTGCCCCCATTCCAAGGGATCCCAGAGACTCGAATGGTACTTACCTGGACCATGATGCTGTGTGGAAGAGCCTCCCAGGGCCAGAGACTGATCACATTCTGTGGGGAGATAAAGGGTGTTAGCACAGACCTCTCCTTCAGTCCCTAGGCACTGAGAAGGGCTGCCCTTGGTCTGGGATCAGTGTCCAGAAGGAAGCCTCAACCATCCAGTGCACAGAGAAGCTGAATCTCCACAGCCCTGCAGCTTGTGGCATCACTGATTCCTGTGCAAGCAGCTTTCGGATCTGGAAGTGTTTTCAGCCCACTTTCCAACTGACAATGCAAGGCGTTTCGTTCTAATTACAGTTCATCTTAGCTTGGAAACCTGCATGCTGGTCACACGTCACAGCACCCTTCATAGGGAGTGGCATCTGGGAGTTTGGACAGTGGCCCGAATGCAGGGGGACTGTCATGGGCAAAGTTCTGGGCTTCTCTACTATAGCTAAGAGCTGGGTAAAAAAAATGCCATTTGAGGGGGGGATTTCAAATTAGGAATTAAAAAGTCACTTCCAGCTCACATTCTTCCATTTTCAAAACCTGTTTTTGATCAAATTTTCGGTTTCCAAAAACTGAAATGTGGCAATTTTTAATGAAGACTGACAGTTTTCACTGACAAATATTTGGTTTCTAGTTTCTCAAGGGAAAAACAGAAAACGTCAAACAAAATTAAAATTTCCCATGAAATTGTTTGATCTAAAAGCCATTTTGTATATACATTTGGGTGAGGGGGGGACCCTGCTCAACTCTGCTCTAGAGTTCTTGTGAATCAGCACAAACCCAGCTGTGCACCATGGACCAGGAAGTTCTGTATAACCTGTGAGCAAACCAGAGGCCAGCCCCTACGGTAGCTGAAATGACTGCAGGATTGGCATTCAGATCATGTGGAATTCCCACTCCTGTACAGCTGAGTCATGAGGCTAGAGGGAACCAGGTTGGGTAACTGAGTTTGCAGAGTCATATGAGCCACATATGGAGGATCAAAACCAAAGAGAATGTTCATCCCAGTCCCTGCAGGGAGAAACCCACTGCTGCTTTCCTCTACACTCCAGACACCCTGGCTCCACCCTTGGCTTTCCAGTGAGAGCATTTGGTGTGGATGGGGAGCTGGATGAAAAGAGGGTTGCAATGTGAATGGGAGGGAGGAACCATATGGAAATGGCGGAACAACATGGGACTCAGAGGGCCTGAGTCTCCAACCCCTTGCTTCTGCATTATCGTCATTTACACAGGGCTGTGAAATGCTACCCAATCCAAATTCCCCAGTAGGAGCATTCCAGCCACACTTTGCACTGCTGTAAGTGACTACAGGAGGGGCAGGCCGTGGGGGAATCTGGCCAACTGAGTGTCAGGAAAGGGTCTGAAGTGCTGCCATTAGCTGGCTTCCTTCTCTAGCCATACAGCATTCGCCCTACCTCCTGAAAGGAGGGCTGAGATCACGCAGCAACATGGGAACGACTCTTCTCCTTGCAACGCAGCCAGCCCACTACTCCCTGGGAGGGACTGGGGACAACTCTCCATTGGCATGTGGAGTCGAGAGGTCACTCTCATAGTGTCCTGTTGCAGCAGAGATTGGTCACCCCAGTTCTTCCTGCTTCTGTCATAGGACATTGCCCAGTGACATGGTTTGTTCCTCTGTCAAAAATGGACCATCACATCATTCCACAGGAGCCAAGGTAGTAAATACTGTCATTGAAAGTTTAAACTAGCAGGAAGGTTCACAGGTAACAGCTACCCATTAGGTTCTGTTTTCTCCTCCTTGTAATCACCCAGCTCGTGGCAGCTGTGGCTTTGGGAGTGACAGAGGAATGTGGGTCGGGAAAGGGAGGGGTCCTTTGATAAGGACCCTGATTCTCCTCTGCAATTTGCTCCTGCATTTAGCTCAGGATGAAAGGTGTGGGAAGGAGCCATGTTTGTGTCTTCCATATTCTGGGGCAGTGGGCAGGCCTACTCAGACCCCTGGTGTAACTGAGAGAAGTCTCAGGGATGTTTTAATTTATACTCTGTTTCCCATGCCCCCTGTGGATTGTGGGCAGCACAGAATAACCAGAGCTATTCTATTCCCACAACTGGAAACCTCAGCTTGGTCTGTGCTACTGTGTAGGATGGCAATAAGCAATCGGGCGAAGAGGCGTGACATGACAGCACCTGCTTTGTGTCCTCTGAGTCAGACTCTCCAGGTAGGAGCCTTAGGAGTGTGACCTCATGCCCCTGGGAGTTCACTTGAAACTGGGCTGATCTCAGGGGAAGGCAATTAAGGACTGGGGAGGATTGGGGCAGCTCTGAGATCAGGGAGAACATTTGCGAGCCACTCAGTGTGAGACTTGCCTTGAACAGACAATCTCTGAATGGAACAAAACCTCCGAGGGTCCCCCAGGCTTTGAGTGTCACTGCCCATAACAGATCATCTGGCTACTCGCTAGGGGTGTCCAGGAATTGTTCTTCCAGAAAGATACGTCCAACCCTGTTGTGAGAACTAGGATCCCTGCCAGGTTCCTACCAAGTTTCTGTTGCCTCTGTACAAAGACTCCCCTGCCCAGCTGTCAGGAGCAGGCAGGACTGGCTGATGGGCTGGATTGTAAAAGGCAGATATTTTTACACTACCTACTGGGTAATTGGAAACAAACAGCCAGCAGAGCTGAGTGACAGGTCAGGCCGGTTTTCCTCTGTCAATTACCCTGGCAGTTACCACACAGGTACGAGCACGGATAGACTTCCTGTTTCATTCCCACAGAACTGCTAGCTGTCTCTGGATCGGACACTTTCCAGAAAACCATGGAGCTGGTGGCACCGTGATCCCGGGACTCCAGCCCTGGTGGCGGCTATGGAACAGGACAGCTATCTGGTAAATTTGCTCCTCCAGCTCCTTGCAGAGCTAGCAATGCAGGGAAGTAGCTTCCCTGAGATCAGGGTTTAATTAACGAGCTGCTTTGTTTGCATATGACAGGTAATTTCTGGGGGTGGGAAACCTGGGTTTGTTCTCCTGCCCATTCTGTAGGACGTTCCTCTCCAGGCAGCATTTTTGTAAGAGATGGGAGAATTCGATGGGGTAGGGAGGGAATCACGATTTTTGGGTTCTATTCCTTGACACCAACCATCACTGCTCCATGCCTCAGTTTCCCCATTGGTAAAAGGGGCAGGATAATATTTACCTACCTCAGAAGGTGCTTTAAGGCTTAACGAGTGTTTGCCAAGAAGATGGTGGCATTGTGCTAGTGAAGGAGATCTTACTTTTAACTCAATGGCATTGATATTTCATGGTGAAATAGACCAAGACCTCATGAAGTGCAAGGACCAGGGACAAGGCCAAATGCTTGGCTAGTGTAAATTGACCCTGCTCTGGTGAAGTCAATGGAGCAGCACCAATGTGTTCCCACAGAGTATATAGTCCTGTGTTTGGTACAGAGAGGCAGTGTGATCTGAGCATGGGGCTGGGAGCCAGGAACTCCTGAGTCCTGAGCTCTCCACTCCTGCTGTTGGTTTCTAATTATGATTTTCATCCTCTTAGCCAGGGGTTCTCGAACTGGGGGTCGGGACCCCTCAGGGGGTCACGAGGTTATTACATGGGGGGTCGCAAGCTGTTAGCCTCCACCCAAATCCCACTTTGCTTCCAGCATTTATAATGGTGTTAAATATATAGAAGTGTTTTTAATTTATAAGGGGGGGAGAGTCGCACTCAGAGTTGCTGTGTGAAAGGGGTCCCCTGTACAAAACGTTGAGAACCACCACTCTTAGCAGAAAACATCCAACAATCGTCTCTCCTCTTTCTGGCCTTCTCCCTTTCTGTTTGGCGGGCAGTGACCACGGTCCGCTGTGAAAGGTACAAGTGGAAAGAACCAGCCTGTTGGGTTGAACAGCTGCATCGACTTCGACTGAGGCAAAGTAGGTTCCTTGTCATGGTGAAACCTCCCTGTCTGCACCCCGGCCTCAGCCCCTGGGTGTTGGCCCCGTTCTGCGGGTGGTGCGCCTTAGCCAGGCTGCTGGGCGTGCTTAGTCCCCGTGGCAGTGGCAGAAAGCACAGCAAGGAGGAAAGGGCAGGCTGGACTTTGCCTGTGAGGGTGCTGAGCTGCAATAATCACTGTGTCCTCCCCCCCAAGGCGCACATGGTCAGGACACAGCCCCTGTGTTCAGGGGATTTGTTCCATTTAACCAAGAGAAGATTACGGGGTGACTGGATCATTAGGGCCAACATGGTGCTGAACAAATAATGAGTTCTTTGATCTAGCAGAGAAAGGTCCAGCACGAGCCAATGGCTGGGAGTTGACGAATTCAGACGGGAAATAAAATGCAGGTTTTAACAGCGAGGGTAATGAACCCTTGGAGCAACTCGCCTGGGGTGGTAGGTTTTCCAGCCTGGCCATTTTTAAATCAAGACGGGTTGTTTTTTAAACAGTCAGCTCTAGCTCCAACAGGAGTGATTGCAGGTAAGGCCGAGGGCCTGTGCTAGGCAGGAGGTAGATGATCACCGTGGTCCTTTATGGCTCTATAATCGATGACTCTAGGATCCCAGGGCGTGCTGACCGCACTCACCATCCTTCGTGCTGGTGCAGCAAGTACACCCCTCCTGTGTGCTAGGGAGGGAGAGCCACTTCTGGAGCTCCCCCTGGGCCAATGTAGCTTCCCGCTACCCGGTATCAATCCTGCAGTCTGGCCTAAGCTGAGTCCAGCTCTGAGTGACGTTGGAAGGCGAGGGAAGAGCAGTGCCTTTGCAAAATCAGGCCAGTCATTTGGACACCCACATATCAAGTAAATTACCTAACTTCAGGCAGTCACATTGGGCAATTTTGGCTTACCCTCTAGTTGAGAAAGCATGGACCTGGGAGTCAGGAGTCCTGAGGGCTGATCTCAGCTCTGCTGCTGACTCATTGCAGGACCTTGGGTAAGCCCCTTCCCTGCTCTGCGTTTCAGTTTCTCCATCTGTAGAGAGGGTGAAATGGTGCTCACTCCCTTTACGGAGGGCTTTGAGATTTATGGATGGGGGGCTTGTCTCACTGACTTGCAGGAATCCATTTCTGACCTGCTCCAGTAACTCAACACAGAACCAACGTTTTAGACTTGCAGAACATCCCTTAATATGTCAGCATTATTCCCTTCTTTGTGCTGGCATCTTCTAAAGCATCTGGTCTCTAAAGTGTCTGACCAGATTTCAAAGGGGAGAAGTCACTGTGACTGATGGCCATGTTCCTTGCTCAGAATCCTAGTGACTGGGTGCTAAATAGACCCCTGCCTGTCCCAGGGTACTTGACTGCATCAGAGGAAAAATCCAAGATAGCATTGCAGAATCAAGCATGCTTGGTTTTGCTTCGTCACACTGTAGGTTTTGGTTCATTATAAACTGTCTCTGTTCTCACCTCAACTTCCTCCTATAACAGTGCATGAGAAGGGATCATTTGTTTATACTCACAATGGGTGAAACTCTGGCCAGCACAGGAATCCCATCCTGCAGATGCAAGTGAGCTATAAACCTTGTGCTGGCTCTGCAGTGGGAGGAATTTTGCCATGGCTAGGCAATCAGTCGTGTCATTATTATTATGTTAATGCACTATTTATCAGGCACCAGCAGCACTATGCAAGCGCACAAAAGAGCCAGGCCCCTGTTTACACTCTAGCTCAGAGAAAGGCAAATGAGTTCAGCGGCTAACAGCAGATTGTGTGATGATCCGGGGAATAGGAAAGAAGAAGAGCAGATATTTAGGCAGCTCATTTCAACTAATTCAAAACCGCATGGGTTGTTTTATCTGCCACTGATCTCATTCCTCTTATGTGACTGCTACTTAGATGATTCCTGTGACTTTCTGTTTCTAAAGCCCTTTGGTGGTGTCCTTTCATTTTGAACTAAACACCCGCTCTGAAGGTGCAGACAATTTCTAACTGTCTCTTGCATCTGCCTTCCTGTCATTATTTGGTTCTGAACACTGGGCTTCGGTCCATGCTGTCCCCCTGTGGCGGGTCTCCCTACCTTGTGAACTTCACATTGGGGGCATGGCAGATTGTTTCTTGCTTGTAGTCTTTAAATTAAGATGAGATTTCTTTTGAAAAGATATGCTATTGCTCAAGCAAAAGTTCTGGGACTGAGGCAGGAATTACTGGGTGAGGTTCTCTGGCTTGTGCTAAGCAACAGGGCAGCCTGGATTTTACCATCATGGTCCCTTCTGGCCTTAACGTCTCTGAATCTACATTGCTGACGTGTTCCAGTTTTAATTCAAAGAGTAAAACTGGAGATGGGCAAATAGTGAATAAAGTGCTGCCTGTCCATGTATTTTCCCCCCCGCACCGCTCCCCCCCATCTCAAGGAACAGGGATACATAATGAGAATCAATAACGGCCGAGAAATCTGTTTGAAAAATATCAGGAAATTCAGCAGAAAATTATTCTACCAGCTCTACTTCAAACCTCTTGGGCCTAACCCTCCACTGAGTCAGGGGTGCTGGGCGGATTGACAATAGCGAGGATCTGGCCCATTGGTTTTCTAGTTTCTCTCCTCCTTGTTTCTAGTCCAACGTTTTGTGCACGGCACATGAATACTTGTTACAGCCATTTATTACATTTGCAGTGGCCTCATGAAATTGGCTTGTACTTTGGCTGGAAGACTCAGCCCTGCAGCAGGACCTCAGTAACAGGTTTGGCTCAAACCATGCTCACACTTGAGATCGGACCTTTGTGCATTACCCAGCACACTTTTGCAGTGGCCAGCAACTCTCATTCCATGTTGTCTGGGTGACAGAAGACAGCACAAGCCCCTTGTGCTACTTAAGTCCCACTTAAACCTTCCTTTGCCTGGTACACAGAGAAGACCTTTTTTTGCTCTCTCTGGATGTGTGGCCTGGCCACAAGTCCCACCTCCAATGAACCCAATGAGACAATACGGGAACTCTCACCTGAGCCTTGCTCATGGGACTGCAATGAGCTCTGGCCGTGCAGAAAACAGGTTCAGCTGATCATGGACCTTTTTGAAATTCAGGCCCCTGTTGCTCCTGATTAGCCACACTATTCTGGGGGAGGATCTGAGAAGGGAGGCTGGTTATTTCAGTGAAATTAAAAATAGCTCAGCCCCTGGGCCACTTTGTGATGTGCCAAGTGTGGGAAAATAAGGCAAAATTTCCCTTCTTCTCCTCCACTCCGGGAGTGTGAAAGCCTCAGGAGGGGCACAGGTAGGAAGTGACCTCTCTGCTCCTCCGTGTGTTTTTGGGGAAAGGGCAGAGAGCCACTCACGGCCCACCTTTCTCACCCTACTCGGGATCCTGACTCACAGCTTGCTTAATCCTTGGCTGCTCACTGGTTGTGCTGATGGTGTAGGCAGGTGAATGCCACTAGGGACTAGCTGGTCAGGAGTGATGCTGAGGTCACCACGGTAGCAGTCGCACATAGAGACTCTGAGGTCTCTGTAGAGAAGGACGGGGCCTCTCTTCCCTATTGAGGGAACAACCCCCAGTGTGCTGCTGGTTCTGTCTGGGTGAGGGTTTGCCCCCTCCCCCCCCCCGCCTCACGCAGATGCTTAGCTCATGCACTGAAGCATGAGGCTTAACTGGCCTTATTGCTGTTAGCTTAAGACCTGACCATTGCTTACTGAAGTCAGCCGGAGTCTTTCTATTGATTTCAGTGGGCATCGGATCAGGGCCTCAGATGCCTGTACGTGTTACTGAAGGAGGCAGTGTGGTCTGATGGGACTGAAAGCCAAGAATCCTAGACAGCTCTGCTCCCAGATCTGCAGGGCAAGTCCCTCTGGCTAACATTTTAAAGGGTGACCACGCAAGTTTGGGTGCTCAATCTGAGACACCCGGATTTAAGGAGGTGCTGAGCACTCACAGCTCTGGCTGGAGCCTGTGGGGTGCTCAGCACCCCTAGCAATCTGGCTTTGGTGCACCACGCTGAGACCCCAAAATTAGCCGCTGCTTTTGAAAATGTCGATGCTAACTCCTCTGTGCCTCACTGTCTCCGCCAGTGAGGAACTGGCTGTGCCACTGGGGTTGGTCATTAGAATTGTCGTAATGTGAGCCATGCTTTAAAAACCCACCCACAATCTTTGAGTCAGTGACCTGTAGTGCATTAAATTCCGTGGGCAGGCTAGACACTGGGTGAACCAGCATTACTGCTGTGTGTTGTACATAGACTGCCCGTGTTCTGGGATGGGCAGCTTTCACTCCACCTTTCATCATTTTGTGTCGCTCAGTTAAATCCCCTTGACATGTTTTTAAAGGGACAGCAAGACCCACAAACATCACACGATACGACCAGATTTAAGGGGACTTCAGTCAATGGCCTTGCTCAGCCATGTAACATTGGAAGAGACCTCCAAAAGGTTGGGATTGTCATGCCTGATCCAAAGCCCATTGAAGTCCAGGCTAAAGGGGAAAGGCTCCCATTTAGATTAAGAGGCCTGAACAGAATAGCTCTCAGGTGATGTACAGGGCAGGGCTCAAGAAGGAGGCATCCCCTCATTTCAAGAGTGTTGCAAGAGTGGCGTAAGTAGAGTGGGCCAAAATTTTTTGGCCAAAACTTTTTCTGAATTTGTGTCATTTTTCACTGAATTGTTTAAAAGAAACAAACAAAACAAATTCCAAAAAAGTCAAAATGTGTTGATGTTTTGATCTGAAAGGATTTCTAGTTCAGAAATTTCCTTCAGTTGTATCTAAAAAAAAAGTCAAAACATTAAGAAAAGCTAAAAATCCAAACGAGACACTTCGGTCGACCCAAAACAAGATTTTTTTTCAACGTTATGATTTGCCAAAAATTTCATTTTCAAGTCGACCCAAAACATTTTTTTAAATATTTCTGAATTGCCAGAGAACTAACAAATCAGTCATTCACCTTCTGAAAGTAATAAGTGTAGGCAGGCCGAGAGCCCTGTCCCAGCAGCCTTTTGTGATATTGTTGTACTCCACCAATGGGGAAAGAGAGAAAATAGTGTGATTGTAGGTGGGGTAGGGATATCTGTAGTGACTCACCCAAGGAAGCTAAATATCACATTTTAACAAAGGGCTTGAAGGTGTTTACTGAGTATGCAGTGAAATGTGACAGCCTTCCAATGCACTCATGAAAGAATCTGCTATTCCGATAGCAAATTGGGCAAAACTAGGCCAAATAAAATCCTAAATAAGAAAATTCAGCTGGAATCAGGGTAATATATTAACTGCATTATAAGCTCTTGTGATTTCATCATGAGTCTCACACTGTTGGGTGGTTTTCTTCAAGCCCAAGCTCCTGCAGTCATGTGAATACACCAGCATCTCAGGTTTCATTTTTTTAAAAAAGGAAGTTCCTGGTTGTGGAGACAAGCTGAAAAAGTGGCCCCTATAGGCTCTTAAGCCAGAGGGCAAATGGAAGGAACTCCAAAGATATGAATTTAAGCTGATCTCATGACTTTTTGGAGCCTGACTCTTGATTTTTGAATGTTTGGGGTTGGCAGAACTGTATTAAGCGCTGGCTTGGCTGGTGGCGTGTCCCTTGCTTATGGCATACACCCTTCCTTTGCTATACTGTATGTTGTGTAGAGATGGGCATCAGAAAAATCCCAAAGGCCAATGATTCAGGTTCAAACCTAACAGCTCAGGCTCACTTCCATCACAGTGATGTGTCCAATGCCCTTGAAAAGGTTAGTGCCCAAGATCTCAGATTAAGGAACGGATGTCTGTCCTGATGATGGAATGGTTCTGCCTTCTTTCATTGGGTGAGTATTTTCCCTCACTCAACACCTTGCTGGGGAAGCAGCTGCTTTGGGTCAAGCCAGATCTTTCCAGGTCTGTTGCTTATGTCATGAATTAAGGTTTTTAATCTTTTTATTACTGACCTTGGCACAAAAAGTGAGAGTGTGCTAATAAAGTTTGCAGATGATACAAAGCTGGGAGGTATTGCCAATTCGGAGAAGGATCGGGATATTATACAGGAGGATCTGGATGACCTTGTAAACTGGAGTAATAGTAATAGGATGACATTTAATAGTGAGAAGTGTAAGGTTATGCATTTAGGGATTAATAACAAGAATTTTAGTTATAAGTTGGGGACGCATCAATTAGAAGTAACAGAAGAGGAGAAGGACCTTGGACTATTGGTTGATCATAGGATGACTATGAGCTGCCAATGTGATATGGCTGTGAAAAAAGCTCATGCGGTTTTGGGATGCATCAGGAGAGGCATTTCCAGTAGGGATAAGGAGGTTTTAGTACCATTGTACAAGGCACTGGTGAGACCTCACCTGGAATACTGTGTGCAGTTCTGGTCTCCCATGTTTAAAAAGGATGAATTCAAACTGGAGCAGGTACAGAGAAGGGCTACTAGGATGATCCGAGGAATGGACAACTTGTCTTATGAAAGGAGACTTAAGGAGTTTGGCTTGTTTAGCCTAACTAAAAGAAGGTTGAGGGGAGATAGGATTGCTCTCTATAAATATATCAGAGGGATAAATACAGGAGAGGGAGAGGAATCATTTAAGCTCAGCACCAATGTGGACACAAGAACAAATGGGTATAAACTGGCCACCGGGAAGTTTAGACTTGAAATTAGATGAAGGTTTCTAACCATCGGAGGAGGGAAGTTTTGGAAGAGCCTTCCAAGGGAAGCAGTGGGGGCAAAAGATCTATCTGGCTTTAAGATTCTACTCGATAAGTTTATGGAGGAGATGGTATGATGGGATAATGGGATTTTGGTAAGTAATTGATCTTTAAATATTCAGGGTAAATAGGCCTAATCCCCTGAGATGGGATATTAGATGGATGGGATCTGAATTACCCAGGAAAGAATTTTCTGTAGTATCTGGCTGGTGAATCTTGCCCCTACGCTCAGGGTTTAGCTGATCGCCATATTTGGGGTCGGAAAGGAATTTTCCTCCAGGGCAGATTGGAGAGGCCCTAGAGGTTTTTCGCCTTCCTCTGTAGCATGGGGCACGGGTCACTTGAGGGAGGCTTCTCTGCTCCTTGAAGTCTTTAAACCACGATTTGAGGACTTCAATAGCTCAGACATAGGTGAGGTTTTTCATAGGAGAGGATGGGTGAGATTCTGTGGCCTGCGCTGTGCAGGAGGTCGGACTAGATGATCAGAATGGTCCCTTCTGACCTTAGTATCTATGAATCTATAAGGTTTTGAGAGAGTTTCTGTGGGACAAATCATAAGTACGCACTGAAAATGAGTGGACCCCCCCTCAGGAGAAAGATCCCAAAGGATATAGCCCTTGCATTTTTCACATGGAGAAGGAACTATGAACTCAATGTTTATGAACCATAAACATCTGACTTGTTTCCCCTTTGCATGTACTATATCAAGGGGCTGACTCATAGCAAATTCTGGTGGTTGCTGCACCATTCCTGGGCTCTCTCACTGCACAAGTGAAATTTTCTTTTTTGCAAGTTCTCTGTTGCATGTGACTTTTTTACTGCTAAAATTAGCCAGAGATTTAAAACAGAAACCACATTAGCAGCAAAACCAATGTTTGTTCTAAATGCAAAGCTCAGGCTCTCTCCAAGGAGAAATGGGGGAACATGGCACACGTATCTGGATTAAATTAATAAAGCACTCAGGGGAGATGAATTTGGGAGGAGGAGATAAATATTCGGTCCTATATTCACACTGATCAGTTGTGACATAATTGCAGAGCAGCATTCCAGGGCTCAGGAAGTTTCGGGCTTGGAACACCAATTATGAAGTGTTACTAAATAACAACTGGGAGTTACATTGGCATTTTCTGAATGAGTGACTCAGAGGACTTATATAATGATAGATACTCAGTTTCCAAACCTGGGTACATAAATTGGGGCACGTAATTCCTCACCTGAGTGCTCACATGGGCACTGAGACACTGGACAGGGAAACGAGCCACCAGTGACTGAGCTGAGTACCAAACATGCAATCGGATGTTCTGAGCTAGGTGATCAGCTTGGAAAATTTGGTTGTCAGCCTCCAAAAGGAGAAAAACCAGAATGATGCAGCGTGATTCTTTGCAGAGATGCTCAGTGTTTTCCAGCTCTACAAGAGCTTTGGGAAGAGGCACCTCTAGGGTTTTCTTTGCCTCCATAGGCTGGCCCGTTGTACACTGGAGGTACATCTGCTGGGATGTTCGGCTACCAAAGCCAGCCAGCTCCTTCGGGAAGCTCTGTTACTTGGATTTCCTGGCTGCGTACATTAGCTCTTGCTTCATGAAGGCAAGTCTTCTAGTTTTCCCTGGGCACCCAGGCTGGCCTTTGACTACAGGGAGCTATCATCAGGGAATCTCCAGTAGTGTGTTTGAGTGATGGTGTTTTCTTTACCTACAGATCAGTCTGGCTCTGCCAAACAGCAGCCTCGCTCCCAACCCCTATGCCTTGTGAGTCAGTTGCCCCATCGCCACCCCATCTGCACATCCACGAGAGAGGGTCTGTGGGAGCAACTTCATGCCGTGCGCTCCAGAGTCTGGACTGGCTCCACCACGATATGTGGTTTGTGACAACACAAGTAAGATGGGTGGGGCAGGTCTCTTGGCAGCTACAGCTACTGGGAAGTCCTTGCTTCCTGGAGAGGTTGGGTGTGTGCTTCCAGCCAGCCTTGGAATTATGAGCCCCAGTCGTTCATGCATTACCTCCTGCCACGCTGGGAGAGCTGACTGGGAGATAGGACTGGATGGTGCAGTCTCATACGGATTGCGGCCGGTGACTGTGTCCCATCACCCCCAGCTGGCTAAAAGGAACACCCTTAGCAGGGAGCTGGCAGGCTCCCTGCGGCCTGTGGGATGCGGTGGCAGCACTGGAAGGAGGGGAGGGAATGCCCAGGGGTGTATGTTATCCTCCTGCAGAGCGCTGTGTAAGGGGTATATGTTACACTCCTTTGCACTCACTTAGATGCCTGTGGCCTGGCTCTACCTGGCTAGCGTCAGGAGCTGTACTCACAGCACATTGTGCATCACCTCTGCACCTGGCCCAAGGGCGGGATGCGCCCTACTTTTAGGAATGGGGAGGTGACGTGGATGGCCTGTACATCCTGCCTGTGAGAACCAGGGTTTACACTAAAATACCTGTAATGGGGACAATGATGGTATGGGCCAATCTAGCCTTTCCCCTGGAGGCTGCCGGTTCAAATCCAACCCATATCTGCCATGACGGAGCATGCTGTGCAGTGGCCCATGTGACCTGCGTTTCTGGGTCCCAGAAAACACTGGGGTGAGCAGCTGGGTTGTCAGCCCCAGCAGAGGGACCAAGGAATGAATGTGCTAGGAGAATGAAGTCTCTCTCCACCTAGCAGGAGCCCGGGCGCATTGGCAGGAGAAGCCTTGGGATGCTTGCACTGCCTCTGCCCAGGCTGCCCTCCGGAGGTCTGGTCACAATGGGAAGCAGCTAGCCTGGGATCCCTGAGCTGTAGCAGGAATGGTGTGCGCTAGGGACACCTGCTCCCCTGCCTGCCAGAAATGGCATGTGCCTGCTGGCGAAGGAGCAATCGCACATCCCCAGATATCCCTCTGCGGGCCTAGGTAACACCACTGCCACATCCAAAGGGCTGAGCATCCCTCCTCTCCGTTGGGGAGGAACTTGGATGGGAATGTCTCTGCAACCATGTGTGCTAGTGACTGTGTTTCTGTCATCCCAATCTCCAGTGTCCCCAGCGGCAAGGTGCAAGGTCTCGTCGTGCATGGGCCAGAAGAAGCTGGCGCTGATCCTTTGCATCTCCTTTCTGATAGTCCTGCTCATTGCCCTCATCCTGCTCTGTGAGTCCTTTCCCCTTTGTTAGCCACCAGCAAAACTGGCATATCCTGGGGTGCAGGCCAAGTCCCTGCGTCCATCTAGGGGCTTGCCCATTGGGGGAAATATGTCACCCAGCTTTGGGTTTGGGCAGGCCAAGCACAGCTACTGACCTGCCAGCAGCGTTCTGGGACTAGAAATGCTAACAGGAGGGAACCTGATAGCCTGTAAAAGGAAATGGAGAAAATCCCTGCAGAAATAAATACAGAGACTCTCACTGATTCCAGTGGGCTTTGGAGAGCCAGAAATGAAAGCCATTTCCCCATTCTCACATTCTTTAACCTGCCCAGCATATGCTACCTCTGGCCTGTCCCATCGTGCAACGAGACATAGGTCTGAGTTGTTGTAAAGCTTGCGTCAGCACCCATGCTCCCCTAAAGTTCAAGGCTGCTCAGATTTGGTCCATTATAGAGGGACATGAGCTGGGATTTTCTGATTTGGGTCCAAAGTTTCCCCAAGACTGTAGACATTTCAGATCTGATGTTCCACTCTGGGATCAGCTTAACAGACATGGACTAGAGATTTATGACAGGTTTCAGAGTAGCAGCCTTGTTAGTCTGTATTCGCAAAAAGAAAAGGAGTACTTGTGGCACCTTAGAGACTAACAAATTTATTTGAGCATAAGCTTTCGTGAGCTACAGCTCACTTCATTGGATGCATTTGGTGGAAAATACAGAGGGGAGATTGATATACACACACAGAGAACATGAAACAATGGGTTTTATCATACACATTGTAAGGAGAAAGAAAAAGGAGGACTTGTGGCACCTTAGAGACTAACAAATTTATTAGAGCATAAGCTTTCGTGAGCTACAGCTCACTTCATCGGATGCATTTGGTGGAAAAAACAGAGGGGAGATTGATATACACACACAGAGAACATGAAACAATGGGTTTCATCATATAAATCATGGAAATAGCCTACCTTGCTTGTCACCATGAAAGGTTTTCCTCCCTCCCCCCCTGCTGCTGGTGATGGCTCATCTTAAGTGATCACTCTCCTTACAGTGTGTATGATAAACCCATTGTTTCATGTTCTCTGTGTGTGTATATCAATCTCCCCTCTGTATTTTCCACCAAATGCCTCCGATGAAGTGAGCTGTAGCTCACGAAAGCTTATGCTCAAATAAATTTGTTAGTCTCTAAGGTGCCACAAGTACTCCTTTTCTTTTTTAGAGATTTATGGTCTGTATTTTCTGCATCATATACAACCTCTTGATTTAATACCATTGATTTGAGACTGATAACAGCCTAGAAGAGGGTTAATTAGGAGCTCAGCTGGTCCCCACTCCTCCTAGCTCTTCATATCCCCCTGAGTGGGTTTGATAATTGTTCCTGTCAACTCCAGCCACAGCCTGGGAACTACAGGCTAGCACCTAATGGCACTGCCTGGCGGTCAGAAGGAGGCAATGCAGCTGCAGTGCTAAGGATGTGATTCCTGGAAAGATGGCCCAGGCAGTGAGATGCCTCCATCCTTCTGTTTCTTGAGTTTTCCTGACATCTGCTGGATACTTGGGAACAAAGAATTTCACTAGGAAATTAAAACAACATCCTTCTTCCTTTCTCCCTAGTGTTTTAGATGTGACACAAACCCAAGTAATCAGAGGCAGATGGTTAGATGTTTAGATAAGGCCAACACTTTCCATTTCCTGCAAATATTTTCAAGTGTGGCCACAGCCATCAGCACATATGCTAGTCCCTCCTACTCTGAGTTAATTTCTGTGCCAGATACACAGCCAGCAAGGAATTAGTAAGAGCTCACCAAATGGAAAGAGAAAATCAGCAGAGACCGAAAAGTTATTTTCCAGGTTTTACAGATAATGAAGCGGTTGTTTTTTTTAAATTCCTTTGTCAAATGTAGCTGCTAGTTTTCCTTTTATCAGTTGCATTATTGAGCCCCTGCTGTATCAAGTGGATTCAGAACATTTTTACTGGGCGAATATTTTGCAGATACAAATTAAAACTGCGTGAAGTGAGAATGGATTTTGAATGGAGCTGAGTCAAATGCAGCAGTTTTGGATATCCTGGGACAAGGGTGGGGATCAGGTGAACTAGAGATTGCAAACTCTGGATCTGACCTTGAGATCCCAAGGACAGAACCCTGGCTCGGAAGATGCCCAGTCAGATCTGGCCCGTAACAGCCTGAGGTTTGGGTTGTGAACCATGATCCAGGCTCAGACGTTGCATCCAGTGTTTGGGCTGTGAACTCTTTTCTGGGTGTCATCCATGTGGATTCATGTCCCTCTGAGCTCTGGTTCAGGGGAGCCCAAAACTGCAAAGGGAAACTCAGTTGACTTCCACTTGTTTCCTCCTAGCGACCACCGAGCTTTGCCTGAACCCAGCACAAACCATAAATGGGCCACACGTCGTCTGAGTACGTGTGGGTCTGTGACCCTTCGGGACTGAGCCTGGCTGAGTTTCCAGGGGGCCAGGTTCTAGAGGTTTCAGAAAGAGTTTTGTCTGTGTCCAGTTTTCCAGACAGCTCCTCATGGAGAGCAGGGGCTGGGGCGGGTTGTAGCACTGATATAGGGGTGGGGACTTGAGTTGACAATCACTTGGTTTGAGTGTGGGGGCATTGGATGGGGGGGCATCAGTCTGAGTGACCCTGCTCTTTTCTGCTTGGAAACCTTGGAGCAGGATACCAGGTGAGGGGGATTGTGCCTGGGAAGCATCCTCTCTATACCCCTGACTGGAACTTTGGAGCAACCACAACAGCGACTGCTCCAAAGAATCCAGCCCAGGTTTTGCTTGCTGCAAAAAAATGCCCATGCAGTGAATGCCCAGGTGGCTAGCGGAAGTCTGGGAGTGCAACCCTGGCCATGCACTAGCTGGGGTGTCTGGGGCCTGAGGTAAAGGAGCTGCCAGGTCCGGGATGGAATTGGCTGGCCGGAAATATCCCCTCCCAGCGCAGGTGACCTCCCGCCCAACTCTCTCCAGCTCACCTCTATATGTTTTTGCTTGCAGTCCTGTTCTGGCGGTCCAACAACAGCTTTCTGTACAAGGAGCCAACTGAGAGCTGTAGCCACAGAGCTGTGCGCTGCAACGGGGTGGTCGACTGCTCCCAGAAGAGCGATGAACTGGACTGCGGTAACACAGCTGGGACGCAGGTGTCCTGCAGGGCGAGCAGGGAGCGGGACAGGCTCTAGAGTCAGGCTGCTGCTTTCATCCATGCTCTGTCTTAGGGCCTTGTGCTCTAGGCTCTGAGCGAGCCCCCAGACGTGACCAGGTCTCTGGGGCAGGAGTTTGCACTGCTGACAAAGATGGCATGGGGCCCAGGGAATGCTGGGACCCCCGATGTGCAGGACCTGGGAGGAGCTGGGGCCCCTGGTGTGAGAGGGGGCAGTTGCTGGGCTGGCAGGGTGTAGCCACGGACCTGATTTTTGCTCTCACATTTTGGGCAGCGCCTGAAGCTGCTGAATGTAATGACTCTGGTGAGGCCTGTGTGGGGTTAGCTGGTGCTCCCAATTCCCAGGGGGATTCAGAACTGGCACCAATTACACACACCTGGCACCGCTGACAGCACCTCAGGGAGATCAAGGATGGAGGGGACAAAGAGGCTGAGCTGGGCTCTCCCTGCACTGGTTTCCAGTGAACAGGGTGAGGCACGTTGGCTGGGGCTGCACGCAGGATGCTAGTTCTGCCTTTGGCTGCCTCTGCCCCTGGAGAAACAGAGGCCTTTGGTCCCCAGCTGTCACCTGGCGCTGGGGTGGAGCTCACAGTCACACTGCACATCCATTCACTGAATGTGCCATGCCCATGGATGCAAAGCGCAGGGGCAGGCTTCTCCTCACCCCCCGGGGCCTGTTGAAGTCTGTCAGTTCAGTGGGGCTGCTCCTGATTTACACCTGTGGGCAGGAGAGGGGAATCAGGCTAGTCATTTGCCAGCTTTTGTGCATGATCATGACACAAGGGCCCAAGTTCAGTCCTGGTACAAGTGGGCTGGGCTCTTTGCCAGGCCCAGGTGGCTGTCTAAGAGGGTGAGCTGGAGCTGCAGTACTGCCTGTAGCCCCTGCTGATTCTGCTGTCTCCTTCCTTTGTGCCTGCAGTGCGGTTCAGGTGGGATCAGTCTCTGCTCCACGTCTACTCCAGCACCGAGAATCAGTGGCTACCTGTCTGCAGCAGTGCCTGGAACAACTCCTTCTCCAGGAAGACCTGCCAGCAACTGGGATTTCAAAGGTAAGTCCCCAGAGATGGGCACTGTACGTGTAGTGATGGGGGACGGAAGCCAGAGAAACCCAGCCCACGCCCAGAATGACCTGCTTCTGCGCTCCCCACATCCATGGGGAGCTTTCCAAAGGCACAAGGGAGAGTGAAGTGCTCAGTCCCCAAGCAATGCCACTGGGCCCATACCAGCCCTTTGTTCTTTAAAAATCTCTCCCACAAGGGCTTCCGGCCACCAGGTACTTCCCCCTCCCTTTGCCATTGCTCTGTGGTTGCTAGCTGCTGAGGGTTGCATGGACTCCTCCTGTTTCTCTCTGCACCTTCCCTGTATGGCATTCGCTAAGTCACCCCAGGGTTTGCAGCAAGGAGAACCTGAGCTGGGAACGGCGGGGAATGGAACTCATCCATGCACAGCTGTTATTGGAAGGGGAGTCAAGGGGCTTGTCTGCAGTGGGAAATCCCCGTGTAGCTGCACTGTCCCACTGCAAACTCCCTCCCCCCCCCGTCCACAGTGCAGATACACAGCACCCTTGCAAGAAGTGACTTGAACTGGTGCAGGTTACCCAGGTTGTTTACACAAGCAATGGTGCAAGTAACTTTCTACACTAGTGCAGTGTGTGTGTAGTAGGATTTGCATCTGTATGGCTAAACTGTCAGTGCAGCATTGCAAAAATCCCTGGGATAGACCAGCCTTAGGTCTAGTGCAACTAGGGTGACCAGATGTCCCGATTTTATAGGGACAGTCCCGATATGTGGGGCTGTGTCTTATGTAGGCACCTATTACCCCCATCCCCTGTCCCGATTATTCACATTTCCAGTCTGGTCACGCTAAGTGCAACCCACTTTAGGAGTTTGGATCTTTGCCCCCCTCTAGTGGGTGGTTCACATCTTGCTACAACAGCTGCCAGCTAATGCGTCTGTCTTCACTGCAACTAAACACCGACAGCTGGCCCAGGTCAGCTGACTCAGGCTCATGGGGCTCTTTAATTGTGGGGTAGATGTTTGGGCTCAGGACCCTGTGAGGTGGGAGGGTCACAGCAATTTTTAGCCCTGCAGCCTCAGCCCTGCAAGCCCAAGCCAGGGATCTTTTATTGCAGTGTAGCTGTACATTTGAGGCCCTTGCTGTTTGCTCTGAGGGGGCTTGGGTTCAAGCCCCTCTGGTGACCCAAGCAGGGGGGTTGTTATAAATGGACAGTGGGTGAAGACCTAGGTTCTAATCCAGATTGCGGTACTCGTGAACTAGCACTTTGTGGGGTTTGAGTGCCAGCGCCACATCACAGCACCACCCCGCAGTTCAGTGTGAGTGGCAGCAGCGGAGGGGAGATGCCCTGCTTTGGGCTATGGGATTTTAGCCCCTCTGCTGTGTGCCTGATTTTCCCATTGCGGAGCGAGAATTAAAGAAACCTGGCAGCATGATGTGTCTGTTCTGTCTTCTCCCAGCACGTCCAACACGGAGTACGTGCTAGCCTCCTTCCCTGGCAAAAGCCTCATTGTCACCAAGGAGCATCCCTCGATCCAGCAGAGTCTCAACAGGTAATGAAGAGGATCAGTTGCCCTTTCCCTGCTCCTCCCCATGTCCTTTTGTGCCCTCAGGGCCCCTCTCTGCCCATGGCACTCGCTGCACGGTCCCCTCTGAACGAACTTGGGGAAAAAGGCCTGAGTTCGGTGTGGACACCGGAATAAAAACGGGGCAAGGCTGGGCACCAGAGATGATTAGCAACCTGGCAAGACTGGGCTCTTTGCTTTAGAGAGGAGACAGTGGTCTGTTGCCTTGACCCAGTCTGACAGACCTGCTCGGAGGGGGGCACACGGAGCCCCTCCACAATGGCAGCTTTTCCAGCAATTCCAGGAAAGGGAGGGGAGGGCTATAGCCCAAGCTCTGCAGCCCTAATGGGATGGGAGTGCTAATAGCCAGAGGAGCAATCTGAGCAGTCTCTCGTCAGCTGGATTTCTGAGACAACCGTGAAGTGCAGTTAGCCCCTGCACTTGTTCTGCGGCGGGAACCCAGGCAAAACTTCACGCACCCCCAAGGAAAGTCAGGGCAGGTCTGAGCCTGCTGGAGAGTGGCCCACGCTTTAGCAAAGGCCCACGGGTGCCTGGTGCTTAAGGGAGCCGAAGCACCTTAGAATAACAAACTCTGGTCTCACTTTACACCAGCATAAATCTGGAGTGGCTCCAGAATAGTCATCCCCTGTCTGTCTGCCACTGTGTGCACCTGCCAGAGGTGGGGCTGCAGCTGCAATACAGAGAGAGGCAACCTGAAGGGATTTTCCAGGAAGTAAAGGGGAAACATGATCTTGTAGAGAACTCCCATTCCTCTTTACTGAACAACACGAGAGCATCTGTGTTGCTTACATGCTGGCTGAGCATGTCAGGATGGGCAGGAGGGACCATCCACTCAGACTCTTTCTCTTGTGCTGTCTCAGCCTGGATCCATGTTTGACTTTGTCTCTTGTTTGTTTTGTTCTCTCCTGCAGCTCCAAGTGTCCCACGGGAAAATACGTCTCCCTCCGATGCACAAGTAAGAGGGAGGTTTTACCATTGCTATAAAGCATAGACATGGTGACAGGAGAGCTGGGTCTAGGGTGGGTCTCGAAACCACTGAAAGAACTGGTGTGAAAATGGTTTTACTGGGTTTTGGAAATGTTGCCAGATCCCAGTTTCTCAGCAGTTGGTTGGAAAAGTGAGAGAATTTTCACCCAAACTTTTCAAGGTTTTATTTTTTTCACTGAAATTTTGAATTAACAAAAAATTTAAGTTCACAAAATTTTGATCAGCTCAGCTGATTTCATGTGACATCATGTCAACTGCCATTTTTTTCTTTATCAAAGTTGTACACTGTTTTAATCTTTTTCTTTCTTCCTTTCTTCCTTTCTTTGTTTCTTGACAGACTGAAAATATCAGTCTGTGCTATTGTCTATTTATGTGCTATTTATGTGCTTTCTGTAAACGTATACAAGTAAATACTAGGGGCCTGCCCCTAGAACTTGTCATCTATCCTAATCTACTCATCTCTGTATCCACCTATCTGTCTTTCATAACGCAGGGGTTTTTAAGGTGTCTGTCACTGTGCTATCTAAGCAAAAAATCCCTGTTTCTTACCCCTCCAGCTCAGTGGAATATATATTACTTAACATAATAGCTACCTTATTTCACTGTGGGTGTAAGTAATAGCCCATGCAATTCAAAATCGCAGGGGTCAGCGAGTTCAATTGTCCAGCTGGATTGTAAAAGTGGAGGCTGAATGACTTTAGACTCTCCTCCCCGGCATGCAGCCAGCATTGTACAGCTGTCTAGGGTATTACTGGGTTCTCTTTGCAGTTCCACTGAATCAGGAAGCCATTGCCACAGCTGGGGGCAGGATACTGGAACTGATGGGCCACTGCTCTGGTCTGGTGTGTTAAATGCTCTGTCCCTGTTGGTTGAGTGTTATCCGTGAGCACGTTTTTCCAGGTGTGCGATCTGTTAGGTGATCCTGTAACATGCAGGTGGGCCTGGCTTGATTTTTCCTGTCGAGGCACCTGACTGAGCTAATGGACCTTTCTGAGTTTCCCCTCAGGCTCCCTCGGGAAGATCTGCCTCCTCAGTTTGTTTCTCTTCCTTCAGGCTGTGGACAAAGGACTTCTGGCCGGATCATTGGGGGGGACAAAGCTTCGGCGAGTAAGTGGCCCTGGCAAGTTAGTCTCCAGTATGGGCCGAGCCACATCTGCGGGGGGACAGTTATTGATACCCTGTGGGTGCTGACAGCTGCCCACTGCTTCTTCATGTAAGTGGTGCGCCTGCTAACTGGCTGTGTTGGCTGCAGCCAGCAAGGGTTGGTTTGGCTGCGGCTGATGAAGGGAAGGGCCTAGGTGAGGAGAACAGAAGATGGGAGTTATCGGCAGCCATGTTCCACTCTCGGTCACAGTGTTGAAATTCAGACAGACTCTGCTGGAGCTTGAGTCGCTATGGATCAACACTGATGTCCCCTGGGATCAGAATTTGGTTCTCTCTCTCTGCTGGGATTTTGGACCCGAAACTGGCAGCTCCACCACAAGAGCTAACACAGAATTTCCACTAGCTGTCAGCCACTAGAGGGCAGGATCACAGCTGTGTTCCAGCCCAGTCCGGCTCCGGGGGCCCGCTGCAGCTCTCTAGTGCACACCAGTAGCCGATCCTTGCACAGGCCCCCAGTTTATATGTAATTATTTTAAGGTGGATGCATCTACGGCTAGGGGCGTGCAGACAGAAAGCCAATAGCAAACACACACATCGGGGCAATGGCTGGAATAAGAAATCAGCATCCGTGCAGAACGTACAGCTGAGATCTGTGCTGTAGATAAGAAAACAGGGACATTGCCTTTGAAGGGGGCGAATTAAAGCACTGTGTATACTGGTCAGGCTCAGACATAAGTCCTGCTTGGATTGGGCTGAGCGATTCAAACCTCAATCGGCATGGTGGAGAAGTTGGTAGGGAGCGGGGTCTGAGCTGAACAAAACGGGGAAAGGGCGTTCCGTGCCAATTTTTTAACTCCAGTCCTTGAAACTAAGTGCTGGAGGGAGGCTGGAATCTGGCCCTGCTGTTCAGGGCAATCACTGCATTACATCCCCCTTTCTACATCTGCTTAGGAACAGCGTGAAGATTCTCGATGAGTGGAAAGTGTATGCCGGGGCCTCCAACCTGCTTCATCCTGCCAAGGGCATCCCCACCTCCCAGATCATCATCAACTCCAACTACAGCGATGACCACGACGACTATGACATCGCTCTGGTGAAACTCGCCATGCCCTTAACGATATCAGGTGAGGCTAATTCCCAACCTCCTCAGACTGGGAGCTGCAGGGCCTGTGCGTCTGCTTGACTTGGCCAGCCAGATGCTCCTGTTCCTGGGAGCGAGGAAGGACTGACAGGAAGCTGGCAGATGTTTCAGGGGAGAAGAAACCCCTTTTCCCACTGAATGGGAGAAAAGGGCAAACAGAGTCAGAATCCAGTTCCAGGTGTGGTCTCTCCCAGCGATTCCAGATCAGAACTGTGATTGTTCTAATGACTGTGCCAGCGCTGCTGTCTGGTCTGGTCTGGTCCCAGCTGCTTCACCCATCATAACCAGAAGCAGGAGGTTCTATGTCCAGAATTCAGGTGTGTAAGTTGCTGATGGTGCATGACGCAGAACAGACTCCAGCACCCTCTCCCAGAGCGGCACCAGCTCCACAGGCCAGCTGGGGCTAAGCATCTTTGGGCAATGAGGTCTGACTCCAAGACACATGAGAAGCGGGGGCAGAGCCAGATTCCGTCGGTAAGAAGGTGCCGGTTTTACACAGACACTTTTCTGACTGTAATCAGTGTAAGACCCAGCTGTGTGCACAGTGCTATACTGAGCATGTCCACACAGAGAGACCCTGTCTACCTGCAGAGCCTGACAGTATCAGCAGGGCTTTATGCAGGCAAAGGGACCCTCTGCACATCCAGCGGCAGGACTGTGGCTGATAGCCATCACTGGGCAGACAGGAGGCCGAGGGGGTACCGCTGAGCTGTTAAATGGGTGTTTATCATCATCCCCCCAGGCACCATGGGCATGTGGAGTGAACAGCCTTGCACTGCTGAGCCATACAGAGAACATCTATTGATTTATACTTGTAAAAATGAGTCCTGGGGGCTTCGTAGGCATGTTCGTGGAGATCAGTTTTGGGTCTGGCTAATGGGATGCTGGGCAGATGACTTGGGAATGAGACTTCAGTAGCACCAATGAATACACCCCCTGGAAGCGCCATCCAAATACTATTACAGCCAAGAATTTTCCCCTCCCTCCATGTAATCTGAAAACGGCTCCGTCCACTGCTAACGAACCAGCCTGACAGCCATTGCCACGTGGAGTGTGCTAGTGCGGGGCTCCTGGAGCACACAGGGCATGGGCCTCATGCCTCCCAGCTCCCAGGGAGGTTGGACCCAGGCCGATGGTTGCTGAGCCTTCTCGCTTGTCTTGGTCACAGTGAGGATGTCAAGGGGTGGCTGGCCCCGGATCCTTTGTGCCAGAACAGTTGCTCCCCTTTGGCCAGGCAAGGGGGCAGGGCAGCACCTGGACTGTGAAGGACCCAGGGACAATCTGAGGGAAAGGGCTGGTGAATCAGAGCTGCCTGAGCAAGGGTCAGAAAAAGGGGCAGGTGAGAGCTGCCAGAGCCCGGAGGTGTATCATGGGGGAAGGCAGGGGAGCAGCAAGAGGGGGTTGCCGGCTGACCTCCTCACACCGGAGGGGGCTTAAGGTGTGGGAGAAGCGGAGAAATTTAGCCGCTGACATCTGCATGCTGGAGAGCTGAACCCCGGGGACCAGTGAGGGGGCCAAGGGGCGCGATGGGTGCTCCCTGGAGTGGATGATCTCCCAGCAGAGAGGCTGGGAAGAGTGGGTGCACTCCAGCTGGAAGGGCTGGGGTGCCTGTCCTGGCTGAGGGACACAGGAGGGCTGACAGAGCCTGGTGTGGCGGAAGATGCTGGAACGTGGCATGTGTTCAGTCAGTGGCTGAGAGGCTATGTGATTTGAAGGACTACTTGTACTGGGGTGCTAAAGGGACTGTTTACACTATGCTTTTGTAATAAATCAGCCCAAGGCAGGAGAGCCTGGCAGAGTCTCCTGAGAGGAGAAACTGAGGCAGATGTACCAGTTCTGCTATGGCCTGCCACAGGAAGGCACTCCAGGGGGGCCACCCATTGACAAATGGCTAGTGAGACAAGACCCGAGTTTAGGTCCTTCAGAAGACAACACTCCCTACAGAGGCTGCTGGAACACTAGTGACTGCAGCTGTTCCCTGGTGCGTGTCAGGCTCACTCTCTTTCCTTGTTTGGTGTTTTTCCTCTCTCCCAGGGCAGGTCCGCCCCGCTTGTCTCCCGATGTCTGGCCAGACATTCCAGGCTGGGAGGACATGCTTCATCACTGGCTTTGGCAAAACCAGTGAGAACGAAGGTGAGAGTGGGGACTGAATCTGATGTCCCTTTGGGGAGGGGCCACATGCCCTGCTGTGGCCTCAGTCCAGCTGGGCAGCACCATAGGGAAGCACTGAAAAGGCAGCTATGCATTGTGCTGCAGAGTATGGGGGGAGCCAGAAATTTCAGCCTGGGCCAATGATTCTGAGTGCCTCAGTTCTGAGGGGCCCAACCTGAGACCTGCTGGTCCTGATTCTCAGAGGCGCTGAGATGCTGTTGATGGAAGTCCAGGGGGGCTCAGCACCTCTGTAATATCAGGGCCCAGCAGGTCCCGATCTGAGGACCCCCACAATGAACATGCCTGAAACTGGTGGCCAGTTTTGCTAATGTGACTTTAGTCTGTGAAGCCACCATGAAGATGTCTGTGAGAGGAAGCCAGTAGTCTGAATGACGGAAACAGGGCATACGATTTCAGAGAATACCTTTCTGTGGGCACGGCTAAGAGCCAGCGACCTGCCTTCTGTGGGATTCTGTAGTACAAAGAGCTCATTCACTATTCAGTGCAGTCGTATGTTACAGCGATCCCTGTGGCATCTTTGCTTACGGCTGTGATGTGCCGGGGGCCTGCAGCATGCGATCTAGCGGTGACAGAGGTGGCCAGGGACTCGCTCTCTGTGCGCAAGCCAAAGGCACTGCTTCACCTGTCTCTTTTCTGTCACTGTTCCAGAGAACACCTCCCCAGAGCTGCGGGAGGCGGAAGTGGGCCTGATCGACTACAAGATCTGCAACAGCAGTAGCATGTACCAAGGCGAGCTGACCCCCCGCATGATGTGTGCAGGGTACTTGCAAGGAGGGAGGGACTCGTGCCAGGTGAGGCTTCTGCCAATGTTAGTCTGGAAGGGCTTGCAGCCCTAAGCAGGGGTGGGGGTTGAATGGAGGGGGGTGGGCACCACGTTGATCCACAGACACCACCCCATCTTAGCACAGACGTGTGGTCAAACTGCTCCTGGAGATGTGCTGTGTTCTGGGCACTGCACCTGGCGGCACCCTGGAGAGTGCACCGGCTGTGCAATGACCTGAGACCTCTGTGCAAAGCGAGTGCATGGCGGGTCTCCCTCCGAGTTCTCCTGACTCTGCCTTCCCACTCTAGGGTGACAGCGGCGGTCCCCTGGTCTGCGAGGATAACAGCCGGTGGTACGTGGCCGGAGTGACGAGCTGGGGAATTGGCTGTGGCCAGAAGAACAAGCCTGGGGTTTACACTCAAGTTACAGAGCTCCTCAGCTGGATTCACAGCAAAATGGAGGTGAGCTGACCTCAGGACTTGGCTCCAGTGGGAAAGTGCCTGCTTCTGCCCCATGTGTGCAGGCGAATGCTGCGGCCACCCTGGGCGAGAGCGGAGGCTTTCCAGATGGCTCCCAAACAAACATGAAGGACCTTGGTGGCTTGACTCTTGTGCTACAACTGCCATCAGCCACAGGTCCCTTGGCAGAGCACACGCCTCGCCTCCAGCTGGTGCCCTGGCTTGGGAGCCCCTGTTGAGATAGAGGCAGCAAGAAGGGAAATGAGGAAAAGTGCGAGCGCTAGAGCCTCATGCTGGCTCATTGGGAGTTATGGGGTGAAAGCTACATCCCCTGAAATGCTAAGTGGGCCAGATTCTACTCTTGGTCCCACTGGTGTAAATCCAGAGTGATGGTGTCGAGCTCAGGGGAGTTACAGCATCCCTGAAGGCAGGATTTCTCCCATTGTCTTTATGTTGTTGCAGACAGGTTGTTAAACAGGAAAACGGGGTTCGGGCTGCAATAACTCTGCAAAGCCGTGGGTTCCAGGCTGGCCCAGGCAGCCATGTTGAGCACCTTTCCCGGGACCCTGCCTGCTCGCTGTGGCTGTTGCAGATCCCCTGGCGCTTCCTCAAAGACTGGGGTTTGACTCGGTGCCTTTTGACCAAAACGTCCCTTCCCCACAGCTCCACTCTGCCTCTGTGCCACTGCCTATACTCAGGGTTACAGGTAGTTGTGGTGCATCATAACTCCACTGAAACCAATCAACACAACCCTGGAGCATGCTCCTTGAAGCTTTGGTGTTTCCTCTAACCAGTGCTCTCCTCACTTTTCTCTTCCCAGAGTGAGAGTGACTAAGGATGAGGCAGGCACCTAGTGGGGCTGTGGCTTCTCCTGCTAACAGCTCCCGGTGCAGCTAGATCCTCGGCGCTGTTCTGCTGTCACAGGGCGAAATGCCAGTGATCACCCTTTGAGCATGGACTGTCCAGAGGATTTATGACCGGGTGCTGCCCTGAAGCCCTGAAAACACAATGCCTCCAGAACTTCGAAGTCAATTCATTTTGCCAACAACCAAGATGGGAAATATGAGCAGAATAACAGGGGAAATGTCCCAATGGTGAGACCTGTGAGCTGGTGAAATATTTTCCTAAGGGAAGTGGCAGAAGCCCTATTACTTGAGACATTTAAAACTGGACTTGACAAAGCACTTAAAAATATACTATAAGGCACAGTCCTGCACTGACGGGTCCCTTCTGTCTTTAAATTATACAATTCTTGTTGTCTTGTAAATGGAAACGTCAGGCCTGCTTTCTCCGAGTCCTTCGTGTCAGAACCCGAGTGGATGGGCAGGTCAGTGCTGCAGGACATGGTACTGGAAGGGAATAGGCTGAAACTCACATGGTTCAGCCCCTTTGCATTCTGTTCCTTGCATTACAGTGGCCCCTCCGTAGGACTAGGGGCTGCACCAAGCCCTGGTCAGAGGCAGAGGCTGCCCTGAGGAGTTCCCCGTCTAAATGGTCGCAGGCTTGGAGAAAGGAAGGATAATTCTCCCCAAAGAGGGCCTGTGACTTATCCAAAGTCACCCTGGGGGTCAGTGGCAGAACCAGGTCAGCCCAATGCCTTAGCCACAGGACTGCCCTTCACCATTCCTGCGGGCATCAACACATAGTTCTGTTAAACTCATGGCTCAGCGTCCACACGTAGCTGCCTCTGCAGCTAACGGCCCATGTCATCATAGCTCTCGCAGTTGTCAGTGGAGGGGATTTGAATGGTTTTGTAAATGAGGTTTTTGTACCGTGTAGAAATATCTGGTGGTTTTTTTTTGTTTGGTTTTTTTTATGGTTTCAAAATGACCGTCCCAAGCAGTCCTGCTTTTGTCTGTCCCAGCACCACTGCCCTTCACCTGGCTGCAGATGTGGAGGTGAACTACTGCAGTGCCAGATACCACACAGTGTGTGTTCTAGTCATGGACAGGATTATATGCACCAGCTGGAATTCTGGGGAGGAAATCTCTGACTTCCGTGGAAATTTAGGAGCAGAGGAAAAGTAGAAAATTCCAGATTTAATGGGAGCTGCCTTAAAAACACACCAAGCAGGTGACTGACCAGAAGGAGCCGTGTGAGTGAGTGCTACCTGGCAGAACCCAAGTGTTAAAAATGCTCCAAAAGCATGAGTCAGGCCCCAGAAACCAGGAGATTTTTTACAAATAATCAGTGTTGGATTCTGTTTCTTGGATATCTGACTGTTACACCTATCAGGAGTCAGTTTCCAAGCTGTCCTCCGTGCCCTCCTAAGGATGGCCAGACTGGGCCAGACCAATGGCCCATCTAGCCCAGTATTCTGTCATCGGACAGGGCCAGTGCCAGCTCTCGCACTCCTGTTTGCAGAGAATGGGATCCCAAATGCTCAGAAAGCACAAAGTGAACAGAAAGACACCCCCCCCACCCCAATACTTTTTACTATCCCGCAGGCTAGGGGCCTGACACATGTTTTGTGAACCCCTGAGCCGGACAGCATGGCCATGATGTGTTCCTAACCAAGTACCTAGAAAGCACAGCTGGAGTTGGAGCCTGTTGTGCTAGGCTCTGAACAGAAACAGGATAAGGCCTTTGTTTGGAAACACAAGTTTCAGCAAGTTAAGTCCATATCTAAAGCACGAATGAAAACAGTGCACCTGTGTGAAGACAAGGCCCTGGAGACAGTCCCTGCCTTGTCGAGCTCAGCTCACAGTCTAGCCAGACAAGGGGGAGGAGACAAAGCATTTACCTGGCTGGTGTCTGACACCTTACGCTTCACAGCATCAGCACTGGCTGGGGTGGTGCCTCTGACCTGAAATGTGTCATCACCTGGTGCTGCGGAGGGATTGACTCACCCTGACCCACTCCTAGATCAAGTCAGCCAGCAAGAAGAAGCGAACAGCAGCATTGAGCCACAAGCACAAAATACCCACAGTGGCTGGAGCATGACATGCCCTGTAATAACAATGCCCAGCTCTTAGGTAGCACCTCTCATCCTAAGAGCCTGGTCAGCACCATAAGCCAGGGCAGGGGAGTGACCTGCCTAAAGAGGAGGAGCTGAGTTGAGAGCTCAGGTCTGCTGACCCCCTGTCCGGTGCCCTGTCCACTGGACCATGCTGCCCTCTGTTGGAGGGGCCCAGGCCAGGCTTGAGGTCACCAGCAGGACACACTGGGCTGAAAACTGGAGGAATTGCAATCTGTATTATCCTGGCCCCTTGCTCTTAACCACAAACATGCACTAAAAACAAAACACCCTGAGAGTGGAAAATGTAATGGGAAATGTTGCAGGGTTTGTATACCACGCAGCCCTCTGGGATCTCAGGTTGAGTGCACAAAGGGCCGCACCTGTCTGGCTTTGCAGGGAGAGAGCAGAGAGCGGGTTGCTGGGTGTGGCACACAGATCCCCTTTGCTGGTGCACCTGTGTGTGCTGCCACCAGCCAGGGGGTGTATCGTGGGCAGTGAGTGACCCACAGATGAGTTTCCTTTGGAAACCCCCCTGCCTGCTTGGCTTCATGGACATTAGTATGCGAGGGGGCCGATGCTCCTCTCAGCCATGCCAGTGTCAATGCCATTGTTAATGGAGCGAGGGGGTAAGACCAGTGTGAGGTCAGACCTGGGCCCACAGTATTCACTCTTTAGCCAAGAGGCAGGCTGGCCAGTTCAGGTACTGGGCCGGTGCCCCAGCATGCTGTAGGATATTGGGATGCTCCTGCAGCTTTTAGAGGGGCTATTGGGTGCTCTGGGATGGAAATGTTTGTGCTCTAGCAAAGGGCTGGGAGTGGAAGAATTCTTTCTTGGTTTTCCTGTACCGCTCTGACCCAAAGCACTGTGCCCTCAGGACAAGCAGCTGGCCTCCCTGGACCTGATGGTCCTCTTACACTGGTGTGGAACTGGTGTCACCCCTTTGACTTCAGTGAGGTTACTCCTAATTCACAATGGGGTGAGTGAAAGAAGAATCAGGTCCCCTGCATCTCACTGCACCCAGCAAGAACCTCTCCTGGTGAATAATAAACCAGCCATGGGGCTATGTGTCTAATCAAATTTTCAGGGGCAATAATCCGAATGGCAAGGAGGAGGGGAGAGGTGTGGGTCTCTTTCTCTGTGTGTGTGTGTGGCGGGGGAGGGATCCCCAGTGCTGGGTGCAAATAGAATTTAATCCAAGCTGTACATGTCAGGAACCAGCATTAACCCCCCTTCCCTGAGAAGCATTAGCCGCCTGTGTTATTAGATCCTATTAGGAAAGTGGCAGCGAATGTGCATTTAGCCTTGAATTTTCCTCTGCAGCCAGACAGGTTGTTTGTAATTGGCTTTCTGTAGCCCATCTTCTTACTGCTGGGAACATTAAAGGGTGACATGGAGGACTCGGGAACTCACAGCTTTCTTTGTAATGGACTGAGATACTCTCCTCCAAGCCGCCAGTGTCTCCTTGTCTTTGAGCTGCAGATGCCTGGAGAATCCCAGCCCACCCAGTGGAGTAAGAGGTTCGCTGTAATTCACTGGGGCATGATGACTCTTCCTCAAAGAGTTAGGATCCTCCCTGCCCACTAAAGAAATTAAAAAAGGGGTGCAGCATGTGGGGGAAATCCCTGGGCCGCAGGGCATGCCTGTGCAGCTCTGCTGCTGCTGCTTGGTCCTTCACAAGAGCGGTGGGAAGCCAGCTACTGAACTGAGCTGGGGAGAGCTGTCTGCGATGCACTGCCCGCCTCTGGGACCAGCGCGGTGCAGGGCTCTGGCCGGGTCAGGAGTCTCCCTGTTGGCTCATGGTGCTTCGCATCCTGGCATCTCAGAGCACTGCGCGGTGTGGAGCCAGCAGACCAAGGTGCAGTCACTGCATCCTTCTACCTCACAAGTGGATTGACTTGTTTTGGAGATAAGTGTGGGTTCTGGAATCCAGCATCCAGCAGGGGCTCAGATGGGACCTTCATAAGCTGGGGCACTGTCGGAACCAAACCCAGATCCCGCAGGTGAAAGATGAATGCTTGAGCGACTAGCCACCTATTCCAGTATACAAAGGGCAGGGGTTGAGCCCACTCTGGAAGTAGCTCAGTGGATCAGTGCCAGTGGGAGCCCCGTCCCAGGTCCAAAAGTGCAGTTTCCCATTGGCTAAAGGGTGGGATCGCTTTCTACTTGTTCTTGATTTCGGCTGGTAAGTTTCTATCAAAATGTTTCTTCTGTGTGCAGTTTCTGCAAAATCAAAAGTTTCCCCCCGGTTGAACCACCACGCTGCTTTGTGGGAGTCACGAGACCGCAGTGCATCATGGGAGATGATGTAATCCAGCCAAGTGTGTGTGCTCCTGTGGGAGGGTGTGAGCCTTTGTGTGTGTGTGTGTGTGTGTGTGCCTCTGTGCAAGTATATATGCATGAGAGCTTGGCCTGGGTGTCAGTCCACCCCTATGTACGTGTGTGTGCCCACGTGTTCATGCTTGTGCCACTGTGATTTGTCCTTTAATTAAACCCAAAGGCTGATATTCTCTGTCGCATTATAACAATGTGATGGTGATTCACATTTGGGGCCTGACTGGGTCCCTGTAAGATTTCTGCTGCACATCAGCACTGTGGCCCTGTGCTAGTGACACAAAGGCAGAGCCTTTCTGTTCATCCAAGCAGTCACGTCCAGGTACACCCGGGAATAACAGCCATTCAGCTTGCTCATGTGCTATGGCTGTCAGACGTCTCATGCACCTTCCCAGAAGGGGGTGGCTGACTGGGCTGCCATGCCAGGTCTGCTTTTCCCCTGCTTGGCATCTCATGTCCTCACTTACACCTGGGCCAAGTGGGTGTGCAATGCAGCCAGACCAGAACAGCAGCGTTTTGCACTGGCTTGTCACAGCTGTGAAGGAGGGATTCGGCTCAGCACCTCACCCCGCTGAGCATGCAGGGCCAGTGAGTGCTGGGCAGCGCCCAGCTCCAGGGAGCAGGGCCTCGGAATTCTGGCACTTGCTGTCTGGTCACAAGGTGGGTGAGCAACCCCAGGGACAGAGCGAGGGAGGGAGAGCGGGCTGGCGTCAGCAGGGAGAGGGTTAACTCTCTCTCCTGTGTAGGGGAAAGCCACAGCTGTACACCCTGAGTGTGGGGATTACCAGGGGGCAGGGCTGGTCCAGCTGTGGTGAGTTAGGGATTTACCCCAGATCACTATAAGGGGCTTGTGCTGGGGCCTTCCAGCCCCTTAAGAGCCGTGGTTCTCCAACAGGGGTCTGTAGAGGTCTTCTGGGGGTACATCAACTCATCTAGATATTTGCCTAGTTTTACAACAGGCTGCATAAACAGCCCTAGTGAAGTCAGTACAAACTAAAATGTCCTACAGATGGTAACTTGTTTATACTGCTCTATATAGACACTGAAATGTACGTACCATGTTTATATTAGATTGATTTATTTTATAATTATAAGATAAAAATGAGAAAGTCAGCCATTGTTCAGTACTAGTGTGCTGTGATGCTTTTGTCTTAGGTTTGATTTCATAAGCAAGTAGTGAGGTGAAACCTGGGGTTATGCAAGACAAATCAGACTCCTGAAAGGGGTACAGTAGCCTGGAAAGGTTGAGTCTCCCTGTGCTACAGGGAGTATGTTAGCAGGAGAAGCTGCCTCTGGTGCACTCAAAAGGGGGGCTGTGCAAAGGCCCTATCCTACATGAGTAAGGGTTCAAGTATGTACAGCTACAGGAGGCTCCTGGAATCTTGGTTTTAAACTCAGGCTAAGCACTTGGGGAAGGGTCTGGGAGCTCTCTTGTGGCTTTAGGGATGCTGGGGGGTGATGAGCACAGCAATGCTGCACCAGAGCCTTGGGCTGAAAAGTGAAGCAGAAGTATCAGGTTGAAGCTAGAGGGGGGATTTAGGGAACCAAAAAGTCATTATCTGGGTTAGAATTTGGGCAGACCACTGACCTTAGCAAACTGATTCTTGTGAAAAGCATCAGGTCAGACTTGAAAATGCTCATCACACAGCTGGGTCAATGAACATGAAAAGCTTGTCTTAAAATTACAGTGTAGGAGTGTCTTTGATTTAAAGCTGCTTTTAGCAGCCCCTGCCACTTTGAATTTTGTGGGGTGGCTGGAAAGAAGGGCTGAGACAGCAAGGCTGGCTGGCAGGTTCACATCACATCCCTTGTGTGTGAAACCCAGGGACTATTCATTACTAGTGAATTAAGCCCGTTATCCCATTAGACCCCCAAATTTATCTTCAAGAGGCTTGTGCATGACAACTCTGAGCTGGGCTATCAAACGTCAGAGAGGAAATAGCTGATCATGACTAAAGCTGGTGATCCCTTAGCTAGGAAGTCGGATATATCCAAGGGGCACAATTAATGTATGGCTGTCACGAGATAAAGATATCAGAGTAGCAGCCGTGTTAGTCTGTATTCGCAAAAAGAAAAGGAGTACTTGTGGCACCTTAGAGACTAACAAATTTATTAGAGCATAAGCTTTCGTGAGCTACAGCTCACTTCATCCGGAAGTGAGCTGTAGCTCACGAAAGCTTATGCTCTAATAAATTTGTTAGTCTCTAAGGTGCCACAAGTACTCCTTTTCTTTTTGAGATAAAGGTAGCGTTTTTGTTTGAAATAGGTCAGGCTAGTTGCTCTTCTAAGGTGCTGGAGAATGATACAGATACTGGAGAGCAAGCAAAGGAGAAATAGCAGCTGTGCACCTATTCAATGGCTCTGTAGACAGCACACCCGGGGTTAGGGTATGACCCACTGAGCTCTTTGGAGAGATGACACCATGTAACACAGCAGCCAGGAAGAATGAGCATGAGGCTAGGAACTGGGAAAGTCTCTATGTTTATCCCAGACCTACAACTGATTTGGTGTGTGTTTGTGAGTCACTAAGATTTTGTGTGTCAATAATATAGCTTGCTGGGCCTAACATATGTAACTGACACCAGGTTTAGGTGCTGTCCTAACTGTCCTGACCAGTGAAATTACAAGGGTACATTCAGGGGTTTAAATGAGAGCAGAATCTGTCCCAATGTGTTTGCCAGCCCTGCAGATACAGTGCGGATCCATTAGTTAAGGGCTGTGAAGTGCCATGTAAGTGTTTGCATTCGGAATCTTGCCGTTTGTGTCACTTCTGCACACACCCTGCAGTGGTGGCACATGATGATGGCATGGGGCTCTGTGCGCAATGTGGAGATGGTCTGAGCCTTGCCAGCTGCTGGGGGGATGTAGTGGTCATGGCTGCTGTGCTACAGGAAGGAGGGGAGGTGATGCTTCCATTGCCAGGGGGCCATGCTAGAAATGCTGGAGACAAGGAAAAGCCACATAGAGGTGCCTGGGCTCCTCCTGTGCATACAAATGCATTTGCACACACACATCTGTGAGGCTTGTATGAACACTGGATAGAGGTGAATAGAAGAGTCATGTTTCTATATGTTCTTTTAACCACCCTATATAATTCAGTCGAGGGTACTGTCCCAGCTGTAAAATTCTATAGAATGTCTAAAAATAGAAACGGATCATTTTCTATCAAATTCTAAAGACTCTGTCATTTCTAACTAACCCAATTATATAAACTCTATAGAATCATAGAAATGTCAGACGGGAAGGGACGAGTGGTCATCAAGTCTAGCCCCCTGCACTGAGGCAGGAAAAGGAAACCTAGACCATCCCTGACAGATTTGTCCAACCCGTTCTGAAAAATCTGCAGTGATGCGGGTTCTACATCCTTCTTTGGAAACCTGTTCCAGAGCTTAACTGTCCTTGTAGTTAGAAAGTTTTCCCCAATAGCTAACGTAAATCTCCCCTGGCTGCAGATTAAGCCCATTACTCCTTGTTCTGCCTTCAGTGGACATGGAGAACACTCGATCGCTCTCCTCTTTGTAACAGCCCTTAGCTGATTTGAAGGTCCCCATTTGTGTCGCTTTTGCTAGAGACTAAACATGCCCAGTTTTTTTAACCCTTCCCCAGAGGTCAGGTTTTCTAAACAGAAAAGGAGTACTTGTGGCACCTTAGAGACTAACAAATTTATTTGAGCATAAGCTTTCGTGAGCTACAGCTCACTTCATCGGATGCATTAGCTCACGAAAGCTTATGCTCAAATAAATTTGTTAGTCTCTAAGGTGCCACAAGTCCTCCTTTTCTTTTTGCGAATACAGACTAACACGGCTGCTACTCCGAAACCTGTTTTCTGAACAGTTTCTCATGTTTGTTGCTCTCCTCTGGGCTCTCCCATTTGTCCACAACTTTCCTCAAGTTCGGTGCCCAGAACTGGACACAGGACTCCAGCGGAGGCCTTAGCAGTGCTGAGTAGAGCAGGACAATTGTTTCCTGTGTCTTGTGTACAACACTCCTATTAACAGACCTCAGTGTGATATTAGTCTTTTTCACAATTGTGTAGGACTTTACCATAAGGGAAGAATGAACACATGTGCAGCTCCATGAGAGAGCCTGTGTGTGGCTTCACCCATACACAAAAACACAAACATACACATGCTGCAAAACAGCAAAAGTAGATGGATGATGCAAAGATACCAGGCTCATGCATGGACTAGGGCAGTATCTTTGACAAGCTGTGCTCCTGGTATGTTCTTTGTATTAAAACTGGAATAATAGATCCTTGCATCACAAGCCTGCTATCTTTGTACTCTTGTAGGCTCAAGCAAGCATATTGACACACACACAGAAGAATATACTCTGTGCACAGGATTTAGGTACATTTCAGTTTCATTCTGGGCCTGATGAATTTTGTAACTGATTTTTCTAAATGTTTAGCAGGGAAGGGAAAGTGCTCTTCTGGCCAGTATGAGTGGTTAAGAAAGATGGGCTCTGAATAGGGTCCCCTGTGGCCCCCTCCATTTTATATTAGTCTGATTAGATTAGGGATTCTGTGGGTATTAAATCACAGACTGAGCGTGCATTTGTCCAGATGCTATTTCCTGAATCTCTTGCCTTCTGCCCATAAAAGCCCTGGTGTGCAGCAGAGAGCAGCAGGCCCATCATATTTTATTGCTCTGAGATGACATGTTGGAAAAACAAATAGTTTTTAAAAGAACAAACCAAAAATTGTAATCTAATAACAGCTGATCTTCTTGAAACAATGTTCCTACTAACTGTGCAATTTCTGTGCACAGCGGAATTATGCATCTAAGAAGGATTTCATCTTCCAGGAAGTTATTGCTCCTCTGGGCCACAGGAACATCATCTCTGAAGCAGATACATAGCTTCAGATCCCTAATACAAGTTTAATTTATTTCTCCTAAAACTTACATCTAGCAGCCATTCCGCTCAGGCTAGAAGAAGGAAAGGTAACATTTCCCCTTGAAATCAAACTTTGAACCAGATTAAAAGTGATTATTTCTTCTTGAAGCCATCTGGAAAATTTTGTTGTTTTTTATGCTGTTTATACATTTCCAAGGAAAATTCCATTCAGAAGAGGAGGGGAAGATGATAGACGCAGTTTCATTCCTGTTCCCAAGTATTTGAGCTACAAGTTGTTGCTCTTTTTAATCCTAGGCAGGAAGCGAGAAGGATAATTTAAGTGGTGCTGGAGGGAAGGGGATATAGATGTGGAGAGAGAAAGAAATAGATAAACGTGCACATGGGACAGTCGATTCACAGCAGATGCATATTGCTGTGGAAGAGACAGATAACATTTCCTCTAGGAAGAAAAAGGCTAATGGGTTCCTAAAAGCATTGTGAAGAAAGCGATACTTGGTCCCACATGTAAAATAAATCCCTAATGGTGACCATAGTCATAAACTTACACCAGTTTACTAGAGAGGAGTGAATACCAGAAAAATTTTCCTAAAAACATTCAGATCCAAAAGCAAATTTCAGTTTGAGTGGGTCTGAACCCTTTTTCATAGATTTAAGGCCAGAAGGAACCATGATCATCTAGTCTGTCCTCCGACATACCACAGGCCACAAAATTTCACCCAATAAACGGCTGTCTCTTTTTTAAATCAGTGGTTCTCAACCAGGGATCTCCCTGGGGATATGTAGAGGTCCTCCAGGGAGTACATCAACTCATCTAGATATTTGCCTAGTTTTACAACAGGCTACATAAAAAGCACTAGCGAAGTCAGTACAAACTAAAATTTCATACAGATAACGACTTGGGGTACGCAAAGCAAATCAGACTCCTGTAAGGGGTACAGTAATCTGGAAAGGTTGAGAAGACACTGTTTTAGATTATGCGTTTGCTCCTTTCCTGGCAAGTCGTTCCAATAGTTAATTACCATCGCTGTTGAAAAGTTTTGTTCCCTTTGTGTGAACACTTGGGCAGACATGCTTAATTAGCAAGAATACTCAAAACAATGGAGGATTCGTTTTGAAAGCTCCTCAACTGCCAACTTCAGAAATGTGCATATGATTCTAATTGTCAATTTCCAGCTCTGTTAGCCATCCAGTCAGGGAACAGAAACACTATCGTGACTTGGGCAACTCACACAATGTAACTATACTGTTGGAATACTAAATATTCTCAACTCTCAATGAAATATTCTTGGTTCACAATAGAATCCTTCATCTTTAGGCATTGGATTTGCCTGGAAATACTTGCTGGCTTTCTATCTTAATTGCTTGCTTTCCTGCACATTTTCCCTTTTTAATTTCCAAAGCTGGCAGGTGCCCTGTTCAGGGGTGGTACCAACATTGTTCCAAAGACAGCCCAACCAGCAGAGCTGTGCGCAGCACTATTGAGCAAAAGGATGGTTCAGCGGTCAGAGCACACTTTACCTCTGTATTTGGCACTGGTGCAACCGCTGCTGGAATCCTGTGGCCGGTTCTGGTGTCCACTGTTCAAGAAGGATGCTAATAAATTGGAGCGGTTCAGAGAAGAGCCACAAAAATAAATAAAGGATTAGAAAACAAGCCTTTTAGTGATAGACTCATGGAGCTCAATCTATTTCACTTAACAAAGAGAAGGTTAAGGGGTGATTTGATCGGTCTGTCAGTACTTACATGGAGAACATATATTTGATAGTGGGCTCTTCAGTCTAGCAGAGGAAGGTAGAACACGATCCAGTAGCTGGAAGTTGAAGCTAGACAAATTCAGCCTGGAAATAAAAATTTATGCTTTAACAGTGAGGTTGATTAACCTTTGGAACAATTGACCAAGGGTAGTAGATGATTCTCCATCACTGACAGTTACTAAATCAAGATTGGATGTTCTAAGAGAGCTGCTCTGGGAATTATTTTGGGGCAGGTCTCTGGCCTGTGTGAAGGTCAGACTAGATGGTCACAATGCTCCCTTCTGGCCTTGGAATCTACAAATCTATGAATGAATCACTAGCCTAAGACTTGGGAGACCCAGGTTCAAGTTCTTACTACTCCACAGACTTCCCTGTGTGACCTTGGACAAGTCCCTTTGTCTCTCTGTGCCACAGTTCCCCATCTGTAACTGGGGATACTAGCCCCTAATGATAAATACTTTAACACCTGTGAAGTCCTCAGATATGGCGCTAATGGGAGCCATATAAGAATTTGAGAGAGCTCTGTAGGGTTCAGCGTGTGCTTAATGGACAGTTCTGGACAAATAAATCCTTTGTTAATGCACAGGGCAAAGCAGGAAGCAGCAGTGAAGTGCGCACAACCTGCCAACATGCCCCATCCCTCACCCCCATAGACGAACTTAGTCAGGTCTTAGTCTCTCAGCTACAACTGCTGAGCAGGTTGATCATTAATGCCAAGGGAGTATTGTTGATTGGGAACAAGACGGAGACCCGACAACCTCATTTCACATAGGCCTCCCAGTGCTATTTTCAGTCACTCCTGATACAGACTGGATTTGAACTGGTGGCCTAAATGCGAAAGGCTTTCTAACCCATCCTGAACTCCAGAGCCAGCCAGTCCCCAGCCCAAGTCCCCCAATTTTACAGCTCGGTGTTGAGTTTCCACATCAGAGCAAGGGAAATTTTTAATGCAAAATCAGCATGGTCCTTGTTACTAAGTGACAGGGGACAGGTAATGTGTTCTCACAATCATTAGGGCAACTCTTCTGAGCAAGAGACCCAAACCCAGTTCCATGCCTGGGGTGTGCTGCAAAGCCTGAATGACCCTCTCCAGGAACCCATTTTCACAAGGGACTTGAACCAGCTCTGCACTGACTTTCTATAGAATCCATCATTTCAATCCTTGTCATGTCACTGACCCTTCGGGAAGCAGATGGACCCTTCTCTTGGCTCCATTTCCAGTGACAGTGCCTTTGCTTTAGCATCGTTCAGGTGAC
This sequence comes from Dermochelys coriacea, assembly GCF_009764565.3. Classification (NCBI taxonomy): domain Eukaryota; kingdom Metazoa; phylum Chordata; order Testudines; family Dermochelyidae; genus Dermochelys; species Dermochelys coriacea. The sequence goes on along the minus strand of NC_050089.1, from coordinate 17,705,659 downwards.
TCAGTCTCACCGTTTCTCAGAACGAAAGGGCGTAATTTCCTGGCAGGGAGATAACTACTGGGGAAGGTGGATGCTCTCCCCCATGAATTAAGGGTGCAGTAGCTACCCAACTCCTTACACTCATCTGATTGCTCAACATCATCCAGCTACCACTTCCAGACCCCTGAGCATTCTTACTTCTCCTCAGAGATGGTCGTGCTTCCAGGGGGAAAAACAAACATCCTTCCCTGCCCGTTATTTGGACAGTTAGTCATCCTGCCCAGAATTTCTAGTTTAGATCATCTCCCTTCGTCTCACTCTTTCTCTGCCCCGCTTCCCTCTTTACTCTCTCCTGATGTATGTGTGCGTGTAAATCTCCATCCTGCGCTTGCAACCCTGAATCATAGTAATCAGTTACCAAGGAGATTATTGTGATGCAGCACTGGTGACTTTATCCAAGTGCATGAGGAGGCAGAAAGGACAGATGGCTGTACACACCAGTAATTAAAAGGGAGCCCTCCCCTCATTGTCCTTGGCCCAGTGAAGGGCATGTGATGTCTGCAGAAGGGTTAATTTGTATGAACTACTGCAAACTTCTAGCCCTGGGGTCCTGATCTCAGGTATGATCAGCCCGAGAGTTTGTTCTGGTGATTTAATGCTTCCATCTTGCTATTATGCCGGAGGGTTCTGGTGGAACAGGGGTGTTCAGCCTGCTTCTCAGTTCAGCTGATCACTTATTTTGTTCCCAACCCGCCCCCAGCTGGTTGGGAAATGGAGGAGGGGGAATCAGAAACAGTTTTGCAAATTTTGTTTGTGTTTTGTTGGAACTTTCTGATTTTATTGAACTGTCCTGAGCCGTGCTACTCGCCAGCGCTGCTATCCCATGCTCAGGGATCAGGACCGTACCCCCATCTGGAGAGGCTGAACCGCTAGGGAGAAACTTCCCCCAAAGGCAGGGTATTCCATAACTGCCTTGTACCTTCTTCCGAAGCACTTGGTTCAGGGTATGCCAGAGACAGGACACTGAACTACATGGGCCACAGGCCTAGTCTGGCAATTCCTATATTCCGCTGTATTTGAAAATCTCTGGCCAATGCCATCCAAGAGGATATAAGTTATACTAATACAGTCTGAGAGGCACCATATAAGCTACCACTAATTAGTGGTGTCTTTCCCAAACTCCCCTTTTGTAACTCTTTATTCTTTTATTTGTTTGGATATGTTTGCCTGGCGTCATAGATGATGTTGTTCCATCAGAATATTTCTCTGATTGCAGCAAGTTTCATCTTTGACAGGTGATTTTGGGTTTTTTTCAGGCAATTGTTAAACTTGACCTCATTACATTATTACTACGCCAGTGATGCTCAGTTAATGTACAAGACCTTCACTCATTTAGCAGTTTTAATTCAGTATGTTCCCTTATCCATTATTCTCTAAATAAGCGAGGGCATAGAGAATGAATTAGTTGGGTCAGAGTTAAGATTTAATTGATTTTTAAAACTGCCATGTGGCTCTATGCTTTTGTCCCTATTCTTTTGTCTCTTGTAAATTCTGGTCAGATTCTCATGTGGCACCTATCCACAAACCATCCAGGTGTGGCTAGCACTAAGTGCTCAAATGGTGCCACTTACAGGTGGCGTTGTGCATAAGCAAGATAAAGACAGATGCCAAGAATTAACTCTGACACATCTATATAACATTTCTTGTTTTTATTTACAATAGCACCTTGAGGACTCAACCAAGAGCATGACCCTGTTGTGTTAGGTGCTGTACAAACCAAATAAAAGAGCCCCTGTCCTGATGAACTTGCATGCTAACTATGCAGTCATTAGACTTCTCCAGTGCATTTCACTAACCAGGGCTTCCCTAACTTAACTTCTCCTACAGATCAATTACACAAACCCCAGTGTCCCTCCAAGAATTGCAGTTTATTGTTCTCACATTAGTCTTAATGAATCCTTTACTTTTATCTAGCACCTTTCATTCAAAGAGCTCAATGTTTTTACAGACCGGAATTAAGGACTTGCATCCTCTCCCAACCCTATAAAGTAGGTCATTATAATAATCCCCACTTTACAGGTGGGGAAATGACCTCACAAAACAGGGACGTGGCTCTGGGTCACACAGTGCCAGGAATATAAGTTAGACCTCTTGATTCCCAGTCGCTAGTTCAAAGTAATTCATGCTTCCTCTCTCTGCTTGTGTTAGACACAACAAAGTCTGCTAGTTTTTCTTTAAGTGCTGCTTTGCAAAGAAATTAAAGGTTTTGAAGCCCAAAAGATTGGCAATACAGCACAGAGGAGATACTATGGTATTTGAACATTTGAATTGTAAAGTTTTAGTCAACTTTCACACAGGCAGGATGACCACAGATATCCTCTATTTTCACCAATGATTGTGCAAATATTAGAGTTTGGGACAGGCCCCGGAGCCAATCCCTGACAACCTGGGATCATTTTGTTATATTTTGTTAAACTGGTTCACTGTCTGGCTGCCAGAGACAGACAAGGTGGTGCTTTTCCTATTAGAGATCTCATCACACCGCAGCCTCGCCAGACCGTGGTGAGCCACAGTTAGCAGAGTCCAGGCTGGAAAAAACGTCCCAGGGAATGATCATTCAGAGATATTAAGGGGCACTGACGGAGTCTGCTCCCAGTGTGAAGCTGTAGCTAAAAGGGTTAATGTGTTCCTTGGCTCTAAGGATAGTGAATAGGAGCAGAGAGAGGCTTTTACATCTGGCATTGGTGAGACTGATATTGGAATCCTGCATCCAGTTCGGGTGTCCACATTTTTTAAAGTATGTTGAAAAATGGGAAATGGTGCAAGCAGGAGGCACAAAAAATGATTTGATGGCTGGAGAAAATGCCTGACAGCAAGAGACCTTAAGAGCTCCATCTGTTCAGCTGATCAAAAAGAAGATTGAGAAGTGACTTGATTGTAGTTTCTGAGGACCTTTATGGAGAGAGAATACCAGGTCCTAAGGTGCTCTTTAGTCTAGCGGAGAAAGGCAGAACAAGAACCAATGGCTGGAAGCTGAAGCCAGACACACTGAAATTAGAAGCAAGGCCCACATTTCTAACAGTAAGGGTGGTTAACCACTGGAACAAACTCCCAAGGGAAGTGGTGAATTCTCCATCTTCCAACATCAAGCCTGGAAAATGCGTTGTGTACTACCAGAAACACAGCTACCCACTAGATCACACTGCTTGACTCATCTCCCCACATGGTGCATGCAGCAAAGCAGAACTGTACCAGACTCTTAGTGTAAGGTGGGTGTAAACTGGCCTGCCTCTGTCCACTGTGGCACTACAGTAATTTACACCTGCAGAGGATCTGCCTCCTTGGTTCCTGTGGCTGGAGACAGTTTGTGGTGCCCTTGTGAGTTATGCAGGTTTTGGTCCATCGTTGGCTCAAAGGCCAGGGACTGATTTTTCCAGGTGCTGAGCCCCTACAACACCAGATTAAGCCAATGAGAGCTCCGGGTGCTGCACACTTCTGAAAATCCACTCTGGCTCTTGCTGATTTCAGGGGGAAGAATTTGAGGCACTCCCATGCTATCTAGCCAGGTGCCCCCCAAGAGAAAGCCTTTCCCTGAGCCCCTCTTCACTATTTTATTCTGTAACGTTAGTGAGATGAACTGACACCTCCCTAATCCCTCTTTCGCTCTGGACCCTGTATTGTCCTAGGACAGCGGCTAGGCAAAACAAGCCTTTATAGGACATTTACCAAGTTCTTTTCCAAAGTGTTTTCCTGATCTCTGAGGAGCTCCTCAGAACATTTCCCAGCTGGCTGCTTTTCCCAGTACCTCCAAAACAGATATCTGATTGGGGGCAGTTTTCCTGAGGGACTGAACCACATCTGCTGTCTAGTTTGAAAAGGGCTCTTTCAGAGCGGTTTATAAACATTCCCTTTTTACTGAAGCATCCTGAGGGCTAATGCTGCTTTTAGCAGAGGCTCTCAGAGCACTTTTAAATTTTAAATTACACAGTAAATTAAGCCTCACCATGCTTGTGTCATTTGTGAAATAGATACTGTTCTATCCTTTTTGCTGCTGGACAAACTGAGGCTAAGAGGTTAAAGCAGCTTGCTCAGAGTCAAACAGCAAGCGGGTGGAGCTGGGTATATAAGCCAGGAGACCTGACTCCCAGTCCCCATTCTCCTCCTACACCGATCAGACAGTTATTGACTATTTATTATTGGATTTCCTTAGCAGCTAGGAGCCCCAGCCATGGACCAGAACTCCAGGGTGCTCGGTGTTGGACATACCAAGAACAAAAAGTCTCTGTCTCAAGGAGTTTACAATCTAGCTGTAAGACGAGACGTCAGATGGTTACAGAAAGACGGCAGAGTACAAGGAAACACTGACACGATATTGGTCACCATGCCAGGCAGTGGTCTTGGCACACCAGCAGCCTCGCTGTTGTCAAATTTTTGGTAGGCACCATAGCAAAGGAGGGATTTGAAGGAGGCTTATTCATTAGTGTTGCGGGTGTTTCTGGGCGCCCCTGCCAGGGGCAGCCTGGGAGAAAGCACAAAGGTGATTGTTTGGAAATGTAACAAGCGGGTGCTGGAGCTGCCATCAGGGAGGCTTGGCAGAGGATGTGGCTTTGTGGCCATTCCTACACAATGCAGCGTTTAACTGAAAGGGCCATTTTTCTGTGCAGCCCTGGTGTCATGTTCTTGGTATAATAAATAACATCCCAAAGGGTTGTCTCATGAGCCTCTGCCTGCCACCTTCAGTCTGTCTGAAAGTGGTACTGTGTGTGGATCCCACAAGTACTATCCAGCAGTTGTGTTCATTAGCAGAGCTAACCTTGGACTGGTGCTGAAGCAGAATGTCTGACCCTCAGCCTTCACCAGCCTGGTCTGGATTTCCTCCATTTCACCTGGGAAATGTAGTCACGAAACCACTTGCCTGTAGTGCCAATTATAGCATAAACTCTTCAGGGAAAGGACGGTCATTTACTCTATGTTCATCCTGCATCTAGCGCAGTGGCACCCAGAGATGGTGGGCCTGGGGCTTCATAGATGTTCAGAGGAGTGTAATTTGGCTCTAAAGAAGCCATTGTGCTTTTTGTATGAGAAGGGGAGGGGAGGGGTGTCCTTGACAAAACTCCCCCTCCTCTTATGCCCCTTGTTTGCCAGCCCCAGTTAGCCCCTGAGGTGGCTGCAGGTCAGTGGTGCTTTAGGTTGGAAAGGATTGTGGACCCCTGTGGAAGGAAGGATGCTACAGAGCTGCAACATGAGCTCTCTAGTGCTGAATCCACGTCCCACTGATGTGAACATTGTAACTGGCCTGGCTCTTGGTGAGCAGGAACCCTGTGCGGCTCTCTCACACCCGCACAGCTGGGTGAATATTAGGTGAGTTGCAATGGTCTCGCCTTAGTTTTTTAATTCACTGACTTCACTGAGTTTCATGTGCACTGTGCCTGGGTGGTGGGTGTCCCATTCCTTACTGAGGTCAGTGGAGTTACTTGGGCACTCCACGGGGTGCACTGATGGCTGTTCTTACACTTCCTTTCACACACTGCTGTAACCAAAGGATTACACAGACAGCCCAGGGCCCGCCCAGGAGAGGCTGCAGAGGTTGAAGGCTGTTGTTTTCCATTCCAGTCCCTGTGAAATGATCCTTCTCTTTTCCGGAGGAGGGGCTCTACTGCTTTGCTCCCCAGAGTGTCTTCTCTCCCCCCTCCCGCCATCTCCCAGCGCCGGAGCAGCCCAACGAGCCTTGTGTGTGTGCACAGAGGCAGCCCGGGCGGCGGCACGTTCCTTCCATTCATGGTCTGGTTTCTGAACGCTGCTGCTACATTGGTTTACACTGGAGTAAATCTCAGGTGCGTCTCAAAGCTTGAATTAAAGAGGGGCTGCAGGGTGTGGAACAAGCCATCCGCTCTGCCAAGGGCATCTAAGACTCACTCGCTGGAGCTTCCCCATAAATGGAAGGCCTGTGGTTAGCTCCCTCCTCCCTCCTTTGGCTCCGGTCACTTTTTTCCCAGTGAAGGATGTTTCCTTCTTTTCTTGTTTCCTCCTTTCTCCCTCGCCCACGCTCTCCCCCCGCCCCAGCGTCAAGCAACAGATTATTGCAAATTCCTCCCGCCCCTCCTTGCGGACTCCGCTGTGATCCACCTCCCCTTTCCCGGACAGCCCAGCACGCCCTCGCTGCCGGGCCGGCAAACATGCCCATGCCCATGCCCAGGGCGCAGCCCGCCGCAGGGGGACGGGGACGGGGACGGGGACGGGGTGTTTGAAACCACCGAGAAGCCATTAGGCAGCCGACAGCGGTGCAGCTTGGCCCTCCCATGTAAGCCGCTCGCCCAGCCCAGCGCTCTCTCCTGCGCCGCGCACACGCCAAGCTCGGCTCTTTCCACGGGGGAGGAGGCAGCCGCAGAGCCCCCCACGGCCCCGGCTCGGGGGCGGGAGGTAAGGGGCGGGGAGCCACCCCGCGGGTCCTGGGTGCGGGGCGGCGGGGCGGCTCCGCCCGCGTGTCCCCCGGTTCGCTGCTCTTCTCCTGCAGCCGGCGGCGGCGGGGCAGACGGGGGGGCTGGGCGGCGGGAGCAGCGGGCTCTGCAGCCCCCGTTCACGGGCTGAGCCCGAAACCAGCTGGGGGGCCGAGCCGCCACCCCCAGGGCGTCGCGTTCGGGGGCAGGTGGGGGGGAAGGAGGGTCCTGGGCTCCAAGTGGGGAGCCCCCCGGGCGGGGTCAGTCCAAACCCATCTCCCCTGCTGGCATTGTAGCCCCCCGCCCCCACTGGGGTCTCCCCCGCCCACCGTGCTCTGTCTGTCCGGGGCCCAGCCCCCCATAGCGGATTGTGAAGTTTACAAGCGGCGGGGAGGCGGCAGGCGACGTGACCTGGGAGTTAACTAGGAGCAGCCAGGGCCCGGCTCGCCCTGTGTCGTGCCCCGACAGCCCGGCCCCCACTCCGCCGCAGCCCCCCCCGCCCATTTACAGCTCCCGCCCCCAGCAGGCAGCCTGCCCCTCCCTAGCCCCCCATCCAGCCTGGGGCCTGGCCCCCCATGCTCCCTCCCACCAGGCATTCACCCCCCCAGTGGGCAGACCTGCAGCCCCCCTTTTGGGAGGGATGGAGGGCATGCATTGTGCCCCCTACCCCTGGTTGGGAGTTGGGGGGCATGCCTGGGAGGCGTGCATCCCTCCCACTGCCCCCCTTGTCTGCAGGGCAGCGCTTTGTCGGCAGCTTGGCCTGGGCTGGCACAGGAGGACGCCGGGTGCTTGGAGCAGGCAGCCTGCCGGAGCCCCATTGTTCACGGTGCGTCCCCTTGGCTGCCTCCCACCCAGCTACTTGTTGGCGCTGCGTGTGCACATGTCTCCGTCTCTTCTTTTCATTGTGAGTCCTTCTATTCCAGGCACGTGACCTGCCTTGTCGTTTCCATGCCAACTCCCTGGTACCATGATTCCCCCTCTCTCACATGGTTGCCTGGATACCAGTTATCCTTGCCTGGTATGGAAGGATGCTCTTGTCTTGCCTGCTCCCCGTCTCCCCTCTTCCACAGGCAGCCGCACAAGCGTGTGCACACCCATACAATCCAAGGGCAGAGATACCTTACGGATATCAGTGCTAGGTGGATAGTCTCACAGGCATCCTCTAGTGCACACATACAGTGTGATCCACTTCCACGCACTCATATGAGCATGCACACACAGTCACTCTCACAAACACAGGCACCTTCTTGCACAGTCTCTCTCTCTCTCACACTCACACTCACACACACACACACTTATCTTGCATACTCATCCAGACATATGCACGGATAGCCTCCCAGACAGCCTCACACGTGCACACACAGTTGCACACGCCTCTTCTCACAGTCACAGACATCACTTACACACCCTCACATCCACTCACACACACGTTCCCATACGCACAGCCACATCCGGAAAGCAGTCCTTTTAATCTGATTTTAGAAAAAAAAATCCCCCTTGTCTAATTGGGTGTTGTAATGCACGTGGATTTGGAGAAGAGCAAAGGAGCATCTAGTTGTGTATATCAAAATGTTTTGAAATACATCTTCTTATATTATTAAATATTTTAATTAAGCTGCAGTAATATAAACAAATCAAACACTTTATCCTGCAGAGGAAAAGGGAGGCCCTATCTATCTCTAGCTATATCTTTAATTAAAGAGTCCTGAAAATTGTATCTCTGAATCCATCCAATAGAGTTCAGATCTGGAAGGAGTGATTTGCAGGAGGGGCAGTGACAGGTGGCATATCTGGATCTGTAGAAGCTTTACAACATGAAAGAGCAGCCTCTGAAGAAATGTTTTCAAAGCTGCATGAGGATTATGACTTATGTTAGCTTCTCTTGTACGATTTCAATGAGACCGCTGTTTGGAGGTGTCGTGTGCCCTGTTCTCAGCATGACATGAAATTTCTACTCCTGTAGGTTGTTTTCACTAGCACTTAACTCTGGGTTGAAAACAAAAAGAAAACCTTATTAAAGAGAGGGAAACTCCCAAGAATTAAATTCCTTTTCCCATATGGAAATGTTTCTGCAGAAATACAGTGTGGCTTTGAGTCGAGCAGCAGGGGAACAGTAGCTGAGGAATGACAGATAACATTTTAGATTCTTAGCTGTTCTAGATGCTGCAAACCAAGGACAGTAGTTGCTAATTCCATGCTGAGGGGAAATGTATAAAACAACATTCGTATTACGATGTCCTCTCTAGACTCGCTGAGGGATCTGACTGATGTGGGGTGAGTTGGTTGCCATCTTGTTGCTATGAGATTTGTGTTTTACTTTTAGGTTTTAATTACATGTGATTGCTTGACACATGCTGGCCTGGATAAAATATCACACATAGATGTGAATTTGTCAGTAGTTTAAACTTCTGTAGTGGGGACAACTTTCATGGAGGATAGGTCCATCAATGACTATTAGCCAGGATGGGCAGGGATGCAAAACCATGCTTTGAAGTGTCCCTAGGCTCTGTTTTCCAAAAACTGGGGATGGGTGACAGAGGATGGATTACTTGATGATTCACTGTTCTGTTCATTCCCTCTTAAGCACCAGGCATTGGCCGCTGGGCTACATGAACCATTGGTCTGACCCAGTATGGCTGTACTTATGTTCGTAAATATGTCAAACTTTAGAAACTTAAATCTATTCCTCTCACATGTTTGTCCTCAAGGTGTTTCTTTCCATAATTGCAAATTATCCAAGGACTGGTTCTGGCATTTGCTCAGGCTGGGGTGCTAAGTGTTACTCCTGAGGGCATTCTGTGCCAAAAAATAAAAATTCTGTGCACAGTGTTTTAAAATTCTGTAAAATTCTGCAAATTGTATTTGTCAAATAAATGTGGAGGATCCACCATGGCATTGGGGACCACAGGCCACTGGATGAACAGAGATGGGAGATCACTGTGCAGCTCCCCCCAGGACATGGACTCAGCAGTGAGGCTGCACCCAGCCCTGACACAGCGCAAGGACCTGGCCTGCCCCAGAAACATTCCAGGGCCCTGCCGCTCCGTGCCAGGTGCAAGGCAGGATCCAAGTTGGGAGGGAGTTAGTGTGGGGGGGATCCAGGTGTGGGTTGAGAGGGTTCTGTGTGGGGCAGTCTGGGGGCGGGCAGCTCAGTGAGGGATCTGGGTGTGGGGGGGAGATCTGGATGCACAGGGGCTTGTTTGGGGATTCTGGGTGCAACAGTAATGGGACTCTGCAGGGGGTTCACATGAAGGTGGTTGGGACTCAGTGGGTGGGAGGGCCTGGGTGTGGGGGGGGTTAGAGCTTGGCGGGGGTCTGGGTGTGGAGGACTCAGTGGGGGGTCCAGATGCTGGGGGAGTGGGGTGGGGATCCATGTGCAGCTGGTTGGGGCTTGGTGGGGTGGGAGTCTGGGTGTGGGTGGCTTGTTGGAGTGGTCCAGGTGCAGGGGGAGTGGGGCTCATCGGGGGGGTGTTTCTGAATGTGGAGGGTGAGGCTCGGTGGGAGGGTCTGAGTATGTGTGGGTCTGGATGCTCATCGGGGGGGTGTTTCTGAATGTGGAGGGTGAGGCTCGGTGGGAGGGTCTGAGTATGTGTGGGTCTGGATGCTTGGGGGTTGGGCGCATGGGGGAGCAGCTCCCTGTACAGGGATTCCTCCCCTGCAGCTGAGGAGCGGTGGGTGCAGGAAGCAGGGGTGGGCGGAGTTTGCAGAGCCTCCTGCAGCTGGAGGAGAAATCTTGGGGTGAGTCTGACCCGGCCCCTGATGCCGTGCAGGGGCGGAGGAAGTTCTGTCCTGCCCAGCCGGGACTAGCAGCTGAGCCCAGCACAAGGGTAGGAGCCACCAGCCGGGTCTTTCCCAGTCCTGCCTCCTGCCCCACAGTGATTTACCTCTCTGCCAGTTGCCCTGGGCACCTGAAACCTATTGCTGGGGAGGGTCACTCTTGTGGCTTCCCTTTGCTTCCCTGCCAGAAAGTCATTTTTCTGCGGGGAAGCAAATAAATCTGCAGGGAACATAAATTCTGTGCATGCGCAGTGGCGCAGAATTCCCCCAGGAGTAAAGTGCAAAACATGATTATAATCAGAACCAGCCAGAAGAACTCAGGAATGAGGAGATGCGTGGTGTGTATCTGTCTCTATGCTGGCTGTGCTGCCATTAATGCTAAGGAGATGGAGTGGGAAATTGTCTCTCTCCTCTGTCTGGTTTTGTTTATGTACATGCAGTTAAAAGCAGCCATTCCTTTTTAAAATGAGAGCAAATCGCTTTGGAGGGGGTGATCAGAGTGTGGATTCTTTGACAGGCTGTTGACTAAGAAAGTATTCCAATATTGTCAATATCAGCAAGGGGTAGAACTAGCAAACCTTAGGCCTTTACTTCACTGCTTCCCAGGACATAGATATTACAAACCAGACTGCATCAGGTAACATTTATTAGTATTATTTATCCATTATTGCATGACATCAACAGTTCGTGGCCCAGAGATCTTGCCATCCAGGATTTAGGCAATATGCAACCGATGAGTAAACAGACAAATGGGGAATAGCAGGAAAAGGTAGAGGCAGTAGAGGTGTATTTGCATAAGAGAGTCATTACAGTGGTCTCGGTAGGTGTTGAACAAATGAATAGAGGGAATGTTTATGAAAAACAACCTAAACAGAATCTCCATTCCCAGCAGCAAACTGTACAATGTATTGGTTTGGCTTCGTCGAGAGGCAAGTTTTATTTGTCCTGCTCACCTCCCTCGCAGCGGACGCTGTTAGTTCCCAGCCTGCTTGCTCCACACAGCCTGCCATTAGCACAGCAATAATCCCATTTGAGATACTCCTCGGAGAAAGGACTAGCTTGGCTGTTTTCGGTCTGCCAGGCTCTATGTTATGAGATGCACGTCATGTTGAGGAGCTGAGGACTGAGGGCCAAGACAAATACCTCCACACTGATTTGGCAGCCATTCTTTGATGTGTTAAGACATGACTGCCTGGAGCCAGGGAAAAAACCTGCAGAAGACTTGTTTTGTGTGATCTTATTAGTAAAGGAAAGAGCTCAGGGCCCGGGGCGGAGGAACAGAGCCTCGTAATTTTGTCCAGTGTGATCTGTGATCATTCTGGTGTTCTCATTGTTCTTGATTGACCCTAATCACGAGTGATCCATGTGGTTTCTGGCCTTTTGGTGGCATCTGAGATTAGATCACTCAGTGGAAGCCTGGATTGAGGTTTGGATCCCCGGATCTCCTGAAAGCACTAGGATTCCTTTGAGCATCTTCTGCTTTTGGCAGATATCCCAAGCCTGCAAGTGACAAATTAATCTTAGCAAAAGCTGTCTCGAGTCTCTCATCCTACCAGCATATGAATCAGCGCAGACCTGGAAAGTTATGAGTGGTGTCTTGCATGGTACAAGTGTGTAGGCTGGAAATCTATCAAGAGACATAATAACAACAATTGCATGAGAAGCCAAATTGATGCTGATGTGAAATGGCAGAAGAGCACATTATACGCATAGCTGCAAATGTCCATTCTTACACGTACACTCGTACTTCCTTCAGGCAGCTGAGCAGCCCTGTCAAGGGCTCTGGGGCTTTGCAGGGAAACTGGAGATTTTAACTCAGTCTGAGTTTTTGGGAGATGTCCCGAGGACACTTGAAAGAAGAAGGCGACTGCCCAGCGTTAATTCTGATGGCTGAGACTTGATGGGCTGATCTATTTGAAACAATTAAAAATAAGTGTTTAAATTTTTTTTTCCAAGTCTCTTACAAATCACCTTTCTTGTTCTTGAGAGTTTTCAGTGCTGTTGAGGGGCTGATCAGCCTTCAGAAGAGATTGTGTTTGTCTGTCTGGCTTTCACCCTCCCCGCCTCAGTAACGTGAGGAGAATGAAAAATTGCAAGGGGGGATTTTTGAAGAGAAACAAGGAAATGGGGAGAGAGATTTATGACTTTCAATATGTTCAGTATAGGGCGGTTCTGAGGGTGGCATGTAGGCTAGAGGTATAGAGAGCGCAGTGACCCCGTGATCATAAAGTTGAAAATATCTGCCTGTCTTGGGTGTGACTGTGTGAGAGGTGGGGTAGCATGTATGTGTGAATTCTGGCCACTGTCCCATGTAGGCAGCGTTTACATGTTCTCTGCCCTGACTTTGCATTGGTGCAGATGATGGCTCCCATGCCATGTGCTGGGATGAGAGCCCCCTTGCTAGGTGGCCATGAACAGCTGAGCTGCAGGAAGGAGGTTGCAGACATAACACACGTCCTCCCCTCCTGCTCCCCATTAGCCCTCTGCTGCCACACAGCATCTGCTAGCTGATGCTAGGTAGTGATTTCCCCTCCGGCGGGGGAAGATAACCTCTCGCTAGTGCTGTCCTCTCCCTGAGAGATGAAGTGTGATTAGGAACTGGAGGTTTGCCTGTACAGGCAGATAGTCCTTCTCTGAGAGCCAGCCTGAGCCTACGTGCATCTCATGGAGTGACACGTGTCAACAATGCCACTGAAAACATTAACAGTGTATTTATCACTTGGGTTATGGCAACACCCAGAAGCCCCAGCTGAGATCAGGGCCCCTGGGCCCTATGCGCTCTGTAGACGGTCCCTGCTCTAAAGCGCTTACAAAGGCAAGACTGTTATCCCTATTTTACAATTGGGAGAGAGGCGCAGAGAAGACTGTGACTTGTGCAAGGTCACCCAGCGGGTTAAGGGCAGGAATCGAACCCAGATCTCCTGAGTCCCAGTCCAGTACCGCTCACAAGACCACGTGCATCCTTCCACACCCTGTTGTGAGCTGGGGACCGAGTTTGAGAGCGGATTAATTCCAGGCCTGGTGGCTGAGTGGTTCAGCATGTTGAGGGAGCCAGGCCTCAGCCAAGTAAACAGCCAGCAGTGGTTACTGTGCACTGGTGCCTCCCGCTCTAAAGCCAGGGAGAAAGCAAGGCTGCCCAGGCTGGAGGGTGGTAGGTCCCTGCATAGCTGGCCAGGCCCTGCACTGCACCAAGGGGAGGAGCCCCTGCAAATGTCAGATTTGAAGAAAACTCAAGTGGGGCCCAATAAACAAGGCCCCCCTATTTGGCCAGCGATTTGTTCACTACATGGCCAAGATTTTCTTCAGCAGCTCAGCTCCTGGCCCTGTGTTAGCGCGGGGATGGATAACATACATGGTATGGCCTGATTTGTGATTAAGGCCCGTAGGCACTACTGCAACGCAAAGGAGAGTAATGGTAATGACCCAACAAGCACTGTTACTCTCTTAAAAAGAAAAGGAGTACTTGTGCCACAAGTACTCCTTTTCTTTTTGCGAATACAGACTAACACGGCTGCTACTCTGAAACCTGTTACTCTCTTGTTTCTGTGGTGAATGCTGTCGCAAGGGAGTGTGAGATTTTTTGAAAGTAGGGCAGACAGCATGGGGAGACTGTGTTGTCTTGGTCACAGTAACTCGGGACTGGAAGCCAGGACTCCAGGGTCCTATTCCTGATTCTGCCACTGACATGATGTGTGACATTAGGACAAGTCACTTCACCTCCCTGAGTCTCAGTTTTCCCCATCTGTAAAATGGATAATGGTACTTACTGGCCCTACAGGGTATCCTGGGAGTCATTGGCAAAAGATGCTGAAGAAAGATGAGTAACTATAATTTAATATTAACAGCAAAGCAAACAAACTCTCTCACCCCTTCCAGAGAAACAGGCAGGATCTTCACTCCTTGGAATTTTAGGGGAAGTCACTATCGCAATGAGTGTCATGGAAATAGCTAAATGAATGAAAAGGTCGTCAGGATTACTGGTGATTGGGCGTGGTGAGCACAGGGGAAGCTGGTCCTTACAAATGCTGGCTGCAGTGTCACACTGCAAAGGGAAGGGCCTGATGCAAATGCCATTGAAGTCAACAAGAGTCTTTCCATCAGCTCCAATGGGCTTTGGATTTGACCCTATTTGCGGAGTGCCCTGGTTTGTTTCTGTTAAGATATTGTCCCACAAAGCACCCCCATATTCTGCTCCCTGGACCAAAACCCCAGCCAGACCCGAGCCACGAGACACCTCCACCCTCCGTTAGCTGGGTCTGTAGAACGGGGTCTCACGGCTGCCTTGGCTCAGGAATTTTCTCTCTCAGCTGCCTTGTGCCTGGGTATCTCCTACCTTGTTACCACAAGGAACCGGTGAATAGTCGGAGAAAGCAAGAATCACTGCATAGGTGACTGTGGATTAGAGGGCTCTGCACTGGCATATCAAGGTGTTCTGGTGGCTAACTGATTGCGATGGCATCAGAATCCTGGTGCGTGCCTGTGTGTACATGCATGTATGCTTATAGCCCAGGTTGCAAAATTGTCACAAGCATTTATCAGTCCAGGCACAAAATCTACTTGCCTGCTGTTTCCACGATGATGACAGTGAGAAAAGTGAATGACGTTTTACTGCTCTATTGCAAATTGTGGCTGGCTGTAGACAAGAGGGAAAGGAGAATGTCGTCCATCTGGTGTAGCTCTGCTCAGTTTTCCCCTGTGTCTAGATCTCTATTTATAATATAACAGGGAAAAAACATGTTTTGATTAAAGTCAGATGGAACTACATTGCCTTCCTGACTGGTGGGGATTTGTGTGTATGTGTTTTAGCAATATTTGATGGTTACAGATTTAGAGTTACTGAGGGGAAAAACATTTACAAACGGTGTTTATTAAACTTACAGTTTGGTTTGAAGAACCCAGCCAGGGATGGGGCAGTTCTGCCTGAGATAATTCAGACACTCCTTCCGCAGCTATTCTCATTATTTATACAGTGCCCTACTGTAGGGATGCCTGTACCAGAGGCAAATAACAGCTCCATGGCTTGGCCAGCTTAGTCTAAAGGCGCAAGGCAGTGCAATGCAATCAGGCTGTAGAAAATGTTTGCACAACCGTTGACATTTTTGCTTTTCTCATTTTATTTCAGTCTCACAAAAACAGCTGTCAGTCTGATTTTATGAAAAGCCTATGATGTTTCACACAAACATACTCATTTGAGGGAGAAATGGGTTCATTTTTCACTCCAAAATGATAGTCTTCTTTCTCTAGTGAGAACCATGACAATTCTGCAGTTTAATTGGTATGAAGATGACTTTTCATGTGCGAAAAATCAAATTTTAAATTATGTTTCAATGTGAAAAATACCCAATTTGCTAAATGTCATGAAAAAAATGGAACTCTGGCACAACCCCCCCCAGGAACCAAATGGAGAAAAGAGGCACAAAAAATGTTAGAAAACAGGTTTTCCCATTTGTCAGAGCCAGTCCAGATTGGTGTAGGTTACCACAGCTGGGCTGCTCCCTAGGGTTGCAATGCAAAGTCTATACTGCTTAAACCAATGTGGTCTTTTCCTAAGCCCTCCTTTCTGGCTGCGGTGAGTTCACACAAAGCGGGAAGATATTTAGGTATGTCTGTATTTATCCAGTATGTGCCTGTTGCACAAGACGGGGGAGTGTTTGCTTCAGTAAAAAAACGTTTCAGAAGCCCTTTCGCAGTCTTTACGCACAGTGCATGGGAGCTTTGCCTGAGCCAGGACTGAGTAAAATCTGACAGGTTTCAGAGTAGCAGCCGTGTTAGTCTGTATTCGCAAAAAGAAAAGGAGTACTTGTGGCACCTTAGAGACTAACAAATTTATTAGAGCATAAGCTTTCGTGAGCTACAGCTCACTTCATCGGATGCATTCAGTGGAAAATACAGTGGGGAGATTTATATACACAGAGAACATGAAACAATGGGTGTTACCATACACACTGTAACCAGAGTGATCACTTAAGATGAGCTATTACCAGCAAGCGGGGGGGGGGGGGGGGGCGGAGAGGAAGAAAACCTTTTGTAGTGATAATCAAAGTGGGCTATTTCCAGCAGTTGACAAGAATGTCTGAGGAACAGTGTGTGTGTGTGGGGGGGGGAATAACATGGGGAAATAGTTTTACTTTGTGTGATGACCATCCACTCCCAGTCTCTATTCAAGCCTAAGTTAATTGTATCCAGTTTGCAAATTAATTCCAGTTCAGCAGTCTCTCGTTGGAGTCTGTTTCTGAAGTTTTTTTGTTGAAGAATAGCCACTCTTAGGTCTGTAATCGAGTGACCAGAGAGAATGGACACAAATCAGATGTCAAGAATCATAACATTCAAAAACCAGTCGGAGAACACTTCAATCTCTCTGGTCACTCGATTACAGACCTAAGAGTGGCTATTCTTCAACAAAAAAAAATTAAGAAACAGACTCCAACGAGAGACTGCTGAATTGGAATTAATTTGCAAACTGGATACAATTAATTTAGGCTTGAATAGAGACTGGGAGTGGATGGGTCATTGCACAAAGTAAAACTATTTCCCCATGTTATTTCCCTCACCCCCCACCGTTCCTCAGACATTCTTGTCAAGTGCTGGAAATGGCCCACCTTGATTATCACTACAAAAGGTTTTCTCCCCCCCCCTTGCTGGTAATAGCTCATCTTAAGTGATCACTCTCCTTACAGTGTGTATGATAACACCCATTGTTTCATGTTCTCTCCCCAGTGTATTTTCCACTGAATGCATCCGATGAAGTGAGCTGTAGCTCATGAAAGCTTATGCTCAAATAAATTTGGTAGTCTCTAAGATGCCACAAGTCCTCCTGTTGTTTTTTTATAATCTGACAGTACGTCCTCTGGGATTTGGCCCGTCACTAATATGTAAACTAAATTCATTCATAATGTTCTGTTCACGGCAGTCCTGTGGCATGGAGTCTCTCAAAAGCCACAGTCCCCACCGGTCACGTAGCCTACAATTTAAAGGGACGGGGCCTCTCGGATAGGGAAGACTGCTGCTTTGATTCTGCCAGCTGCCCTTCGGGCTATTGCTGTAGTTGTGAAAACTGGAGTCCATTAACTTCAGAGAGCTTGGGCTCTAGCCTCCACGGGATGCTGTGCAGCAAGTCTGAACTGCCGCATAAGCAGGAGGAAGAGGAAATCCACACAAAATATCTCTGACTTAAAAAAAAAAATTTTGTAGCTTTTCTGGCTTTGGTGATCCCCCAGGCAACAGAGAGCGAGCCGTGCACTTAATGCGTGTAGCAAAACCTCGCTGCTAGCGACGTGTAAGAGAACGTCCCGTGTTCCAGAGCTGTAAAGTTACCGGAGGCTGTGCCTCAAAGCTGTAAAATACAACTTTTGGAAAGAACCCAACCTCCACAGTGTTTTAGCCAATACAACCACAGCGTGCAAAGGCACTGAGTTTGACTGTGTAAGTGGCAGAAGACAACTGTTCTTCACTCAGTTACATGGGTGTAAATTGGGGCAAGCAAGGGCATTCTGTAGGGATGAATTACTTTTACTGACCTAGTCCCGTCCTTTAATTCCCCTCCCTGCACCCCAACTAGTTTTAATTTAAGATCAAATTGCAAGTTCAAAGTATCTATCAAGTGTCCTCTTGTCCTAGAGGGTTTACTGTAGAAGGGCCAAGACACAATTTCTGTGTGAGGTTAATTGATGTTTTACATTAAAATCTCATGTTGCCTTTCAAATGCACAAATCACAATGCAGCAACACTGTGACTGTGATTGGACCTACTGGGACCAAACTTAAGGCTGGTGTAAGTGGGTGCACTTGCTCGCCCAGGGGATGTGTGCGCCCCTACACCTTTGCAGAGATCTCCCCAGGTTTTAGTTCAGTGTCTGATCTCTTGGTTCTGCCTGGCCTGGGCTTGCATCAGCCCCCACATTTCATTTGCAGTTTTGGATTCAAACCACAAACTGAAGCGCCAGGCAGGCTCACCTGAAGCCATTATGTGTAAGGGCAGAAACCACTTAGCTTTGCCTGGGTTCCACCTATTAATATTATTTACTGGCAATGCCCCAATCAGGCTCACGGCCCCATTGGGCTGGGTGCTCTACAATGAGATAGGGAGAGACAGCCCTGCCCTGGAGAGCTTGCAGTCTAAAAAGACAAAGACAGACTGGGATGGGGGGAAGGATGCAACGTACAAGCAAAGTGACCAGGTCAGTGATGGGCACATCTTGTTTATTTATGTCATTTATTTATATTCATATTAAATAACTGATCCTTACTTGCCACTCTGCCTACCTCTTCTCGGGTCTTTTCCCTCACCAGCTAAAGCCATAATTCTGACTGGAACGGTCTGGGGACGTTGAAATGTCAGTGGAGCTGTTGTGGGTTTGAGTTAGAAAACAAGTGGAAACGGACCTGCCCGTTTCCGTGGCTCCATCTCAGGGCTCTGGTGGTATCACAAACCAGAGCAATTCCCCCTGGGCTTGCCATGCACAGAATAGATTTGTAGACTGTAAGGCCAGAAAGGTCCATGATCATCCAGTCTGACCTCCTGCGTAGCACAGGCAGGGAACCTCCCCAGGGATTCCTGCATCAGGCCCAGAACTGTTGGCTGAGCTAGAACGGAACATCCGGAGAGACAATCAGTCTCAATTTAAAGACTTCAAGTGATGCCTGTGTCCCTCGATAAGTTGTCCACATGGTTAATTACCCTACTAAAACCTGTGCCTTATTTCTAGTCTGAATTGGTCTAGCATCAGCTTCCAGCCGTTCAGTTTTATGCAGTCCTTGTCTGCCAGAACTTCCTGACATGGGTCTCCATGTACGTATCACCCTGTAGTTCAGTTACTTGTGTGGTGAGATGGGATGAGAAAACACACGTGAAACCAGATGGAGCATTTCTTTGCTTCCTGGCCAAGGCCCTCAGCACAGTGCTGGCCTGCCACAAGATTGACGGGTACCTACCTACTCCCTTCTCTAAGGATCAGCAGTGTGAAGATGGACATGTTCCCCACACCAGCACCTTCAACCCTAACCTGGATGCAGTTGCTAGTATGCAAAATATGGTGTGCTGTAATCACTTGGGATATAACAAGTGTCATCAGCTCAGTGCACAAAGATACACCAAAGCCCAAATCTGGGAGCATAAGGTAGTAAAATCTCATTCCTTATGCAAGTGAGTGATACGGAAGGGAGGTGCCATTTGATTTGTAAAAATCAACAGTCTCATTTGCGTCACCCTCTGCTGCTAACAATTTGCATCTTTTTGGAGCTCAGTGTCCCCTGGATCTCAAGGACTAGACACAATGAGACAGATTTTCCAAGAGGCCTCATAGGTTGCACTCATGGTTTTGTATCCATGTGTCTTTGTCCAAACCTGTTTCTATGTGCACAACAGCTTGTGTGTGTATGCAAACTGTTTGAGTGTGCAGATCCTGAAAGTGAGACACCAGCCTGATCTTTGCATGCAATTACATGAGCATAAAAAATTGCATGCAGCTCTTTGCATATGCAAAATATCTGGCATCATTGTAGAGGTTGCTTCAGAAAATGTGACCCAGCATGTCATTCTCTTTCCCAGAGCTTTGTTCTCTATAAATCATTTTGTTACCAGCAATGGAGCTGTCTTATGCTGCAAAACACGCCCCCAGACATACATCATTGACTGTGTAGCAGGAATCACAAGGCCATATTGTTCGTTTTCCATGTGGGACACTTGTCTTGCAGCATACTGACTGTCGGACTCAGCTCGAAGAGATGTCTCCTGAGAACTGGGGCCTTTTTCATTTCACCTGTAACTGGCTCAGCAGAACCACGGAGAGGCATGAATTTAAACAGTGTCTCCCTGAACGAATGTACTCCCTGATTCCCCATGTCACCCCCTGCTGCCCATATAGCTATAGCCTGTCTGTATAATGGCTATAGCAAAGCTGATTCGCAGGGCAGCCCAGTGCTAGTGGGTAGGAAAGTAAAACTGTATGTGGGCACATAGGAACCACGGCGTCACTGGCCTGCAGCTTGGGGACTCAAGCCTGTAACTTGCTGATTTGCTAGAGTTTTGAGCCTGCTCTGCACTAGTGTGAATGGCTGGGGCAGGGCAGAACCAGGCCCATAGCATGTGGTTAATCTGTTACAAACTGGGGTGTGGCTATCCCACTGCTGAATTGCTCTTGACTATAAAGTGACTGTGTCATGGAAAGCCTCTATGTAGTGTGTCCACCATGAGTTAGCAGGCTTGTCACATCTCTGCTGGGCCCGAGACGCTGAGTGATCAGCACTCCATCATCATCTATTCAAAATAAGCCCCTTGGGAGTGCTGGGAGAAGACACTTGCTCCTCTTGTCTGAAGGCAGGGGTGTGTGAGAGTAATGGAAAGTTACCAGGAGCCTAGAGAGGAACTCACAGGAGGATGAGAAGGGATCCAGCGTGGAGCCTGGGTGGGATTTCAGGCCGCAGCGTGTTGTTGTTATTTTTTTTTAAGATAAACTTCAGGCTTCTAAAAAGGTCAAGTAGAAAACTGTCAGCCTGGTTCACAGGGGTAGCCATGGTGCAAGCGTCTTGCCAGGAGCGATGTGAATTTGTGTTGTATGCACAGAGAGATGCTGGGGTGGGGCTGCCCAGCCTTGTGGCTCCGTGGCAGGTCCTGTGTCAGGGTCAGCGAAGGGGTCGGGCTGTGGCCTCCTGTATGAGCCTGTTAGTTTTTCTGACTCGGCCGCTTTCTTTAAGTTTGCTACCTAGTGCTGGCGGAGCTCTGTGCTCAGGTGCTCTTCCATATTTATTCTTCTTAAAGGGCTCCCGGAACCATGCTCAAAAAGAGCCCATTGCCTGCCCCCCATTGCCTTCTAACTGCCAGGATCAGAGCAATTCCTGGAGAGCCACTGGCTTATTTATAGTCCGAAATAATGACTCTCCAATTTCTCTCTGCGGAAGGTGGATAAGCCTGGTTTCTTTGGCTCCTCCCATTGAGCCCTTCCCCATCTGTATCCGCTAGCGGGAGAATGGAATTGGGTCCTCGGTAAGCGGAGGAGCTGATTGTGCTCTCCGTGCAAACCTGGAGTAACTCCAGGGGAGCGAACTGGATCACAGCGGGGCCCCAAATGGTTTCTGAGAGGGAGGAATGATAGCACCACGGCTGAGCACTCCCTCCCCCTTGATAGTGCTGGGGAAGGTGAAAATTAGGAGGTCAGGGGCAAATTGCAAATCCCTGAAATAGAAAAAGCGCCAGGGACTTTTGGCGAGAGGCTCGTAGGTTGGTGCTGATGTGCTGTTAGATTTAGGGCTCTTGGGTGGGAAAGTCTGGGAATAGGTGTAGGAAATGCTAGCATTAATTCACAGGTACTTCCAGTACAAAGCATTATGCCAGTCCCAGAACGGCTAGAGGTGAGACACCAGATGCAAATATCCATGCAGGAGGCTGGAGGTTTGCTCCCAAGAGGAGCTAATTCATCTGCAGAACCCTTTATACAAACTGCCTCTATAGTCTATAGTATCAGAAAGCCTTTTCCCATAGGCTTACTATATATACACACACATGGAGGTGAGGTATACAGTGTGTGTTTCGTATGCACTCACGGAGTGTTGGGTGTGCATATATTTAATTACATTGCTCTGTGTATATGTGCGCGCGTGTGTGTGTGTACAGTTTGCATCTGCAAATGACTTATAATTAATTAATATTTGCAAAGTGCTTTGAAGATGAGAAGACATCTACAAGCATTAAGGATTATCAGCTGAAGTTTGAAAAGTGTTTTTTTTCCTCCTTTTGCGAAGACAGTAGAGGCAGGGCGGGGTGGGAAGTTGTAGCACAATGTTCCTTATGAGACAAGCTGGTCACTTTGCAAGTGTGGCGCTAATAGGCTGGTGAAATGGAAAATGTTATCTTGTAGCAATTTTTAAGTCATTAATGAGATACCAGCATAGGAGAATTGAAAAGGATAATTCTACTTGTTAGATACTATTGTTTTTGTAGCTTGCCCAGAGCAAACCGAGATAATGACAGATTCATGAGTGAATGATTTTCCTCCATAAAAAGCAAAATACATATGTACAAGCAAGGGTGCAAATCCTGCTTACCTGTGTCATGCAGGCAGCTGCACTGAAGTCTATGGGGGGCTCTGAGCCTAGCAAGGGTGAGTTTGGGGGCTCTGGTAATGGAGGAGGGCAAAAGGACAGCATGGGCCGAATCCCATGAGATTTCCAGCTCACATAGGATTTCTGGGTGGGCGGAAGCCCTTGCAGGATTTGGCACAAGATTTGGAGCCGTGTTAGGAGCCCTGTGCTCAGGGCCACGTCCCTTTTGCTGGATTCCAGTAGTCAGCCCATTATCTAGGTGGAGTCACCGCTTTGGGGCTGGGAAGGAATTTTCCCCATACCTCCGGATTGGTGAGGCAGGTCACGTTTTTTCGTCTTCCTTGCAACACAACCTAGGGGTTGGGTTCTGGGCAACAGGCGGGCTGGGATTCTCCCCCTCCTGGAGGGCACAGTCTGGCCCTGTGGGAGAGTCGTCGTTGCAAATGTTGGCAGGTGCCCAGTGCAGGAATGAGCTGATTTAGGCCCTAAAAGGTACCATGGCAGGCATCCTGAGGGCACCTCCTTACACAACGGGGGCATCGTGCTAGGCCTCTGGGGGCAGAGGCAAACCAGGGGTTGGGATGCTACCCAGGGGGACCACTTGCAATGTGTTGTATGGCAGTGCTGGGGAGCGAGGGTTGAGGTCTGAAAGGGGGAGAGATGTGGCTGGAGGCGCCCAGAGAACCTCCTATCATGGTGATTGGCTCCCTCTGTGGTGGGCGCCAGCCAAGAATTGGCAGAGGCTCAGTGGGGTGTGAGTGACTGCGCAGGGCCATCCCCCGACGGGAGTTGAGGATGTAATGTGACTCTCAAAGGTGTGGCTGGTTAAAACCATTCCCCATGTCCCTGCTGCGTCCTGTGCAGTGAGCACCCCAGGACCGTTTGTCTGTGAGGGTGGGCAGGGTTTGGCTGGAAAGCAGTGTGATGACAGGCTGTAATAGGGTTAGTGACACGTGATGTCACAGCAGCGCCTGGGTCCGAGTCTGCAGTTCCTGCTTCAGTGAGCTCCCCAGCGCCTGATGTCTGTTTATACTCGGGCAGCTTTGGTGCCAGAGGGTGTGGAGTGGCCTCAGTGTAAGTGAGAATCAGGCTGCACTGACTTCCGTGGAGTCAGGCTGGTGTAACACTGACATGACCAAGTGGAGAACTGGGCCCACTGGTGCTGGGGTATGTCTCAGCCGTAGTATTTGTCAGATAATATATTCAATGCGTAATAAATTATTGATGGGCTGTGTCTTTCAGTGAGCATGATCCATCAACAGAGGTAGTCAAATCATGCAAAAAATGTACCTGATGAATAATTTATTCTACAAACAATGGCATTATTAATAGAACATCAGATTCAATTAACACCATTCATTCAGCTTGACTTTTGACTCATGAAAATAAATAGTGTGTTGTGCTCTGTTATATATTTTGCATGATGCACACTGTGCATTTTGAGTTTGATAGTTTCCACGTTACACTCAGAACAGTATTTGATATTTTTAAAGTATCTTGTTTACTTACCACCCATGTCATCTACAGAAAACAAGGCCACACATTGCTGGATCATCAGCTGTTGGGTTTGCTTGGTGGTCTTTTTAACCCAGTAATTACATGAAATGAAGTGTCTCATCATATAAAGATAATCACCTGGGCATGCTGCACCAACTGATCCCCATGTTCTGCTGCACACTCGAAAGTAATGAACCCAGAGCTGGGGAACAGCAGCAGCGGGAGCTGCAGGGAAGGGAAATTAAACTAAAGCCTATTCGGATAGAATGTGTTTATTACAAAATGGCCCGGTCTTCGTGCAGGGAGGAGACCGATCAGGATGGGATGTGGATTGTTATGAAGAATGGCTATCACTCCATCAGTGCGCACTGAGCTTTACAGCACCGAGATAAAGCAAGAGGCTGACTCTGCTGCCCTTTTACACCCGCCTGAGGTCCCTGCTCTAAGGCGCTGACAAGCCAAGGCCCTGATCTGGTGGTGGGATCCCAGCAGGTCGTCCCTTTTTCCTGGGCTGAGTCCTGCTGGCTGCAGTGGGATTCCACACAATCCTTTGTGGAATTGGGCCTTAACAAATGAAATTCTTAAAGACTGAGGCTCAATGGCCAGCAAACAAACTCTGAAAATGCTCCCTGATATCGACCATCACTGTCCCCTCTGTGCTGCTTTGGGAGATGAGAGAGCTCAGCACCTCACTGGACAGGGCTCTGACGTTTTAAGGGCTGGTGGTGTTTTCTTTTTTTAGCTAAGAGAGATTTGTGAGTGGAAGGAGCTGTCCCCACTGAGGTCAGCTGGGTCACGAAATAGCTGAGGAAGGCCCAGGTGATGGCATGTAGCTAATTCTGTTTGGATAGGATGAATCTAGGGGGAGTGAGGGGCAGGATGGTGGGGCCGTGTGGGAGGAGAGCATCCCGCTCACTCGCTCTCATAAGTGCTGACATCCATGCAGGGCTGGGAAGTGTTTCTACCCCAACTAAATTATGCAGAGTGAGTGATATGTTCCCCTTGAAGGGGAGCTCACTGCTTTGGCTGAGGAGTTATTCTGTGATAGCTCCCTGCAGGTTACTTACAGTATGTACATTGCACTCGCTGCCTTCCCTTCGTTTTGTCCTGGTATTTGCCTGGTCTGTTTTCGTTTGAAATCTGCTCTCTTGTTTCCCAGACCCCTCGTCCAGTATCCAGGAGACACCAGCTGCTAGGGTAGCCACGGAGGTGCTTGCTCTGAGAGACCTCTGGCTTTAAGAACACACACATACACTGGGCCAAACTTAACCTTGGGGTAACTGACGTTGTGAGGTTCCACCCAGGGTGATCCTAGCCTTATTTTCTATGCCCCCTGGCTTTGTTTTGTTTGGTCTCTTGGTTCCAGTAACTGCTCTGCATCCCTTTCCCCTCTTTGAGGCCCAAACTGGAGCTGGGGCAGCAAACCCCAGCAGGCTGCATGTTGGGAGTTGCAAGGATCCACCAAGGCTGCCAGCATTTAGTGGATCCCAAAGGTAGCCCTGGGGGTTAGGCCTCGAGTGAGCCTTGGATCGGTGGCTTTGTGTCCCGACACCAAACCCCCGTCAGGTGGATTTCAATGAGCAAGTTTCATCAGTTCCCTATGGTGGCTGAATGCTTTCCTGCTTAGGGGCAATCCCCCAGAAGCAAAGTGTAAAGAGAGGGAGAAACGAAATGGCTCTCAGGGGATATAACTTCACCCTCCTTCACCCTCAGCTCTGCCACTTATAGCTGAGCCACCAGCACCTTCCATCCTGCTAAAGAACCGACAGACATTTCATGCGGGTGTTCGTGGCAAATGCCACGACGTTTTCTGAGGGTGTCTGGTGACCTTGGTAGGAGCCATAGAACATCACAAGCCTCCAGCCTCAGTGGGACTCATGCTAAACCATGGAGCTATTTTGGCTGATGAGTGTGGGTGCCTCCAACTGGGAGCTATTTATTGGGGGTAGAGACTATTCAAATGTTCCCTTCCCTCTGCTGAGAAGAAGAGTACCCCTGACTTTCTCCAGCAATGCACACCCCTCCGCTCTAGGTTTGGGAGGTCTGACGGGGGTGCTGATGGGGCATTTCCGGCTGGGAGTGTATCTCGGTGTCTGACCAACTGTGCTGACTGGTCACACCAACGTGATATCAAAGGGATGCTCATGGTGGGTCAGTGCTTCCAGCCTGAGCTACGCAGACAGCACCTTGCTTGTGCCCCGCAGTGCCAGGGGAGGGGCACAGGCCTCTTTGCTGGACCTTCTGGGCGTGCATTGAGTGAATGCTGTTCTGGTGACTGGAGGGAATGCAGTCGCCAGGCCAGGGAGCGTCACCGTGGCAAGCCGGGGACAGCAAGAGGCTGTGAGGTTATCATTGACTCTCAAGCCACACAAGCCATTTTATGCTCCTGTATCTGGGGAGCCGTGGCTTGGTGCCCAGCTCGGCCTTCCAGATACTGTGCTCCTGGGTACAAAGCAGCACCATGGCTCTGCCAGTGAGCACGCTGCTCCTTGATGGAGGAGGCAGGGAGGGAGCAGAGAGGAGAGGAATATGAGACTTAGGGAGAATAGGACCCAGATCCGCCATGGGCAGCCCTGATGCCATTCTGGCCAGGGGGGCATCAGCAATGCCAGGAGAAGGAGCCCCGGGGAGACGTCTCTCCAAGGCCATGGCAGTCGTGGGAAGGGGTGTAACCACGGCTCTGGCTAGACAGAGGTTCAGTCTCCTGAGTCTGGGGAAGGCTTTGTCAGGGCTGAGCCACTCAACACCAGCATCTCTCTGCATCTGTCACCCCAGGAATTGAATTGCTGCTCGGAAAGGGCTCCTTTCTTGTCTGCGTTATTCCAGGCCAGCAGCGGCAGCTGTGTTCCAGCTGTGTGCTACCAGCGCTGCACAGAGCCTCTCTGTCTCCTTTCCCCTGATGTGAGCAGCTCACGCAGCCCAGCGCAGCTACTGTCACTGCTATACCATGTATGGTAATATAGTCCGACAGGGCTAGGGGCGGGGGAACGGCTGACTGTGCTCGGTGCCCAGAGGAAGGGCGTGGAGACGGTCCCACAGGTCCTGCTGTGTTGGGGGGGCTGGAGCAATGCGCAGTGACTTTCCTGACCTGGATGTGCTTTGCTGAGCTACAGCAATGGGCGGCTCCTAACATGGGTGACACACCCAGACGCAGGCCAGCAAGTGCTGTGCAAGCAGATTGATGGCCCTGCCTAACGCTGAAGCGTGTGTGCGTGTATGTGCTTGTGTGTGTGTCGGGGGGTAATACATCCCACTTTGCAAGGCGAAGCTGGGCCCCTCTCCACACTGGCCTCAGAGCCACGCTAGGTCCAGCATGTCTGAACGCAGCCCTGGCCAGCGGGGGAATGGGGATTTTTGTGCTGAGATGACCCGTCCAGGTTGTCTGAAATGTGGTTTTATTCCCCGGCTCCGACAAACTCCCTCCCTCTCCTCGCTGATTAGGAACCCAGCTTGCAGGGCTCTCACCCTGTTGGGGGCCGGTCTGTGGGCAGGGCTTCCTCTGAGGCCGGAGGGGGAGATGGGCATTAGCATTGGCCTCTAAGCCTGACTCTTGTGTCATGCATCTGGGCCTGTATCATGGGGCTGCATCTGATCCAATGTTTGATTCTCAGCACTGAAAGGTCCTGCCTGGCCACTCCAGGGGCTCAGAAAAGGCCAAAGGCAAAACTCCCCAGCACCTGGGAAGTGTCATTATCTGAAACAGCGGCATCCCCTGGAGACTGTCCCTCTGTTTAGCAACAGGGAACTGCTCCTGGAATGAGAGAGCAAGCATCGTTACTGTCTAGGCAGCTGTCTTCTAACAGTCCAGTGGGCCTGGGGGCTTAGTGATCTGATCAGGACTGTGCCAGTCAATGTTTTTAATTGCCTGGTGGTCTGGTGGTGAGAGCAGGAGAGGGGCTGGGAGTCAGCACTCCTGGGTTCCTTTCCCCATGCTGTGGCTTACCCTTGGCCCATTCACCCCTTTGGCCCTGGGAAATGGGGCAGGTGAAGACGATGGTGGGTGGCAGTCTTGTGGGAAGCCCTGCGAGGATAGGCAGTTGGGCTTGCTGGCTAGCATTACTGGGGGAGTAAGGTCAGGTGGGCTCACCCCCACTTTGGGCACTGCCATATGGCCACTAGGGAATCACAGTGCCATGGCTGGGGTCCCATCTAAATCCAGATGAATTGCCTCTAAGTCAGTAATGAAACCCAGAGCACCAGCCCAGACTTGAGTGGAGTGCTGCAGCCAGGCCTTTCCCGGCATGTCCTTGCAGCCCAGCATTGGCACCCAGTGGCCGGCCGAATGAGTTGCTGAGAGGAGTTTCCGTGGGATGCTCCAGCTAGAGGAGATCGGAGCCAGGGAGGGTGCCCATTACAGGGGGTTCTCTACATCAATCTTTGGGGGGCCAGGGGGATGTGTCCCCTTATGGAACAGGCAGACATCTTGCCCTTCCACATGAGCCCTTAGGGTCCCTGCTCCCTCCTCCTTGTCCCTGGCAGCAAACAGAGCCAGGAACTGCCTGCACTGGCTGCAGAAGGGTCACAGAGCCAGTGCAGCCTCAGGCAGCATTATGTTCTGGTGGGCTCCCAGCCTTTTCCAAAGTTGCACACAGACCTGCAGGCCCCTGGTCACCAGTGGGGAGGGAGCTGGGTGTTCTTGTCCAGAGTGTTTTGGAAGCAGCTGAAGGAGACCCCAGCAATGTGAGACTTGCAGAGCTTAGTCCAGGTGCTCATTCTTCCCCCGTGACATTCTCCTCTCAGTCCTCCCTGCTTGGTTCGTTCTGGGTGAGTGTGGTGCTAGTAGCAGGTGCCGAATTGCCTCCTCTGTATATTGACCTCCTGTGCGTCCGTGGTGACTCATAGAAACCACCTCTTTGGGGGCTGTGGCCCATGCAGACCTGGCCTGTGGGCACAGGTCGCCACTCTGGGGCTAACTGTGGTGGTGATTTTTCTGATGTGGATGCCTGGCCACTCACAATGGTATTGAGAGTCAACAAACTCACTTTACATGGGGCCCTGAACAGGCATCTGGTGGGGGGACTCTGCATGGTGAAGCCCGTCTCCCCTGCACATCTACTGGTATGGCTCATTTTTACATAGGTTCACTAGGGACCCACCTCTCTGCAGAAGATTTGTTTGTTTGCAGTTTCATCATTGTGTCCCTTTTTGTTCCAGGTGGCTCCATTTTCACCACTCACCAGGCATCCACAGGTGAGCTGCAGGCTCTGCAGGGGCTGTCTTTGTTCTGGGTGTGGGGTCCTGCTTCCCCCAGCCCTGATCCTCAAAGGGGACCATGCAATGGCCACCATCCATCCAAGCTGGGTGTCCATCTGAGTATGGCTCCTTCAGCTCTCCCCTAACTGGTATTGGAAGCCAAAGTCACCTCCCCCCGGCCCAAAAGGGGTCCCAGCTCCGGCCAGTCTGGAGAACAAGGGGCCAAGTACCAGGCGTGGCTCCAGGTTACTCACCCACTAGGCCAACACTTACACCTTTAACAGCAAGCATGATGCCGGCCTTCCAGTTCTTTGGGAAAGCTGATGGTACCTCGCAGCCAGCCTGCCGGGAGTATAACGCTGCAGCTGGGCTTTAAAAGAGGTTGAATAATTTTATGAGGTAATCTATTAGTAATTGAGGGTCATTAGTTGTCAGGCTTCAGGGTGCAAGCTAGTTCCCTGCAGGGGTCAGGAAGGAGTAGTTCCTCCACACAGACAGGATTGCACTGTTAGCCTGGTGCACTGCTGTCCCTGTGCAGCATCAAACACTGGCTGCTGCTGGAGCCAGGGTATGGAACTCGATGGGCTGAACCCAAGTGATGGAGTTGGATTCTGGTTCTGAACTTCTCCTGACGTTCCAGAGCTGTTGGATCCAGAGTCCTAGTCCAGGCGCAGCTACTGTCTGATGTGCTGGAGTGAATCTGATGCACCGAAGGCAGCCCCCTTGCTCCCTTCCTCGCTCCTTTGCTCGGCTGCTTTTGTCCTGCCTATTGCGAAGAGTAACTCCTGTCCTTCTCTCTGTTCTAGTGACCATGGAAACAGCGCTGATCTTTCTGTGCTCTCTGCTGGTGCCTGTGGTCGTAGCGGACGGTAGGTATCAAGAATCACACACCTTGCACTCTGAAGGGGGAAGGGGCACAGCCAAAGGGCCTCTGGGACCCAGGCAGACAAAAGCAGTTATGCATCCAGATCAGGGTGCTGGCCTGCATACCCCCCGGGCTTGGAGCTGGCAGGGGCACAACTGATGGGTGGAGGAAGCATCAGGACTTTTAAAAATATAACTCATTGGGAAAATATAACTCACAGCAAACAAACATCAGGGGAGCTGCTAGGGGAGGGCACTGGTCCAGCTTCAGGGACACCTGCTTGGCCAGCCCTACCCAGTCTGATTGGGAACATGGTGCTATAAGCTCGGGTAACACAGCTACTGAGAAAAGCACTTAGCAGGAGGCCATGAGAACCTGTCCGTAGCCACCATGCTTTACCCTACAGCTTCCTCCATCTTCTGCCTGCACCCACTCACGCTGCCTTGCATGTGAGCAATTGGCCTCAGGGCGTCTGACTGCGGCCAAATCAACCCCCAGCTCGCTCACAGTAGCTCGATGAGAGCTAGCACCAATAGAGAGTTGTGTCCCCACAGTAGCATGGGTATTGCAAGCCACACAGAGCACAAACACTCCTGAAAATGGTGAGTGTCTACTTGGCACAGCTAAGCCATGCTGTCCTCTCCCTGCCTCCTCTTTCTTGCTAAAGAATGGCTGCTTGATAGGGGATGGCCCATTTGATTTGTTGACACTTGGCTGGGTCGTCCACTTTCCCTTTGTCTTTGAGAAACTGCTTTAGCCCCTCCCCAGACTTATCTGGGAAACACACTTCAGTCATGGCTTTAGCTTATGTTCATGACTTCACACATGACATTGCTCCATACATTTTGCCATGATATTACTGATCAGCAAGTTATGCATTTTCAGATGATCCCTCAGAAGGCATGCCTTGTACACTGATTATTACAGTGTGTCTAGGGTGTGAATATAGGGGTGCATTCTGTCACACCTACCCCCAGAGAAAGCTACAGCCGGGGAGCCGCTGGCTGACCTGGAGGCAACAGGTCGGGGCCCTCTCTCCTGGATAGGGCATCTGCCACCATGTTTTCTTTTCCCTTGATATGCACAATTTCCATATCAAATTCACATAGTGTAAGACTCCAGTGCAGAAGCTTGGCGTTTGAGGCTTTAGTTTTGTGCAGCCAGATGAATGGAGAATGATCTATTAATATCCTGAACTTTCTGTTGACGAGATAGGGCTGTAACTGCTTTACTGCCCACACAATGGCATAACATTCTTTATGACAGAATAGTTTTGTTCAGTGGGTGACAATTTCTTGCTTAAGAAAGCAATGGAGATGTTTCTTCTTGTTCTTCCCAGAATGCCTTAATACAGCCCCTACACCAGTGTCTGATGCATCCATGCACAGTTTAAACTTGTTGTCAAAATCTGAGCTAGCTAGAACAGGCTTTTCAGCCAAGATTTTTTTCACCTTATCAACCCCCTCTTGACATGCCTTTGTGCATACAGCTTCTTTAGGCTTTGTCTTTTCACATGGATTTGTGATTGCAGACAAGAGGTCATGGAACCCACACACAAACCTTCTGTCACAGCTTATAATACCAGACCTATGAAAGATTGGACCTGCTTCTTTGTTTGGGGCACAGGCCAATTCACTATGGCTTCAACTTTGAAGGGATCCGGGGATATTTGATCTTCCCTACCCAGTGTCCCAAATAAGGAATTCCAGCTGGTCAAGTTTTACACCTAGAGGCTTTTACAGTTAGGTGTGTTTTGTGACCAGCCCAGGTGTTGCTAAACACTGCTGTATCATCAACACGGGCTTTTGCGGAGTCCTGCAAACTGTTTAACACTTGGTTGACCAGCCCCTAAAAGGTGGCTCCTGCATTAATTAACCCAAATGCTAATGTTGTGAACCCATAGAGATCCATATCAGTGATGAAAGCAGATTTTTTCTGTGCATCCTCATCTAAAGGAATCTTCCAGTTTGTGTTAACCAAATCAAAAGAGCTGAGATATTTAGTTTTGCTTAAGATACCCAGCATATCATCAATTCTAGGCATAGGATAAGCATCTGGTATTGTGACAGCACTGAGTTTTCTGTAATCAACACATAAGCTTACAGTGTTGTCTTTCATAGGGCCCAAGACCACAGGTGATGCCAAGAACTGTCAGACTCTTTAATTACTCCCAGGTATAACATGCTTTGTGCTTCTGCACGAATTTGCTCTTTCACCTTGCCAGGGGCCGTGTAGGGTCTGCTGGGAGGTGGTTTTGGTTCTTCTGTAACAATTTTGTGGGTGAGCAAGTATGCCTTCCCTGGCTTGCTAGAAAACACTTTTTTGTGCTCTTGCAGCACAGACAACACCTCTGCCTTTTCAGCTGGTGTTAACGCACTGCAGATATTGATGCTTTCCAGAGACCGAGTCAGTTTGGCATTCAGCCGTCAAATCAATGAGGTGGTGTGCCTCAGTTTCCCTTTCTGCACAGCAGATCATGTTTACCATGGCTCCCCTTCTGTGATAGGCTGTACATCTGTTTACATGCACCAGCTGTGGGACAGCATTCCCATGAGGATTTTTCCCATGGTCTGTATCTTCATTCACCTCTGTCACCTCAAAAGGTCCTGCCCAGATTTTTTGCATTTTGTACTTTGTTGCTGAGCTTAGGACTAACACCCAGTCTCCTATTTCATAAGAGTGTTTCCAAGTATGTTTATCATACCATGCCGTTCGTTTGGCCTGACCATCAGTGAGGTTAGACCCATCATGTCTTTTAACTCTTTTTCTGAACCTTTGTACGTACTCAGCTACTGGCTCTCCCTCTGCCTCCATGTCCCCTTCGCAGGCATCTAGGGGTACCCTCACATTCCTTCTGTATAGGAGATCAAAAGGGAAGAAGCCAGTTGATTTTTGGGGTACCTCCCTGTAAGCAAACAGCAAATATAGTAGTAACTCATCCCAATCTTGGACCCTCTTATTCACATACGTTCCCAGCCTAGATTTTAGGGTCCTGCCTGGACACATGCAGACAAGTCTCTCACCTGACACTTAGCCTGTAGCTCTCCAGGGCAGGGACTATCTCCTTGTGTGTTTGTCCAGCACCCTGCACAATGGGGCCCTAATCCCTGATGGAGAGTCCTCAGCTCTACAATAACACAAGTAGTAATTCAATGCAAGTTAAACCTTGCATGCCTAGAGGGATTTGGTACAGTGCTTGTAATCACAATGCTCATATTCACAAACTTTCTGTCTGTTTTGTTTCCAGCAGCCAATCAAGAGAAGGAAAAAGATCCTTTCAACTATGGTGAGCATCAGAGTCCTTAGTGGTACGCACATGGATGAGTGTGCACAGTATATACCCTCATGGTGCTAACAGAACTGTGTGTGTGTGTGTGCATGCATGTGTGAGACCTGACCATGTTTGTCTGAACACTGCAGCCCCCTTGGAAATGAAAATTCCCTTGCCTTTTTCCCCCCTAGATTACCAGAGTTTGAGGATCGGCGGTTTGGTGTTTGCCGTGGTCTTGTTTTCTGTTGGAATTCTCCTTATACTCAGTAAGTTGGTGAGGGCTGAGTCAGTGGCCCAGTGAGATAGTGTAAAGAACCTCATGGCTAAGAACTGGCTGCCCAGGGACGTACCTAGGGTCTCGGGACTGTGCTCCAGTGGCCAGCCTATGCCACAGCCCGTGCTGCTGCAGCTACACTGCTTCTTTACATCGCCCCGAGCTGGAAACAGCCCTGCCAGCTGCAGTGTAGACGGACCTTAGTGTAAATGGGAAAATCAACATGCTTTGAGGGCCATGTTTCTGCTGAAGGGCCCTTATGCCCCTCTCAGTTCACTGCCGTGGCTACCTCTTCCCTTATCCCCCCTTCCCCAGTGGGAAGCTGCACACTCCAACTCCTCAGCGTTTGTTTTGAGTGCTATTTCAGACAGCACAGGAAGTGACTTTCTAACCTGTGATGTGGCTCTGGGTCCTTTCCGTCACATGAAAGAGCTCTGCGGCAGCTCCCTGCCTGTCATTCACCACTGCTGCATGTGACTCTGTAAGGCTGCTGGGAATCCTGCAGCTCCATAGTGTACCTGCAAACGCAGCCCTGCGAAACATGGACCCATGGCCAGGGGACTCGGTAGCTCCTGGGTAGTGAAGTTCTTGGGGAAGCACCGCTGGTGCTCTGGGGTGAATGGCTATTCCAAAGAGAGGGTTTCTCTCATACGCTCATGATGTTTTCTTTCTCTTCCAGGCAGGAGGTGCAGATGCAGCTTCAACCAAAAGCCCAGGTATGTGTGCGAGTAGTGGTTAGCTGGCGGACTCTTTCTGCCTGGAATTGGAACACTCTTTAGACTTTTGACCCATAAATAAATCCATAGATACATAGCAACTGGTAGAACGCTCCCGCTAAATGAGGATCCACACTGTGTGCTGCTTCCACAGCAAAAGCACAGGGAGTGCCACAAGGTTTCTTGAGTCGCAAGGGCAGGATGTCTGCTTGGGGAGGTTACCCCAGTGGGGACATAGCTGTCTGGGGTGCACTTCCCAAGGGCCAGGACTCAAGTTATTAGCCAATCAGGAGAGTCCTAGTGCACTCACCAGCCTCGCCCGCCTGGGACACGCTTTTCCTTGCATGTTCCAATTGCTTTTCTCCTAGGGAACCTGCCAATTCAGTAGAGGTTGTAGCCTATGTGTAGCACATCCAGGACCCTGACATGCAGTCCCCTGGCCCCACCAGCCATCGCATTGCAGGGTGGTGCAGTGGTGTGCCGGGGGCTCGATGGGAGCCTGCTTTATTTCATATAGGGCACTGCCAAGGTCAGAGAGGCTTGTGCAAACTTAGGCTAACCAAGAGAGCCAGCCACTGTACAACAGATCCTTTTCCCTTCACACCTCCCTCCCTCCCTCCAACAGACTGAGAGCATCTCCTCCCCAGTGCTCCGAGAGCTCACAGCCACCCCTGACCACTGCTCTGTAGTACCCATATCTCTGAGTTGCTGGGGCTCCCACCCACCCCAACTCCCACCCTGGGCTAAGTCAGTTTGCTCTTGGTTTGGTGGTTACGGACGAGAGTCCATGTTTCTTCACTGGGGTGCATTTGGGTCATAAAACTGAGGTCCTAACCTGACAGGCATTGAGCAGGCATAGCCCACCTGGTCTCTGTGCTCAGCCCCTCCCAGCATCACGCACTGTTAGCAGTGTCCAAAGTCCTGCTCTGTGCACTGGCAGGGGGTGGCGCCTCGCAGTTCTCACTGCATCTCTCGTTGCAGAGCCCCTGGGGATGAGGAGGCTCAGGTGGAGAACTTGATTGCCTCAAACGGTAAGGACCTTGTTTTCTTGCTGCACGCACATTGTGTTTCATTGAAAGATGGCCCCTGGCTGCTTGCTGGGCAGATGGCTGAGGCCTCTGGTTGAACTTTTAAAGACGTTTTGCCATTTTCTTTGCAGCAACAGGGGCACAAAAAGCAGAGAACTGAACTAGAGCCATCAGGTGAGCCACACCCAGCTTTTCGTATGTGCTGCTTCTCCATGCCGAACAGGGTTAATGGGAGCCGTACACAGGGCTGATGTCAGAGCCTCGCTAGATGTTAGCAGGGATAGCATGGGGCAGGGAGTGCAGTTTGCTCTGAGCAGGGAGTACAGGACCCCAGCACAAATTGGGGCGGGGGAGGGGATTACATGTTACTTGGTTGCGCTGCAGTATCGGGTCCATTCCAGGATCCGGTCCCTGAGGCCTGTACTCAGATAAAGTTCCCGTGTGACACCTGTAAAAAAACCCAAGGGCCTGATTCTGGTCTCCCGTGCCTGTGTGTAAATCCACCGAAGGTGAGACTGATGAGCGTGAGAGCCGAACAGGGCCCGACGTGGCCCTCAAGATCTGGCCCTGGGGCTGGGATGCAGGCATCCTGTTGTCACTCAGATCCGGGCTGGTTTGCAGCAGTGCGATTTGTGAACCATAAAACCACGCACGTGCGATCTGTCCAGAGCACCGCAGTGCGTCGGATTGTTTGTGTAACCTGCCTCTGCGCTGCCTGGGCAGGGCTGACACTTTACATTCCTCAAGCCAGCGCTCCCTAGTGTTCATGTCTCTCATGCAAGCCGTAAGGCCACTGGGTATAGGATGGCTAGCTGGTGAGTTTCCCTTCTCTAGGAGCTCTACATTACTGTTGCTCCTCCTACTTTATAACCCACCTTAGAGGCATGGTCTTTCTGGAGATTTTGGGTTTTCACTGTAGTCTCTGAACGCGGCTTGGTGGATCAGTTACACTTAAGATGGTGCTTTGCTACCAGGGAAACGGGCTTTGTGCCTCTGGCAAAGTGGGTGCTTAGCATTAATGGTTCTAGGGGCCCTGTTGTTAAGATCTGTGGCCCTTCTGCTGGGGCTGTTTATTTGGAGGTTGAATTCTAGTTGGTTAATTTGGGATGGAACCTCAAATACCAGGATGGGTCCTGTGGGCTCTCTCTCAAGACATTACAAACCCTGCAAAACCAGGCACTTACTCCGGTAACTTGGCTTACATTTCCTTGCTTCCACCTGCTGATGTCCTGTTGCGCGTGCTGCTTGCAGCTCCATCTGTATTTCCTACTGGTTCTATGTAGAGCTGAGTGAATTCGCGAAGCATGGATTCATTTCCCCTCTTTCTCTGCTCAGGGACTCCCTGCTCACAGATGGAGTTTTCCTTGAATGTTTTTGTTATGGTGACATTTTCTTAAAGTGATGGGTAGATTGTGAACCCCTGTCTGAGAGTGTTCACTGTCGTGCTCTGTTGGGTAGTGGGAACTCGTCAGGCAGATCAATGCCATTGGGTCTGTTCTCGGATTGCATAAGGGCAGATGTGAAAATGTGGCACCAAAATGCAGGATTTTTTAAAAAGAAAAATGTAAATTTGGGTCCCAGAAGTGCCTGCTGCAGTGAACAAGTACCTGCTTCTAGTTAATCTTTGCCAGACAAAGCAAGTGCAATCTGCCTTTTTCTGGCTTTTTCTTAGTGTCTCCTCTGCTTTCTTCCCTGATGAGGGGTTGAGTAGCAGGAGCCAGACTGACTCAGTGTCCTCCCTTCTCACAGATCAGAAACCTGAGGACAGACGCTTGGACCACAAATGCAAGCGACCTGCAAGAAAGCGAGAATGATAGCAACAGGTCCTCCTAAGGAGATGCAAAGAAGCTGTGTCTGTGTTACCCACTGTATTTTAATACTGGTTCTCTGTATAAAAACCTAACTAAACTCCACGCGCCATACTGTCTGCCTACAGTAATGTGTAATGTTCATGTATAACGACCATCACCTCTAAGGCTAGCTGTTGACGATGTTGTATTAGTAAGTTTCTTTTCATTTTTCAAGTGCAGTTGAGTGGTGCGCGACTGTGTGAGAATGTGAGGATGTGCTCCCCATGGCACTTCGCTTGGCACCATATTGGGGGGCATGGTTCTTTGTCCTTTCTGTGGAGAGGGGGAGGTTTTTGGGTGGCTGCCTCTCAGACCTAGGAGCATGGATCATACGCCACACTGCTAACTAAGGAAGGGAGGAGGGTGGGAATGGGAAAGGGGTTGGAGAGAGGTATTATTTTCACATCTGGGCTGATTGTGTTTTATTCTCTTGGCGGGGCAGGAAATCTGTTAGAACCGGAGATGGGTCCAAACAAATCCCCCGGCTCCAGACTCTGGATGTTTGATGAAGGGACGGGGGGGTCTGAATCTGAACTCGCATCCAGATTTCTAAGGTGGCCAAACCCAGAGCCCAGGCCCAGACACCCTCCTGGGCTTTGGGGAGTTTGAAATCTGAATCCTGGCTCAGGCTCTGCACCTGTGGCTCTAGTGAGAAACCTATGGCCAGTGGCACCAATTGAACCAGAGCTCAGCTAAAGGCCTCGTCCCAGTTGTGGCAGCCAGCCACTACAGCCAGTGCTTGTGCTGTGGATGGCTGGTGTGTGCACATGTGCAACACAAATGTTGCACGCTCAAAGCATTGCAAGCAGCAGGTTCTTGTGATGCAGTTTTTGTTTAATTTAGACGGGGCTTCAGGAATCACTTCTGTTTTGTTTCGGTGAAACTGAATCTGCAGATAAAATACAACACAGTACGGCTGGAAGAGACCCTTGGGGAGGAGATTGCAGTTGCGTTTTGCAGTATCAGCAATAACCTTCATGTGCCCCTGGAGCACGGCCCCAAGGGCCCTGGCTGGTGAGGAGAAAGCAGAAAAGCCAGATGCTTTTATTTCTCAGACCGCACCTTCATGCCAGTTTAAACCCAAGAGAGCTCTCTGCAGCATGTGGCTTGTCGCTGCAGCACCCTCCTCTCTGAGCTCACAGCTAAAATCGCCTCCCCCCGGGAGATGTTATTTTAAATGTGATCTCTGTGAAATGCCCCAGCACAGTGACACTATGCGGGAAAGCTGGCTGTGCAGTCAGTAATCCTGCTCCCTGCCTCCCATTCTGTGTGACTCTGCTGGGTCGGGGTTGGGAAGGAGATTAGACTGTCTCTGAGGTCTAAACAGGTCTTGTCTCAGACATTGTCTCTGTTAAAGGGCCAGTTCTTTTTTGTCTAAACCAGCAAAGGAATCCATGGAGCACTGCAGGAGATTAAATGCAGCAGCACTTTACTGTGAGTGGCCACACCTTTGTTAATTCCTTTGCAGTGCCCTGTGGTGGGGTACAGGGGGTTGAGTCCTTGGCATTAATGTCATGTGTAATTGCATAGCAGCTAGACATTGTCAGTACCCACTTGCTGTACAACACTCCCATCTGCCTCTGCAGAGAAAACAGAGCCCTGAATGATGCTGGGTCACCCTCCAGGGCTCAGAGGGCAGCTCTGATAGGGTGGAGGCTGCCTCCATGCAGGTGGGCCATGCACCACTTATTTCTTACGCTGCCTTCATAGAATCATAGAATATCAGGGTTGGAAGGGACCTCAGGAGGTCATCTAGTCCAACCCCCTACTCAAAGCAGGACCAATCCCCAACTAAATTATCCCAGCCAGGGATTTGTCAAGCCTGACTTTAAAAACTTCTAAGGAAGGAGATTCCACCATCTCCCTAGGTAACGGATTCCAGTGTTTCACCACTCTTCTAGTGAAAAAGTTTTTCCTAATATCCAACCTAAACCTCCCCCACTGCAACTTGAGACCATGACTCCTCGTTCTGTCATCTGCTACCACTGAGAACAGTCTAGATCCATCCTCTTTGGAACCCCCTTTCAGGTAGTTGAAAGCAGCTATCAAATCCCACCTCATTCTTCTCTTCCGCAGACTAAACAATCCCAGGTGTAACTAGGAATTAAGTGTTGCCTGCCTCTGTGCTGGCCTAGGGCACAGTGTGAATTTTCCCCCCAAAACTTCCCAAAGTATTGTCACTTATCCAAACCTCTGAGCACCCAGGAATATGGCCCAGTCCTGTCGTCTTTCCTGGTGACTTATGCATTACAAGGGGAAAACTCATGTGGTCAGGTGACCTCGTAAGATTCCCAGCACTTGCCAGGCACATGCACAAACCCAATGTGAGATAAAACAAGGGGAAAGAAATAAAATTAAATTCAAGGGGGATGAAGATTTCAGAACATCAGTGTAGGTCCAGATCCATTCCAGGAAGATTTGGTGAGCAGAAGGAAGGTTTGTTTGGGATCCATGACTTCAGGACACCATAGTTTGCTTTCCTCCAGTGGTGTGTGAGATGGGAAGCATCTCATGTCCCGCAGTGTGAGGCAGAATGAATGCGTGTTGTGTACCTCAGACTCTTATCTTTGTCCAACCTGTAGCAGGCAGTAATATGTTCTTTTTTTCTTGGTGGCATTCTACTGATTCAAACAGGCAAACAAGCAAAACCCCTCCCAGTCCCCCCCCCCGAGTGTTAGCTGTATGTACACCATGAGTTCTATGTTCAGAGTGACTTCAGTGTCTGTAGTGTGCAGTCAGTATAAAAAAAAAATAAAAATCAAGTATGTAGAAAATGGTAAAATCTTGAATGTTGTAAAATAAAACCAACTGTTGTGTTTTTCATTTTAAATCAGCAAACCTTGCTGCTGTGATAACGGACTGTTGTTTTCTGTATTGTGATCCAGAATCTAAGGGGGGAAAAAAAGGAATAAAATATCATTTCTATCTCAGTGATTCTCTAACTGTTTTGCACCATAATGCAGGGATGTCTAAGGGGAGGACCAAATCCTCTTTCCTGAATGGAAGCAAAGGCCGGTGGTTAGCAGACCCAGCTGGTAAGAGGTTTGGGGCATGGACTGCCTCTTTGTTCTGTGTTTGCACAGTACCTAGCGCAGTGGGGTGCTGGTCCGTGACTGGGGCTCAGAGGTGATATCACAATACAAATAATAAATATGATTACTCTTAACAGTCATTCAAGTTCACAGCTACAGCTTCCCAGGATGCAGTGCAATCTTCCCTTGACCAAGCAGCATGGTGCATCATGGGAGATATAGGCTGTCCAGAACAGGGGTATCGGGCACTCCTATGAGGCTGTGCACCGCCACAGGGAAATGCAATTTACTATTGAACTGATTGGAAGTGAAACGCTTGGGGTCAGTTCCACAAACCAAAGGGAAAGGTTGAAATTCTGGAATGTCGAAAGGTTTTGCTCTGGAGCGCTGAATCGTGTACCCA
This sequence comes from Dermochelys coriacea, assembly GCF_009764565.3. NCBI lineage: Eukaryota > Metazoa > Chordata > Testudines > Dermochelyidae > Dermochelys > Dermochelys coriacea. The sequence goes on along the minus strand of NC_050089.1, from coordinate 17,665,302 downwards.
TTTCGGAATCAAAGTATTTTGGAACTTTTTGTTCTGAGGTAATTTCAATATGTCAACTTCTCATCCCAATTTGGGCCAAATGTTTGTTTGGTTTTTTAATTGTTGGGATTTTCCGTGGGATGGCCATTCTTCTGCTCACATTGCTCTGGGCGGAGCCCAGCTTGGCCAGGTGGAGCAGCAAAGACAAAGGGGTGATTTTGACTTAAATCCTGGCAGGCCTAGGGAGGTGGCGCAGTCAGCGGAGGATGGGGATGGTGCAGACGCACGCAGGTGGAGGTCTCTGCATGCTGCGGAGGGTAGTATAACCGTCTGTGAAGGCTAGAGGTTAGCAGTGGGTGTACCGTGTCAAAGAGCTCTCTGCAGCTCGAAAGTTTGTCTCTCTTACCAACAGGAGTTGAGCCAATAAAAGCTATTATCTCCACCTGGTCTCTGCGCTGGCTCTGGAAGACTTGGAGTTAACTTAGCTCAAGTCGCATGCCCCCCCATTCCCCCACAAGCATTGGAATAAGGAGCCAGTGTTCCTAAGGGCTGCCCCTGGCTCCCTGGCAGTGGATTTTGCTAGCCCTTGGCAGCGTCTCTCTGCAGGATGTTTCCGTTGCAGGCTGGCCCCAGCAGCTCACGGGGGTAGAGCTGTGCCAGAATCACGAGGCTCCCAGACAGTACAGTGTGTCTATGTCTGCTCTGGGGAGCTGGCTCAGACGGTGCCAGGGCAGGAAGCTATTTATTTTTGCCCACCGTCAGTGGAGGCTCTGCTCTCCTCACGCGGAAGCTGGATGTAGTTTAATGCCCAGATGTTTCTGAGACTCCCCATGAGTCTCATGGCAAAATCAAAATTCTGCTTATTTTAATAGAAAAGCTAGATTTCCAGGTGTGTAACGAGCTCCTGGTAGCGTCCGACTGGTTCTTGTTGCTCGGAAGGGGAGGATGGGTAGGGATTCCATTGTCTCCCAAGGGACAGAGGCAGCTCCAAGAAAGATGCCTTTTATCTGTTGAATAATGGCTTTAGGTTTCTGTGCTCCCAGCCAACATGCCATGCATGAAGCCAACCAGGTCTCCAGGAGGCAGACTTTGTTATCCTGGGGTAAACTGAGGCACAGAGCAAGCCAGTGGCTGGGTCTGAGGTGGAGATGGGGACAGAACCATGGATTGTTCCCACCACTGCCTCAAAGCACCAGACCCATGAAAGATATTTTCCTTCGGGCCTATTTTACTTTGATGAAATAGTGTCACCCTCCGTCTAATCAGAAACCCTGGTAAATTCCCTTTGGTTTCATGGCTCTCCCCTTAGCAGATCGGCACTACAAGGTCACTCACTGGGCAGGAAAGATCAAGCAGTGTTTCTGGAAAGTTTTGTTTTCACTTCAGCGTTTCCAAGACTTTTGTGCTTCGCTGCTTCAGCAGTTTTGAAAATACTTAAGAAAACAGCACCCCTGGGGCAGGCCTTTTTTACGATATGCAGAGGCCACTTGGAAGTTTCCTTTAAAGCAAATTGCAATGGTTGGAGACAGAGCCCAGCATGGCGTGAGCAAGGCTTGGGGACAGCTCAGTGCAGCATAGCTGGCACACCACACTGCTCGGGAGCAGGTGGATTCTAGGTGGTGAGTTACTGTGTTTGCTCCCGCTGTGGCTCTCCCATGAGTCAGGGCTCATTGATGAAGGCCACCCAGCAGCCAACCTTTCCAATTAACACCACATTGCGTGCTGACTGGGCGTGCATTGAATTCTTGCTGGAAGCAAAGCATAATTGAAACTAATTTTGTCCTACAGCTGGGCTGTTAGGTTGGACGTGCAGCTTCATCTGCTGGGTACATCTGAGTTTGGACGAGTTTTCCTCATGCTCACGAGCTGGGTGAAAAAAGTTAGCTGCACCTGATCTGGAGTGGCGAAGGCAACACTGCCTATGCTCTTAGCACAGGCACAGCTAGATGCTGGGCCATCTAAAGATCCTAGGGCATTTTCATGGGCCTCAGCACCTCTTGCATAAAGCTGCTGCCTCTCTGAAAGGCAGCAGGGAATGGCAGCCTTGCATCCAGCAGGCTCCCCGGACTTGAGCCTGGCGGGACTCACAACTCCCAGTGGGGAGAGAGGATGTTCTCTAACACCAAGGAGCTGCTGTTCTGCTCATGTCGTCATTCTGAAGGACGCACTGCTCAGTTCGGTATGACAGCCGCAACCTGGAGACACTTGCGGCTTTTGTACAGGCAAAGGCTGCGTGTGGGGCCCGTCTGTGGTTAGACCACAGGACTGGGAGTCAGGACTCCTGGGTTCTATTCCCTGCTGGCCTGCTGTGCGGCATTGGGCGAATCGCATCAATTCCCTGCGCTACTTTGGTAAAGCGTTTTGAGACTCGCTAGTGTGCAGAGTACCAAAAGGGCCTGGTAGGTTTATTCTCCACACGGCAGAGCTGAGTATCTCTGCAGCCACCTCTCTCCCTTCAACTGATCTTCTCTCAGCTGCAACAGGAGCAGGTTTTCGAGGGGCCTCAGATCCACCTCCAGTGTGCTTCCCTCCTGCAGCAGCCTGTGGGGCAAGGGGCGAGGGATTCTGCTGTATGGCGCTCTCCTTCCTTTCCTGGGCTATCTACAGCAAAATCAAAGGGACACTTAGGCTGTGGGCTGGGTCTCCAGGACAGGGCTTGATCCACAGCACAGGACCACCTCCGGTCTGTCTGGGGAAGAGTCAGAACAGCTTGGAAGTGGTTACTCCTTTCTGCACAGGTGATAATACTGGAAAGGGGGAACAAACCCACACCCGCTCCTAAACTTTAGAACGACAAAGGCAGATGAAAACAGAGGGGAAAGCTGGATTTTCTCAGTATTCCTGGTGAATCTTAGAGCCAGTTAAAGGGTGAATGTGACTATGGAGAGGACTGAAAAGCCACCTCTCGTCCCGTAGCTCTCCAGTGCTGCGTGCAGGGCCGGACATGAGCCAAGGCAGGCAGTGCAGAAACCCAGGGATAGCTTGGTCTGGCATTGGTAAATTCCAATGGACAGAGGTCATGTTCTGTCTCCAAATGTCTCAACTTCTAGCCAGCTCCTCTGTCAGGAAATGGTTAAACCCCCAAAGCCTCAAGCACTATCTTGGCTGAGCGGAGGAGTGACTAGGAGAGAAAGCCAAAGGGCCAGGCTCTGCTGTGCAAAGCCAGACATGCTCACTGACCCACGGTTTAACAATCTGCATGAACCCACGGCCAGATGGAAGCGATGGAGGAGAAGGTCCCCCAGCCATGTACCGGCGAAGTGTTTATTGCCCCAGCCCATCACTAGCAGAGCTCCGCCGGAGTCACCCCTCTGTGTCCTGGAGGTCCATGGAGAGCTGTGATGTGATCCTATGGCTCAGACTGTAAGTACTGGCTAATGAAGGGAATATTTGTCTGTCTGCTTTTTGGGGCACAGGGCAAGGTCACCATTGACCAACCAACAGAACCCCAGTTCCCCACAGTGCAGGCAGCCGACAGAGCATGCATGGAATGGGGTGTAATGCACCTGCCAAGACGTCCCTGAGCACTGAGCAACGGCATGGGGCTAGCTCTGGAGTAGTGGTGCATGCTTTCAGCTGGCGGGTAGATCCTGCAGCCTGTGCACTAGGGCAGCTATGGGGCCTGATCGTGCTGCAATGAAACCAGGGGTTTGCTGTTTACTCCAGGGGTCTCTGGGCCCCAGGGGATCCTGAACTGAGCCATCAGTTTGAGGCAGGGCAGTATTGCTGAGCCTGTGATGGGAGCGTGGAAGGAAGAATCGGGGCTGGGAGTAGTTGGGCTGGGAGAAGCCTGAAGAAGAGCCTGAGGATTTCCTGGCTCCTGACCCTAGTCTGTCTTAGTCTGCCCTTGCCTTGTCTCTGCTGCACCCTCTGGCTGCTGCTTCGCCAGGCTGGGGAGCTCTGTAAGATGTCATGTTCCTTTTGAATTCGCTTTCAACTCTCTGTCTGCACTGCACTTTCATCAGTAAAACTTTTGTCAGTCAGGGGTGTGAAAAAACACCCCTGGATTGACAAAAGTTTTACTGATGAAAAGTGCCAGTGTGGACAGCGCTTTGTTGGTGGGAGATGCTTTCCTGACGACAAAGCTACTGCCCCTCGTTGGGGGTGGTTTTATTTTGTCGAAGGGAGAGTTCCCTCCCGCTGACAAAGAGCGGCTACACTGCGTGCCTTATAGCAGCACAGTTGTAGAGGCACAGCTGTTCCACTGTAAGGTGTGCAGTGTAGACATTGCTTTAGTTACAAGGAGGAGGACTGTGCCCTTTCCAAGCTGAGTTCAAGCTGCAAAATTTGGATCTTGTGTGTGTGTTGTGAGATCTGTAGAACCTGCGCACCAGCTTTGTGCTAATGTCACCCAGGGAGACAGGGTTCCTCCCCTGGAAGCTTGTAGCAGAAGAAACTGTGGGAAGCTGCCCCTGCTGCTCAGCTGTGGTTTAGTGCCCATTTGCTACAGCCCTGTGAGTGGCCAGTGCAAACAGCAAACAATGCCTGTGCTCAACTGGTTAGGGGCCGGGGGGAGCTGACTGTGTCTCCTGACTAATGACAGGCGATAAAATCAGTTTTGTGCTAGGAGGAGGGAATCCTTCCAAGTCATCTTTCAATGGCCCCATTTTCTGCAGCAATTTTAACAATAACCAGAGATTTTCAGAAGTGTGTGTGTGTGTGGCGAGCCAGCCACTTTGCACTATTGAAGCTGTGCAATAAGAATCTGGATTCAATACATCTCAGTTTCCTATTGCACAGCCCCTTTCCTAAAAACTGCAATCCCAGATGTGTCACAGAGTTAAACAGGTTGCAAAGTCAGAAAGTGTAGGATGGGGTCGGGGGAGAAGGAGTGTGAAGTCTAGGCCAGAGGAGAGATGTTGTCTGAAATGAGCATTGAAAACAGAGAGGGAGTGTGTACATGTGGCAGTGAGAACAGGGCGGCTGTGTCACAGGGGCTGCTGCAGAGGAGGAGAATCTTGCACCCAGAGTGTTAGTGAGCCGGGTCAGAGAGGGCATGGGTGCTACAGGGCCAGAACAGTGACAGAGGTTGATGCAAGCCACAGAAGTAGGATTCAGATTTCCAGTACCCCAGCATTTGGGCTTGATTTGAGACTGTCTCCAATCAATAATGCTAAGATCCGAGTTCCAGGGGTGATACCTTGGTCTGCTTTAATGAGACAAACGATAGACCTGGTGTCAGTAAATAGCCTGTAACCCTGGCACTCAGACATTATGCTGATCAGTACCTGGCATAAATCCACAGACCAACAGACAGACAGTCAAAGGCATGTTGTCCTCCCAGCCCCGAATGTTACAACTGTTGCTTCTTGCTTATGAAAAGCATGAAGGGGAGCCATTTTATAACAAAGACAAACATTCTGAAACGCACCCCCCGAGCAGTTCCTCAGGGCCAGGGTTTTAATACAAGACCTTGATATCACTGAGGCTGTAATCGGAGCTGATTAGATTCTCAGAGCCGGCCTGGGATGGTGTCTGTCAGGCTGTTCAGCTAGCGAGGTTCTTATTTTGTTTCCAGCACTGGGGTGTCGGAGCGTGTTCCCTGTCGGCTCTGGGAATCTGGTGCAGAGAGAACTCCCTGGGGCAGGTTCCACTCTGTAAGCACCATAACAGTAATCCACTGGGATGCGTGACTTGCTGGTCACTCATTGCCAGAACAGAACAAACTGCACTTAACAGACCGCTCAGCATTTAGCCTCTGGCTGCTGGGGAGGTGGGAGGTTTATAGACCTGGGGGGGGGGGCACAAAGCGATTTGTGTATGCAGACAGCATTGGCAAAATCAATGGCATGGACTGGACTGACTGCCACCCTGGGTACAGGATGCTGCCTTTGCTGAGACGTGTGTTGATTACAGCAGAACCTCAGAGTTACAACGCCCTGGGAATGGAGGTTGTTCCTAACTCTGAAATGTTTGTCACTCTCAACAAAACGTTATCATTGTTCTTTCAAAAGTTTAGAACTGAACATTGGCTTAATACAGCTTTGAAACTTTAGTATGCAGAAGGAAAATGCTGCTTTCCCTTAATTTTTTTAGTAGTTTATGTTTAACACACTATTGTACTGTATTCACTTCTCTTTTTTTGTTGTTGGTCTCTGCTGCTGCCTGATTGTGTACTTCTGGTTCCAAACGAGGTGTGTGGCTAACCGGTCAGTTTGTAACTTTCTGGTGTTCATAACTCTAAGGTTCTACTGTATCTTTTCCGAAGGACTGGGATTGGGGCAGGCTGCTCCATCAGCAACTCAGACATTGGGCCTGCCAAGCAGTGCTGAACTCTGGCCTGGCCTTAGTAGGACCCCTCTCTCCCCACCAAGCTGCCAGAGTAGTGGTGGGGTAGGATTCCCCTTCCCCTCCTACGTTGCTAGCCAGTAGCCAGCCAAGAGACATGTTCAAGGGATCAGAGCCAAGGCCCGGAGCCAGGAAATCCCATAGCTCTGCCACTGACTCACTGGGTGACCTCGGCCAAGTCCCTTCCCCGCTCAGCGCCTCAGTTTCCCCCCGTAACATGGGGCTAATGAAAGGGCACAGCAGGCAGAAGTTGTGGGGGCTGAGTAGGAAGGTCTGCCAAGCCCCTGGAGAATGAAAAGTGCTAATTGGTTCTTAGCCCTTCCTCTCGCCCTGCTGGGGCTGTCAGAGCTGAGATGCCCCTCGCTGAACTCCATGACACTCCCATTGGCCTTTCAAATGGAGGCTGAGGCTCAGCCCCTGCGCTTCACGTGAACTGGAGAGAGCTGGTTGCAGGGGTTTGTTCTTTCCTTTGCCCCTCAAGGTGTCTGATGTTTCCAAAACCTGGGTCTGGGCCATGTGCCTCACCTTGTGACTGGGATAAACATACCGAGGCCGTTAATGTTTAATGATGTTTGTCCACCCGCCCCCTATTAATGTGCTTTCCCGGTGGTGCACATGCTGGACGGCTCACTGGGAAGATGGCTGACGGTAAGGGTCTCGCTGCTCTTCAGCTCCCAGGGACAAACTCGCTCCTGTCAGAGGCAGGCTGCACTCTGCCAGGCTGTACCTGGGAGCATGCTGCCATTCATTTACCCTCTCTGCAACTGGAGTTTAGGCTTTGCTGGCAGGTGTGGCAGGCAGACAGCACTCTATGCTTATGCAGACAGACAGACATGAATGGTTTTTTATCAGGGAAGTGTTCCCAATGCTCTGAGACGCTGGGGGCTAAAGCCCCAGTTAGACATCTAAATCAGCAGAGTGGTTTGATTGTCAAAGGTGCTGAGCACAGGCTGCTCCTGCCCCACTGGCCTGAGGATGCTCAGTGCCTCGGGAAGCCAGACTGCTCTCTGTTGGATGGAGCCTTCACAAGGGATCAGGAGCCGGCCATTAGGCTCTCAGGTGTGAAGATTTTGGCTGATGCTTTTAGATGCCTTATCCTAGTGCGTGGAGTGATCTCATCCTCTCACATGGAAAGAGGGCTCTGCCCAGAGGCTGAGCTGGGGAAACCTTCTAAGGATTCAGGAGAGATGCCCAAATAACCCCAAGAGCTCTCCCCTCAGCAGAGGGAGTAGTAGTTCTAGGAAGGGTCAGTATTTTTGTAGAGGGATTTTCCCTTCACAGTTGTTCTCAGCATAGGACTCTGTGGCAAGGGAAGGGGACCCTGAGCAGAGAAAAGCAGCAAGGGGACAGAATGAGGGGTCAGCGCAGTGGTATTATTGTGTGACCCGCCTGAGCAGAAAGCAGTAGTTCCAGCCTGGGGCATTGTGCTGTGGTACTGGGGAATCAGGAGGCCAGCTTCTGCCCTGCATTTCACCAAAGGGAGTGGGAATTGCTGGCCCCCTCAGATTACAAGCGGGCACTGTGTGAAACCGGGGTGTTGGTGATGTAACACCCACAATTGGTGGCTGATTTGTGCAAACACAGGTTCCTTAGGAGGAGTTTGTTCCACAGTCCCCAGACACCCTGGAGCCATTCAGCTAAGCAGTAAATCTGCCCATGGTTAAAATGGAGATATGAATCTGTGACAATTCTTGCGCTTTCCTTTTTATCCCTCTTTTCTGTCTTATTCTCCCAACCCCCACGTGCCCTGTTTGGAATGCAGTGATTAACAAGGCCCCCCCACCCCATCTGCAAACAAAGCCAGCACTGTAAAAGGCAAGGTGGTTGCAGGCAGATGAATAAGAGTCTGAGTTATGGGCTGTTTTCTACCCAGTGCTCCGCACGTGTTGAGAAATAATTGAGTTGGAAAGGCAGGTTAGAAGGTGAATATTGAATGTGCCAGTGACTGATTGCAGCTGTGTAACTTTACTCTACCCAGGTTAACCTTTTCCTCCTCCTCCTCCTGAACATATTGCTTTAGACATGGTCGAGACTGGAATTTGCCCAAAGTTTAAGGGGTGTTTGGATCCATCCAGGAAGTTTGATTCTGGAAACCAATTCCCGCACCCCCCCCCCCATCCCAGGGACCTGGAATCCAACCTATCTCTAGCTGCTTCCTGTGATGGAAAAAATGGTCTGTAAAACATAGGAGTTTGCTGAGGACTCTTTGGAAAGCCAATCATGCGCCCCAAGGGAGACCTTTGTGTTATGTAGCCTGTGAAATCAATTGTGTCCTTACTCCACCCCCGCTCCACTCTCCATTGCCGTCATGACCTGTTCCCTTCACAGAGCTCTTTGTGGGGACCAGGGACCCTGCTAGGTTTTACGACTCCCCCAAGATGCCGCTCCTGGTGCACAGGGTGCTGGGCTGGCACACAGCAGCAGTTACAATCTGTCCGTTCAGAGCAGGTTTTGGTGATCTGGGACTGTAGGCTTGCAGAGCTTTGGGGCTATACGTGTGCCAGTACCACTAGCCTGGGAAATGGAGCCCTTCCTAGGCTGGCTGTGAAATCCCAGCATGGAAGAGTCTCCAGAGGTCGTGCTCAGGATTGCCTGGGCATGAGTGCTGTGTGCCGTGATCGGAGTGCCCAAGCCTGCCACTCTCAGCTGATCCCTAGGTATTTATGTGGCCCTGGTGAAGGTACTATTTAGGGCCAGCAAGCAGTTATACATAGTGCGAAAGTTTGGCTCACACAGCGTGATTATAGGTTAGGACTGTGGTCCTTTGGCGGAGCTATGGGACGCCAGGACCAGGACAGCAGGCCCTAGTGCAGGTTGGACCAGAGCTGCATTGGCAGATCAGTTTGGGAGACCAAAGACAGGACTAGCAGGGAGTGTCTGTGGGTCAGAGAGGAAGTGCATTGGCACAGATGTTCAAGAGAGAAAGGGCTGGAATAATGGGGGGTTGCGGGGGAAGGGGCTTCAGGTCTAAGCTGAAGGGTAGATTTTGAAACATGCTGTTGAAAATGAATTGCACCCACATTGACCTTGGGCAAGTGGGCAGAGGGCGGGGAGGTACACGGGACTTGCAGACTCTCTGGCACTTGGGGCAGGTGTGTAATGGTAGCTGTGGAAGCCACTGGGAGCTGGTCTCGTGGGCTAGGTTAGGATCTGTCCCCGGCATTCCCAGTCTCCACTGCCAGCAGCCCCACAAGATCCCACAGGGCTTCACCATCAGCCAGTCAGAGTGTGGCCGCTGTAGCCTGGGATCACTGTGCTGGCTTGCCCTGAAGGCTCTTCTTGGCTGCCCTGGGCAGGGACGGATCAGCTGTTTTCCCAGCTCTCCCATGGAGCCCTGGGCACTGTTCAGACCTGCCCTCCCTGGGGCAGCTAGGCCTGGAGTCTGGAGTGCGGGGAGCCCGATCCATAGCAGCTTCCTCGTGTCGTGGAGCTACGATACACCAACAGTTTTGGGACCCCACCCCATTGGCTCCTCACCAAACTGCTCCCTCTTTTTCCAGAGATCGTCCCCGAGCAGGTGCCTGACAAGTTCACCTATGGTAAGACTCGTCTCTGCACCGTCCCACGAGGACCCGGCTGCCCCAGCCTTTGGTCTGTAGTTCTTTGTCCAGTGATTCGAGTCCCCGTGTGCACCAAACACCGTGGAAGAGATGGCCCCTGCCCTGCGTCATTACCCTGTCAATAGGACAGAGGGGGAGGGCTATTGGCCCCTGGGTGCTGGCGGGGAACTGAGGCAGATTCAGTGGTTCACCCCTGGTCACACAGGGAGTCTGGGATGGGCCAAGGATCGAGCCCAGATCTCGACATAGACCTTAGCCCCCAGGTCACCCTTCTGCCCCATGGTTAGCCCATGGATCTGTAGGCAGTGCCAGCCCCAGTAACCATCCTATAGCCAGTCGCACAGCTCGGTGAGCCTGTGGGTAGCTGTGTGGGATGCCTTTGGTGGCGCACATACATGTCACACGTGTGTCACAGAGGGGCCGGGGGCCTGCCACCAAGCTGCGTGGCACTGGGAATCAGCAGCAAAGCCTCTCAAGGCGTGTTATAGGGCTGCAGCCCAAGCCCAGCTGCCATTGGCGCTGGAGCTGCACTGAAGGCACAGGCCACCCCAGCAGCAGATGATAACTCTTGCTCGCCCAAGAGCTTCAGAGCTCGGTGAGATGCGACTCTCCCCACCCCCGGCCTGGCTCCCTTTGCTCTGCCAGGCTGACAGGTGTCTCTCTCTCGTTCCGAGATTACGAGACCATTCGGAATGGGGGGCTGATCTTTGCCGTGGTGGCTTTCGTGGTCGGACTCCTCATCATCCTCAGTAAGTGTCACTACTAGGGGGCTGCAGACTGGTCTCCTGCAAGCCCAAAGGCTGGGGTCGCGTGGGGGCTCTTCTCTGCCCCCCAACTATGCTGCACATGGTTGCCTCGCTCAGGGGAAGGGAGGGGAGGGTGCGTCCATGCTGTGTGCACAGATACAGGCAAGCAGAGCCCTGCCTCAGTGTGCGTCAGAGACCGGGGGGGGGGGGTCGGAAGGGCCTGCTAACATGCCCCTGCTTTGTGGCAGGATGAGGTCCATTATCCTTAAACCATCACATGGCAGAGGGGCCTAGGGCTTAGCTCTGAAGGACCCCAGCAACGGCAGTTCCATTTGTCAGCGAGGCTTAGAGCTTCAACTTTCCCTGAAATGTTTAACCTGGCCTCCCCTGCCCTCCCTCTGCCCTGGGCTTGGACATCAGTGAGAACAATGGTTTCTATCTCTCATATCTCCCTCTTCTTTGTTCTCGCTGCAGGAGGCCCCACTGAGCTGGGGACCGGAGGCTGGGTACCTGGTTCAGAACTTAGATGCAGATTTGGGTGCATTTTAATATTTAGTAGAAGCTGGTAGGAAAATTTCCATCAAGGCAAGAGTCCAACAGAAAATGGGGGTGGGGTGGGGAGGAGATTGTGCAAATATTTGCAGAAACAATTTTGAATTTTCCTGCCAGCTTTAAGGCTCAGGGTGAAAAGGTCACCAATTTAAAATTGGAAGCAACAATATCTGACATTTCTAGAGGCAGAAATCAGGTTTTCCAAAGTGCTCCGCTCCTGCAGACTCACTGGTGACCCAGCATGCTGGGCTGTTTTGCAAACCTAGCCACATATACCCAGGGGACACTTTGCCCACGGCTGACAGGCAGCCAGCTCTGGGATGAAACACAATAACAGTGCACAACGCTGTAGGGAAGAAAGGGAAGGAGAAAACTGTATGTACTTGAAACTGCAGCAGCAGTTAAGCAAGAGATGCAGAATGGAACGACCTGGGGGTGGAGTTCGGCCGGAAAGACTGGGTCAGCATCCCGGCCTCTGTGCAAAGTGCCAAGGGCTCTTTTAATAACCTACGCCATGAGTCTCATCCACTAACCCCAAATGCTGCACACTCTGCAGATGGGAATAACCGCGTATTCCATGTGGGGTGCCAGACGCTGGGCTGCTCTTTATTGCTGTGCTCAGGGCAGCTCCCAGCCCTGGCTCTCTCAGCTGGTGTCCGAGCCTGGCTGGGCCTTGTGGGGGCATTTGGCTGAACAGGGCGTTTGTTCAGAGAGCTCAAGGAGGCTGACGTGTCCCATTGGCACCCACAGGCCGGTGGGGGAGAGCCCAGAGCATGTTCCCAGAGTGCACCTCCCTCCTGGCTGGGCAGGGGCAGGCGGCTGCCCAACGTTGGAGTCAAACAAGGAGGAAAACAACTACGGGTCTAAACCAAGACCTGGTGGCTCAAAAACCAAAGCTAGGGGTCAGTCCAGAAACAGGCACGGTTCTGATCCTGTCCCCATCCCCACTGCCCGGTGGCTGGCCGGCCCCACAGCTTTGGGGATCCCAAGCCAGACTCTGGTGCTTGTTGAATCGGGGCTGTGCCTAGAGTTCCCACCACAGTGGGTGGGGTGGCCTTGGTCCCTACGCGATGGCTGCAGAGGCCAGGCTGAGCTGAGCAGGCCGAGGCTGCAAGGGAGGGGCTCTTTGCCCCACAGAGGCAGCAGGATTATTGCATCAAAGAGAGAGGAGCAGCAGCAGGTGGGGTGGGAGCCTGAGAGCAATGAGGGGGCGTGTTGGCCAGGGAGCGCCGAGGTGGGGCCAGGGAGCACTGGGATGGGGAGAGGCAGCATCAGCCAAGGCGTTGGAGGCCTCAGACTCTTCTTCTCTTGTTTCCAGGTCGGCGGTTCCGCTGCGGAGCAAAGAAAAGAAGGAGGTTGGTGTCATTTTAAATGTCCAAGTCAGTCAGCCCACGTCTTCCCTTTAGTGGGAGTCTGTAGATGGTTCAAGGGCCGGGGACATTCACTTTCCCCTTGGCTGCTTTGGCTCAGGCTGATGCTACTTTCTCTCTCTTTTCCTTCTGTTTCCTTAGACAAGGTGACGATGACGAGCTGTAGCTGCAGGTACGTGGAACAGAGGGAGAGCAGTAGGGAGTGGGAGGCAGCGTGGATAGCCGGGCTGTGTGGTGTATCAGGCTGGGGGTGATGCCAGATGCACCGCACCATTAACAGGTGTCCATCCTGCTAGTAAAGGGTGCAGTGGGCTCTGCTGACAGGGCTCCTCCCTGGGGCAGGAGGCTCAGTACCCCACCAGGACATAAGGCAGATGGGAGGGATTCTCTGGGAGGCAGAGGATCTAGGGTGTGGACTGAGCAGCCTAGAGAGAGGAGTCCTAGGAGCTTCCCAGCCTGTGGAGAATGTCCGAGTCTTAGCTTTATGCACGTATCAATTGAGTAGGTAAAGCCAGACCCCAGGGAAGGGCTGGGGCTGGGCTCTACACGCTGTGCGGGCTGTGTCTGTAGAGCAGTTTGGGAGAGGCCAGGACGTAGGGTGGGATGCGGGGGAAAGGATCCAGGTGGCACAAACCTTTTGGGTCTGATCCAATGTGAGGAAACAGCATTGACATCCACACAGTGCAGCCGCAATCTGGGACAAAAACTTCTCAGCCAATCTGATGGCTCAAGGGGCTGAGAATGGGATTGCCCGGTAGGTGTGGCCTATCCCCACTGGGGTGTGTGTGTCTGCAGGGTGTGTTTGTGCAAGAGGAGTGCTGTGTGCACCAGCAGAGGGTGCAGCACTGAGCTGAGAACTGGTCTGCAGGTCTCTACTGCCCGGCTGATTTAACCCTTCGTATTTTTTCTTTCCAATTCCAGAGCTGCCTGGACTGTCTGGAAAGAGGCTTCCTGCCCAGTGCTCTGTCGGAGTTGTGGGAGTTCTCTCCAGGAGCCAAGCCCCTTGCACCGGAGACATTAACCCTCTCAGCCCTGCACCTCTATACAAATCCTTTTCATGGCTTTCCTTTGTAAAATCAGTTCAGTGCTTCTTTCCCTCAATAAAGCTCCTGCTTAGAGAGGGTTAAAGCTTGTACCAAGGTGGGTTTGAGTCTGCCGGTTTCTTTGCCCTAAAAAGAAAAGGAGTAAATGTGGCACCTTAGAGACTAACAAATTTATTAGAGCATAAGCTTTCGTGAGCTTCATCGGATGCATCCGATGAAGTGAGCTGTAGCTCACGAAAGCTTATGCTCTAATAAATTTGTTAGTCTCTAAGGTGCCACAAGTCCTCCTTTTCTTTTTGCGAATACAGACTAACACGGCTGCTACTCTGAAACCATTAAATCAAAAAGAAAAGGAGTACTTGTGGCACCTTAGAGACTAACAAATTTATTAGAGCATAAGCTTTCGTGAGCTACAGCTCACCTCATCGGATGCATTTGGTGGAAAAAGCAGAGGAGAGATTTATATACACACACACACACACACAGAGAACATGAAACAATGGGTTTATCATACACACTGTAAGGAGAGTGATCACTTAAGATAAGCCATCACCAGCAGCAGGGGGGGGAAAGGAGGAAAACCTTTCATGTGACAAGCAAGGTAGGCTAATTCCAGCAGTTAACAAGAATATCAGAGGAACAGTGGGGGGTGGGGTGGGAGGGAGAAATACCATGGGGAAATAGTTTTACTTTGTGTAATGACTCATCCATTCCCAGTCTCTATTCAAGCCTAAGTTAATTGTATCCAGTTTTCAAATTAATTCCAATTCAGCAGTCTCTCGTTGGAGTCTGTTTTTGAAGCTTTTTTGTTGAAGGATAGCCACTCTTAGGTCTGTGATCGAGTGACCAGAGAGATTGAAGTGTTCTCCAACTGGTTTTTGAATGTTATAATTCTTGACGTCTGATTTGTGTCCATTCATTCTTTTTCGTAGAGACTGTCAGTTTGGCCAATGTATATGGCAGAGGGGCATTGCTGGCACATGATGGCATATATCACATTGGTAGATGCGCAGGTGAACGAGCCTCTGATAGTGTGGCTGATGTGATTAGGCCCTATGATGGTATCCCCTGAATAGATATGTGGACAGAGTTGGCAACGGGCTTTGTGGCAAGGATAGGTTCCTGGGTTAGTGATTCTGTTGTGTGGTGTGTGGTTGCTGGTGAGTATTTGCTTCAGATTGGGGGGCTGTCTGTAAGCAAGGACTGGTCTGTCTCCCAAGATCTGAGAGAGTGATGGCTCGTCCTTCAGGATAGGTTGTAGATCCTTGATGATGCGTTGGAGAGGTTTTAGTTGGGGGCTGAAGGTGATGGCTAGTGGCGTTCTGTTGTTTTCTTTGTTGGGCCTGTCCTGTAGTAGGTGACTTCTGGGTACTCTTCTGGCTCTGTCAATCTGTTTCTTCACTTCAGCAGGTGGGTATTGTAGTTGTAGGAATGCATGATAGAGATCTTGTAGGTGTTTGTCTCTGTCTGAGGGGTTGGAGCAAATGCGGTTATATCGTAGCGCTTGGCTGTAGACAATAGATCGAGTGGTATGATCTGGATGAAAGCTAGAGGCATGTAGGTAGGAATAGCGGTCAGTAGGTTTCCGATACAGGGTGGTGTTTATGTGACCATCGCTTATTAGCACTGTAGTGTCCAGGAAGTGGATCTCTTGTGTGGACTGGTCCAGGCTGAGGTTGATGGTGGGATGGAAATTGTTGAAATCATGGTGGAATTCCTCAAGAGCTTCTTTTCCATGGGTCCAGATGATGAAGATGTCATCAATGTAGCGTAAGTAGAGTAGGGACATTAGGGGACGAGAGCTGAGGAAGCGTTGTTCTAAGTCAGCCATAAAAATGTTGGCATACTGTGGGGCCATGCGGGTACCCATCGCAGTGCCGCTGATTTGAAGGTATACATTGTCACCAAATGTGAAATAGTTATGGGTCAGGACAAAGTCACAAAGTTCAGCCACCAGGTTAGCCGTGACAGTATCGGGGATACTGTTCCTGACGGCTTGTAGTCCATCTTTGTGTGGAATGTCGGTGTAGAGGCTTCTACATCCGAAACTTCAAAAGGCAAGAGTGAGGGAGGCCCTCACTCAGCACTATCCCTCAACGCGCACACCCAGGCTGCAGGAGAGCCCTCTTCAAACTGCTTCTCAGCAGGCCCAGCAGGGGATTTGAACCTGCCATAGCCTAACCCTGGGTCTGTAGAGGGAGTCCTGGCCCTGGCCCAGCCCAAAGAATAGTTAATTCAATTGGAACAGCTTCAAGAGGCAGGGAGCCCCTGAGCACAATACCCAGGAGCTCTCACTTCAAACTCCTTTACCTCAGCCCAAGGGAGAGATCTGAACTATCATCTCCCACACTCCAGGCATGCAGCCTAATCACCTGCCTGCTGCCAGAGGCTTGTTTTGCCATTGGCTCAAAGAATAGTTAAGCCAAGTAGAACAGCTTCACCAGGCAAGTGTGAGGGAGCCCCCTGCCCCCAATTTCTGTGGCCCATCACCCGGGCAGTAGGAGATTGCTCCTCACATCCCTTCTCTTCATCAGGCAGAGAGGGATATTCAGGGCTGGCCTAAAGGATAATCGTGCCCCTGGCCCCCGCTGCCTCCCCATCCATCCCCCCAGCCCCCACGTCCATCCCCCCACTGCCCTGTCTGCTGCTGCCTCCCAGGTCTCCCCACACATCTCCCCCATTGCCCCTGGACCCTGCTGCTTCCCTGGGCTCCCCACCCCCAGGCCTGCTACCTCCCCTGCCCCATTGCACCAAGCTGCCTTCTGCAACCTTGCACCCCTCTCCCGCCCCTTTCCTTGCCTCTTGCCTCTGCCAGCTGGAGAGCAGCGGCTGCTGGCCGGGAGCCCCAGGTGCCAGGGCTATGAACTGCCAAGCCGAGAGGTGTCATGCCTCAGCCCCAGCAATCCCCAGCACAAATTAAGTACTGATGTTTCCACCCGGGGTGGTCACCCACCCATATGCTGGTCTTGTCTATTTTTATTTCTGAGAGGGAATCACAGGCTTCTTAGAGGGAATGAATGGTGCCCCTGTCCTGTGCATAAACCCACCCTGGATTTTTGCATCCACCCCTCTCTTTTGAAGCCAACTGACCTGCCCTTCTGAGGCAGATGGGAAATGTCCCATTTTTAAGAAAGGGGTGAATAATCTAAAACCCCATTTTGGTCCCTCTCTCTCTGGGCTCCCCTGACTCTCACACTACTGGTGCATTCTCTGCTGCGCCCTCCTGCCCTCACTATTCTGGCGCGGTGTCTTTGAACACCATGCCTCCACTTGGTCATGGGGAGGAAACCAGCCCAGGCAAAGACAGGGTCTGCACAGCTAGGTTCAGGATAGCAAATCAAGCGGCCTCCAGAAGCCAGGCAGGAGTGGGGGAGGGATGCCTGCCCTGGCCCCCGTAGCAAAGAGGCATGGCTGCCCTTGGAGATGGACAGCGAGGGACCGCCAGGAAGGCTACACCCATGGTGCCAGAAGCAGAGGGGCGGGGCAGGGACGGGAAATATAAAAGGCGGGTCCTGCGGCTCAGTTGGGCTGGAGCTGTCAAGGGAGATGGATGTGTTCTCCCTGCTGCTGGTGTAGGTGCCTGCAGAAGACTTTGACTGCCCTGAGGATTCTCCAGAGCTGCTAGACCTGGCTGATGCTGAGCTGGGATTGCCCCTGGCTGTGTATCCTGGGGAGGTGGAGGATGACCCTGGAACTCAGGTACACCGGGAAGGGAAAGGAGGGGAGGAAGTAGCTCAGGGACAGCTGATGATAGTCAGGCTGTGTTGCTGCCTGAAGACAGGTCAGTGTGTTGTGGGTAGATCCCTGCTGACCCAGTGGTGGGACACTTTGCCACTGCCTGTGGTGGGACCCAAGGAGTTGGGTGGGCCTGGGTCCTCCTGCCACCTGGGGTGGTAGCCTCCCCACCTTAGGCTAGGAGACCTGTGTTGGTCTCTGGTCTGCTGAGCTAAGGTCTGCAGACTGTCTGGTGCCCTGCCTGGGCTGAGGGGTTGAGTCCGAGAGAGAGCTGAATTCCCCCTTGTTTAAGTGTGATAGTGAAGAGGTGTGGCTGCCCTAGGAGATTGACTGTGGGGGATGGCCATGCATGCCCACATGCTCACAACCCCTGTGATATCTTGGGGATGAGCACTTTGTTCTCGTCCCTGGAATGTGTGGCTCAGTGGGCTATTGCTATGGGAGAAGAAGAAAGTCCCATGAGGCTGCTGGAGCTGAGCCCCTAGGGACATGGTGAGCTGGGGTATATTTTAGCAAGGGCTATGCTGCTTGCAGGGAAAGCACCCTCCCTGGCTGGAGAGTCATTGATCCTTTTAGAGGGAGTCTGGAGAGGCGTTCCCATAGCCTGTGCAATCTGATATTTAGTGGCACGTAAAAGTGGCACATACATTGTGTGGGCTTGGCTGGACCAACAGGGACATCTGCCGTCCAGTTGGTGTAATCCAAGCTCTGGGTTATCTGGGAATCCCCACACTTGCACTTCTCTGGAAACACAGCTGACTAGATACTGAGTGGCTGCCCTCAGTAGAGCTGGGGTGGTCGCTTTATGCCCCTGACCACCAGGTGCAGGACGTGAACAGTGCACTGTTTCCTAAGCTTTGTTCTGAGAATTGGTTAGTAATTAATGAGCTCATTTATTTATTTTATTCTGTTCAGAGGCATTAAAACTAGGGCTGTTGAGATTAAAAATTAATATTTTGATTCTGTGCCATTTATTTACATATTTGGATGTTTTCTACATTTTCAAATATAGTAATTTCAATTACAACACAGAATACAAAGTGTACTGTGCTCACTTCATATTTTTATTACAAATATTTGCACTGTAAAAACAAGAGTATTTTTCAATTCACCCAATATAAGTACTGTAGTGCAATCCCTTTATCATGAAAATTGAATGTACAAATTTAGGCTCTAAAGTTTTACATTGTTGTTTTTGAATGCAGATTATTTTTGTACATAATTCTAAAAGTACAATCAATCCTATTCCTTATTCAGCCAGTCACTCAGACAAACAAGTTTATTTACATTTGTGGACGATAATGTGCTGACTACTACTTGTTTACAATCTCACCTGAAAGTGAGAACAGGCATTCGCATGGCACTGTTGTAGCTGGTGTCGCAAGATATTTACATGCCAGATGCAGTAAAGATTCATATGTCTCTTGATGCTTCAATTACCATACGACCATGCTGATGATGGGTTCTGTTCAATAATGATCCAAAGCAGTGTGGACCGACACATGTTCATTTTCATCATCTGAGTCAGATGCCACCAGCAGAAGGTTGATTTTCTTTTTTGCTGGTTCGAGTTCTGTAGTTTCCACATCAAAGTGTTGCTCTTTTAAGACTTTTGAAAGCATGCTCCACACCTCATCCCTCTCAGATTTTGGAAGGCACTTCAGATTCTTAAATCTTGGGTCGAGTGCTATAGCTATCTTTAGAAATTTCACATTAGTATCATCTTTACATTTTGTCAAATTTGCAGTGTAAGTGTTCTTAAAATGAACAACATGTGCTGGGTCATCATCCGAGACTTCTATAACATGAAATATATTGCTGAAATGCAGGTAAAACAGAGTAGGAGACAAACAATTCTCCCCCAAGGAGTTCAGTCTCAAATGTAATTAACGCATTAGTTTTTTTTTTTTAAACGAGCATCATCAGCATGAAAGCATATCCTCTGGAATGCTAGCTGAAGCATGAAAAGGCACATGAATCTTTAGCGCACCTGACACGTAAATATCTTTCAGAGTAGCAGCCGTGTTAGTCTGTATTCGCAAAAAGAAAAGGAGTACTTGTGGCACCTTAGAGACTAACAAATTTATTTGAGCATAAGCTTTCGTGAGCTACAGCTCACTTCATTGGATGCATTTTCTTGTGACACCAGCTACAACAGTGCCAAGCGAATGCCTGGTCTTACTTTCCGGGTGACACTGTAATTAAAAAGTGGGCAGCAGTATCTCCCATAAATGTAAATTAACTTGTTTCTTTTAGCGATTGGCTGAACAAGAAGTAGGTCTGAGTGGACTTGTAAGTTCTAAAGTTTTACATTGTTTTGGTTTTGAGTGCAGTTATGTAGCACAAAAAACTACAGTTCTAAGTTACACTTTCATGATAGAGATTGCATAACAGTACTTGTTTTTTCAATTCATCTTATACTATTTTTATGGTGCAAATATGTCATAAAAATAAATATAAAGTGAGTACTGTACACTTTGTATTCTGTGTTGTAATTTGATATATTTGAAAATGTAGAAACATCCAAAATATTTATTTCAATTGGTATTCTATTGTTTGTGATTAATCATTATTAATTTTTTTGAGTTAATCATGTGAATTAACTGCAATTAATTGACAGCCCTAATTAAAATCCCTGGCACGAAGAAAGCAAACTAGCAATTAATGCAGAGGCATTTGAGATCCTCTGGTGGGCAGCTAGTCTGTATGGGGCCTTGCACTCCCAAGGAGTGTTGCAGAAAAATGCATGGAGTAACTATGGGACACAGCCACAGCTCAGGGCAAGGCCAAGGATGCAGGTATACTGCAGCAGGAATGCATGCCTCACTGCTGGAAGGAACAGCAGGATGGCGATGGAGGGATAAGACCCTGGCGTGGAGAGTGACTCCCAAGGAGTGATTCTGGGTCTATCCCTGGGTCAGCTCATCCCTATGTGAATCTACGGCTGGTTCATCTTTCTTATCCCATTCGAGCCCATCTGGAAGGCTCCCCAGCAACACAGCTAGGCATGGGATAAGGGCCTGGATAAACACAGATGTGCTGTTACTGCCACCTTGTGTCCAACTCTGTTTGCATGTATAGGTTATGGCTGTAGCATTATTATTATGGAAGTTGAGTTGCATGTTAAAACTGTTTCTCAGGGGACACCGTCAAGTTCATGTTCCAGTGTTTCACAGCAATATGGTATAAATATTGCAGAACTCAAGATCACTAGAAATGTTATGCTTTCCGTTTTAAATCCCTTGAAAGCTGGCTTTTGTTTAGATTCAAACATTTCCTCTAGAAGGTTTGAAACTCAAACATTGCAACATGTTGCTAAAACAAGAGAGCCCTAAAACAGAAGCTGACTGTCAGCAAAAGTGAAAGTGACTTGGTTCATTTTTACAATAGATTCAGCTCAGATAATGAGACTAAAAAAGGGTTCACGGTGAAAAGAAAATTTAGATGTTTAAAATCTTTTCAGTTTTATAATCTAAGGTGCTTATTAATAAACACAGATACAGAGCTTTGAGAGAGACTGTACAAATGCCCATTGCACCAATAGCAATCAGAATTCCTGGAGGATGGGTGGGAATAAAGTGCCTCACTTTAATTTCATTGAGGGCCAGGCAGACATGACTGTGCTGTAACTCACTATCACAGAATAGCTTTAAAGAATTGATATGCTGTATTTTCAATGGCCTTTTAGTCATTGATTTATATTTTTGGCAGTGTTATTACTTATACAAACAAGGATATGCTACTGTGCAATGCATAGGCTAGTACAGTTTGTAAGGTCCTGTTATGTCCTGTTAGTGGTGTCTGTCACCCATTTATATTTTAAATCCCTCCCCAGCTGAGTGTTTTATTTCAGGGGCTAGGTATTTGCTTCATCGCTTCAGATTACCAGAGTATAAACTAGTGCTCAATGAGTTGCAGCAGGGAATTCTTCCCCACACAGTAACAGGAGCTCCTGTTTTCCCATCCATCTCCTCCTCCATGCCCACAGCCTTGCTTTTCCATTGACATCCCACGGATTGGGTACAAGAGGACTGCTGCTTTCTGAAGTACCCCTGTGCATGGCCCTGCAGCAGGATTGCAGCCATTCCTCTTTCCCCACTCTAAACAGGATTGCAGGCTGTGGGGTCCTATTCAGCAGCCCACCAGGTTGCTGTCCTTTCTGAAATCCTTTCCATTCATTCTGCCTCCCTTAAATGTTCATGCTCTAGCTGGGGGGAGGGGGGAGGAGAGAGAAGAGTCATTTTCTCTAAGGCCTTGAGGGAGGTGCACTATGTTGATTCTGACTACATGAATGCAGCTTGTCATTCTCCTGTTTGCAAAAACCCAAATTCATTTATCCAGTTCAGAGATTTGAGAGTCTGAAAGAAGTAATAGGGTGAAGCTGAAGTACCATTTTTTTCCTCTGGTCTAAGCAACACTAGCTTTGTATTAAAAGTCCAGCCTTTCATAGAATCCCAGAAGTGTAGGATTGGAAGGGACCATGAGACCATCTAGTTGAGGCCCCTGCACTGAGGCAGGACTAAGTATTATCTAGACCAGCCCTGACAGGTTTGTCTAACCTGCTCTTAAAAACCTCCAATGACTGATTCCACAACCTCCCTGGGTAGTTTATTCCCATGTTTCACCACTCTGACAAGAAGTTTTTCCTAGAGTCCAACCTAAACTGCCCTTGCTGCAATTTAAGCTCATTTCCTCTTGTCCTATCCTCTAAAATTAACAAGAGCAAACTTTCTCCCTGCTCTGTGTAACAACCTTTTTGGGGATTGTTTGACATGGGCTTTAACCCCTTGGGCTATGTCTTCTTAAGACAGGAATACAGGAGAGGTTTCAGCTGTAACACATGCCACTCCTCAGGCAGGTGCTGTTTTTCCACATGGCTTTTTGGCAGGTGCCATCTACCCAATGGCCTAGTTAAACAATCGCATCACAAGAGAACTGAGTCCATGATCTGCTAATTAAGAGATCTCAACAAGGTTGTGACATGCCACCTTGGGAGTACCTGAGTAAATAATTAAGCATGTTGGCTAATATGGTCTATACAGAATAGACAGGGCTAGTGGAATCGCTGCCATCCAGTGTACCAATTCCCCAGCAGCCCGTCGCTGCTGCCATGCTAAGCTGAGGCCCTGTCTATTGGCCATGGTTAGGGAACATGCTGTCGGACAGAGGTGAAGGCCCATGGGAAGTTCCCGGGGGTGTTTGGCATATGGTGGTAGAGCCCCCTTAAATCTTGCTCATTTTAAAATCCCCTGAAATGCGACTCTTAAGTCAGACTGGCTCAGTCACTCATGGTGGGAGGTGGGGGGGTGCAGGGTGCTGAGAGCTCCAGTCTGGCTCAAACCACTCCAGCAAAAGGGGAGAAGCCAGCACACTCCAGATATGCAGGAGAAGAAATGTTATCATGTCCGGTCAAGGTTCCTTCCCCACTCTGAACTCTAGGGTACAGATGTGGGGACCTGCATGAAAACCCCCTAAGCTTATTTTTAGCAGCTTAGGTTAAAACTTCCCCAAGCTACAAACTATTTTACCTTTTGCCCATGGCCTTTATTGCTGCCACCACCAAGCATCTAACAAATATATAACAAGGAAAGAGCTCGCTTGGAACTGTCTTTCCCCCCCAAAATCCTCCCCAAACCCTACACCCCCTTTCCTGGGGAAGGCTTGATAAAAATCCTCACCAATTTGCATAGGTGAACACAGACCCAAACCCGGGGATCTTAAGAACAATGAAAAGCAATCAGATTCTTAAAAGAAGAATTTTAATAAAAGAAAAAGTAAAAAGAATCACCTCTGTAAAATCAGGATGGTAAATATCTTACAGGGTAATCAGATTCAAAACATAGAGAATCCCTCTAGGCAAAACCTTAAGTTACAAAAAGACACAAAGACAGGAATATCCATTCCATTCAGCACAGCTTATTTTCTCAGCCATTTAAAGAAATCAGAATCTAACGCATCTCTAGCGAGATACTTACTAAGTTCTAAGACTCCATTCCTGTTCTGTTCCCGGCAAAAACATCACACACACAGAGAGAGCCTTTGTTTTTCCCCCCCCCTCCAGCTTTGAAAGTATCTTGTCTCCTCATTGGTCACTGTGGTCAGGTGCCAGCGAGGTTATCCTAGCTTCTTAACCCTTTACAGGTGAAAGGGTTTTTCCTCTGGCCAGGAGGGATTTAAAGGTGTTTACCCTTCCCTTTATATTTATGGCATGTCCCCTGAAAGCATCCTGAGCTCAGGGCCGTGAGATTTCTCCTGAGACTGCCAGGCCTGGAGGCCAAGCAATGGAGGATTTGGCTGGAAAAGGGCCTGAGCTACAAAATGTACAGTAGGATGAGGGTGGAGATGTCAAATGAGCTAAATTTGGGGCCTGAACTAACACCCTGGCTCCTAGAGAGCAGGTGCAGGAGGTAATACCTGTTTGGGGGGGAGAGAGACGAGATTTGGGGGACAGATGAGCTTTCCAGCCTGAGAACTCTCCTTTAGGTCTGCAAAAGGTACTCAGAGTGTCACAGCTAAATACAGGGTGACACTGAATGTTTAGCAGAAGTAAACACTTTTTTGAAGGGACCATTCAAGGTGAAGTGGCCCATTAACCCCAGACCCTGATAGTGCATCCCTGTGTGGGGATAATGCTAGCCCAGGGCCCTCTTCCAGACAGCAGATTGTTTTGGTCCCTTGTTCATGTCTCCCTCACTGACCACTTGCGTGTGGGACCTAAGGGAAAGAGCAGGGGTGTGAGATGAACCCTGGGCCATGGCATGGCTGCAAACCCACCCAGATGCCAGGGCTGCCTCCCTGGGGAGCCCAGCTATTTCAGCACATGCAGGTACCTCCCATGCCCTTCTGCTCATGGTGTGCAGGGGAGAGGAGACGGGTGCTGGGATGACAGAACGCCAGGGAGAGGGTTATGGGCGGGGATTACAGTGCAGTTACTCCAGTCAGACCTTGGGTCAAATGCTCATTTTTCCCATTATCTTCCCACCATCCCTAAGCCCCCCATGTGTTCCTGAAGGGCCAGCACAGCAGCCTCCATGGCCCACACTAGGGCATCTGCCTTGTTTCCATTGGTACCTTGTCAGCTCCTCGTCCCTCACGCATGTTAATGGGGAGGGTCACACAGATGGGAACAGCCCATTCCCCGAGTCCCCTGTGGCTGGAAGTGAACAGATTAACAGGCACAAAAAGCCATGTCTGGATCTCCTAAGCAGGTGATCTGTCTGGGCAGCAGATTGCATTAATAGCATTATTCTGCACTGTGTGCAAATGGCCCAGCAGCCTCTGAGCCAACACCATGGAGAAGGGGGCACAGGAACACTTAGGGGGCCTCCTGTGGGGTCGGGGCAGGGGGCAGACCCAGCTGCCAGCACCTGAAGGCTGTGACCTGGAATCTACTGGTGAGCAGTTGGCTGGGGGCAGAGGTTAAACTCCAAGGCAGGCTATTATTAGAGTTAAACTGGGAGAAGCCTAACTAAGCCCTTCAAGACGGGGCCACGGGAAGCCTGCCCTAAGCTGCAAAGTCCAAGGTGAGGGGCCAGGGAACACAGGCCTCCCTGGGCAGGAGCGCACTGGCTGCCAGCACCTTCTGCTCTGTCCTGGCACCCAAAGCAGTGCTGCTGCTTCTTTTCTTTTCCCGCCCCCCCCTCCGCCCATGGAGGGGATTCCCTACCCCTGAGGAGAACCCATCTGCCCCCAACTCCTGCCTGTGACAGGGCGTCTAAGCGACAAGCTGCTGAGATTAGAACAACCCCTCGTGTCACCTTCCAGCTCAGGAGCGAGAGAGGGCTTTACAGGCCATAAACAAGCCAGCCTCCCAGTGAGCAAGGAGCAGCCCATCTAGCTCCAGCTGGGGACAGGGAGGTGAACGTGCTTGGTCAAGGTCACCCAGCTAAGTCAGGACTAGAACCCAAGTGGTGACCTGTTGGAAGAGCCCTGTAGAACTGAATAGGGACTAACCCCCCTCCCCGGGACTTATAGACATTGCTCTAAACCCTACAGAACTAGCCAGAGAATGGGCGTGATTGAGGGGGGTTTGTTAGGGTTAGAACTCTAGAGCCTGGCTATCCTTCCCCAGACTGTTAACAAGATCCTAGCCTGCTACAGGCCTTCTCCACACAAGCAGTCTCCCAGCTGCCTGCTCTAGCACTGCCCAGCCTGGGGTAAGCAATCATAACACGACCAGAGTGCAAGCAGCAGCTCCATGCTGAGTGCTCCTGGAGCATCCCCGTCTCCACACGGCAGATCTCAAGGCCCTTGCATGCTGCCTTGACTTTGACACTGGTACATAAATGCTTCTGTGCAGCATAACGAAGCTGCTGCCCTAATTATCCATAAATAAATAAATGATCATGGCTGCTGTCAGAGGTGCTGACAAGGATAACTCCACAGCTTCCAGCACCGGGAGCCTACAGTGTTTATTTATTCATGGCCCTTGGGGGGCGTAGCCAAGAACTCCCCACTCCCTGGCATGACAGCAGCTCCCACAGGCTCTGCTTGTTCATCTCTGGTGCATGCAGCTCCAGAGCTTATACCGGAGCTCAAATCTGACTGCAGATCTCCGGGACAGCAGTTCTGAAGTCACAGACCAGAGGTCAGTTCCGGGCCATGCTCCGTCCCCTTCATGCTGCTTTAGCAGGCCAAAGGGAGTGAGAACGGAGCCCATCTCCCCAGCTGGGCTAGCCCCCAGCAGATGTAGAGTAGGTATAGCTGGCACCTTTGGCAGCCATCCTGCTACCCCTGACCTAGGGAGCAAGGTGGGGAAAGCGTGTGGCCAGAGTGCACAGAGCCTAGAGCAACCCTCAGGTTGCTCTAGCTTCCTCTGTGGCAGAGGGGCTGTGCTCAGGGGACCAGTTCACAGTACAGATGGAGTCAGGCTTGCACTTTTGGCTGCTGTATCATTTTACCATCAACTTTTCATCAGTCACACAATTATCAGGGAAACGTCTTGAGTGGTCCCACCTACTTGGATGGGAGCCACAGCTCATGGGCCAATTCCAGAGGGTTTTCTAATGCCCTCTGGCCAGCACAGTGCCTGAGGAAACCTCCCCCAGGGAAAAAAGGGGAGCACCAGGAATAGCAAGGGGAAAAGGCACAGATGTCTGCAGGGGTCCCGCAGGAACATGAGAGAGAGAGATGACAGAGGGAGAGAGAAAGGGCCGGGGGCAGGGTGTGGGGAATGAGAGAAAGGGAGATAAAAGAGAGATTGAGGAAAGGAGGATTTAGATTTAAAGGGGAAATATGAGAAAAAGGAAGTGAAAGAAACTAAGGGACAGAGAGTGAGAGGGAGAAAGGAGAGATCTGTGAGGTAGAGGTGTTAGATCCTGTAAAATGGCAGGCAAGATCCTTGCCAGGCACTCTCCTCCCCACCCCTGCTCTCGGGCCCTCCCTTGCTATCAGTCCCCTGGAGCACCCAGGATCCTGCTACGCCTTAGCTGAGGCAATTGGAGATATAATCCTGAATAAACAGCCAAACCTTTGAGATGTGGAAGCCTCTAAAGCCCCTTGGTTAGCGCTGGGCCAATGACACATACAGGTCAATTTTCAGTTGTATTTTAACCTTGGGGGGAGAGGAAACTTTTTGTTTTCAATACCAAGCAGTCCCTTGGGATTTCTCTCACACTCCTCTGAGCCATTAATCTTCTCAATCTAAATCTGCCCTGTGACATAAAGGAGATTGGGTAAATAATACCCCTTGGACAACTGGAGTATCTTTCTCCTCTGGGAGGATCTTAAAGGCACCTCTCCCCTTTTTGTGGAATCTAATGCAGCTCCTGCTGCCATTGCTTGGCTTTGTCTGCCTTTGACTGACCTGGGGACAAAGCCATGGGACAAATTATTTTCCAGGATAGATCAGAGTGAATAAAGGCTTGGGTTTAACTTGGGCTCTGTTGCAATTTTTATAAAACTCTTAGGTGCTTTTCTATAGGAACTCTTGACATTGGAAATGGAAGTGCAAGAAATACCCAAGGTTATCCTCATTCAGCAGATGGAAAGCAAGGAAATCAAATGCTAGGCAGAGTCTCAGGATGCAAAAATTACTGAGCCAAATCCTTGAGCCCACAATGAACTATAACTCTCATTGAGTTTTGCCTGACAGGATTTATTGACAATTGAGACAAGACTTCAGGATTTGGCTTCTTGCCTTTAGAAATGACCTTTCTTATGTTACTAACACCACCTTAGCAAATCAGAACTCAAAGAAATAATAGCTAGACTTTTGCTACTAATCACTTTCTTTTTCTGGGTGTCCTGCACTAGCTCCAAGAGAGACAGAAAAAAATAATAAATTAAAATGATTTAATTGAAACTTTTAACAAATTATGAACTTCTCTCTATACCTACTATGTTTTGTAATATATCAGGGTAAGCACATAGGGTTTGTAAAATATTTAATATAGGGGTAAAATCCATTCCCGCTCCGTACAGAGGTGTAGTATATATGTGTGCACACGTCTATGTATTTTACAAACCCTAAATTTTGGGCTATAATATAGATAATAATATATAATAAAATAATATAGAACATGGTCTTGCCCTGAGGAGGCACAGTGGAACTATTCAAAAATGACCAAAATCCCAAGCAGCCCTATGATCGCAGGCTCAGACGGAAAGAGGAGAGTGCGTTATGGGCTGCATGAAGATGTGTAGACCTCCACAGGCGCCAATGGTGAGGCTTGAGGAGAATGGGCAGAGCTGTAGCAAGGGATGCTTTCCAGCCCTGCCTGTGCTGTGCCTGGCTCTAGGCCATGCTATCCCTCATCCTTTGCTTTCATAAAGGTCTAAGCTTCCCTCAACCAGTCAAATCCCCAGGGTAACTCCACTGACTCTATCCCAGTGACTCCACAGGGGTGCACTTGGCCCAGGAGTTTTGCAGAGAAACATCAACACAAAATGTCTTCTGAATAGTTAAAACAGCAGAGCAATAAACGGTGATGAATGCAGCCCATGAGAAACACTTGACAATGCAGAGGAGCTGAGGCCAGGCTGGTGAGGAGCCAGGCGCATGCTTCGTTCTCCCTTTGTCTGGCTCCCTGAATGCCCCCACATCAATCAGTAACAAGGGGGCTGCCATTAAAGCAGCACAGCAAGGTAATAAATTGTCCCATTGCCCAAATCAAATAACCTTTCAGTCCTTAGTTCCACATTACACATGCCCCACAGCAGTTATTACACAATAACTGATTGCACCTAAGATGGATGCCTTCCCCTACTGCAGCCAAGGGGTTCCCATGAGCAGCAAAGAATGCTTAAGACCCGGGGACGTGCCTCGGAGAGAAGGATGGAGTGTGAGCAGTGTGTATTCTGCACCTGGGAGACCTGGATCTTCTGTCTCTGGTCTTAGCTACGTAACCTGAGCAGTGGATGTGTCCCTTGGGGACTGGAAGCTCATTCACAAATGAAGGATCCTCATGCCACCATTTGTACTTGCTCTAGGCTTGCTCATGGAATTTGGCCCTGGTGGAACAGCAGAGTAACTCACCAACCCTCTCTCCTTACTGCATTAAGCCTATGGCTGGCTGCACCTCCATGCACTCCAGCCGTTATCAGAATCAGTCTTCTGCCTGTGGCCAGCAACTGCAGCCAGGACCAGATTTTTCCAAAGAGCTCGGGGGGGGGGGGGGGGATTTTCAATTTTCAAATGTGCCTAAGTGATTCAGGAGCACAGATCTTGTTGAAAGCCCCTGGGAGTTGTGCTCCTAAATCATAGGCATATTAGAAAATCCCACCCTTAGCCCTCATTTAGGCACCTTAATAGGTGGCCTGCTTTTAGAAGGTATTCAGCATGCTTGGGTGCATGGTGGGGGCTGAGCTCTGGGACAGTCGGCTCCACATCTCTGTCTCGTTGACTTGCCATCACAGTTCAAATCTCAGAAGAAGCCCTACAAATTCTTCCCCCTTGTCTGTGTGTCGTCTTGCTCTTCCTCTCGGCTGTTGTGTACTTGTTGTCTTTGTACAGCTTTTGGGATGGGAGGCTATGAAAAGCACAGTTGTATTGTATGTGCACATGCGCCAGTGGCTGAACCCCACATGGAGCCGAGCTGGATGTTGTAGATGTTCTTTGCATGCTGCAAAGTGGAAAGTCCCTGGCAGAGACCTGCTTAAACAGCCATATATATGGCTAAGTGCAGAACTGGGTCCTGGACACTTGCCTGTTACTGGAACAAGATACCCTGCCCAGGAGCAGCCTGTGTAACACCATGAAGGAAATTGGCACCCCAAATGCAGAGCCCATTGCTACTAGCTCTTTAGGGATGATTTGGGGACATCTACAGACCAGTGTGTTCTCTTTCAGGCATTGCTGAATCACGAGTGACGGAAGCTCTGAGATCTCCCAGGCCTTTGTTTGTTGCATGACAGGATTGTGTATAGAGAGAGCAGGTGGGTGAGGGAATATTTTTTATCTTTTATATACAAGCTATAGCCTCACTCAGCTTGTCTCTCTAATCTCCTGGGGCCAACACGGCTACAGCTAAACTGCATAGGAGTATTGTGCACAGTTTGGTCCAAAAAGAAAAGGAGTACTTGTGGCACCTTAGAGACTAACGAATTTATTGGAGCATAAGCTTTCGTGAGCTACAGCAGGCTCTTCTCTTCGCTGTGGTCCTCAACAAACACTAGGGGGAGGCATGAAACAAGCTTATTTCCTGGAAAGATTTCCTTGGGCCTGTGACTGAGGAGCCACCCGGAGTATTCTGAGCCGAGGGGATAAATGGTCCCAGCCTGAGATCACCTGTCCTTTCCTCAGCGCCAGAGCCCAGGGCTTGGCCCCTCACTGAGCTGCCTGTGCTCACCACACAATGCACCAATGTATCAAGTTTATTTAAAGAGCACATTTCCTTGAACTCCAGATATTCTAGTCCATTTGCACAGCGAGCTGAATTTCCAGGTGTGGTCTCCAACTTTACCCTGAAGGGACACAAAGCACTTGACAAGCTATAGGGGGTGGCTCATTTTACCCCCTACTGAAAACCAGCCATTTCTGGGGTGGAACATGGCAGGAGGTGCTCATTTAGGATCCAGCCCACCAGGGGTAGATGGAATGCTGTGCCCACACTGAGCCCCACTGAAGTCTGTGCATCTTTGGCGCTTACCTGGCCCCCATCTGGGTGTCTCACAAGCTTTAATGGATTTACCCTCACAGGGCAGTGCTATTATCCCCATTTTACAGATAGGAAGCTGGGGTACAGAGAGACTAAGGCCCAGATCTCCACAGCTCTTTAGGAGCCTAGCTCCCAATGATTACAGATTAGCCCACTCATAGGAGTTTTCTCCCCAGCACACTTCACTAAGAGCTGGCCTTTAAATCTGGCAGAGGCTGGCAGGTAGCTGCAGCCCTATAATGGCCATTTAGTTACAAGCTGCTGCAGGCTGTACGTGTCTCCTCCCCTGCTGTCAGGGCTCTGAGTCCCTCCTGCTGCTTTCTGTTTGTTGTGGCTGGGGCAGACTGGTGCGTCCCACACACTGTGCTGTGGACTGGAAAGGACTCTCCCGAAGGGGAGAAGTCTCCTCACCCCGCTGTGCAGAGGGGGAAAGGGAGCCAGAAGAGAAGGTGCTGTCCTGAGGTCCCACAGCAGGTCAGTGGTTGGGCTGGGTCTAGGCTCACAGTCCCGGTCTCTCAATGTCGCATCATCTCCTAATGCCCCCTGCTTATCTCCACATGCCCTGCAGAAAACAACCTGGGCTCTGCATGTCTAGGAGGGTGCCATCTGGGCACCCACAAAGCAAGGCGTGGATCAGCACACAGCCTTGCTGCTCCACAGGCTGGGCTGGGGAGTGCTATCTAATAATGGAAACTGTAGGGGGACTTGAACTCAGTGGGGCATTTGGTGCCCTGGAGGGGTTGGGGAAATTGGGCAATGGGAATACAGTTGCAGGCTTTTGGACCACTCAGAGCTGAGTAAAAGTTCAGTACTTTGGCAAGTTACACAGCCTGCCGAGACTTTCCATTTTATGGTGTATTGGGAGCAGTCACTTTCAATTTCAGGAATTTTTCCTGGTCCGGCTTGCAGGTGAGGGGATTCTGGGGAAGTGTGTGAGCTGGGCCTAGCTGCAAGCCATTTGCAGCCAACAGTAAGGTGTAGGTGGATTGAGTCCCTGCTTTAGGGAGCATCCTGCTTTGTCTCTCTCTGTTTTGGGGTTCTTGTGTGCTATTGTTCTGAATTCTAAGCAATCAAGTAGTATTATGTCCCACCCTTCCACCAAGAGTATTCTGTGTTTTCATCTAACTTGTTTGCTGTGAAACGTAACAAGTTTAAGTCCATGTGCACTGCCCCTCTCTGCTTTGCTTTGGTTTGGATTCAAACTCGCCTGACCTTTAACAATGGAGCAGCTCTGGGGTGAAGCTTCCTGCCCTAGTGTGCTTGTTCCACCGTCAGCTAAGTGGAGCCTTTTTTAATCCCACTAGATGGTTCCAAGGCACTGTCTTGTGGGTACAGCAGGGGCTGGGATCTAGTCCCAGCTGTGACACTGACTTGCTGCCTAGCCTGTGGCAAGT
The DNA here is from genome assembly GCF_009764565.3 of Dermochelys coriacea. Taxonomy (NCBI): domain Eukaryota; kingdom Metazoa; phylum Chordata; order Testudines; family Dermochelyidae; genus Dermochelys; species Dermochelys coriacea. Next base: position 17,633,538 of record NC_050089.1, on the reverse strand, counting down.
CCCTTATCTCTCTGCTAACGCCCCAGGGTGTGGTGAGGCTAATGAAGTGAATGAGTCAGTGAAGTGCTTTGAGAGTGTCTGCGAGCAAGGAGGGGAACGTATTCCTCTTATTGTAATTAACAGTGCCTCTTTGAGGGTTTATTGTCCAGGGATTTGTCAGACTGTTATTGGCCTTGGAACAAAGGCTGGCAAGGGTAAATGTGAGGGATGCCTCTGGATTGCTGGGCTGCTCTCTTTGGCCACTGAGAAAGCTGCTCGCTTTGGCACCAGGGCATAGGTGCAGTTTGACTTCTATATTTGGGGAGGCAGCTCTGGTCAGGCCAAAAGGGCCACGCGTGGGGGAGGAGGGGAACAACAAATTCAGGGCCTGCCTGAGGCTTGCAGTTTTGGTGGGCGACATCCTCCCATTCCCCCCTTTGCCCCCAAACTACGCCCATATGCCAGGGTGCTTCTGGCCCAAGCAGATGAACTGGGGCTGGCAGACTTTTTCCAGAGACCGCCCTGGTGGGCACAGATGCAGTTTGCTCTCCTTGCACTGGAAAATATTTCCAAGGGAGGCTGATGCTGGGGGAAAAGGGAAATGGAGAAACTCTGCTTATCTGCAGAACAGCTACAGCATGGGCAACAGCAAGGCAAGCTGTCCCACTAGCCTGCCTCAAGCTTGCTGTGAGAAACTTTAGTTACCACGGGCCATTCTGTCATTGGCTTCAGCACCAGGCTGCTAGTAGCCCCTGGGGCAGAGGCCATGGCTGTGATTGATGACTGGAGTGAGACCCCTGCAAACAGGCCACCCAGCGTCCATCAGACTGCAACAACTTTCAGCCACTCGCTGCTGACTGTCAGGCTCAGTGCCTGAGCCTTTCATCAGGCCAATCTGAGCTATCGAGTCCCCGGCTGGGCCCTACTCTGAAAATTACACCCCGGGTTCAAAATAGCATACATCATGCTCATGTGAGTGGTGTAAAACATTGTTTGTTTGTACTGGCTGCACAATCCAGAGGGAAATCATTTGCAGTGAGAAAATGGAGAGTGTCTCAGGGCTCTGAGGGATAGAAATATATTTGGGTCCAAAATGAGCAATGAAGAGATGAGTTTTTGCAGTAATTCCTCCCCCCAGTGTCATCAGTGAGATACGAACCAGGGACCTTCAGAACAGCAGCACAGACCTCTGCCACTAAAAGAATAACTCCATTAGCTACTATCAGCGGTAGGCTGCTACCTGCTGGTGGACCAGTCGCTAGAGGAAGGCTGTGACGCACACTTTTCCCATGTTGCACTTTTACTGTCTCGCTTTCATGGAGCCTCATATGTGCTACCAAAAGTGTGGATTAGACCTGAACAAATAATGAATTGGATGACTTTCACCTTTGTCAGCTCACAGCTGTATAAAACCCCATGGTGTCATTCAAGGTCCCCGATGGGGTGATACCAGCTGTCCGGTTTGAACACTTGCAGAAAGAAATTTTAAAAATGCTTCCCATGAGTATCCCAATGGGCAAGCTCCAAGAATACCTAGGCTAGTAAAAACCCATTTGCACCAATGTGTGTGGGATGTGAACTTCGGCAGAGCACCCAGGCGCTGGCTTGGCAGGAGCCAGCTCCAAGATGTAGCTAGCAGAATCCAGAGGGCCATTAGCGTAGCGTGTGTCCGAGTGCAGGGAGGATGGAAGCTGAACAGCCTCCTCTGAACAATCAATGGGAGGAATAAAGGGGCTTCAATGAAAGGTACTAGCCAGCTGAAAGACTGGACCAAAGCTGTCGAGAGCACAGGCTTGTGCCTGTCACCCAACTTGCCCAGCCACCAGCTGTTTCTCTGCCCTCTCTCTGGCTGCTTTCACACAGAGGTAGTTTTGCCCTGCGGGGATGGATGCCATTTAATACCTTTCTAGCCCTGCTGCCTGGGTGGGAGTGACCAGGGAACTTATCAGCGATGCTGAACAGCAAGAGAAGCTAAAAATGAAACGTGGAGCAGCGTTTGCTCCCCCGTGTCATGTGCTGCGAATGGATATCTCCAAGGCCTCGACCACAGTGCCAACATGCCTCCCGACAGCGCTGTCTCCTGCACCTCCCAGCCCACACGCCCCGGTCTCATTGGGGGCTTGGAGTGGGAGTGCCACAGCTGCACCTGAAGCCAATGTTCCTACACAGAAGAGGAAGCTATTGTTGCAGTTTGGATGGCCAGCAGATTCCCACTATCAGCCTTCTCTTGGCTGCCCTCTTTGTAATAGCTGTCAGCCGGGAATGAGGGCAGGCAGCCAGCATGCGTCCGGGGTGGGAGGCTCCCACTCTTGCCTCAGTGAGGGGTTTGGGGGAGGAAATGGGCTGGTTCACCAGAGGGATGGGGGAGCAGGCTGGAGGTTGGATAACACCTAGTTTGCAGAGGGTAAAATCCTGGCCCCATTGAAACCAATGGCAAAACTCCCATTGACCCCCATAGGGCCTGGATCATGGTAGTTACACCCATTTTGCCAATAGGGAGACTGAGATGCAGAGAGGGGAAGACACATGCCCAGCAAGCCAATGGCAGAGCAGTGAATAGAACTCAGGTGTCCTGCCACTTGACCACTAGGTAACGCTGTCTCCCTGAGACAGAATCCCTCCCCACTGGGCTTCAGCCTAGTTACTGAACTACCTGTCCAGAGGGTCTGATGTTCCGTAATGTGCTTCTTCCACTTGGCTGGATTGGGATGGCAGAGAGAGGCTGTCCTTTTTGGCATTGCCAGCTGGGAGCAGAAGCAGAAGGACCATTAATCTTGCATGTGAGCCTGTTCTTGCAAGACTTCAGCCTACTTCTGCAGGCTCAGGCTAGGATGAGAACTCACTGTTTGGGTGCTTCTCTGGGCCCAGGGTCTAGGGACCGCTTCAGCTTGATCAGCTGGTTCAGGTCCCGACCACTCTTCCTTTGTGATCAGTGCTATAGCAGGGCCCCAGCCTGGTGCCTGGAGGTGGCATCGGTCAGGTGGGACGTGACACTGAGGCTCTGACCCCTTGTCCTTTGCATCCCTCTTTAAAGCTCACCTCTGCCACGATGCCTGCAAAGCACTGATCAATGGCTGCTTGTTATGCTGATCACAGGCATCTCGCTGTTGTTATTGTAGCACCTAGGAACCCCAGCCATGGCTATGTACACACACACAACAGGAGGACAGTCCCTGCCCTAAGGAGCGTACAATCTGAGTAGAAGACGAGACAACGGATGCATACAGGCAGACCAATGGATGAATAGGAGGAAACAATGAGACAATATTACCAGCACGGTAAGCAGTGGTCTCAGCACCTTAGCCATTGTCTTTATTCTTCCCCCATCTGTCCGTTGTACCCGCCTGGCACTTCTCATCACATACTTAGCTTGGGCCCTGCCACATGGAACTTAAAGCTTTTTATTTTCAGTGCATGCAGTGCCTAGCACATTGGGCCCTTGATCTCATTTGAGGCCTCTGTGTTACTGTAATTCATATAATAATAATTAATAATAGTTTGTGCTCATTACGGATCTCAGGGAGTTCTCTGCTGCAGTAAAGATATTTACCCTGGTACCCTGGCCAGTCTCCAATTCAGGGAATCGCATTCTGCCTCCCTAAATTAGTTACTTATTTTATTGATATTTTAAGGCTCCTGAGGCTATAGCAAGCTCTACCCTGCAGTTTCAATTGGATAGGTTATTTTTCATTTGCTGACCTAAACTATTGTGGCATATTAATGGTGCAATATTAAACTGCTGCTGCATTCTATTCCAGAGGTGGCTGCATTTCAGTGGTAGGTGAAGTGAACCTCCATATATCACTTAAATTTACCTCACATGAGTGAGTGTTATTTGGATAAGGGCACATATTTGGTTCTCAGTTACACTGTCATAAGGCAGGAGTGAGTCCACTGGCTTCAAGATTTATGCAAGTGAGAGCAGAATAAAGCCCAATGTCTGTAAAGTGCTTTGAGATCCTTGGAAGAAAAGCACAAGTGCATAGATAGCAAGAGGTGCAAAATGTTGTTCTTACCATTTCAAGCTGCCTGTGTGACTGAGTGTATTCACAAGGGGCAGAGCTGTTTCGGAATGGGGCTTGCCACCCGGGGCGTGGGTTCCCCAGAAGTGTCCTGCTAGTAATTCAGACTCACTGGCCCCCTGCACTAGCTGGCTCACCTTCCCCAGCTGTTGGTGAGTTCCTGACTGGGGAAGGAGGTGACAGGAGCATCAGGTGGGTGAGCTTGTTGTCCTGGGGATGGCCGGGAATATCAATTTCTTCACTGAGTAGCCAACGTGCCGAGGTTGGCTCTGAAGCCAGCAATTGACGTGCTCCTCCACTCCCGAGGGAAGGACTGGAGTGGAGCCTGCAGCACGCGCTGTGCCCTGGCAGCCACAGCAGTGTCTCTGCCTTGGCCTTTACGGCAGGACAGGTGGGCTGCAAAACCTGGGGCAGCGAGGAACTCTGGGAAAGTGTGGACTCCACACAGGGGTAACGGATGCCAGTGTGAATGAGCAAAGAGCTTCCTCTGTGTGTGTGTGTGTGTGTGTGTGTGTGTGTGTGTGTGTCTATAAAATAGACACACACCCATACAATACACATCACTGTTATAGAATTTCCATCAATGTGCCCTAGAAGCCATGAGAGTTGAACGGTAGGTTAACACTAGAACTGCTACCATGTCACAGCGCTGCTGTAGCCCTCACTACAGTGACAGAAGGAGCTCTTCCATTGCTGTAGAAATCCCCCTCTCCGAAAGGCGGTAGCTAGGTTCACAGAAGAATTCTTCTGTCAGCCTAGCAGTGTCTGTACTGGGGCTTAGATTGGCTTCATTACATCACCCAGGTGTGATTTTTGTCAGCCCTGAGCAATGTACTTACACTGACCTAACTTTGTAGAGCAGACCAGCCCCGAGAGAGCTTTTTTTCTAGGAGCACAGTCACTAGCTTAGGGGCTGAAAGGGAAACAATGACACACAGTGATGGAGTGAAGGAAAAGGAAAGGAATAGGTGGGATCATAGACTCCTACAATTGTAAGACTGGGAGGGACCTCGAGAGGTCATCTAGTCGAGTCCCTTGCACTTGTGGCACAACTAAGTATTATCTAGACCATCCCTGACGGGTGTTTGTTTAACCTGCTCTTAAAAACCTCCAAGGATGGAGATTCCAAAACCTCCCTAGGCAATTTATACCAGTACTTAACCACCCTGACAGTTCGGAAGTTTTTCCGAATGTTCAATCTAAATCTCCCTTGCTGCAATTCAAGCCCATTGCTTCTTGTCCTGTCCTCAGAGGTTAAGAACAATTCTTCTCCCTCCTCCTTGTAACAACCTTTTATGTACTTGAAAACTGTTACCATGTCCCCTCTCAGTCTTCTCTTTTCCAGACTAAACAAACTCAATTTTTTTCAAACTTCCCTCACAGGTCTTGTTTTCTAGACTGTTAATCATTTCTGTTGCTCTTCTCCGGACTTTCACCAGTTTGTCCACATCTTTCCTCAAATGTGGCACCCAAAACTGGACACAATACTCCAGTTGAGGCCTAACCAGTGTGGAGTAGAGCAGAAGAATTACTACTTGTGTCTTGCTTACAACGCTTCTGCTAATACATCCCAGAATGATATTCACTTTTTTTTTTCCAACAGTGTTACAACGAGAGACTGCTGAATTGGAATTAATTTGCAAACTGCATACAATTAACTTAGGCTTGAATAGAGACTGGGAATGGATGAGTCATTACACAAAGTAAAACTATTTCCCCATGGTATTTCTCCCTCCCACCCCACCCCCCACTGTTCCTCTGATATTCTTGTTAACTGCTGGAATTAGCCTACCTTGCTTGTCACCATGAAAGGTTTTCCTCCTTTCCCCCCCCTGCTGCTGGTGATGGCTTATCTTAAGTGATCACTCTCCTTACAGTGTGTATGATAAACCCATTGTTTCATGTTCTCTGTGTGTGTGTATATAAATCTCTCCTCTGCTTTTTCCACCAAATGCATCCGATGAAGTGAGCTGTAGCTCACGAAAGCTTATGCTCTAATAAATTTGTTAGTCTCTAAGGTGCCACGGGTACTCCTTTTCTTTTTGCGAATACAGACTAACACGGCTGCTACTCTGAAAACTGTTGACTCATGTTTAGCTTGTGATCCACTTCGACCTCCAGATCCCTTTCCTCCATGCTCCTTCCTAGGTAGTCATTTCCCATTTTGTATGTGTGCAGCTGATTGTTCCTTCCTAAGTGGAGTACTTTGCATTTGTCTTTGTTGAATTTTATCCCATTTACTTTGGACCATTTCTCAAGTTTGCCCAGACTGATGGACTGTTTTCTCTAGCAGCTGGAGAATGGGGTGGGCAACCAGGACTCCTGGGTCCTATTCTGGGTACTATTATTGGCTTGCTGTGTGACTGTGGGCAGGTACCACTCTGTGCCTGAAAGTCCCTTTCTGTACAATGAGGGCAGTCTTTACCAGTCTGTCTCCCCGGAAGGGGGCAGGGGGTACAATGCGCTCAGAGCCCCTCTTATGGCCAGAGCTCACAATGCTTTACAAAGATGGGTGAGGATTGTTTCAAGTCTGTAACAGGCTGGTCTGCCCCGCCCCTTTGAGGGCCAGGAGGCCTGTGGCTAGCCAGCTGACTTCAATCAGACCCACCTGTTCCATAATTAGTTGCCTCCCAGCAAAAGGAAGCAGGGCTAATTGGGGTCAAGTGAGTTTGAAACACCTGGGCATCATCAAGGGCTGAGAATTCAGTTTGGCAGCAGCAGGCCCCCAGGGAGCAAAGTGGGTTCCAGTGAAAGGGTTCTAGGAGAATAGCAGGGGAGCTGGGTTGCTGTCCTGAAGTGGAGAGGTTTACAGGTGGGCCTGGGAGTCCAGCCTGCAGAGTGGGTTAAAGACATGTTTTGTTTGGACTCCTCACTTGGAAGAGGGTTGAAATCGGAGTGACCAAGCTGGAGGGCTGAGCCCCCAGGAGAGGCAGCAAATGCTGGAAAATGGAGGCAGAGAGCACCTCCAGTGCCATGCTTGGCTAGAAGGGCAGCTCATGTCTGCAGTGTGCTTTGAGATCTGTAGACAAGAGGCTCGGTGAAGGTGCAAACAGCTGTTCTCCCAGACTCCATGAGTGCTGGGGGGGACAGACCCTTTGGGATGATAGATGCTACCACTGGATGCTCCTAAATGGGGAGGGAAAGGATAGTGCAGGCTGTGTCAAGGGCAGGTGAAAAGGGAGGTAGACAATACCCAAAGATAGCAGCTCCCAGGGGATACTGGACCAGGAATCCTGGAGTTCTGGTATCGCTGACTTATTGGGTGGTCATATGTCATGTCACCTCATAATGTCTGTCTTCCCCAGCTGTTCAGTGAACATAATGCTTACCTGCCTCCTAGGAGCACTGTGTGGGGTTATCTTGCTAGTAGCTTTCCAGCATGTACAAAGAGCTCTAGAAACGTTAAGAATTAGTAGGAACTAGAGCTGGTCAAAAAATGCCAAATCACTTTCATGAGAATCTAGGTGTGTGTTGTTTGTTTTTTTTTTTTTTAATTTCTCATGAAAAATTCCAAGTCTTCAATGAAAAGCCTAAAATTTTTCTTTGAAAACCCAAACCTGAAAACTTTTACCTCTTAATTTTTTTGTCAAACTGAAAAACTTCAACCATTTCCCCATGAAAGCTGTTGGGTTTTGAGTGAAAAATTATTTTTGTTTTTAGGGAGAAAAAAAAATCCAACTAGCTCTTGCCTTCTCAGTTCAACAGTGCTCCTAGTCAACAGTGCTGTAAATAGGCCAGTTGCCCAGTAGGGTTGAACTTGGCCATCTGTTGGCAGGAATAGGATCTGTTTGTCCTAGGCCCTGTACCACTTGATTGTCCTAGGCCTGTACCACTAACAAGTTAAAGAAGAGTTTACTTGAAATGCAAACAGTAGGGGGGGGTGCCTCTTTGTACTGGGAGAGCTGAGTTCTGCCCCCCCAGCTGTACAGCAGTGACAGCCGTAGGCAAAGCTTGTTATAGCCTACAGGGGAGAGAAGATGAACAGAATGGACTACAAACAGCCAACTATTGATATGAATGCAGCTTCCAGGGATGAATAAACAGAAGTGTGTGTGTGTGTGTGTGTGTGTGTACACATACACTTACTTTAGAGAGAGCGCTAGAACTGTTTGTTCTGAATCACTCTACTTAAGTGCAAAACCAACTTACTGTGGTGGGGCACAACCACCGTCCCCACAACAATCTGTATCTTGCCTCTCACTGTGCCTATATGTATAGGCCCTGCTTCTGTATCTTCTGTGCATGTTTAACTTTATAGGTGTGGGCAGTCCCAGGCAAGGGGGGAGCATCTTATGAGCCACCTCTTCCAAGGTGCATTTTGGAGTGCTCCCAGGTCTTGGGTGGGGAAGGATGAACGTCTGTGCACAATCTGTTTGTACAGTTACCAAACCCTGTACATGTGCAAGCAGGTGTCTCCGTGTGCACTTGTGAAATGCTGGTCTGTACATTGGAGCCAGGGAGGTGAGTGCCTTTTCCTTTAATAAAGGAGCTCTATTGTGTGTATGCAAATGACAAGCTTTTATACATGATCACGTTCCCTGGTGCAGAGAGATTGAATCTGGAAAATGTCCCCCCACTATTCAGATAAAATAGATAATCTATCCCCACCCGTACCAAGTGGAAGTGCATATGGCCAGGCTGCTCCCCCCCAGCGCATGCCGAGTGTGGGCGGGGAGTGCACAGACAGCCCTGCCCACCCTCCAGATGACACTAGCTGGGGAGAAGGGGAAGGAGGAGCTGCTGGGAGCTCAGCTGGGAGCATCTGAACCTGGATAGTCCGGGGAAAGGCAGGGATCGCGGCACGTTGGGGGCACAGCACGGCAAGGAATTGCACTGCATCCCAGAGAAAATAGGTGCTCTTTATGGCATGTGGCTGGTAACTTTTTTCCTGCTGTACTCTTTGCAAAAAGGTATGTCCCGTCGGGGGGGGGGGTTACTCTTTGGCCAGCGGGCTCTTGTCCTGCGCCTTGTGCTCCGGCCCGAGGGGACGGGCCGGTCCGGGGCGTGTCTGCGCCCAGCCCACCGCTCCTACCAGTCGGGCTGCAGCCAAGCCCTGTCCCCGCCTGCGCCGGAGCGGTGCCCAGGGCCGGCAGGGGTCCGGGCAGCCCCCCAGCCCCTTGCTCTGCTGCACCTCGGGCTCAGGAGCCGCCCCCCGCCCGGCCCGGCCCGGCCCGGCCCGGCTGTCAGTCGGGGGGGGCGGGGCAGGTGCCAGGCTGATGCGGGGGGGCAGCTCCCCTCGGGGCTCGGAGTTTCGGGCCCTCACGAAGCGGCTCTGAGTCCCGTGCCCCCCGCACGGAGGATGCGGAGCAGTTTCTGAGCCTGCCCTGGGCTGCCCCCCGCTGCTTTTAACCCTTTCGAGTCCCTGGTATGGGGGGGGTTGGGAGCTGGCAGGAGGAACCACTGTTGGGGTTGATCCTGCTTTGAGCAGGGGGTTGGACTAGACCCCCCCGCCCCAGGTCCCTTCCCGCCCTGATCTTCTATGATGGGGGGGAGAGAAGGGGATTTGTGCAGCTCCCTCCCCCTCCGACTTCGTGGGAGAGGGGCAGTTCCCAGCCCTGCTGCAACGACCTGGATTATTAATTCAACAATTAATGGTTGTGAGGGTGTAATTGCAAAGAGCAGGACGTTGGGAGGGGGGCAGGACCCGCCTCGCCAGCTGTAGTGCCCACGGGGCTGGCTGGTTCTGCACGCCCGGGGCCCCTCTGGGCTCGGGTTGCCATGGGGCTAATCAAGGTCCGGGTGACGGGCAAGCCCAGACCTGCAGCCCCGACTGCAATGCACCTGATCCCGGGGGGGGCACCCCCCGCTTTTCCGTGGGGCTGGAGCAGGCAGGGCTCAGCCCAGCCCAGCCCGTCCGGAAAGGATGCTAAGCCCAGGGCTGCCGGGGGTATGGGGTGTGTGGGGCGCGGGGAGGGTAGCTGGTAGCGCTGCCTTTGTAAAGACGCCCCTGCTGATCACGGGGAAGGGTCTCAATTGAGGGGGGGTCGTTGCTTCACTAAAATAAAAAAATATCCCCTCGAGACGTCTACCCGGTGTTGGAGGGGTGTTTGAACCCCCGGGCGTGGGGCCCCTGCCCGCTCCCTTCTGCCTCTTTGCACCCCCGCCCAGTGGGTGGCGGGGGTGGGGGTACCGGTACCTCCTCTGGATGGAACCTGCTGCAGAGCCCCGCTGGGCTCCATTAACACTCGATTCGGAGTGAAGGTGACGCCGCTACTTCTGTCTTAAGGACAAAATAAAAGCCCAAGAGCCCCAACTCGAAGAGTTTGCTTGAGGAGGCTTTTTAATGGGGGCAGCGGACCCTGGCAGTGGGAGCCCCGACCTGATAATTAGTGACGTTAACTCTTTGCAGCCGCTGAAATCCCTACCGTGGCGAGGGATTCCCCACACAGCTCTCCAGCCCCACAGAAGCGCCTTAATTACATGAATATTAAAATTTTTCTCTACCTATCCAGCGTCTCTTTGTGCAGGCAAGATTTCAAAGGCTAAAGCTTGTAGCGATACTTTTTAAAAGCTTTGTTCTGCTGTCCTTACTTCTCGGAGACTATTTACGGCAATATTCTAATCCCACAAAACAAACTCAATCCAGGGATGCTTTAAAATCGCATCCTCTCCTCTCGGAATGCTACATTAAATGTAATCCAGTGGTTTGATCCCTCCGATTGGGACAAAAAATTACTGTCAAAGAGCCACCACACTGGATTAATTGTAAATTGGGAATTGTTAGCATCATCCCAATGAGTATGCCAGGCGCTCTAAACTAAGGTCCCCAACTAGAGATGCAATCTAAGAGAAAAGACATCTGCATGTAACATTAGTAGCTAAATTACAGTCCATTTGTAATAATATTTGATTGGGGTTAGCTAAAAAAGCGACCCTATTCTGATTCTGCAGGGATTTTTGTAGTAAATTACCTTTTTATTATCTGGTCCCCCGAAAGTAATAACAGAAACGTCCATGTTATGGAAAATGAGCTACTTTCAGTTTACAAAACATTTTCTTTAATAATCGCTTTCATCATCTGAAAACAGCAAGAGGCAATCTTAGGAAAAAGGTAGTGAAGGAAACAAATTGGTAGTGGGCTGCATCCTTAAATATGATTGCTATTGTATATTGAATTTATTTTAATGTTAATATAATTAAAATATTTACTGAGGTTTAATGGTGCACTCTGAGTGGTTGTGACAGTCAATTACTTAATTATTTAATATGAAATAGTTTTATTAAAGCTGGAATAAATCTGTGTTTGGGAGCTTTAGTCAAAATTGCTATTGTTAGACATGCTTTTAGGAGCTGCTGTACTGAACATGGAAGTGTCTGCTTTGCATATCTTTGCATGTTTCCTGTGTAAAAAAGAAAAACCAAAACAAATAACCATCCAAGGCACTAAAATGATTTTTCTCCCCCAACATCGAAAATAATAAATCCAACACAGCTCATTTTCAGCCCCAGCCTCTTAGAAAAGAGTCTCTGCTACCGAGCTCTCTCTTCTGAGAAGAGCAAATTAAAACCCTCCATTAGCACTATACCTTATGGCCTCATTATTTTTTTCTCTTTTCAGTTCAAGAGAGATTTTATTTTGAAGAGTCTCTGTGCTGAAAGTGTTAAAGTGGAACAATTCCAAAGAGAGGACAGTAATACAGTGGAAGTTTCATTATAATAGGATAAAAAATTGAATTGCTTAATGCATGATAAACCTTTCAGCTACTTTAATATTTCTAGGTATCAAAGCATAACCATTTAATACATTTCTGCTGTAGAACAAGAGCTCAATTAGAAACAAAAAGCAAATAAACATTTGATCCCAGGGACCAGTAAAGTTGAGAAATCCCTCAATAGACTGTAGCTGCTTATTTATTTATTTTTTTAGCTTATAAAATAAAATAGGCGGTTAGCAAGCGAGGAGTTGAGCGAAAGCGGGCTTGGTGGTTGATTACACAAATTAAAGAGGAGCCATAACAATGGGAGGGAGGGCGATGTAAATAGGAAGCAGTACGATCAGGAGGAGCATACGAGTCAAAATCTTGATAAACTGGGGGAATAATCTCCCTGTATGATTTTGCTGGAGTTCTCTGCCTGCTGATTTGTGATGCTGATATTTTGTGTATGCTGTGTTCAAATATGAGAAGCAGTGAAATATGTTGCTTGCATTTTTTAATCTCTCCCCCTCTGCCCCCCAATGTGGTACGGTGCTCATTTATCTTGGAAATGAAACGTGGAATCCATGAAATCCACAGAGGAAGAGCTTGCAGTACTGAAGTCCTGGCAGTGCCCAGTGTTGTTATTTTACAACACCAGGGCCATGATGGCAACTCGTTAAGAGACCAGTCTCTACGCCTTGCTCATGTGTAAAGCTCTATGTGCCTTAAATGAAGAATTAACACAGGCAACCCTAATATTTTCTGGTACTTGTGTTCTTCAGAAGGGAATAACAATCACTGCTTGTCAGTTTGCCCGTGCTCGGAGCCTTTGTCCTCGCCCAGCTTGCAGAGGTTGGCAGTGGGTTGTGAATTTAGGAATCCACTGGCCATGCTTTGAGCACCCACAAGACACCATATGTGTCCAATGTGGTGCCCTTCTTTCTGCCCATGTGGCACTGAGATGCACCTGCCTCGTTTGAACCAGCTGCTGAGCTCAGTGTGAGAATCAAATTGGAGGTGTCTTTGTGGAAAGAATTCTCCTGACATGGAAGCGTGTGAGTTTTGAGCTGTATGTTGGATAATGTGAATTCAGCAGACTCCGGAATAGGCAGGCTGTTACATACAACTTCCTAGGAGAGAATGAAGCACAAATGTATTTGGTTATTTCAGGAGACTTGGAAGTACCCTGCTGGTGCATTTACAGGGTGGCTAGTTAAGGCCCAAAATTTTATGTACCTTGAAATCAAAATTCTAAGTAGCTTTTTTTTTTTTTTTTTTTTTAAAAAAAAGAATCTTTCCCCAGATTCTTAAATTAAAAATAGCCCCCCAGTGTCCCCTATAGCATTGCAAACACCCCTTGCTGACTAACCTGTATCAAATATCTAGAAACCCAGTTACTTGGCCTTTGCTAATCTGCTGACCAGACCAGGAATTACATTTTGAAAGGCTGGTGGGAACCAAAGATAGCTAACATTCATCCTAACGAACTGGGGAAAAGGACACAACTGAGTGGATTTCAGTACTCCCTTCTGCTTGTTCAGTCTATTGAGTCACTTTTTGGTTTATTTCTTACACCTTGCGGGACGTGTGAGGGAAATTGACCTTTGCTTGTAGAAGCATGCAGGCAGGCTTAAGGCTAATGAAAGTCATGGCCTGCTGACTCAGGACGGAGCTTAGCAGCTGATGTACATGCTCCTCAGATGTACCATAGTCCGGACCTTAGTCCAGTCCTGAGCCTCCCTTGATTGGACACTTGACATGGTCCTGAAATGTGTGTTGGCTCAGTGATGTCACCAAATGTCCAGTGGAGACTCCGGTAAAACTTGCCAGACTTGCTGCATATGTGACATAAGCAGAACTTGAAATCAGGTCTCCATAGATGAAAGGCTGGTGCATGCACCCCCTGCTCTGGCACTGCAAATTCCGTTTGTCTAGTTCTGCTTGTTCCCCGCATAATATCTCAGGGTAGAGGGAGGAGGTGGAGAATTGCATTTCAAGCTCCTCTTTTGCTTAGTTTTGCCTTGCAGAGGTAGGGCACCAGGTAATGTGCATGTCGTCGTTGTGTTTTCTGTGCAGGGATTTAGGGTGTGCTTGTTTTATCAGAACTTGGTGTACATGCTCTGTCTGGTTTGGGTGTGTGCAAAGGCTGCAGAGACTGACTTCTCAGCTCTCTGGAAGGTGGGAGTTGAGACTGCTCTGCCTTCATGCTGATTTGGGCTGTGAGCCCAGCATCAGATCTCGCCTCTAGGTGCAACTGGGACTAGGATTTGAGGTTCAGTGTGTGGTGCTCTGCCCTCTTAACAGGCGCACAGGGCCTCAGTGTGACGGAGGACGTTGTGATGCTGGGGGGTCCTGACCACTTGTGGTTAATGTTTCCATACTATCCTGCAAAAGGGTAGGATGGCAACTCCAGGTGCATTTGGAGTCATTGCAAGTTACCCACTAAATTCCTCTTGCATTGTGACCTGGACTCCCTATTCTTTCACTTCCTGTCCTAAACCCCTACTTAACGCTGCTGTGTACATCTCATCGTAGAGATGGCTGCGCTGCAGTATGCAGAAGTGTGTGGCTTGTGTGAAGCGCCTTGGGAGGAAAGGTGTAGTGTAAATGGTTAGTGATCACCACCTCTCTGAGCTCTTGAGTCATGTATAGTGGGAAAAGCCAATGCCTTGGGCCTGAAAGCCACATACACTCTGCATTAAGCTTTTAAAACTGCATCTTTTTTGATGAATACACATACTGAAAACTTCAGCGTGCATGGTTTCTTGCACAGGACTCAAGCCTGAGCTTCAGGTGGCTCAGTGATAGGGTTGGGGTGAATTTATGGTCACTCTGCCTTGGCTTCTCATTAGAGTAAATGAGTGCTTTCCATCTAACACATCTTTCTGCGGTGCTGAGAGTGGCTCTGCTTCTAAAGATATTGCAATTTGAAGAGTCCAGCGAACAAGACTAGTAAATATTGCGAAGGGATGATAACAAAATGACTCACTTTTCCCAGCTGAGATAGAGGTATTAATATTTCAATATCCTAGGTTGTAATTTACTAGGACTTAAGAAGATTGCACGGTGATAACTCAAAATATATTCTCCTCAGTGCTAGATAGGCACGGTCCATCTACATATTAGTCCACCTGTGCAGCTCTCATCCGGCAGAGTTCAGGACTCCAGCACTCAATACAATGCCCCTGCCAGTGACATATTGTCTTTCCATAGGACACTTCGATTTTCACCACACCCATCCCAGCGTTTGAGGTCTGTATAAATTAATGCCCTCAATATTTAGGTTAGGGTCAACACATGTGACCAGATGCCAGCAGCGATTTCTGGTTTAAAAATATTGCAGTGCTATTTCTAAATTTTTAATCTCTCTGTGATTTGGAGACAGTTTTATGAAACATGGGATTAGGATGGTGCTCAATGTTAAATGGTAAAGGAGATTATATGGATTTAACTCTATGCGTCTGTCACATAACTACTACCAATCCCATAACTTCCATTTTCTATTAAAAATCCGTTTTCCCCTTTGACCTGAAAAAGCTTTGCTGGTAATCTGAATTTCTCTTGTTATTTATGAAGTATTTTTCCATTCCTCCCCCCGCCCCCTCTGTGTATCCAGCATGCAAGGGTGATGTCTGCAGAGAAAATTGTTCTCTAGCAGGATGATATCTGATCATTGCATCATACAGCTGGCAACGTGTCCTGCAAATTGTGGCTTCCACTTGAGCAGGGATACTCACTTGGGGGGTTGGCACAGTCAATTCTGCCTGCTCTTGGGCAGAGCAAGTGGAATTCTCGTTGGGACTAGCGGGGAGGCCTCCAGCAATAGTGCAATGAGGGGTGCTGAGAAAAGGGATGGGATGTGAAGGAGTTACTAGAATCCGCCCTCTTCTCACACACAGCTAAAAGGCACCTCTAGGATTCCAGGAGGGGCTGTGAGGTGCGGGGGTGGATGAAAAGGGAGAGGGACTGTGGCATGGACCAGAGTTGCAGACAGCTACAGAATATTCATGGTTCTAGGTCCTTACATGACGCATGTAGCTACACAGTAGAAAGGATGTTCTATTTTTTGTGCACTCTACCTTTAAAGGTAGAGTAGTCTCCATGCCTTGTGTTTCAGGGAATATGCAAAATGTTATCATGATGGTTAGCACATGAATGCTTTCTCTCTGCTTGTTTTCCTTCATCTGATTGTAAAGACATATTTTGCTCTTGTGTATGGGCAGGATGAGTGTCAAGACGTTCTGAACAGCAGAAATGCTGATTCATCACAACAAACTAGCCTTAAGACATTATTTATATTTGGATAACTCTTTGGAGCCCCAGTCATAGACTAGGGCCCAATGTACTAGACTCTGCGCTGCCACAGAACAAAAAGATGGCCCCTGCTCCAAAGAGATTAGGTGTCACAATGTGATTGTTTAGTGGCACTGTGCCACAGAAAGCACAAGTAGCTTTTCAAAGGCCATCAGAGGATCAGCTGTTGATTGTCTTACCCCGTCTTTGTCATGAGTCTCCTAGCATTTGTCAGCCCAATAAGAAAAAATAAATAAATGTCTTTGTCCATTTCTGTTTGTGCAAAGGCTCATTAGCTGTGAATGTACGGGAGGGGGCATGAAGCATCTTTTCTTTACCCGTAAATCTGTTATTTAATCAGCAGTAACATTCCCAATCAATTTATCATCGATATCTACCAGTTTGTAGCCACAAAACTGACTGCAGCATCCTTGACTTGGGCTGGTAGAACTCTGGTTAGTTTGAGAAAGGAAATTTTGTTGTCATAGTCGATGTTCCTGCTCAAAACATGGAGAGGAACAAGAAATCGGCTGTTTAATGGGTGTTGAGAGAGACTGAGATTATATTTCCATCTCTGGAAGGATTAAATAAGAGGGGGAATTGTTTAGTGAGTAGAGTAGAGGGCTCCTGGGTTGTATTCCCAGCTCAATGAGAGAGCATGTTCTGGTGGTTACAGCTGAAGACCAGAGCCAGGACTCCTGGGTTTCCCTTTGATGCACTAAGACCCCATGGGCAATTTGCTTCACTGTGCCTCAGTTTCCCCATCTCTATACAACAAGAATACCTAAGTCAAGTGCCATAATGTTTAATTTTCTATAGAATTTATCAAAGCAACTCCACAGAAGTGTAGTTCTATTATTATTATTATTTATTATTATTATCATCACTGAGAGGGAGACCTGCTGGTTAAAGATTCTGTTATGTAAAGTAAAATAACAACATTCCCACGTTTGCCTTCCCCTGTCAGCTCAGGAAAGCCTGAGCCAGCTGGCGACGTGACACTTACCCATAGCAAGGAGTGTGGTTCCAAACACCCCTCCTGATGAAAACACAAATATTATTTTTTCAGTGGAGGCGGGTGCTGATGGTCTCATCACGGCTTTTTGATGTGAGTTGCTGTGGCCAATAATGCGTTAATAGCCTTTCATCAAATGAGCAGTCATGAAGCATTCTCCCTGGAGGGGCAGCTAAAAGCTAAGCTAAGAATATTAATACAGATGAGACTCTTTTTCCTTCTCCCCCTCTTCTTTCTCCTCCCAAAGTTGAAGAAATTGAGGTGATGAAAGGTCCCTTGTGACTCATTCTGAACCAGCGGTAGAGTAGTTATTTGCTTATGGCCCTGCTATAGCACAAGCAGAGAGATTGTGCTCTTGCTAGAGCTATTAATACCCTAACACCGATCACTGCTTTCTATATTAGTGTCCTTTTGCCTACGTAAAAGTAGCGCAGTTAAAAAATCGGTTCTAAGCCACTCGGCACCTTGACGGCAAACCTGTCCCCTCCCCTTCCAGGTTTGAGGTGTCGGAGTGGAGGAGCTGGGAGGGAAAGGCCTTTCCGCCTGCACTGGAGGAGGAGGAAGGTTGAGGGAGGCTTTCCTACATTTCCAGACCTTGATTGCAGTTTGGGAGACCCAGCTGTGAAGAGCTGCTCCCTTACCCCCTCTTTTTGGAGGGGGAGACTGGCAAAGCCCCACTGCTCTCACACAGCTTCCTGTCACAAAACCATCCCCACGCTTTAGAATTCGGCCTGTTTCTGGGGCCTGTTGTCCGAGGAGACCTCTCAGGAGGTGTCCCCCCCCCCCCCGGGCTGCCTCTTCGCTCCCTAACTCAGCTGGCCCGGGGGAGGGAGTGGACAGGTGACTTACCTGTGGGGAGGCTCACACGAGGGCATCCTGGGAAATGTAGCTTGTATTAGTCGTAGGTGTCCTAGCAATTGTGGAAATAGCTGTGCTGTGAAAGGGCTGGGGTTTCCAAGGCATCCCCTCAGCCCCGGCCCAGCTGCTGGGGAGAGCGGTGACCTAGGAGAGGTGGGAAGTACCGGGCCACTGTGTTCATACACCAATTTGCCCGCTCTCTTTGGGGCTGTTTGTCGCTCCCTGAGGAGGGCTCCCGGGGCATGTCATTGGGAAGCCATTGCTCTGCAGGCAAGAGGAGTCGGATGTTTGCAGTAACTCTATGCCGTTGGCTCTGGTCTCTCCACAGCACACACTGAAGATGTTGGAACCAGTCTCTACTTTGTGAATGACTCTATCCAGCAGGTGACCTTCTCCAGCACGGTCGGGGTGGTGATCTCCTGCCCCGCAGCAGGGTCACCCAGTGCCGCCCTTCGCTGGTACCTCGCCACAGGGGACGACATCTATGATGTACCGCACATCCGGCATGTCCATGCCAATGGGACTTTGCAACTCTACCCCTTCTCGCCATCAGCCTTCAATAGCTTTATCCACGACAATGACTACTTCTGTACCGCGGAGAACTCAGCGGGCAAAATCAGGAGTCCCAATATCCGTGTTAAAGCAGGTAGGGCCGTGGGCGGGGGCCGGATCTTGGAGATGTTGGTGGGGTGCTGGTGTTCTGTGTTTGTGACGATGATTAGCCCATTTATGTGTCCCGACTGATTCTCTCCAGTGCCATGGAATTGCCTAAAGTGGCTGATACAGTGAGCTCACTTCATCAATTAACCACTAAAGAGGGTGGCATCAGGGCTTGCTGGTGATTAGGGCTGGAACTCTGGTCGCTTGCGTCCTATTCCTGGTTCCGCTGCTAACTCTGCATGGCCATGGGCAAGTTACTTCACCTCCAAGTGAATGAATGCCTGTCCCCTGCAAAGCATGCTGTGGAGACGTGTGTTCGCTGACCGCATGGCACTTGGAGAGCCTCTGGGTAGCCAAGCCTGGCTGTTCCTGAGGTTGGAAGGAGACCTGAGGAAGTCCTAGCTGAGTGAGCTGTAAATGTAGGGCCTGCTCCTGCCAAGGCTTTGGGTGGAGTGCCTCAGCCTCCAGTGGGCCGATGCGCACAAGTCAGCGTGTGAATGGGAATAACCATTCACAGGATCAGGCCCGGAGGCAGCACAGTGGCCAGCAGTGAGCTCCGGGGGCCTTCTGCCTGTATCTTCAGATAATGGGTTTAGAACAGTATCTAGCACCTTTTGCCACATGAGCACGAGCCTCTGCAGAGAGAGCAGGTCATAGCAAGGGCCCAAACTGGGCACTGCCTTGTGTGCCAGCAACCAGGATAGACAATAACTTCATTTTTACCTGGTATCTTTTGTATTGTGTCTGCCTTGCGCCCTTCACTCTAAAGGTGCCAATAGTGCAGGCAAAGGCGGCAGCCTCTGGGCTCAGCTTCAGCTCACACTCAGCCACGGACGTTAGTCTGTTTACTTGGGAAGTGTATTTGCCAGGGTGCTTGGGTATCGTCTTGCACCATTTGCAAGAAATGGGATGGAGACTGCAGAGTCCTGTGACTTGGGTACAGGAGACCAAGGTTCTAGTCCTATCTCTGTGCTAATTCTCTGCATGACCCTGGGCAAATCACTTAATTTTTCCTGCCTTGCGTCCCATCTGTGATATGAGGGTGATGATACTTACCTGTCTCTCAAGAAAACAGACTGTCCCAAGAATCTATTGTGTGGGCTCTGTAACTTGGACATGGCCCATGGAAAGCACAAGGGTTTAGTTTCCTATTAAGAGTTTAGCTTTTCTCCCTAAGCGTTGTGCCAGAGAGCAGAGCAGACAGCCTGGGGTGAAACTTGAACCTGTGACCTCTGGGTCTGGAGGTGAGCTTTACCAAGTGAGCCTTCCTGACATGATGAATACAGTATATATGGGGATGTTATTGTTGCTCCCACAGGAATTGTGCCCTGTGGAGCCTGTGAGCATGCAGGCTAAAATGCAGCTGCCATGTGGTTTTGCGTGTTGGAGAGGCTTTTCCGGCAAGGCCGTGGAACTGGGACTGTAATAGTCTATTGTAAGAGGATCGATTGATATCATCATAGACAGATAGTAGATATGAGGGCAGGGTATTGGATAAACAGGAGGCGGAGTGTCAATAATGTTTCAAAAACTGCATCCTACCCGAGCCAAGAACAAACAATAATTTAGGCCACTTGCTGGTAGGGAGAGCTCTGTAGAGTGATTAGTGGGGAAGAGAGCCGAGGGCCATCCTAGTGCTGCACACTGGGGATGATTCTGGGGGAAGTTGATAGTAACAAGAGAGCATGGATCTCCAGGACTAATCCCTGTCTGGCAAAGGCCAAGCCCCTTCAAATATTGGGAGAGCTAGGCCCTGCCATGTCCCACTGGGACAAAACCCTCGGGTCCATTCGCCTGAGAAAACTTCCCCAGAGCAAGGCAGGCGGGGAAGGGTCAAGGGGCTTTTCCAGAGAGGTGCTGTGCTGGTATAGCTCAGCCAGCTACAACAGTGGATTGTGGTTCTAATGATGACATTGCAGCTAGGTAGATTTGGAAGAGTAGATGCAAAAATGACTTTTTCTTCAAGAAGGGCATAAATCCCATTAACTTCCAGGGACTGTGACCCGCCTGCAGTGGAACAAGAGGGGATGCTTTATTCACTGCGATCTTTGAGCCCTTCCGGAGGTGGGATGTGGGTACAGAAACCTTGCATCTTGGCGGGCTTAGACTGTATGACCCTTGCGATCCCTGCTAGCCCCCTATGGTTCTGTGATTCTATGGCTGTTCAAATCCAGCACCATAACAGGCCAAAATGATTTGCTAACCAGACGTGTGTCTCAGCCATTGAAGTAGCAGGACAGCAGGCTTGGTGTCCATGGCTGGGGAGCAATGGAGAAAGCCAGGGGCGTCTTCTCTTCAACAACAAGTCATTCATACCATTGAGATCTAGAATTGCCAGACTGCATCAGGCCTGTTGTGGAGACCAGATGCTGGATTAGATGGACTAGTGGCCAGAGCCAGATGTTTCAGAGGAAGGTGAAAGAAACCATGCAGTAGCTAGCAAATGTGGGATAATCTGCCTGTGAAGGTCTCATCCATAGTCAGAGATGGACTCCAGCTTTGCAGCATGAGGATTTATCTCTGTTCCCAAACATCTGTTAGCATCAATTTTATAGTAACTCCTGGATAGTCTTGTATAATTGCCCAGTCCTTCAGCAGGTCCCTGCAAGGGGGGAACCCCCCTGCCTCATTAACCCCCCTTCCTAAGCCCCTATATCTGCATTGCAGGCTCCAGCTCAACCACCCCAAGACTTCTAAGAAAACAAAAGGAGGGGGAATATAGCCAAGTGCTGCTTTCCAAAGTGATTATAGTAAATTATTGACCAGGCTGAGGAGGGCTAATAGCCCAGGAATGACTTCATTATGTAACCTATTAAAAACAGGGCTCGCACAGAGAACACAGCCGAGCAGACTAAAGGGTGTTTTTATTTTAATTCATTATGCTGCAAAGTAAACCGGCATGAAACCCCCTCCTGCCTAGGGAGTGAATTATTTACCAGCATTAGCAGTTAAGCTATAAACCAAAGCAGAGGGGAGTGAGCAATACGCTGGGGTGTATGTTTAAGGGAGGGGAATGTAAATACATGTTGTTTGTCAGACGTGTGACATGTTGCAGCTCGGGTCAGCCCAGCTCTGGTGG
Organism: Dermochelys coriacea; assembly: GCF_009764565.3. Classification (NCBI taxonomy): domain Eukaryota; kingdom Metazoa; phylum Chordata; order Testudines; family Dermochelyidae; genus Dermochelys; species Dermochelys coriacea. Next base: position 17,611,995 of record NC_050089.1, on the reverse strand, counting down.
AGGCTGAGCTTCCCATTGGAGTGGAAGTTTAACTGTCGCTGTCTAATACGTAGTAATAATACCTAGAGACACAAGGTGGGTGAGGTAATATCTGTTATTGGACCAATTTCTATTCCCTCACCCACCTTGTGTCTCTAACATCCTGGGACCGACACAGCTACAGCTACACCGCATACAACCAACACCTGGCACTTCTATACAACTTATCATCCATCCTACAAAGGAGTCATCATCCCTATTTGACAGATGGGGAAACTGAGGCACAGAAGTGCAGTGGCTTGCCCAAGGTCACCCAGTCTGCCAGTGGCATCCAGGTCTCCTGAATCACAGTCAGTGCTCTTGTCCACTAGGCCATGCTGTGAAATTGCTCCCAGCAGGGATGGAACCAGTGTGGGCCATGTGAGGCTGTGGAACCAGGTGGTGGGCTCTGTTAGCTGACATGAAGCAGGCAGAGGGGAAGTATGCGGAGGGTGCTGTTGTAACTGATACTTTCCCAACACCCAAGATGGGTTGGTGCCTGAGAACAAGAGCAGCGGGCACAACTCTGCTGGCAGCTGCCTCACTGCTGATCTCCCTGCTGCAGGACCCCCTCTCCCAGCTTTTTGAGGGTATCCAGCATTCAAGCTGTGTTGCTTAGTTTGCATCAGGCATGGTGGCCACATGGTCCTAGTTCTGCTCTCCAGCTGGATGAGCAATACACTTGCAGTCAGGTTTCCGGAGTGAATACTCGCATCTGGAGTCCAACATTCTTTTCCTGTTTAATCGCACCCTCTCAAAAAAGAACCCTTCCAACTCTCTAGTAATAACTTAAAATGTATTGTTTCTGAAGACGCTCTTACAAGGCACTAGCTGTGCCAGGGTGTTCACGGGAAGCAAATGCTGGGAGTGGCAGATTCAATTTTGTTGTTGTTTCCTAGGAAGTTTCTAGAGGTGAAAATCAATCTCTGGTCACACTGTCTGGCCCTGCAGACCAGGGTTCCTGTTGCCTCCCTCTAGACACTGGGGTGAGGTAACATGCCCAGGGTGATGCAGTGAGTCTGTGGCAGGGCTGGAGCCCAGGAGTCTTTACTCCAGCTCCCTGTTCTAAATACTAGACTTACTGAACCTCATGGAGTGACTGCAGGCTACTGCTATACAGTGCGGTGGCTTTCATCTCTTGTTTGAAGGTGGGCATTGCAAATCTGAATAGGCTTTCAGCTGCTAGGCCTGGCTAGTAGTTCATTCCTGTGCCACTCCTTCTCATTCAATACGTATCCATGGGACCTCCTCACAGGATTCCTTGGGATGTCACTGGGACAGCTCAGTCCATGGCCATTAGAATGAGTTTGGCTTTAGGATAGTTGGAAACACTTAGTAAAAATCCCAACTTCTATTTCTCATGAGCGTGCTTCTGTTCCCACCTGCTTCCTGTCAATTATCCTTCCTAATCAATTATCCTCTTGCCACTGAAATCCTGTCTCCAAACACTCTTCTTCTGTACCTTGTAATGGCAATCCCCGAAAAAGGCTATTTAAACCACATACAACAACAAACACACAATAAACTGAAATGTAAAGTTTGAAAACCTGAAGAAGATTTTAGAGAAGAGGCACCAGGAATGATTCGAGGTCTGTATAACCTGCCTTCTAGTGAGGGTCTTGCGATGCTCAATCTGTTTTTAGTTTCCCCATGAGAAGAGATCAGGTGTTTTGATCACAGTTTTACAATTGCACAGGGCAGAGATTTCTGATAGAAAACAGCTCTTTAATCTAGCAGACAGAGACAACACGATCTAATGGCTGCAAGCTGAGACTAGACAAGTTCAGACTAGAAATAAGGTGCAATTTTTAACTCTTGGAACAACTTACGCAGGGGTGGGCTAGATTCTCCATCACTTAGAGTCTTTAAAGCACGATTGCCTGGGGTTTAAAAGGTCCAGTCTACCTCAGGCAGAAGTGAAGGGCTTCATACAGAGATTCCAGTGCAAGTTTCTATGTCTCTGCTAAAGCAGGAGGACCGGCTAGGTGACCAGAAGGGACACTTCTCTCCTTTAACCATCTAGGAAGGAGTAAGGAAGCAGCTCCTGTGTAACTGATGAGGCTCCTGCTAACCAATCCACTTTGCTTCCTTGAGCTGCTCTCTACTGCAGAGCAATCCCTGTGTCCTGCTGGGTCTGCCTCCACCAGCCGTCTGCCTTCCCCCAGACCCCGGTCATCTGCTATGTTTGTCTGTAGACTGCTTGGCATGGGATCTCTGGGGGCAGAGAGCATACCCTCCTGTGGACCTGCAGAGCATCCTGCACATATGTACGGTGAGAGGGAGGATTGTCTGAACTGTAGCCCCCCCTTCCACCCCTCACCGTTCATGTGAGGGCGGCTTGTCAAGCCAGCTGGTGCCCTGGAGCTGTTCTCTGAAGGTGCGTTCTCTGCTGACAGGCGGTCTTCTCAGGGACTGCTCGGGTTGGGCCAGCTGCAACTTCACTGCAGTTCAGCACCTCCTGTACCAGACTGCTGTTGTGTGGAGCCTGCTGGCAAGTTTCACCGGGGCTTCCTGAGGGATGGGCTGCCATTTGCCTCCAGCCTGTGAGCAGGTTTCTGTCTTGAGCTCTTGCAGTGAAGACATGGGCACTTGGAGGGGAGAAATAGCAGGCAGAAGTAGCATCACCTTCTGTTTTACTTATTAAATACTCCTTGGGCCTATTCAGAGGAGGCCCAGTCTGCACCTGCCAACAGATGAGTTCACAGCTGGAAGCAACTCCCCCGTGGCTGTTGAGAGTTTTCTGTTAAAACACACCCTGGATTGTTGCTGTTCTGACCAGTGGGGGAGCTGCAGATGACCCGGTGATCAATCTCTTTCCCTCTCCAAGGCGGTGATGAATGAGAAACCAATGTCCTTTGGGGCAGGCATGTTGTCATGACAAGATCATGCACCCACGTGCTAGGCTGATTTTAAATGGAAAATATTTAAACTTTAATGGTTCTTGGTGTGTCTGCCTGCGCTCCTTATTGGTTGCACTGACGTGTCTCCTTACCAAAGAGACCTTGGGATGTTCAGCCGATCAAGCAAACTGACCAAGTGCTTTGTAGAGTTCACTAGGGCTGCTGCTAGTCTGGATAATCCCTCATTATTTCCCGAGAGAGAGAACACTGCAGAGCTGCCAGGGCAGGCTGTGGGCGTTGCCGGGTCGCCCTGCAAGGGGAAAGGCTATCTGCCCTAATGCCCTGGGCAGACCCCACTTTGGGGAATTGCATTCCTCCTCCCTTCACTTTCAACAGGGTATCGTTTTCTACCTCCCTCCCTGTGCCCTAGTGCTGAGCAATGCTGATGCACGCTCAACTCCTGCCCAGACCCAGCTGCATTTCGGCAAGAGGAGAAATTATTCTTCCCTGCCTTGTGGAAGGCCTGCCCCACTGAGGTGCTGCCTGCATCTAGAGAGCTCTGGGTACCCATAGCCCCTGCAAATGGGAACCCAGGCATGGCAGGAAGGAGGGTCTCTTCAGAGGAATTTGCCCAGAGAGAGCAGGGATTGTCGGCTTCACGCTCGCTTGAAGTCTGAAACGTGCACTATTGCTGTGGGAATCTGCCAGTCCTTGCCGTGCTCTGGTGCTAGAGAAGAGCCATTTCCCCCTCCCCAAATGCTGCCCTGATGGGCCGGCACAGAACCCTCACATGATGGGGAGGGGTGCTGGGAAGTGCTGCTCTGCCCTGCCGCGAGGGTGTTTCCCACCCCAGGAGGACTCTTCCCATGACTGGACAGCGGCAGGGTGGTGGAGGGAAGAGGCTGGGGGCTGCGAGTCCCTGGGAGGAGGTGCACCTGGGATGTGATTTGTTGCAGTGAAGGAATTGCAAGGGCCATGCTGCTTGCAGTGGCATGGTGGCACGGGAGGAAGTGACCGCTGTTGCTGTGCTATAGTCTGTTGAATGTCCCACTGTGGGTTGGTGTTTCACTTCCTTACTGGCCAACGCAATCACTTAAATGCTCCACTTCAGAGCCGTTCCCAGAAAACGATACTTCTTGGCATTTCTCTTCTCTTTGGGCCCCGTGAGCACATGGGATGTTGAGACCCCCAGACACATGTGCATATGTGAATTTGCTCTCCCTCCAGCTCATTCCTTGCAGCAAACGCTGGAGCTGCTCAAAATGTTGGATAAAAAATAATCTTTGGGAACTGTTTAAATTAATGTGTTTGTGCCCGGTGCAACTTGGCATTGGTGCGTTGATCATTGTGTGATTATCTGCTTTTCTCTCTGCAGTTTTCAGGGAACCTTACACCGTCCGGGTGGAGGATCAAAGATCAATGCGTGGAAACGTGGCTGTCTTCAAGTGCCTCATCCCTTCTTCAGTGCAGGAATATGTTAGTGTTGTGTCCTGGGAGAAAGATACTGTTTCTATCATCCCAGGTAAGAGAGGAGCAGGAGGGGGACCCTTCATTCTCCCAGGAAATACTAACTGCATTGCCATGTGCATGAATTGTTGTATACAAAGCTCTTTGGTTTTTCTCTGTCCCTGGGCCCCAAAAGCAAGGGGGGGGGGTTGCTGATGAATCATCTTCGTACGAAAGCCGAGCCTGTGGGCTGGATTTACATTGGAAATGAGCGGTATTTGACTGCGCTACGTATTCTGTGGCGCCTGTTGTATTTGCCAGGATTGCAGTGTGTGCTTTGAAGCTCCTAGGTGCATAAAACTGAAGTGTGACAATATGTGCATGTCTTCTGGGTTCTCCCACCCACTGGTGACCTTGCCAACCTGGAGGGGTACGTGACAGCGGGGAGTCAGGCAGAGGCACCCTATGCCCTCCATCTCCATGTATTCCTGCCGGGAGCGGGGCGTGACAAGAGTAAATAAAGGCTCTCTCATGACTCTTTACAACCCTTCCACTCAAACACCCCTTAACTCCTGCCAGCACGGATGTCCATGGCCCATGTGCTCCCTGCCTTCCCCTGTGGCCCTCACAGGCTGTTAATGTGCCCAGGCAGCATTCCAGTTAATGCTACCGTTGCTGTCCATTAAGACCTGTGAGCAAGGAAACGCCATAGAGGAGTAATTAACTCCGGTCTGTCTCCGGGGAGGTGATGGTGCAGAGAACATGTGCTGCCAGCCCATGTAGCCTGGCAGAGTGGCTGGCACCGACATCCCTGTTTGTGGGGTCTGGGCCGGTGGCCGCTGCAGCTTGGGGAAAGTTTTGCTTAGCTAGTTTTGGATCACAGAGGCCATGCTCCTGTGGCGCCTGGTGCTGAGGAATCCAGCTCCTGGGGCCAATTCTGCAAGGTGCTGAGCACCCCGACTCCCCGAAAGCCTAGTAGGAGGCGCTCTGCTCTGTGCGGGATTGGCCCATTGCGGAGCAGAGTTAAAGCCTCTATGGAGAAATACCAGGCACTGCTGAAGGCAGGTGCAGAATGAGTCCAGGCCCAAGTTCTGGGGTGTTCGGACCCAGAGTTTTGGTGTGGCCCACTGCAGTGATAAGGGCCTGCTGGGAGGTTAGGATCCAAATTTCCCTGGCATTGAGGGCTCTGGGTTTTGGGTCCATCTCAGTGAGCAGTTGAAAGAGGCGGGTGTGATGGTTAGCGCTTTCTGCTCCTCGGTGCTTGGGCCTGATTCTCATTAGCAGAGGAGTCTTGTGTGGGTGGGCCCAGGTGCCTGGGTTGTGCCAGCCCACGTGTGATCCTCTGGAAAGGGTGCACTCTGCAAACTCATCAGAACTTCAGCTGGGCCCAGCGCTTCATGCACAACTACTACTACTACTTCTTGGGCAAAAAAGTGCAGATTTGGCAGTATCAAAACATTTCATAAATTCAGGTCTAGTTCACCAGATTGTTTTGATGGGAAACAAACAATTCTGAAGAAATAGAAATATTTTGTTTTGACATTTTCAAAACAAAATGTCTTGATGTTTTGGTTCGTAGTGACATCATTTTAAAATGTCCCTTTTAAGTATATTTAAATCTCCCCCAGAAGCATTAAAAATGTGTGACAGTGGAACAAAATGTCCTGCGCTGCAGAAACCCTTTAGTCTGACCCAATGTTGCCACTGAAAAATCTGTTGTTTGCCCACTTCCCTTGAGAACCCCTGGGGAATTGTAAGGGGGTGAGGGGTGGCATGGGAAGTTACCTGGAAGAGGAGGCTAGTGCACCCTCCCGCCACGGTGACCTTTTTAGTGAGCACATTGTTGTTTGAGCAGAAGAACACAAGACTGTATGAAGTGCTCATTGATTTGTGAGCGAATTGCGCACAGAAACAATTGCTGCTTTGCTTCGTTGGCTAATGCTCTTGTGTGGATTTGTAGCTGGCTCTTGGATTGACAGCGCAGCATTTGCAGTGAGGTGTTGGATGGCAGAATTCACTGGGCGATGCGCAAAGGGCTGCGGTGAGCCGAGCGTTCGCCACTGGGTATGTTTCGAGCTGCCACCTACCCTGAGATTTATTGGTTGTTTAGCAGAACGTATCCCTGCTGCTCCCATAGGTTCGGTTCCCCCAATGAATGGCACGGTGGCACCCAGCACTAGTGGCAGGTATAGGCTGGGCTCTGGGGGGCTCCTAGTGTTGGGATGGTGTCCCTAGTCTCTGTTTGCCAGAACCTGGGGATGGGCGACAGGGGATGGATCACTTGAGGATTACCTGTTTGTTCATTCCCTCTGAGGCACTGGGCACTGTCCAGTGTCGGAAGACCGGATCCTGGGCTGCATGGACCTTTGGTCTGACCCAATACGGCCGTTCGTATGAGTGTCACATCTAACCCTGTTGCAGAAGGTCTGAGACATGGTGATTCCAAGGCCAGTATCACTGGCCCTCAAGCGCTCCTGCTGGCGCTTTCACTGTGGAAGCATAAGAGGAAATTCTGAATATCACCGAGGCCTTGGCATGGGTGTAACGCTGGTTACTGTTAGGTGGGTGACCTTGAATCTCAGAGCCTGGTGATTGTGAGGAGGGTCCCAGAGCGGAACGAGTGGCTGAAGAGGTCAGTGTGGACGTTCCTCTGTACCGGGGTGACCTTCTGGCTCTCTGCTCGGAGACGGTATTGATGGCAGTGCTGGCCCTCCCGCACAGCACGTGTAAGCTAGTAGTAAAGCCATCAATACTGTGTCCCCTGGGGGATCCGGAAAGAATTAAAGGATTTTGCCCAAAGTGAATGCACTGTATTTGATATTTGCTCACAGGTCAGTAAATCCTAGCAGCCCTCGGGGGCTCAGTATTGCTGTAGTTGTGATGTCGCGAAGGGGCCGAGCGTTTTGCTGCTTGGCAGTCCAACTCTAGGTGTTAGTAAAGAGCTTCGCACCACGCACGCTAGTGATGCCACCAGTTCAGCCTCGTGTGCAAACCTGAAGTTGTCCCTCGTAAGAGCAGGTGCTGGCTACACCTGTGAGCTGATAGGCTTAACCACCCTCAGAAGGAATGCTTCAGTTAAGAGCTCGCTTGTAGAGTGGCATGTGGTTACTCTGAGGGCTAAAGCCAAACTGGCCTTGGGAGATGCATTTTAAACATCTCTGCATTATCTTCTTCGCCCCCCACTCCTGCGTCCCATCTCCTGGGAGGGCAGCTGGCTTTCCAGTTGGGATTCCATTGACTCCAACCAGCAGATCCAGCCCAAGGAGTGCTGTTCAATGTGGTAGCCCTGTATCAGATTATTAATACAAGGGACAGGAGCTGGCGGGTCAACGTTTTTACACACGCAATATCCAAAAAACCATGAATTTTTCACAAAAATCTTCATTGTGATGTTTACCCTGTTTTCAGTCAATGGGAAATTTTGATAAAGCTTCTAAGATTATGGGGACTCAGAGGGAAGTGGTGGATGTCTGACAGCAGTGTTTCTCATTTTTGGGGAGTGACTGGATTATACTGTGGTGGTGTTAGCCCCGCTTTGGTCTGGTATTGCATACCTGGACTGATTAGGGAATTGAGCTGTGTGTATAAATCAATGCTGTTGGAGTGAGGTGCGTTTCTTTAATGTAAGTGGGACCTATGGGAGGTTAGATTACAGGGGAGACCCTCAGCTGGTGTAAATAGCTGCTGATTTATGCCAGTTGAGGATTGGCCCCATAGCACTAATGCACGTGCATGCCAGCCTAGTATAATCCTGTTGCATTAATATTCTTCATTCTGGCTTCTTGTTGCCTTGCAATACTGCCATTTACTGGTGCATTAATCCCATTGTTTCCCATAAATGCTACCCGGTGGAGTCTAATGCTGCTTTCCATTGTCTGTAACTGTGGTGAAAATTCTGCTCTTAAAGATCCCTGCAAAGTGAAATCGCCCCATGCAGCAGCGCCATGTGGACAATGACTTACACACCAACTGTTCGTCCAAGATTTCTTAAGCTACTTTCTGTAAACAACAAAGCAAATTGGACTTTCCCAGAGAGGTTGGATGCGGATTTCAGATCTAGCCTTATCTAGCACGTCTTCCTGGAAGATGCTCCAGCTGGGATTGTGGTGCGCTACGGCTGTCCTTGTTGCAGGAACATGCAGACGTCTTATGGATCCAGTGTTTGCACCATAGCGAAACTCCTACCTATCTTACAAGTGCAGCAGAACTGCAAGTCCCTGTAGCAGCATGGTTCTGTTTCTGTAATGTAGATGGGACTGAACTGTCCATGGTTTAGCAATGTGTCTAGCTCCTAACTAGGCTTCCCAATGGAGCAGGGACCCTGGCGCAGCTGGGGCTCTAGTGTCAATGGGCCCTAAACAGCAAACCCTTTCACGCTGGTTTGTAGCCCACCTTCTTCAGGTACAAGCTTTTCCCGTTCTCTCCTATAAATGCTAGTATGTATCACAAGTAACTTGATCTGAATAATCTTTCCTTGCAAATCTCTCACGCTCCATTTATACCTTCGGGGCCGCACTAGAGCGAAGGAATGTCAAATTAAAGAGGGAAGTTTAACTGAAACTAGTTAGTTACCGGTGCAAATCCAGTGCAGTGAGTGATAGTTGTCATCTAGTGGCTCGTCAGGGCCCTATTAGTGGGTCAGAGGACGAGGTCCTGCTAGGAGCTGGAATGATGCGAGTGGTTCCGTCACCCAACTGTCTAACTCAGCTGGCCCTCTTAGCAAAGACTCCAGAACTAGAATGCATCCAGGAGAAGAGTCTTGTCCATGCATAGTTCCAGGTCTGGGTTGGGGCTGGTGGAGGGAAAGCTTGTTCTGCAGCTCCCCTGGCATTATTTGCTCCGTTGGGTAGATGGAGCAGAGCAGTTCAGTCTGCAGGCTTGAACTTGGGCCTCCTTTACAGAGCACAACGAGTTTCTTTGGCACTTCAGTTTGTTGACTTGACATCCTGCACTTGCACGATTTTAAGCTGGGCTGGTACTTAAATTTTGCAGTTGTGCTGGATTTTTAAATATGGTGATGTAATTAGAGTGGAACAATTTTAACATTTTAAAGCAATAATTACCCTAAAGACAGAATACAGAGACAATTTATATGTAGAGTCAACACAAGCAAACATATTTGCTGTTGGATTGTAAATATTGCATCTGCCCAAAGCTAATTTTTAAATTTGCTCTGGTGTTAGAGCTATGACTGGATCATGTCTACAAAAAAAGGGTCTTTGTTTTGACTTCTTGTGATGCTTTGATTCCATCCTAAGTGTGTGTGTGTGTGTGGGGGGGGGGGGGGGTTCTTAATGGTGGCAGGGGGAATGGATAATTGAGGGTGGGTTCCTGTTGCATTCTGTATGGTTAATTAAAACCAACTAACGAAAATTGGTTTTGAAACGTCAAAGCCATTTTCTGCCTAAAAATCTGTGTTGTGAACTGCAGGTCAAACAAACCTACAAATACATCACTGCCATGCTCTCCTAAAGTCGTCCTTTAAGAAGAAAAGATCTATGGAAGGACAACTGCTTTAAAAAGTAAATCTAAGCAGTAACATGATGCTAGCTGTATAACCTGGTGGGTATGTTACCATGAGCCTGTACCAAATACTGTTGCGGCTTGCAGCTGTCCTCCAAAACGTTCCTTTGGCCCACAGTGTGTGACTGATAGAGACTTGCACCTGTTCTTGGTGTGTTTCAGGGGACCAGCAAGATAGGCCAAGTCCTAAATCTCCACTCAGTCTGGTCAAAACAAGTTTTGATTGGAAAATTGGATTTACGAGAAATAAGCGTTTTCATGGGAAGTGTCTGCTTCTGTAAAAATTCCCATTTTTTCCCCCCTTTGGAAAATTGTTTGAAAACTGGAAAAATTCTGACTTTCTGACCAGCTCTGCTTTCCAGGGCTCACAACACTCATTACATGTCAGGGAGCATATAACTAGTAGGAGGGTTGGAAAGAGTAAGTTTATTTCCCTCCTCTCTCAAGCACAGACAGCTTCCTCTTAACAGCCCACCTGCTGCTGCTTTGCTTTGGGTGCCTGGCTTGAGCCATGTAACTAGAAACCTCGAATAGCTACTGGTGGGCTGAAGAGGAGTGTTGGACTTAGGGCTTGGTGTGGGTGTCTGAGCATGAAGCCAGAGCAGGCCCCAGTGTTCAAACGAAACAGCACCAACATCGGGAGACCTGAATGGTGGTAGTGTCACCAGAATTGCGACCCTTACAAGACTCTAGCTGTCTGGGGCTGCATGCCCATGTCTATCTCTCCCCAGCTCAGAATGGGAAGGGGGAATGGGGCAGTTTGGCCCCATCTCTAAAAAATAACTGTCCTCTCTGACCTAAAATCCCATCTGTTCTGAGTTCAGTGCTGCAGCCGGCAGCAGCGTCTGCACTTGCCTTGTTCTGCCTTTGGGCTTGGTGGCCGTCTGAGCTGGTGACCTGTGGTGTTGAACTCCCCTTGGCTTCTTCCTTTGCTTCTTCTGCATGTTAATAATGAAAAAGGGAACATCCCGAGCAACTACGGGCAGCAGGGTGGGTGCAAGATAACAGGATGCCCCCTGATGTGACCGAACCAAATTACAAATGGGCGTTTCCCTTTGCAGCAGTACTAACCGCTGGGGCTCTCCTGCCCCAGTTTGTTTTGTGCTTTTGGTGGGGCTGGGTCCCTTTTGGGGCACGAGCGGCAGATCTTGCTTGTGGAAACGCTTCCTTTGGGTTAGGCTCTAGGGGGCTTTGCACCTCCTGGAGTTAGGGTTTTTTGTTTTTCCATTTTATGCTCAAATAGACACATTCCCATGGTAAAACCTTGGCCAAACTGCTGCATTTCAGTGGTTTTGTGTCCAAATGTTTAAATTTCTACAAAGGCTCCACAGTTGGATCTGGACTGGAGGGTGTGACCCACTGAATTCTGGCAGGGCACAGAGTTTGAGGCTCCTATCTAACTTCACTGCATCAGCTGACCTGGACATTTAAATCTGTGTCCAGTTTCTTCCTTAGCATAATCAGTGGTTCTCGAACCTTTTTTTTTTTTTTTCTGCAGACCACTTGAAAATTGCTGAGGGTTTCTGCAGACCACTTAATGATCTTTCTAAATGTTGTTTGTACCATTAACTAACTATTGTAAAGCGCTTTGGATAAAAGTGCTATATAAAAAAAACCTTAATAATAATCTTTTTTTGGCGCTACAAATAAAAGCACAAAACTCATATTTTCATCTCAGTAATTTCACCTTTCTAATGCGATGGATGTGCCCTCCCTCCCCCGCCGCAGCAGCCCCCGAGCTGGGGCTGGGAAGGAGCGGAATCTCTCCCTCTCTCCCCCACCGCGGCAGCCCCCAAGCTGGGGCTGGGAAGGAGGGCTGTTTCTCCCTGGCAGCTGCAGCCCTGGAGCTGGGGAAAGTCGCTTCTTTCTCTGGCCGCTGCAGCCCTGCAAGTCCCAAATTCCCCCCACCCCCCTTCTCACCCCACTGCCCCCTTCCACTTACTTCCTATTACCCCCCAGGCCACCACCTCACCTTACATATGCATCTTCTCCAGGGTCCAGGCACCTAATTAGTGGAACCCCGCCTGTGCGGCTCCACTAATTAGGTGGGTGGTCCTTCATCTATCACGTGTGGCCACTCAAGTGCACATCTTAGAGGAAACTATCTGCGGACCACCTGAATGGAGCTCGTGGACCACTGGTGGTCCATGGGCCATAGTTTGAGAACCTCTGGCATAATGAGTGGGCTAGTGCTTATGCTTTTTTCTGCCCTCTGCCGGACAGAACCAGAGCGGCTGAACTGTCATAGACCCTGTATTTGCAGCAGCTAATGAAGATTTTCCTGTAGCTCAGGAGGTAGCCTGTGCTGTTTGAGGACAGCAGACCCCACGTCTGTCTTGCCGCCACCATGGACTGCTAGCTAGTGGCTCTTATGTGCCGTGTAACTCGACTAATGATATTGAAGGTCACCACTGATATAGAGGGGTACAGGGAGTGCCTAAAAAAGGATATTTTCATTGTGTTTTGTAGGGGTGGGAAGTGCCCCTTTTAATGCTGGGTAATGTGTCTTTTGGGTTTAACCTTTTGTCTTTATGGCTATTCCAACTCATTTTAATCAAATGCAATAGGCAGAACTTGAGGCTTGTGGCACATTTCATAGCTAGCTGCTCTTGTTCTTAACTACACAGAACTGTTTCATTTGCAATGGGTGCCTCTGCCTGACTTGTTCTGGTTAGTTCCCAACAAGCATTGCTCTTCAGGAGCACCTACTGTGTGTATTTCAGAAGATATTTTAAAACAATTGCAGAAAAATGCTTGATATCTGTATCCTGCTGCTGCAGTGGCTTTCTGGCTTTCTTTTTTTTTTCTTTTCCTAGTGAGCTGCGTTATTTGGTTAACTTGGCAACACTGTAACTTACCCTGAAATCAAAGATAAATTCTTTATAAAAGGTTATCCTGCACATAAATCATCATTAGTCTACCTCATTTTTGTTTAATGCCTACCTAACTGTGCTGTAGTGTAAAAATGTGTGTTTAGTGAAGTCAAGGGTTGCAGAGAAATTATAGGGTTTTCAAAAACCCATTTGCTTTTCTGGTGCTCACTTCAAAATCAATCTTGCCTTTAGTTCTCAACCTCCTAACAAACATGCAGCACCACTCACTGAGTTCTGGCATTTAATGTAGGGTAGCATTTATTCAGAATAAACCAACAGCGCTTGCAGAATGGTGGCCTACGTACAAGATTGCACTTCACGCCAGGGCTGCGATTTTGAACTATGTTGCTGTCAACAAATCTTATGGGGTTTTTTGAAGGGGGGATCTGCAACTGAGCAGGACCTTTTCCCTCCCCCCCAGGTTTCTCTCCTCTCCAGAGAGAGGGAGGAGAATTGATGAGTGGAAACTCTTGCACAGTAAAATTTCAGTTTGAGAACTGAATGAGGTATTTTTTAAAGGAGAAAAACACCCAACAATTCTAGATTGGATCATACTGAGAAGTCTAGGAAGTAAGTACAAATTTTAATTTGTTTTTAAATATGGATCGTATCCTTTGATTTTATTTCTCTTGGAATCAAGTCTCTGGTGTGAGCACCTGAAGCTGCTTTAGAGTTGTTGTGCTCTAATATCGTGGCAACTCATTAGATGTCAACAAAATCTTTACTTTACAACATCAAAAACTGAAGCTAGAGCTGGTCCCGACACGGAATGCAAGTTTTTTGCAAAAACTTCATCTATTTTTAATAAAAATTTCAATGAGAATTTTTGTCTATCGTTAATTTTGAAAATTTTTGACCAACTCTACCTGCGGCGTCATAGAGCTGGGATTTAATTTGATCTAAGCAGCCCATTTCTGACCCCCTTCCCCTCACTCGCCTATGTTTGGCATGTGTGTGGGGTTCTAGAAATCTTCTTAAACTCCTCTCAGCATTGTTTTTTGTGGCCATGTAGGAAACAAAATTGAGATAGCATTTTAATGGTTAAATATGCCCACTTTTAGCATGTGTGTTTTAATCTTTCCTCTGTTGCACCTTGGAACATCTGTCACATGCTCTATTTTCTGTCTAATATGGGAAGTAAATGTAACTATATTAAAATTCCATTTTAATCTGTCTCAAAGTGTAATGAGAGTCTAGAGACACAGCATGAGGCTACCGAAAATTAAAAACGCCCGTAGTATTTATGGGTCTAATGTTCCTCCAGCATGTCCCTTTATATTCAGCTGTATTGGAAATGAAACTAGCATTTGCATTATAGCTCAGCTCAGCTACTAGTGGCAAGCAGGTGCTGTTCATCTGCTCCTCTCTAAACAATATGCATGCGCTGCATAACAGAGGGCAGCGCAGAAAGATGATCTAAGGCACAGAATAACCAGAACATAGATAATTAAGCATTGTCCTTTATCAATAGGTTCTTTTTCAGAGAACATCAATCTCGTGTTATTGGAGAAAGCTGGAAGCCGGGGCAGAATAAACACTGCAATAGGAGGTGAAAGGCAATCCTTGTTTGTGTGTTTATCTTTGGTGGGGTGGGGTGGGGAGGGGATAGGAGATAATTTACAGGGTCTATTTACCAGCTGCTATCTTCTGTTTGTTTTTGCTTTAATACAAAATAACCATGGCTGATGTAATTCTAACCATTGCAACCCCCTCCCCTTTAGTGGGCAGCCTGTGGTTTGGAATTTGTCAGAATGAAGAACAATGCATTTGTATTACCTGCCTCTTCCTAGGTGGTCACCTGAGGAGGCCAATGAATTTGTGCATCACTTGTGGCTGGAACCTACCAAGTTTCCATTACATAGAGAAATCTGGAAAGGGTTCAGAGTGCTGGTGTGGGGTGGGCATTGGGACTCCCTGTTCACTGGGCAGGTGGAGTGCCAGCCTCGAGCAATCTTGTTTTGTTTAGCATGCACCCGCATCCCATTTTTCAACATGCACTTGATAAGGTCAGGCACCATTTCTGTGCATACAAAATCCACATTTGCACAGGCTCGTTGGGCAGGCTTTGCCTGGCTGGTGAGTGTGCATTGCCAGCTGAGCATGCAATGGCCGTTGGTTAGCTGCCCGCAAGCCCATGTGTGCAAGAGGAGAGGCTGAAGCTGAAATCTTGAAGGGCCTGGCAAGGTTCTCAAGCCCTGGGGTTGATTGACGACTGAATCCCTTCCCGATCCTGCTGATGTTTTCAAAAGCCAAGGGAGGGTTTATCCATAGTGGGAAGGCAGCCCATTTGAAATTGGGCGGTTTGATGTCTGCTGGAATTGGGGATACTCAGCACCACGTGGGCCACCCTTCATGCCTCATGAAATAAATGGGAACTGAAGGTGTTCAGCCCCTCCCAGGATCAGGCCCTGATATTGGACTAGTTTTAAAAGAAAAGTAGATCTGAGGCTGACAGTTCTGCGTGCCCTCCCCATCTTAATAACTGGTCCTACCTCTTAAATGCTTTGCAGAGAGGTGTTTCTGTGGCTGCTGTTTGCCACCTTTACCAGGAGGTACTGTAAATACAGGGCGGCTCCTTCTAGGCCTGTCAATGAACTGAGCTGAGCAGATGAGTTGTCATTGCTGGCTTTCATGCATCTTTAATTTTTCTGCATGTAGCTGAGTTATGAGATTTGTTCCCTTCCCTTTGAGATGACGTGGACCCAGCTCCCTAAGTCATGGTGCAGTCCGCTCTAAACTCAGAGGTGGGCTCACTTGGATCTCTGGGACACCACGGCCTTTTTCTCTCACTGAGTTGTGCAGAATGCAAACTGCCCTGGCTCTTTGCACATGGTACAAGGTGGAGAAGTTTGGTGCTGGTTCTGGTCCCGAGCCCTGACAGTGTAGGGATGAGAGCCACGGCCCTACCTAGAGAGAGGCATGAAGACCTTTGTGTTTAGTGCCTTGAATGCCATCTCTGTTGACCAATGCTTTATGGAGCAAAGGGAACAGAATGAGACCAATGGAGATGTGTCAGCAACAGGGACATGCGATTTCCAGCTGACCCTGGGAGAGATACCAGGAAGCTGTTCTGGAAAGTAGGTGCTGTGGGACAGAGGAGTGCAGGGGGCAGCCAGGGGAATGGTTTGAGCAAAAGGTCAGTACTTCCACAGCAGCAATGATTGGCTTCCATTGCTGCATCCCTTGACGTGGTGTTTTTCTCCTTTCTGTGATATTCCTGGTACAGCAGGAAATGCCGTATTGGGAAGGACTCCACCCACACCTCAGCTGCTGCGACTGTGACCTCCTCCACTTCCTGAAGCAGCGATGGTGTGTGGTGTCAACCATCCTGCCGGTAGAGCTGAGAAGAGGGCTGCAGAGCTGCTGTTCAGAACAAGTAGCAGACAGCCCTTGCCCCCAAGAGCTTGCAGAGGCAGGGAAGGGATAGAGCATGCGAGCAGTGATCAGTGTAGTGGTGGTAAGCATCTCTTGGGCAGGGAGAGGCTGTGGGTCGGGATGGTGGGTCCCCTGTGGTGTCAGGGATGCCAGCCTTACCTGTCTGCAGATTATCCCTTTCTCTCCTGGAGGCCAGGCTTGTGCCACGTTGGCCTGTCTTCTCCTGATGCTCGTGGAGCAGTTGGTTCCCATGCAGCCCTCGCGAGCATGGGAGGACAGCCTGTGAGCACTTGAACTTGTGTGCTGAATTCCGCTGCAGCTGTGAGCTGGTGGGGCTTGCCCCTGCTGTGATATTTTTCATTTAAAACTCATGACCTCTTAAAATACAGCTATTAAAGTTGCTTAGTGCTGTTAAAGTCACAATGGTGAGACAATGGTTAAGTAAATGCAAATCATTCTGTGTATTGTGCCTGATGCTACTGATCATCTGATCCTGGATCTGTTCAGTCTTACTGCAGTGCCTGTCTCTTTGGAAACTTCCCTTTGACTGTGACCATATTGTTTGGGCAACTAAGCAAGAACCTCTCTCTATAAAGTGTCTTCCCCTTCCTCTCTGGGGTAATGGAACCTTTGGTTGTCTACGCTTCAAGCAGCCTGTAGTGTACAGACACTGCATCCCCTGCTGGAGCAGGCCTAAACAGCCGTGTAGATGGGGAGGCAAGTAGAGTACAGCTATGTCAAACCTTCGAGCGCATAGACCCTACACAGCTCTCCACACCCTTAAACGGGGCTTCCCCTGTCTGTTTTTAGCAGGACAGCGTCCACTGCCAGAGCCTTTCCCAGCTGCCTCCCCTTTGCCAGAGCTGCTCCTAATCTCATGTAGCTCCACACTGCAGCATGGACGCAGCCCGCTTTCCATTGCAGCGTGTCGCTACGTGTACCCTACGCGCTCCTGCCAGTGTAGACGGCTGTTGGGTGCACACATTCCATACCGGCTCCGGGGCTGGTGAAATAGAACATGTCCATTTTGCCACTCACTTGCTATGTGAGACGTCAATTCTGCAAAGACTTAAGCACATGCTGGACTTTACATGGCCACCGGTGTCAAGGAGACAGGCATGTGTAAATCGGTGCGAGATTTGGGCCTGCATCACTTAACTTCTTTCTACCTCCATTCTCCCAATCTGTGATGTGAAGATCAAGCTTGTCTTGCTCATGGTTTGATGTATGAGGACAGCTTTGAGATGGAAGGTATGATAGACGTGCAAAGAATTACTAATAATTTATATTTAGTGTCCGATTGGAATTGTCTGGCTTGTAGTTGAACTTGCATTGGGATGTTTTGGGGGTATCGAATCCCTACCAATCCTAGTGCAATCTTAAAATCATCCAGTGTCCCCTTGCTGTCTCGACAGGTGTCCTGTCCTCCCCCGCTCTGCCCTCCCAGAGTGAGACATGTGCCCCGACCTGTTACTGAGGGAAGTTGCTCCAGGCGTTCTCACCAAGTGGGGTGAGATTCTGTCTGAAATAATTCCATCCTTCCCCAGAGAGTTAGCATGAATTTTATCTAATCGCCATGGCAACAGATAAAAAAAAAAAGGTGTGAGCACATCTCTGTTTGCCGTGATAATTCAGATTTATATATTCAGATCAGATTGGAGTTAGACGTTTTAAAGGGACCAGATGCTACAGACAGTGTGACTGCAAATAACGGGGCACAAACATTTGATGCTCCTGCCCTTTAATAAGAGAGAGCAGTTTCTTGCAGATTTTTTTTGGAATATAATTATTCCAGCAAATCCATTTTAGCAGGACTCACTATAACCTTGATAATGCAGAGTCATGTTCCGGAGGCAACTGCATACGCCCAGAAATGGGACTAAAATACGGACATAAAATGCATGTGAGCAGCACAGAGAAGGGTCCTGTCTCCAAGATGCACCCATGGAACAGCAGCCAAAGCCTCAGAAATCAGGCAGGATATAAAGAGTGCCTGGGGTGACATCACTTCAGGTGGTGTTCAGCCAGACCAGGGAAACCACTGTGGTGAGATCTTCCATGCACGTCTGTGAAACCTGTTTGCAGGATGGTGCTTCGGAGCTGCTTGATCTTTGAAACCAAAACCTTCCCCTCTTCATTCGGGCGAGGCCTTGAAGGAATCCTCACAGCTCCTTCAGCAGCCCATAGCCTGGTCAGAACAGTCCTGACTTTCTGGAACCCCCGTTTCTGACGTGTCAACAGGGAACTGAGTTGTTTTATTTTCACACTCAAAACATTGTGGCTTGTGGTATTTGTTGGAATATCAAAGTGGGTTGCAGAGGCCTTCTGCCCCTGCTGTATGTCTGAGACCCATCCAGGGGCAGAGGAGTAAGGACTAGAGCAGGTTCTAGGGCTCTGCAGCTGCCTGCCCAGAAGGGAAAGGGAGGAGGACCACTGACGGTGAGGTTGTCCATGCGGTCGAGGCATTCTTCAGCCTATGCTCAGGATTGCACACTAGGTATATATTGAGGGGTTTTGCTGCCTTAGGAAGTCATTGTGGGATGGTATGACAATCCTCATCCTCTCCTGCCTCCGTTCATGTGAAATACTGAGGAGTATCCACTCCTGGAGCTGCCAACTCCTTTTGTATCTGGCGTGTAAATCTTTCATTGCCCGCCGAGTCCTGCAGTAGGGAATTGGGGACATGGTGCTTGAAGAGGGGGTCCCAAGATGGCTGAAGTGTGGGGCTGTAAATCTCTCTGCCTGTTGCCTAAGCCCACCTAGTAATTTAACACTAATTTAATGTGTCTTGCCACGGAGGAAGTGTCCCTAGATCTGCCTGGCTGCTATAGGCTTGGGATGGATCCCCTGAGTTCAGGGGTGGCAAGGCAAGGCTGTGAGTATCAGAGAGGAGGGGAAATGTTTGTTGTTTGCATTGCAGTGCCGAGGGTTCCCAGTCATGGACCAGGGCTCTCTGTGCTAGGCACTGTACAAACACCACACACCAGATCGTCAGCTCTTTGGGGCAGGAACCAACCATGTAAGTGTCACAGTTCAGGGCAACTGCACCTGAATGTCTCCTCAGCAGCCCAGCCAGGGCACCAGTCTTGGGCTTCTGGCCCCTTAGATGTCTCCCCTCTTGGGTGGAGCCCTGCATCTCTTTCCCTTCTGAGCGGGGTATTCCAAGAATGAACAGTTCCCTGCCTTCACTGGGATGGTCCCAGCAGATGACATCTCGCATAAGCGGATCTGCTTGCTGTTTCTCCAGAAACTGATACCAGTGTAACTGCCCTCAGTTAAATTACCACGTAGTCTGCTAAGCACCAGATCTTATTCTTAAGGTGAGAGCATTACAGAGAGAACCTATTAAAAACACTAAAAGAACCTGCAAGCTTGCTACTGAGTCTACCAGAGATCACCCCAACTCCAGCATGGGCTCTGGCAGGGGCACTCCATCCCCCCACCTTTTCTCTGAATGAGACCACTCAGGAAGAGTTTAGTGGATCCTTTATGCTGTTTGGAGGTCTTGGAATTGGAGTTTTTAGGAGCAGGTAATGGATAGAGAATTGGTTCCTCTCCAAGGCATAGCTTCAAAAGAGTGGATTTGAAGTGGATCACTTGCATTCTCCTCAACCCAAACATTTCTTAGGAAACCCAATTCCCAGGTATTGTCCCCAAAAGTCCTTTGAAGTTCCTAATATCTCCTAGAGATTGCGTTAATCCTGTCTTCTTGCTAAAGAGGTTCCATGTAATCTCACAGTAGTACACAAACATCTGCATTTTTAGTGCAGTGAATTTCAAAGTTAAGCGGAACCGACTGAATGCCAGTGTGCCGTTGTTGCCAAGAAGGCCAATGGCATTTTGGGATGTATAAGTAGGGGCATTGCCAGCAGATCAAGGAACGTGATCGTTCCCCTCTATTTGACATTGGTAAGGCCTCCTCTGGAGTACTGTGTCCTGTTTTGGGCCCCACACTACAAGAAGGGTGTGGAAAAATTGGAAAACGTCCAGCTGAGGGCAACAAAAATGATTAGGGGACTGGAGCACGTGACTTATGAGGAGAGGGTGAGGGAACTGGGATTGTTTAGTCTGCGGAAGAGAAGAATGAGGCAGGATTTGATAGCTGCTTTCAACTACCCGAAAGGGGGTTCCAAAGAGGATGGATCTAAACTGTTCTCAGTGGTAGCAGATGACAGAACAAGGAGTAATGGTCTCAAGTTGCAGTGGGGGAGGTTTAGGTTGGATATTAGGAAAAACTTTTTTACTAGGAGGGTGGTGAAACACTGGAATGTGTTACCTAGGGAGGTGGTGGAATCTCCTTCCTTAGAAGTTTTTAAAGTCAGGCTTGACAAGTCCCTGGCTGGGATGATTTAGTTGGGGATTGGTCCTGCTTTGAGTAGGGGGTTGGATTAGATGTCCTCCTGAGGTCCCTTCCAACCCTAATATTCTATGAATTCAGGGGCATGCTCAAAAGCACCTTCCAAGTGGGCACAAAGCAAAGCTTGGTTGTACGCCTGCCCTGGCAAGGAGATGGGAAGCTAGCTGACCGGGTGGATCACATTTACTATTCTATTTTGGTAGCTAGTGCCTCTGGGCTCCAATCGGGGATCAGGCCCCATGCAAGCAAACAACAGCAGTGGCCTCTGCCCCAGACAGCGCCCTGTCTAGAATCTAGATTGTAAACTCTCTGGTCAGGGACTAATGCAGAGGTGGGCAAACAACGGGCCACATCCGGCCCGCGGAACTGTCCTTCGTGGCCCATGAGCTCCTGGTCGGGGAGGCTAGCCCCCAGCCCCTCCTCTGCTGTACCCTCTCCCCCGCAGCCTCATCTTGCTGCGCCGCCAGCGCTCTGGCCCTCCGCTTTTGCCAGGCAGCACGGCGGCGGGGCTGTGAGCTCCTGCTGCTCTTAGTGGCATGTCTATGTTCTGTACCAGTAAGCTAGGCAAAAATGGCACTTAGCCCATTGCTGTTGTGAGATGGGCTCCCACTGCTGGCTTGAGGTGGATTTCTGACCCGCCTCGCAAAGGTGTGTGGGATGCCAGATCCTGAAAGAGCAGCATGTCAGAGTATTGGAGACAGGCTGCGTAAGAATTCTTATCTCCAGAGCCTAGAGCGTGAAAAACAAGGGAGAATCCAGAGGAGAGAGCGGAAGATACTGCAGTTCTCATGCTATCCCTTCATGCATCCCGCTGGAGCGAAGGTTGTCTGGAGAATGTTCCTGGTCAGCCAGAGGGGGACTCGAGCAAAGGGACGCTAAGTCGCTGTGCTGGTATTTGAAGCCAGTGGGATTAGAGATCCCCCTCCAGACTCTTAACTGGACCATTCAGTTGTCCATTTGGTGCCCTCGTCTGGTCCCTTAGGCAACAGGATTTGTGTCACTGGTGAGGTGCTTTATAGCTCACCCCCCAATGAGCAGAGATCTATTGCTGTTCAAGCATGTGATTTACAGGATTCCCCTTCGATAAGGCTTGGTAATTCATTGAGGATTTTTCCTCCATCATCTTTTCAGAGTTATGTGAGATGTAAAGGGGCAGAGCACTCAGGCTGAGTGTGCACCCTACCTAATTAACCCCTTGCACACACCACTCCCCTGCCCTTACTTTGTGTATGTATCTGGACTTTCTTAGGGCAGCTTAATGGCTCCTAGACTTGTGTATGGGGCATCCTGGCTATAAATGTCTGTCAGAAGCCTGCTTCTGAGACAAGGTTTGTGACCAGCTAGCATCCCAGTGGAACTGTCTAATGAAATGTGTGTGTGTGCATCTCAGAACTCAAAGGTGTTGCTTCTGGTTATTGGCTGTGAAACTGGGCACAGAGGACATGGGGCTTCATTAAGCAGTAAGTGTTGATTGGGGTCAAAGGGAAGGGGTGTCGTTTTGCTGTGGCTTTTTAAAAAACACTTCTGCTACAGAGGACCTGGAATCTTCTGAGACAAGGACCTCTAAGGTCTTGGATCCACACAAGACCTGGAACAAATCAAGCTTGGATTAGACTGTCCCCAACCCTTCCTCTGCTCTTGTCTTTAGATTGTAAGCTCTTTGGAGCAGGGACAATCGGGTTTGTGCAGGAGGCAGCGCAATGAACCCCATCTTTGCTGGGGCCTTTGGGTGCCATTTGAATGTAAAGGGGTGGGGGTGGTTCAAGGTGCATTTGGCACTAGATAATGGGTTTGTCTTTGTTTCTCACACTTCGAGATGAGAGAGATGGACAACACGTGTAGTGCTGGTGCAGGGTAAGCTGGATGATCCTGCAGACTGGGCGCTGGGCTTGCTCTGTGGACATGTAACAACAGTCCAAGCTGCCGTGCTAATGGACTTGGCCCTTAGCGTGTGAGGCCTGTGTCTGGGAGGGAGAGGGGAGTCAAGCCTCTGGCATGGGCAGCAAATTGGCCTGTCTCCAAAGCTGGCCGAGAAGGATGCTGATGGCAGTGGCACTCTGGTGTGAGGTGGGCAGAGGCTTGGAAAGAACATAAGAACGGCCATACTGGGTCAGACCAAAGGTCCATCCAGCTCAGTATCCTGTCTATCAACAGCGGCCAATGCCAGGTGCCCCAGAGGGAGTGAACCTAACAGGTAATGATCTAGTGATCTCTCTCCTGCCATCCATCTCCACCCTCTGACAAACAGAGGCTAGGGACACCATTCCTTACCCATCCTGGCTAATAGCCATTAATGGACCGAACCTCCATGAATTTATCTAGTTCTCTTTTAAACCCTGTTATAGTCCTAGCCTTCACAACCTCCTCAGGCAAGGAGTTCCACAGGTTGACTGTGCGCTGAGCGAAGAACTTCCTTTTATTTGTTTTAAACCTGCTACCCATTAATTGCATTTGGTGGCCCCAAGTTCTTATATTATGGGAACAAGTAAATAATTTTTCCTTATTCACTTTCTCCACACCACTCATGATTTTATATACCTCTATCATATCCCCCCCTTAGTCTCCTCTTTTCCCAAAAACCCAACCATTACAAATCTACACATTGGGGCAGTGAGGTTTGGGCTCATCAGCTGTGTCCAGGCACATTTGTAGCTTTCACCACGTCTGAGTCTCTCTTGCTTTGTCTTGCATATCATTTTTAAGCGGATCACATGAAATCAGTCTCCGCTACCTCCTTCCTCACCACCTGAGTGCTCCATCAGAAGTGGCGTTGGCCCTGCGGAAGGTATCAGCGAGCTTGCCTGAACACAGGGCTTCATTAGAGAGCCCTCTTCTGCTCCCCTCCAGGAATGGGTAACTTAGTTGACTCAGCAGCAATAATTACTAACTTTCTATGGTGGTAAAAAAAAAATTAATGAATAACCTGTAAACTCACTAGGTCAAAAATAGTTTCAAACTGTGCTTCTGTGAGCCCGAGTCAGGTACTGCTCGGGACTTACTGGACCATATAGAGAGGAGAACTCGGAGCTAGATGGAGAAGAACTGAGATGGTGCTGAGCTAATGCCACCTGCTTTACACAATCCTCTCTGACGCATTCAACAGAGATGGTAACATATGCTTGAAATGGAACTGGACAAATCGCATCTCTAGCTTCTAGCGGGGATGTGCGTGGGTGGTGGGGTTGCTACACTCTGCTAGTGCAGTTGTGTGTGTGTGTGTGTGTGTGTACGTACGTGTACCCCTCCTCCCACCATGGGTGCTGGAACAATTGTGGTAGTTATTTCTATTCGGGTGACCGAGGCAGCAGCAGAGATGCCAGCTTCCCAGCACAGCCTCTGCTTTATTTCATCTCCTCTGTTTTTCAAAGCCTCTTTCATTTTGTATGAGGAGACAGATGTGAACGGCTGCAGGCTTATAAATTCTTCAGTCTTTTATGAAAAGAAAGGGGTTTTTTGTTACTTCACCTCCTGGCCCCCCTTCCAACAAAGCAACAGTGGCAGTGTTTTTATCTGAAGGGATGTTCTTCTCTCTGTCTTGTCCTTCTGTAGGACACTGAGCTTCCAACTTGCTTAATTGGATTGGACTTCCTAAACTGTCCTGGCGAGGGGACCTGTGGACGTGGCATTAGGCACATGGAAGGGAGGGAGATGCATCCTCACTACTCAATAGTCTATTGAGCTGTATTCATAATGTTACCAAATATAAATTGAGAAACTGAGACCTTGTTGGCTTCTCTGTTAGGGAGTGACGTGAACCAGCTGAGCTGAGGTCAGAAGGGAAAGGATTAAACTACCCGTAGTCCAAGAACCAAACTCTCTTCTCCCTATACACATCTCTGGAGACTGGAAACAGTTGGCTCAAATCCAGTGTTAGAGACCAAGAGTTGTTCCTTTTTGATGGCTGGTTAGTGTGTTCTGGTGGGTGTGTCCAATGCAAAACTCGGTCTCTTGTCATGGTCCTTTCCCCCAGTTTGGCATCCTCCAGCAGTGAAGCCAAGGGCTGAACTGCCGTCCGCCCAGTTAGAGCTAGTCCTTCCAGCTTAGGCTAGTGCTCTAAGAGGGAGCTTCTATTGCCACTGCCTGTGCTGGTGACAAATTGTGCATCAGTCTCCAGAGCGGCCAGCCCAGCACCATTCACCAGCACGATATTGAGCCGCAGGGCCGTGCCCTTGTGGTGTTTGTTTTTATTCAGTAAATCATTGGGGAAGTGTGCAAGGTGTGACCAAATCTAGACAATGCAGGGCTGTGCTTCCCAAAGCATGCACGTTAAATTTCATGCCCACTCCCAGAGTGGAGTTGGCCCAGGTACAGAAGTGTGCATGCACTCTTGGCAATAAGCTCCAGGAGTGTGTTTAAAGTTCAGCGCCCTGGATTTGAAAGCTACTCTAAGGAGTAGCTGGGCAGGTTTGTGATTGACTTTGTGAGAGGTGTTAAGCTTCTGTTCTCTGTGGCATTCCTTCATATCCATCTTGCTTTCCGTGAGTGCGGTCTTTATACCCCTTGCCTTTTTCTTCTTCTTGGCACCAGCTGACGATATTCCTATTTTTAAAAATAAATTGCTCCATCTTTAATTGCAGTCTAAATAATTGCTTCACTTTTATTTAAATGTGGCTCTGTAAGGCTTAGAGAACAATTAGGAGAAAATACAGGGCATTGCTCTGGTGCATGTTTTCAAGCATATAATTAATTTTTTTTATTATACTGATGTTTGCCGTATCTGGAAAAAGATCTTATTGTTCCTCGTGATTTAGTCATGCGTGAGTTCTACAAATATACCAGCCTTTTCAGAGTTCCATTTTGTAAGGCATGAAACCTCGAAGCTGTCATGCTAGAAATGGGCTCCCCGATTATCATGTAACACTTCTATTGTGGTATGGCACAAAGGACTTACAGCAAGATTGGGCCCTATTGTGTTGGTTGCTGTACAGACACATGATACATGAAAGGCCCTGCCCCAAAGAGCTTCCAGTGTTCACGAGCTTTCTGTCTTTCCCCTCCTTTCATCCTAACATGCCCTGCATTCAATGAGGACTCTGCACCTTTTGAGTTTTGTGCCCTATTCTGCTGTATTAGTTGCAGGGGGGCGGAAACAATTCGTATAATGGGGTTGTGGAGGGCCATTGAATCAAACTGTAAACCCTGTGTATAATGGAAATCACTTCAAGCCAGGGGGTGCGGCAGCACTCCTAGTTCCAGCACCGATGATTAGTTGTGGTTGGCGTCGATCCTACAGACCCCTGCCCACTGGTGCTCCCTGCTGAACTGGAGCCTCCGACTTCTAGATGCTAGATTGATATTGATTCTTTACAGTCTGCTTGTGGTCACACTTGATATTTAGGGTTTATTTATAAAGGGCTAATGAATGATTTATAGATGTTGGGTTAAAATCTTCAAAGGCTCCTAAGTGACTTGGGAGTCCAGGTCCCATTTTCACAAGTGACTTAGGCACTTAGGACTCTAAATCTCATTGAAAGTCAATGACACTTAGGCACCTACATGCATGACAATATTGCCTGTTAGAAGTGTTTATAAATGAGTGATATGTGTTAATGGTGGTTATAAACTCCTGTTGCAAACAGTCTTTTGGCCTGTTGGACTCTTAAAAATTGATTCAACCATTTATTAAACACCTATTAGCAGCCTTATATAAAGGAAACCTTACTATAAAGTGTGACAAATTTTTCACAAAGGGCAATGTTGCCAATCCCAAATGTCCAAAAATCCTGAGATGATTTAAAAAAAAAGGCAAAAATAATAATAATAATAAAAAACCACATCTCAAATGTTCACAAAAGTTTGGTTAATTTTCTTTGGTGTCTGAAGCCTTCTGGTGTCGTCATTTTTTTTTTTTCAAGCTCTCTTCAACCAGGAGGGTTGGAAACTTACTTTTATTTTTAAGTCAAAGCTGACATTTTCCTATATTCACGTGACTCCATGAGCTGGGAGTTGGAGGGAAAAAAAATCAATAAATGTATGAGAGTTGGCATGGGACCCCCACACCTGCCCTGACTTAATTCAGTCTTTGTTTGTTTCACACATTCCCTTATTTCAATATTTTATTTATTTTAAGAAGGGGTCTATTTTCCTTTCCTCAGCTTGGGCTTGTTTATGGAGAGATTATTTAGATTTACATGGCCCAAATAATTCTATGAAAATGTGTATGAGTTCAGGGGCGCAGTGGAAAGAGAGTGGCTAACAAAACATGGACCGTGAAAAAAATGCTGCCAAACGGAGCTCTGCTCAGCTTGGTTTAGTTTGAGTTGGACCTGGGCAGAAGAACTTGTCTTGACTTTGGAAAACCAAGTTGGGTTTTTTTCAGATCCAGGTTCCTTCTAGCCAAGCTACAAAAGCTCAGAAGGCTTGGGTAAAAGGCTCAAGTTTTCACCATCTCTCATTTATGTCCTCATGGTGGCATGTCATCTCCATTAGTGCTGGTTGGGAAAAGAGATTTTCCCCACCAAAAATGTTGGGGTTTTGTTAACAAAAAACTCTGAAACTCTTTTTCGTTTTCCTAAGAAAACCTGAATACAAGTTTGCTGAAATATTTCTACAAAAAACATTTTTCAATGAAAATGCTTTATCATAAAAAAATAAAATAAAAGATCGACCAGCTCTGGTCTGCACTGCAGGCACATGTGTCTACCAGATGTTTATTGCCAATGTATAGCCATGCTAAAAAATCAGAGCTTGGTGCAAAGAACCTAGGCACTGAAGAGCTTGCCCAGCGGAACCCACCTGCCAAATGCATGGCCCAGACTCAGTGCTCGTTCCCGTGGAGTGTGAGCCGTTGCCTGGGTTAGAGATGAACCAAACCTTGGCTGATGGACTGTTCTTGGTAAGATCACTGAGCTAAGCTAAGCAATGTGAAACCAGGGCTTTGCAGAATCACTTTGCACAACTCTAGAAGTACTCTTCCCCTGCTCCCCGCCCCCACTTCTTGTTTAATATATTGGTTGCAATGAAGCAGACTGGGCAGAATATTGGATCTTAGTCATTAAGGAGTTAAACAATCTGACCAGCCAATTCTGCTTTGAGAACAGTAAGCCAGGTGGGGGAATGCCTGTAATGTGGCCAGATGTGGTTTCACCAAGCTGGTTGTGTTGGAGAATGAAAAGGGTTCAGGGGGTGGGTGAGAGGGGTAAGAGCCAGGTGTAGTTGTCTCCAAGTGTTACTAGAATGTGCTCAGAGGTTTTCTGAACCCAGAATCACTGGCAGCTCCAGCTCCAGGAAGAGAGGGGATGATTTGCCCATTGGGAACCAGTGGAGGGTCAGGAGTGCAAATTTGTGGTGCCAACCCCAAGTGCTAAAAAATCTTGAATTGGCCTGAAAAATCACAAATTAAACAAGTGAATGCGGGCTCTTGTTCTTTGCCTTCTGGGTCCTGGGCCTGGGGCATGTGGGTCACATGTCCAAGCTTTTCATCCCAACCAGCACTAGAATTTTTTAATGAAAGTCTGAGGTTCCCAGGCAGTCACGTAACTCTAGGAGCTGGGGCTTTAAGAACACCAACTATCATGTGACTCACAATGCAATCCTGTGTGCTGGCCACACTGCTATTTCTAATGGCACAATTTGATCAGAAATATCTGTGCTCAAAGCTTGGTCCTGATATTTTTTCCAGTGACTTTTTCCATGTTTGAGAGTTCTCCTCCTGTATTCCCACCTCCCAACCTGGAAACACTGGGCTATGGGGCATGGTCCATCTCTGGCACCTTCCTCAGATGAAGACTTCCGGGTGCACAAATGGCCTTTAAGTTATGGCCATTGCGAAACGAATTGGTGGGTACGGGACAAACAGCTAGACCTAGACGCCTTAGAGCCAATAAATGTCTTTGCAGCTTCACCAACATTTGCAGAGCAAAGGCAAGGAGGGGAGAGGGAGAAACCAAGGGAAGGATGTTGGAGAGTCACATGGGTGTGGATCAGCTGTGCATACTGAAGAATATTTGCTGGGGGGGAGGAGAGGAGTGTGAATATAACCCAGGGCAGAGTTGCCCTCTTTGCTATCCAGCAGTATTGTGTTCAACTTCTCATCTGAAACTTGCTCCATTAAAACAGAGGAGGAAATAAATGTGGACAGAGGGGAAAGTAAGATAATTTCTGGCTAGCACTCTAGTAGCAGAATCTAATTCAAAGGGGAGCAAAATGCCTGTCTGGGATTTACCGATGATCTCCTGTAGTCTGCTCTGGTGTCAGATGGGGGCTCCCTCACTCCGCTAGTTCATTTGGGATAAAGAGCGGAGCTGGAACAGGATTTGTGTCCACATGGAGCTGAGTGGCAGCTGCTGCCCCGGGGAGGGATGGAGCTTGGACTGGATCTCTCTCTGAATGTGTCCTGCTGTGGGCTCCCAGGGCTTGGCAGCACGATGTGGTCATGCCAGGGCGAGGCCAGGAAGGATCTCTTTTACACTGCGTTTTTAAATAGCCAGAAATTCCCTTAAGAGAGAGCAATTCATTTGAATCTCATCTCCATTTCATTTGAAGGCTGCACCATGCTGGGTTTCAGCCTTGTTACAATGTCTCCTGAGCAATACCTTTTATTTCTGCCGTGTTTAATATTCCATTCTGGAGCCTCGGTTGTCTGTGCTGTTGCTTTCCACTGAAAGCAGCTCTGAAACAATAAACCATTGCTGAGTTGCACCTGTTATTTCCAACATGTAACACACTGATTCACCTGATTTCCCCTCCCCCCATGCCCCCTGTGTATTTGTGTATCCTTCCCCATCTCTCGATGCTCCTGCATTTCCTCCATGCAATTTTTAAAGAGAACTGGGTTTGCGCTTGGTGTGCGGGGCTCAGTCATGCAAATCAGGCTTGCAGTACAAAAGACTTCTCTTGCCGGAGATGTCCCCAGTACTCGGCTTGCTCTGGATGAAGAAAAGGGGCTCTAGCAAGAAAATAAAGGAGCCAAACTTGAATGTAGTTATTGCTATTAATACTGAGTTATTGGCTTTTCCCTTGTCAGCCCACATCTCCTGGGGCAGAGGAACCTCTCCCTGTGGAGTCACTTCTACAGAAGCTGCCTGCCCCAGACTTTCTGATCCGAGGTAGCAGAGGGAAGGGCCGAGTTGGGGTTGAAGGATGTGCAATTTAAGTGCAATCTTTCTATGTGGAAAGAGCCGAGAATTGCTATTGCAGAATAGTTCCCCGGGTGAACCCTTAGGCTTGGTCTACACCGGAGATTTGTGTCGGTATAACTATGGCTTTCAGGAAAGCCATCAAACCGGCGGAGACAGTGCTGGGTTGACGGGAGGGCTGGTGCAAAATCACTAGGATGTTAATTTAAAGCGGAGCAGCTATTCCGCGCTAGCTCCCCACGTGGAGACACTTATGCTGCACTGAGAGTGCCTTTGTGCTGGTTAGTCTTCTCTGTGCTGGGGAAATGCCCCTTAAAGGGGTGGGATCCTAGAGGAAGCAGTGGAGCTGGGCAGTACTTGTGGTAGATGCCCTAGAGCCTGCGGTTTGGGGTCAAATCTTCTCCCTATCCTGTGGATCAGGGTGAGGATGTTTGGCAGCAACCCATGTCCCCTGCAGGGTGGCTGAGAGAGAGCTCTGGCTTTTCCTTGGGCTGGATCGCTCCCACCCCAGGGAGTGCATGTTAATGTGGCCTCCACTGAGAAGAAGCTTTTCAAGGATATTTGTTTGGAGGACTGTAGAGCAAACCCATCCAGGAAGGCACTGACTGAATCCCTGATAAAAAGGAAGAGGAACCTGTTTAAAAGAACAAACTCCCAGTGCTATTTGTAAGGTAAATTGCAATAGAAAATGGAGTGGTGGGAGGAGCAGATGAGGTGTGACTGTGCTGAGAACCAGAGTGCACATGGGCAGAGGCCTTTACATGAATTACCGTGTTAAGAAAGTGCCACTGACTGGCCAGAGTTGTAACAGGGACTGTGTGGCTAAGTCTCTTGGTGGCTCTCGTAAGAGAGCAAGGTGTGTTTACAGGTGTCAGGTGCCGGATCTGATGGCCTCTGGTCGTAAGAGCCCAAGGGCCCTTGTGCCTTGATGCTCTACTAGGGTCTGAGATGTGCTTCCCCCTCATGGGGGAGGGAAAATAGTCCCTTTGCTGTCTTGCTGTGGCACAGGAGCCACGGGCATGTGCTGCTCGCGACGAGCACGTGGAGGAAGTTTAGAGAAGAGCATTTCTACAGAGGATAGAGAACGACTTACACAAGCTTCAGTGCAACTAGACAACTTTTCAATCCATTTACCTAAGTGCCTGCCATTCCTGTTTCAAGGCAAGTGAAATAAATACCACACCAGGAAAGGTTAGTCAGTGTCATGGTATTATAAAGAAAAAAATATTTGAAAAGAAGCACTTGGTGCAGATTTGTTGGAGTTGTTGAGCCTTATTAATATTTGGTAGCATTTTTATTGTGCCCTATGTTTCAGCCATGAAACCTCTGTGAATTAGGTCAGAAAAACCTCCTGTGTAAAGGAAGAGTATTGGCTAGTGCTTGAAACAGAGACCTTGAGGTCATGACTTTGGGGCTGTATTTCTGATTCCCCCCCCCCATACTAATTCACTGCATGACTTTGGGTGAGTCGCTTACCCTCTCCATACCTGTACCGCAGTTCCTCTTGGTGTAAAGTGGGAGATACTGACCTTTTTCCTGAGGGCTGTGTTGTGCGAAATCCTTGGATGTAAGGTGCTAGCGAAGTGCAGTAGAACTGAGAGGAGGCATCTTCCTGCTAATGTTTTGGAACTTGCATAGTTTTCTGCTCCGTTTCTTGGGGCCCTTTCTCAAATGGTGCATTCAGTTGCTACAGGGAACACTATTTCCATGTGTGCAAGTTTAGAGAGGCAAAATAAATACTGTTCACTAGTGAGGGAGACCCCCCTGGGCTGGCCCACCCTGAAACCAGAAAGTAGAGGTGCCGATTTTCTCAGTTGTCATGTCATGGCTTCACTGGTGTTCAGGGATGTGGTGATACAGCATCAAGGTAGGGGTGTGTGTGTGGGAAGACCATCCTTTGTCCACATGACCTTAGGGGTTTTGTACCTGGCGGCTGTAGCTATGACACTGTGGTTTATTTGTTTTGTGTCTTGTGCCTTTACATTTCTTACAACTCCACATGAGCTAAAAGACAGCAGCCATTTTGTTCTCAGCTGCTCAGGCATGTTTCAAAGGAAAAATACACTGTTCTCCGTGGGGAAAGAGTTTTTGTCTTATGGCTTTCTGCCTCTCTTACTGTGAGGTAAAACACTCAGACTAAAACTAGATATAGCTGCTCTTTGTGTATTTGCCCTTCCAACTTTGGGACAGGTTGAATATCCCTATGTGGGCCCATCCTACCGCAGCCTACAGGGCAAGATCTTCTGTCAAGATTGTGAGGTCCAAAAACTAAATGGAACCAAGTTTAGAGAATTTTTTCTTGGCACCTCCAAAGAGATTGGATCCTCTCTTGCTGCTTGAATTAGAGAACCTATCCCAAGGCTCTGCAGATTCTAGTCTTTAGATTATGTGGGTTTCAGGAAGAACTGGACTGACCGTATCTGAGCCCATAGCAATGAGACTTGTGTGCTGCTAGTTTCTGGAGAAGCACAGATATTCAGCTCCCTCTGATAGCAGCAAGAAGTGGGTTGGGGAATTTTGACAGTGGCTGAAATTTGAAGTTTCATGCTAGTTATTGCTTTGCATCCACCAGGTCCTGTGACCTTGTTCCAGGCTGACTCTGATCACTTGGAGCTACCTCTGTCTGAAATCCCCATCTCATGCTGGAGGAAAGTTCTGCTGGAGGCTGTGAAAATTGGTGACACCACTGAAATTGCTCGTTGTCATTTAACGCAATGTCCATTTGATTTGACTCTCATATCTGTTTTTGTTTGCATTCTACTGTGCACTTCCCAGCATCATGTGCTAAGTGGTGTAGTAATAACTGTAAAAATTAACACAGCAGTGAATGCAAGCAGTTGTGGTGCTTCTATCTTCCCCTTCTACACTTTCCAAGCTGTGGCATTTTAACATTTTTATTCACAATGTTTTCTGTGTGTGTGTGTGTGTGTGTGTGTGTGTGTGTAACAGAGAGAGAAATCTATCTAGGCGGATACAAGAAGTTCTACTTGTACATTTGTGAGCTCTAACACACACTGGGAATTTCTCCTTTGTCTTCCTAATGTAATTAGAGTAGGCTGTAAAATAACAAGCAGCTAGGGTGGATTTTTCAGCAATGAGCAGTTGCATGTTGATTGCCCATTTTTCTAGTTCAGGGCATGGGGCCAAGTGAACATAAGAATGGCTGTACTGGGTCAGACCAATGGTCCATCTTAGCCCAGTATCTTGTATTTTTGGCAGGACAGGGACACCCAGAGCATAGGATTGTTTCTCTGCCAGTCCGGGCTAATAGCCATTAATGGACCTATTCTCCATGAGCTTGTCTAATTCTTTTTTTAACCTAGTTATACTCTTGGCCTTCACAGCATCAGCTGGCAATGAATTCTGCAGCTTGACTGTGTGTGTGTGTGTGTGTGTGTGTGTGTGTGTGTGTGTGTGTGTGTGTGTGAGGGAGAAATCTGCTGACCATTAGTAACATTGGGTGACCCCAGTTCATGTGTTAGGTGACACAGAGCAGAAAGCTTTGCGGACCTTTCATGTGAATTCAAGTAAAATAACTATGGTAGTCACATGAGTATAAGTCTTGTGTGTGTTGTGGTGTTAAAGGATTTGTTGGTGAGTGTTTGGGGAAAAGGCACAAACAGAAAACTGTCAGATCATGGGGGTGGGAGGGAGGGACTGGAGATCCTTCTACAAGTGGAGTTAATGAAATATTTTACAAGGGAGATTACCTAGAAACATATCTGCTCTGCATGTGTGTGATGGAGGTGTTCTCCCTGCAAGAGTTGAAGTAGGCCAGGTGGGCCCAATCAGCTAATTAAGCTGCAAGCAGAGGAGACTTAGGCTGGAGGCAGCTAATTAAGGACAGGCTCACCTGTGCAGGAACAGGCAGGTAGCTGGCTGCAGAGAGGGGACTGCTGCTTCTGCGGGAAGTAGGTGTCAGCCACTCCCTGAGGGTATGTCTACACTACGAAATTAAGTCGAATTTATAGAAGTCGGTTTTGTAGAAAGTGTTTTTATGCAGTCGAGTGTGTGTTCTAAGTAAATAAATGCTCTAAGTGCATGTAGTCGGCGGACTGTGTCCACAGTACCGAGGCAACAGTCGACTTCCGGAGCTTTGCACTGTGTGTAGCTATCCCACAGTTCCCGCAGTCTCCACCGCCCATTTGAATTCTGGGTAGACATCCCAGTGCCTGATGGGGGCTAAAACATTGTCGCGAGTGGTTCTGGGTACATATCGTCAGGCCCCCGTTCCCTCCCTCCCTCCCTCTGTAAAAACAAGGGCAGACAATCGTTTTGTGGCTTTTTTCTTGAGTTACCTGTGCAGACGCCATACCATGGCAAGCATGGAGTCCGCTCAGCTCACCATCACCGAATGTCTCCTGGATGCTGGCGGACATGGTACTGCATTGCTACACAGCAGCAGTTTATTGCCTTTTGGCAGCAGCCAGTGCAGTATGACTGGTAACCGTCGTCAACGTAGTCCTGGGTGCTCTTTTAACCGGGTGCCTGGGCAAACATGGGAGTGACTCAGCCAGGTCATTTCCCTTGTTTCGTCTCATGGTGATTGAGTCCTACCGGCAGTGCACTGTCTTTTAATCTGCAGCTAGCAGAAGACGATGGCCAGTAGTCATACTGCACCGTCTTCTACCGAGCACCCAGGAAGTGACAATGGCTAGCAGTCGTACTACACAGTCTGCTGCCAGCATGATGTATAAAGATAGATGAAGTGGCTCAAAACAAGAAATAGACCAGATTTGTGTTGTATTCATTTTCTCCTCCCTCCCTCTGTGAAATCAATGGCTAAACCCAGTTTTGAGTTCTATCCTTGAGGCGGCCATTCAGTTTCTCGCAAAGCCACCCCCTTTGTTGATTTTAATTCCCTGTAAGCCAACCCTGTAAGCCATGTTGTCAGTCGCTCCTCCCTCCGTCAGGCCAACAGCAGACAATCATTCTGCACCTTTTTTCTGTGCAGGCGCCATACCACAGCAAGCATGGAGCCTGTTCAGATCACTTTGGCAATTAGGAGCACATTAAACACCACACACATTATCCAGCAGTATATGCAGCACCAGAACCTGGCAAAGCGAAACCGGGCGAGTAGGCGACATCAGCGCGGTTACGAGAGTGATGAGGACATGGACACAGACTTCTCTCAAAGCACGGGCCCTGCCAATGTGGTCATCATGGTACTAAAGGGGCAGTTTCATGGGGTGGAATGCCGATTCTGGGCTCGGGAAATGAGCAGAGACTGGTGGGACCGCATAGTGTTGCAGGTCTGGGACGATTCCCAGTGGCTGCGAAACTTTCGCATGCATAAGGGCACTTTCATGGAATTTTGTGACTTGCTTTCCCCTGCCCTGAGGCGCAAGAATACCAAGATGAGAGCAGCCCTCACAGTTGAGATGCAAGTGTCAATAGCCCTGTGGGAGCCTGCAATGCCAGACAGCTACCGGTCAGTCGTGAATCAATTTGGAGTGGGCAAATCTACTGTGGGGGCTGCTGTGATGCAAGTAGCCAATGCAATCAAAGATCTGCTGATATCAAGGGTAGTGACCCTGGGAAATGTGCAGGTCATAGTAGATGGCTTTGCTGCAATGGGATTCCCTACCTGTGGTGGGGCCATAGACGGAACCCATATCCTATCTTGGCACCGGAGCACCAAGCCAGTGAGTACATAAACCACAAGGGGTACTTTTCAATAGTGCTGCAAGCACTGGTGGATCACAAGGGACATTTCACCAACATCAACGTGGGATGGCTGGGAAAGGTACATGACGCTCGCATCTTCAGGAACTCTGGTCTGTTTCAAAAGCTGCAGGAAGGGACTTTCTTCCCAGACCAGAAAATAACCATTAGAGATGTTGAAATGCCTGTAGTTATCCTTGGGGACCCAGCCTACCCCTTAATGCCACAGCTCATGAAGCCATACATAGGCAGCCTGGAGAGTAGTCAGGAGCTGTTCAACTACAGGCTGAGCAAGTGCAGAATGGTGGTAGAATGTGCATTTGGATGTTTAAAAGCGCGCTGGCGCAGTTTACTGACTCAGAGCTCAGTGAAACCAATCTTCCCACTGTTATGACTGCTTGCTGTGCGCTCCACAATATCAGTGAGAGTAAAGGGGAGACGTTTATGGCGGGGTGGGAGGTTGAGGCAAATCACTTGGCTGCTGGTTACGCACAGCCAGACACCAGGGCAGTTAGAAGAGCACAGGAGGGTGCGGTGCGCATCAGAGAAGCTTTGAAAACCAGTTTCATGACTGGCCAGGCTATGGTATGAAAGTTCTGTTTGTTTCTCCTTGATGAAATCCTCTGCCCCTTGTTTCACTCTACTTCCCTGTAAGCTAACCACCCTCCCCACCTCCCTTCGATCACCGCTTGCAGAGGCAATAAAGTCATTGTTGCTTCACATTCATGCATTCTTTATTAATTCATCACACAAATAGGGGGATAATTACCAAGGTAGCCCAGGAGGGATGGTGGAGGAGGGAAGGACAAGGCCACACAGCACTTTAAAAGTTTAAAACTTATTGAATGCCAGCCTTCTGTTACTTGGGCAATCCTCTGGGGTGGAGTGGCTGGGTGGCCGGAGGCCCCCACACCGCGTTCTTGGGCGTCTGGGTGAGGAGGCTATGGAACTTGGGGAGGAGGGCGGTTGGTTACACAGGGGCTGTAGGGGCAGTCTGTGCTCCTGCTGCCTTTCCTGCAGCTCAACCATACGCTGGAGCATATTAGTTTGATCCTCCAGCAGCCTAAGCATTGAATCCTGCCTCCTCTTGTCACGCTGCCGCCACCTTTCAGCTTCAGCCCTCTCTTCAGCCCACCACTTACTCTCTTCAGCCCGCCACCTCTCCTCCTGGTCATTTTGTGCTTTCCTGCACTCTGACATTGTCTGCCTCCACACATTCGTCTGTGCTCTGTCAGTGTGGGAGGACAGCATGAGCTCAGAGAACATTTCATCGCAAGTGCGTTTTTTTTTCGCCTTCTAATCTTCGCTAGCCTCTGGGAAGGAGAAGATCCTGTGATCCTTGAAACACATGCAGCTGGTGGAGAAAAAAAAAAAAGGGACAGTGGTATTTGAAAAGACACATTTTGTAGAACAATGGGTACACTCTTTCACAGTAAACCTTGCTGTTAACATTACATACATAGCACATGTGCTTTCGTTACAAGGTTGCATTTTGCCTCCCCCCCACCACGTGGCTAACAGCGGGGAACATTTCTGTTCAGCCACAGGCAAACAGCCCAGCAGGAACGGGCACCTCTGAATGTCCCCTTAAGAAAAGCACCCTCTTTCAACCAGGTGACCATGAATGATATCACTCTCCTGAGGATAACACAGAGAGATAAAGAATGGATGGTGTTTGAATGCCAGCAAACATACACTGCGATGCTTTGTTCTACAATGATTCCCGAGTATCTGCTACTGGCCTGGAGGGGTAAAGTGTCCTACCAAGGTGGATGGAATAAGGCTGCCCTCCCCAGAAACCTTTTGCAAAGGCTTTGGGAGTATACCCAGGAGAGCCACGAATGCCAGGGCAAATTAATCATTACACATGCTGGCTTTTAAACCTTTTATAGTATTTTAAAAGGTACACTCACCAGAGGTCCCTTCTCTGCCTGGCGGGTCTGGGAGGCAGCCTTGGGTGGGTTCGGGGGGTACTGGCTCCAGGTCCAGGGTGAGAAACAGTTCCTGGCTGTCGGGAAAACCGGTTTCTCCACTTGTTTGCTGTGAGCTATCTACAACCTCCTCCTCATCGTCTTCCTTGTCCCCAAAACCTGCTTCCATGTTGCCTCCATCTCCATTGAAAGAGCTGGAGCTCTTTTGCGATTTTGGGACTCCATCATGGTCACCTCTGCTGATGAGCTCTGCATGGTCACCTGCAGCTTGCCACACTGGCCAAACAGGAAATTGAAATTCAAAAGTTCGCAGGCCTTTTCCTGTCTACCTGGTCAGTGCATCTGAGTTGAGAGTGCTGTCCAGAGTGGTCACAATGGAGCACTATGGGATAGCTCCCGGAGGCCAATACCATCTAATTGCATCCACAGTACCCCAAATTCGACCCAGCAAAACCGATTTCAGTGCTAATCCCCTTGTCGGGGGTGGAGTAAGGAAATCTATTTTAAGAGCCCTTTAAGTCGAAAAAAAGGGCTTCGTCATGTGGACGGGTGCAGGGTTACATCGATTTAACGCTGCTAAATTCGACCTTAACGCCTAGTGTAGACCAGGGCATAGTGGAGGGAGCTGGAGGCTGGCAAACCCAAAGTGGGAGAAGCCAGATAAGTAGGGGGAAGCCCAGGGAAACAGTAGCAAGAGGTAGGACTATACAGGGGCTGTGTCTGCTCATTACAGGGTCCCTGGGCTGGAACCCAGTGTCG
This sequence comes from Dermochelys coriacea, assembly GCF_009764565.3. Lineage (NCBI taxonomy): Eukaryota > Metazoa > Chordata > Testudines > Dermochelyidae > Dermochelys > Dermochelys coriacea. Next base: position 17,574,129 of record NC_050089.1, on the reverse strand, counting down.
AGGGAGAGGGCAAGTGGGCAGTGCTAAGCCCCAGGATGGCCAGCAGGAGGTGCTGCTGCTGCTCACAGTGAGTGAACCCTGTGACCATGTGAAAAAGTAATCTGGCTTAATTACAATATCAACTCGTAAGGGTGGGTGAGGAGGAACTGTGTGTGCTATATCTGCCTGCATAGCTGCACAGCACCATCTTGTTTGGGAGCCCCTGGGTGCTACTGCAGTACAAACAAAGAATGATCAGAAGCCGAACGTGGGAGCTGGGAGAGCAGTGAGATGGTGCTATTCGGGGGAGTATTAACAAATCCTACAAACTAGAACGGAATCTTCTTGGAGGGTTGACATCTGATTCTGCCTCTCCCAGCCTCGGCATACTGCCTGTCTTTGCATTTCTTTTGGGGTTGGGCCTGGACATGCAGAAATGCCCATTAATAGTCTAGCCTGCTCTGGGAGGAGGTGCAGTATGAGTGTGTTGTGGGAAACCCTGGAGGCATGAGCACTGCAGAGTCTAAGGGGTTTGCAGAAAGGTTGGGTGCTGCACAAGGTCCAATCCAAATCTCTGGCAGTTTTGCCTGTGGTTGGTTATTGCCCTGACTCTGCAATCCAACTGCAGCAGGAAGAGCTCAGAGTTGAGGGGTCCTGGCAGAGCTGTGTGTGACGGGAAAGGGCCAGGATGGTAGAAATGAGGATGTAAATACAGCTGGAAGAGAAGAGCTTTAATTTGCTTGTTTTTAGTAGACTCTGGATGCCTTCACTAAGGGCCCCACATGCGTATATCTGTCCGTATGATTCGGTCCCCTCCTGCCCCTTAAACTTGGGCTCCGTCTATAGTCACTGGGGATTTCCTGTGTGTCCAGAGGCTAGCTGCCCTGCATGCAGCACGACTTAGAGTAGGGGACCTTTCATGCCCTGCCCCCACCTTCCTCCGCCTCTTCCCTTAGAAGCAGGTGACTTTCAACTCTTGAATAAGTTGTGTGTGTCCAGCACCCAGCCCAATGGGATCCTGGCCCAGGACTAGGGGTCCTTGGTGCTGTGGTACTATAGACAATATAAGAGTTTGTGGCGAAGTCCCAAGGATGCCAAGAACATGTATTATGCACAGATCGAGCAAATCCATAAAATGAAAGAAACCATCTGGGTTACGCCTTGACCAACAGCGCAGAAGCCAGTTGAGTGGGTACCAACTGGGTTAGTTATATCACAGACGGAAAACCTGTCACTTCTGGAGCGTCCATCTTGTCCCTTCACCTCTGCCCAGACAGTGTATTGGGTGTCTTCCCTTACTTTTTATTTTAATTATTTTTGCCCTGACTCCTCCTCCTGCCACAGCAGATGGGGCCTGGATTTGAACTGGTGGACCTGAAGACCGCAAGGATCCATGGCTTGTCTTCAGACTCCAGAGCTATCCAGCATCGCTTTCCGGTGGGCACGTTTTAAACCTCACGGAACCAAACCAGCAGATTGCAGCATGTACCAGTCCCTGCAGCTCCCCTGGAGTCTGTATCTGCGGAGTAGTGAGCAACGAAAGGGGCCAGGGGAATCTCCTCTTTCTTTGAATCTGCTAGGCAAACTTCCTGTGACTTGCTCCGTTACATGATGTGTGTGTCTGTGGCCTGCTATCAGGGCTCTCCAGCCAATGCGATTCTGTCCCAACGGAGCTTCCCTGGTTCATTATTTAGTCAATAAAATAAAGAGACAGACAAAGCACAAAGTGGCACTGGTGGCGGAACGAGGACATTTCCTTGGCACGTGTTCTGCCTGCATGCACAATTTGGTGGGATGGAGCCCCTCGGAGTGGTGCCACTGTGGACCGGGAAGTGATCTGCCAGGTGGGGAAGTGAGGTGTAGGGTGGATGGAGCCAAGCCATTCTCCTGGCCGCTGGCAAAGCACTCAGCGCTCTGCCGGATGTGGGGAAAGACACGGTTTTGGTTGTTAACATTGTGTCCAACCCCATCTGTGTCCTAAAGTGCTGACTTTCCACTGAAATCTGCAGGGGCCCCACATGTGGTTTGAGAGCAGTGAAAGGTTAAACTCTGATCTGTGCTCTTGAGTTGGCAGGATTTCTGAGTGGCAGGCAAAGGAGTGTAGCTAATCCGAGAGGGGTGTGGGTATGAATACATACACTCCTGTAGCCTTTTTGGTCATGGAATCTCGGGGAGACATTCAGAAACATCAGTTGATTAAAATCTCACGCCATGCTTGTGTGGGGTGAATTAAACCATGCGCCCTGCTCTACAGATGTGGAGGTGCAGAAGTGAGTGGTAATTTGCCCAGGGTGTCTCAGGCACGTAGAGAACTCCCTTCCCCAACTACTAACCTGCAACCCCTCCAGTACCTTCCCTCTTGTATGTCATGAGTTTCTACTCTCTCAGCAGCACAAAGTATTTGCTTGTAATGAAGAAATTTGAGGAACAAGTTTCCTGCACGTGCAAAAGCCTTTCATTCCTGCCCTGGACATCCTTTCACTCCTGCCTTTGCAATAATGTAGAAAACTGATATCCTATTGATCCCTTCCCCCCTGTTTTGCATACAGGGGCAGCTTTGCTGCAGGCTGAGCCTTTATAAAAAATATTGTATTGATTTCCCTGCCTAAGCCAGTCTATTAACAATTGATGTGTATTGTTGTGTTTAGATGTCTTCCCTAGCCGTGCCTGGAGGGGAAGCGGTCATTAAAACGTTAACCCTCAGACATATGGCAACTGCTTTTCCAAGAATGTGTGGAACACATGAAGGCCGTTGATAAGGCATCTGGAGTGGGTTTCGTATGCGTGTCCCTGGGTCTTACACCTTTATTTACCTTGTAAGGTGTCCAAGCCCTTGGATTGAGATTTCATCTTGAACTGTGACTTGCATTGTTTTCTTGGGCTTGTCTGCAATCTTTGTTCTAAAGCCATGCCCATTCTCGTTCTGTGCAGATATAGTTAGAAACTCGTTTGATATAAAGTGCTGCAAACTTCCAGGACACTTTACAAATCAAGGCATGTTCCCTGCCACAAAAAGCATACAATCCCTCCATGTAATTCTATAAATACAGATAGTCACCCTCGGTGCCGTAGCTGATCTTGGATTGTCTCTGTATGGCATTGTGCCCGTGTCTCTGTTGGTCCTCATTCACCTGCATCGTTTCCTTTATTTAATAGCAAAACAACCCTCCAAGCCACTCACTGCTGGGAGATTATTACTGACCTCTTCAGGTAAAGTCACTCTGCCTTTTGGCCTGATTCCATAGACGGGTAGCATCACACAAGCGTTACTAGGGTATAATCAGATATCCTAGCCTGGCCCATTGTTTAAATGAGCTATAGATATGGCATACCATACATGCATCACGCACACTCACTCACAGGTGTCAGCAATTAATTTCATAGTACTCGCTGTGATCTTCCCCAGTGGAATTCCAGCGTGACGTGTCCCGCAGTATCTAGCGATTCTGTGTGGAGGTACAATACCACCGCATCTTGGTCTTTTGGCTCAGACCAGTTGCACTGTATTATGTTGGCTATGTGGGGATTCCACCCTGCTCAGGCAAGGATTGGAATAGAATCTTCTTCCTCTGGTGAGTTCGATGCTGGCGGCAGTAACCGTGACTTCATTCCCGCTGTGTGGGTGCGAGCCGCTTGCTAGAAGCCTGGCTGCTGGTTTCCATGTTAAAGGGGTGGAGGGTAAAGAGTCTTGGTGTTGCACTAGAAGAAGCTTGTGAAACTCATTGGTGACATCTTTATGTCAGTCTGGCAGCCACCCAGAGCTGTGAAGGGAACGCCTCTTAGCAGCAAATGAGTTAGAAATGGTGGTGAAGTGCCTGTTAAATACAGAATGGACAACAGTCGTTTTAACTCCACCTCAGCTTGAGTCTCTTGCATACCTTCATTTGGTTCTTTAGGGTGCAGAGCGGGAGTGGCATGGTGGGAATTGGGCAGTGGCACCTTGTTCTCATTTTCCAGAGAGTTTAGACCTAGAGGCATCTTGCTGTTCTCACTGGTCAGCAATTTTTCTCATGACTGGGGACGCAGTATGGGAGCCCCCCCAGCCTGGCTTTGGGAACAACAAGCAAAAGGCGGAGCTCGCCCTTCTGTAGGGGCCTGGCAGAACTAGAGTGCTTTTCATCTGGGGCACTCAAAGTAGCTTGTAAAGCTTTTAAACCTCGTAGTTCTCTTGCAAGGGAGAGATCGTCTTTGTTTACTGCGGGGCAAACAGTGTCAAAGGGGGGAAGTGACCTGGCCATGGGTGCACAGGAATCAGTGCATGGGAGAGGCTTTGCACCCATGGAATTAAAGTTGTATTAAAATCCTTTACAGGTGGCAATCTCAGTTCTGTTTGCGGAGGGCCCATTCAATGGATTTCATTGGACTTGGCTCAGTCCTTCCAGTTGCATGTCCTCTGTGGTTCTTGGCTCTTTCCTCTCCTACCAAGCTCTGCACTTTTTATTTGAGTAGATCTCTCTGATTTTTCTCCCCACCAGCTGCCAAAAAGGCACCCCTTTTTTCCCCCCTAATGACCGTGATATGGCAACTGTTACCAAATGCAAGAGACCTATTTGGAGATGATTTGTTGTCATCTATAGCAGATTTAACCAAATGCCTCTGCCTTCATCATCTTGGCGAGGGAGTGTCTTATTGGGCTGATTTCCTCCGAGATGTGAATGGCTGGATTTTCCCCTTTCAATAAAATATTTATGAAACAACAGTGAAACACGATGAATTACAGCTAATGCTGCTGTGTGATGGAGATAAAGCCCTAATTGTTTGGACAGCATAAATCTACACCAACAGCCTGATGGAAAATAAAGCAATTTAAATCTATTTGCTGTGTCTCCTGGGCTGTGTGACCAATCATGAATTTATATCCTGGGCATGGTTAAAGCAGGTCACTTTGATGTCTCTTGATGTGCTGTTGCAGAGCCTTACTTGGCCTATGTTTCAGGAGAGCCGTGTTTTTAATTTATTCATTTCTGGCAGAGGTTAGCACCTCCATGTTGTCTGTCTTGTAAGTTTGCTATTATTATTATTTATTCTACAGCTAGGATTGTCCTAACATAAACGGACCAATCCAGTTCACTCCAATGCATGCTGTGAAATCCACTGGGTCTTCATTATTCTGTAATGAACTGGCTCTATCTCCCCAGAGGTACACAGAGATTCTACATTGCATGCGCGTCTCTCTCTCTCTCTCTCTCTCTCTCACAGACATGGACTCTGGTTCAAGGTCCCCTTCCTTAGGAAGAAAATCTGCCATTTAGGAAACATGAGGCAAGAATACGGGTTCAAAAATGTTGTTTCATCGAGCCCCCCCGCACACTCAACTGTCTACAGATGTGTTATAGGGCCCCTTGCATTCCCAAAAATCCTAAAGCATTTTCCAGCCTAGACTCCCACTGAAATGCAGCTGCCCCTGGGGTGGAATATGCCAACTACATGCACTTCAAGCAGCAAAGTGCTGGGGATGGTGCCGATGAGGTTAGGGGGCCTATGGGTTCCTTAACTTGCATGCAGAGCAGATGGGGCCACTATTCTTAGTGACAGCTCCTCAAGGTGTAATATTCTCCAGCCTTCCTATGCTGGGAATGCTGGGCACTCGGTGTGCTGGTGGTCCCAGTGCTCCCCCACTGTTTGTCCCTCCTGCTCGGGGGTGGTTTGAGGATCTGCCAGTTCCCCGAAGGAAGGGATTGAGTGGCCGTTTTAGCCTTGTTGGGATGCGAGATGAATGGACTGAGCTGGAGCTGTCACAGCTCCGCATGGGGCACATCTGAACAGGTGACAGACTGTACATTTTTATATTTGTTGTTTGTTTTTGTTTAATTAATTGATCTATTAAACCCAGTCAGACCCTGACCTCCTTTTATAGCCACTATAAATCCACTCACGCTGTTTGGAGGAACCCATGGCTTTGGGGATGGGGAGTGGGGCGTGGGGCTTTCCTCATGGACCAAAACACTTTGCTGTTTTTCTCTCACACACCTTGGTCAAACAGACATGTCTGGTGCAGCATAAGGCAATGGCCAGTTCATCAGGGTTCCTGAAACTAGAATGCAAGGGTTGGTTTCCATGTTGATTCAGACCAGTTCTGGGTTTGGCTTTTAGAGGCGAAGGAAGACAAATCTCTGAGTGCCACTTGCAAAACAAAGAGCCACTTTCAGCTTCTTGGGAACTTGCCTGGAGTCAGTCCAGCCCTTGGCAGGGAAGGTTAAGGCCCCGTCTATGTAATGGGTTGCACCACTTTATTTAAACAAGGATTTTAGTTAGATTTGATTAAATGGGTGTGAATCCCTGTGTGGGCACTTGTAAGTCGATTTAACACTGGCTTGTGCTGATTTAGGAGCATCCACATGGGTTTGCACCAGCTTCAAAACATGCTCACAGTAGAGACGAGACCTGAGTCTCCTCCCCCACCCGTGGATGCTGGAGCTCCCCACACCCCTTCTCTTGTACACAAGTGACGTCTCTCTTCCTGACTTGCTCTGTTGTGCTTGGCGGCGCGTGAGTCTGGCGAGTGTGACAGGCAGGATCTCTCTGATCTGAGGGGTTGGGGCATAGGGATTTCATAGTCATCTTGTTGCATTTGTTTTAAAATAAACCCTCCACCCCCAGACGTGGGCACTTCCAGGCCAGAGACCAGGAGATGAGTGAGAAGAGTGGCGTGACACATCCCACATAACCAGGTTGGAAGAAAACTCTGAGCCCCCTGCCTTTTTCTAGCCCTCTTCCCTGGATCTCAAAGTGCTCTGCAGACAGGAATTCACCCTCGTGAGCCCCCGTGCAGATCCACGGCAGTGCCTGTGGGGCTGTGTGTGCCCATCTATTGCTGTTGCCTAATTGCTGTGGCCGTGAGCAGGCTCCCTAAAGCTTTTTGATTGATTAATTGTAGCGTGTTGCTCTGGTCCTGCCCCCAGGCAACAGAGCTACCTCCCTATCCTAGTGGTTCACACTGTGCCTTCCTATTTGCCACCATCGCTGTGTCGATTTCAGCTTCCTTTGTGCTCCCAGGCAACTGCGTTTGGAGGCCTGTGTTTTAATGGTGATCACAGAGAAACGTGATTCGTTGTTAGAACAAAGTTAGAAGCCCCCCACCTCCCTCCATCACCACTGTCCCCTGCTTCCCGTCTGCAATACTGAGTCTTCCATCTCCTAATTCTGGCGAGTTTCCACAGATCTCTACCCTGCTCTCTATTTTAGTCTCCCTCCCAATGGCTAGGCTGAGGAAGGATGTTCTCAGTGCACTGAAGGTTATCTTTGTGGGTTGCCAGTTGAAAGCAAGCTGCATGGAGACCAGCAGATGTGCGTGCTGTGATTAGACCCAGGGAATTGTTAACCAAGACGTGAGACACCTATAAAGATAATGGACCTTCCTGAACTGTGTGGCTGAGCCACTTGGGGGCCAAGCTTTCTAGAGTAATCCGCTGTGATACTTCCCTTTGCTTGCTCCCCTAAACCGTGTTGGGCTCTTCTCTGATGGATCGTTGTTTGGCAAATCACATGTGGAGAGTCTGCAACCAAGACTTGGGGCCTCGCTAGGCTATGAATCTTAGGCCACGTCTACACCAGAGCCAGAGCGATACGTGCCAGGTCAGGCAGACATACGGGCACCAGCTCTGATCAAGCTCGATAGCTAAAGCCAGAGATGAGCTGGATGGCTCAAGCAGCGTGACAGACTAGCCATCCAAGTATGATCCCATCGGAGACTCAGGGCGGACACTCAGGACGGATTGCAGGGCCATGGCGACTTTTCGCTTTTTTACTTGACCAGAGCCAGTGCGGGTAGAATCATAGAATCATAGAATATCAGGGTTGGAAGGGACCCCAGAAGGTCATCTAGTCCAACCCCCTGCTCAAAGCAGGACCAAGTCCCAGTTAAATCATCCTAGCCAGGGCTTTGTCAAGCCTGACCTTAAAAACCTCTAAGGAAGGAGATTCTACCACCTCCCTAGGTAACGCATTCCAGTGTTTCACCACCCTCTTAGTGAAAAAGTTTTTCCTAATATCCAATCTAAACCTCCCCCATTGCAACTTGAGACCATTACTCCTCGTTCTGTCATCTGCTACCATTGAGAACAGTCTAGAGCCATCCTCTTTGAAACCCCCTTTCAGGTAGTTGAAAGCAGCTATCAAATCCCCCCTCATTCTTCTCTTCTGCAGACTAAACAATCCCAGCTCCCTCAGCCTCTCCTCATAAGTCATGTGCTCTAGACCCCTAATCATTTTTGTTGCCCTTCGCTGTACTCTTTCCAATTTATCCACATCCTTCTTGTAGTGTGGGGCCCAAAACTGGACACAGTACTCCAGATGAGGCCTCACCAGTGTCGAATAGAGGGGAACGATCACGTCCCTCGATCTGCTCGCTATGCCCCTACTTATACATCCCAAAATGCCATTGGCCTTCTTGGCAACAAGGGCACACTGCTGACTCATATCCAGCTTCTCGTCCACTGTCACCCCTAGGTCCTTTTCCGCAGAACTGCTGCCGAGCCATTCGGTCCCTAGTCTGTAGCGGTGCATTGGATTCTTCCATCCTAAGTGCAGGACCCTGCACTTATCCTTATTGAACCTCATTAGATTTCTTTTGGCCCAATCTTCCAATTTGTCTAGGTCCTTCTGTATCCTATCCCTCCCCTCCAGCGTATCTACCACTCCTCCCAGTTTAGTATCATCCGCAAATTTGCTGAGAGTGCAATCCACACCATCCTCCAGATCATTTATGAAGATATTGAACAAAACGGGCCCCAGGACCGACCCCGGGGCACTCCACTTGACACCGGCTGCCAACTAGACATGGAGCCATTGATCACTACTCGTTGAGCCCGACAATCTAGCCAGCTTTCTACCCACCTTATAGTGCATTCATCCAGCCCATACTTCCTTAACTTGCTGACAAGAATGCTGTGGGAGACCGTGTCAAAAGCTTTGCTAAAGTCAAGAAACAATACATCCACTGCTTTCCCTTCATCCACAGAACCAGTAATCTCATCATAAAAGGCGATTAGATTAGTCAGGCATGACCTTCCCTTGGTGAATCCATGCTGACTGTTCCTGATCACTTTCCTCTCCTCTAAGTGCTTCAGGATTGATTCTTTGAGGACCTGCTCCATGATTTTTCCAGGGACTGAGGTGAGGCTGACCGGCCTGTAGTTCCCAGGATCCTCCTTCTTCCCTTTTTTAAAGATGGGCACTACATTAGCCTTTTTCCAGTCATCCGGGACTTCCCCCGTTCGCCACGAGTTTTCAAAGATAATGGCCAAGGGCTCTGCAATCACAGCCGCCAATTCCCTCAGCACTCTCGGATGCAATTCGTCCGGCCCCATGGACTTGTGCACGTCCAGCTTTTCTAAATAGTCCCTAACCACCTCTATCTCTACAGAGGGCTGGCCATCTCTTCCCCATTTTGTGATGCCCAGCACAGCAGTCTGGGAGCTGACCTTGTTAGTGAAAACAGAGGCAAAAAAAGCATTGAGTACATTAGCTTTTTCCACATCCTCTGTCACTAGCTTGCCTCCCTCATTCAGTAAGGGGCCCACACTTTCCTTGGCTTTCTTCTTGTTGCCAACATACCTGAAGAAACCCTTCTTGTTACTCTTGACATCTCTTGCTAGCTGCAGCTCCAGGTGCGATTTGGCCCTCCTGATATCTTTCCTACATGCCCGAGCAATATTTTTATACTCTTCCCTGGTCATATGTCCAACCTTCCACTTCTTGTAAGCTTCTTTTTTATGTTTAAGATCCGCTAGGATTTCACCATTAAGCCAAGCTGGTCGCCTGCCATATTTACTATTCTTTCGACTCATCGGGATGGTTTGTCCCTGTAACCTCAACAGGGATTCCTTGAAATACAGCCAGCTCTCCTGGACTCCCTTCCCTTTCATGTTAGTCCCCCAGGGGATCCTGGCCATCTGTTCCCTGAGGGAATCAAAGTCTGCTTTCCTGAAGTCCAGGGTCCGTATCCTGCTGCTTACCTTTCTTCCCTGCGTCAGGATCCTGAACTCAACCAACTCATGGTCACTGCCTCCCAGATTCCCATCCACTTTTGCTTCCCCCACTAATTCTACCCGGTTTGTGAGCAGCAGGTCAAGAAAAGCGCTCCCCCTAGTTGGCTCCCCTAGCACTTGCACCAGGAAATTGTCCCCTACGCTTTCCAAAAACTTCCTGGATTGTCTATGCACCGCTGTATTGCTCTCCCAGCAGATATCAGGAAAATTAAAGTCACCCATGAGAATCAGGGCATGCGATCTAGTAGCTTCCGTGAGTTGCCGGAAGAAAGCCTCATCCACCTCATCCCCCTGGTCCGGTGGTCTATAGCAGACTCCCACCATGACATCACTCTTGTTGCACACACTTCTAAACTTAATCCAGAGACACTCAGGTTTTTCCACAGTTTCGTACCGGAGCTCTGAGCAGTCATACTGCTCCCTTACATACAGTGCTACTCCCCCACCTTTTCTGCCCTGCCTGTCCTTCCTGAACAGTTTATAACCATCCATGACTGTACTCCAGTCATGTGAGTTATCCCACCAAGTCTCTGTTATTCCAATCACGTCATAATTCCTTGACATCACCAGGACCTCCAGTTCTCCCTGCTATGGGTATGTGTGTCTGAGCTGGAAATTACATCTCCAGCTCCAGTGTAGAGAGGAAGCATAAAATCTAAGCAGACAAGACAAAAGGGGGGTTGATTTAGTTGGGGATTGGTCCCGCTTTGAGCAGGGGGTTGGACTACATGACCTCCTGAGGTCCCTTCCAACCCTGATATTCTATGATTCTATGATGGGGAGAGGAAATAGGGGCACTTAAAGGATTTGACCGAGGGGACGCAGCAGGTCAGTGGCAGAGCTGGGAGTAGAACCTGTCTCTCTTGATTCCTACTCTGATGTCTTGTCTGCTAGCCCATGCTTGTTTCCCGGCAGCAGGGTTCCCGAGCTCTGGCTGCCGTGGCATTGAGCACAAAGTGTGGAATGCGAGAGGCACAGTGAGGTGGAGCAGGATGAAAAGGAGTAACAGGAAACACAGGCTATCGGAGAGGGCGGGAAATCATGATGGCATGAGCTGTTAGCCTAGGCCATAGTCTTCCTTTGGGCCAGGAGCATGTCCCACAGCTGGGGATGCTTTAAAACTAGCCTGGACAGAGCATAGGAGGAGAAAAGGCTGCTGGGAATGATCTTGCCTGGGTCAAGGGACAGCGTGGGTATAGTATTGTCTGTAGGAGGCTGTGCTCTGTGCACTGGCACATTTTGAAGGCAGGTGAGTCCCCCCCACCTGCAGCTGAGAGGCAGCTGCTATTTTGTGTTTCAGGTGAGTGGGGACTGTTATGCCTCATGTTCTACCGTTGCGGTGTCTCTGAGTCCAGAGCTGTGTTTGCTGTGCTCTATTCCTTAATCTGAAAGAGCGAGCCAGGCTGGAAAACCCAGCTGGGATTTGGAAAAGGAACCAAGGGAGTGAGGTGCTCAGAAGCACCCAAGTGACTTGGGAGCACAAGTCCCAGTGACTGTTGATGGGCGTAGAGTGCCTGAGCACCTTTGAAAATTACAGCCTTCTCTGTTTGGGCGAAACAGAACCGGGTAGAATAGGCTGTTGCTGATTTCAAGGGCTTTAAATGGAGCCCGAGGAGCTTGCCAGTTCTCCTCCCATAAGGGCAGTAGGAAGAGTTTGGAATTGCAGGGTTTTAATATTGTAATAAATGTCCATCCCTGTTTTTAAAAAAAGTCAAAAGCAGGTGAACATGCCCCGTCCCAGCAATGCTCACTGCTTTTCTCTCTAAAGATAACCGGCCCGCAGTAAACCCTCCTTAACTCCCGCCCTGCACGGTATTGTTCAGAGTAACCCATGGCTTTTCAGGCTGGTTCTGTAATCCTTCCCCACCTCCCTCGCCCTGCACCAGCATTTTCAAGCTGCACCATTGCCTTCAGAGAGACAGGTGTTTTTTCCTTCTAAATGTAGAAATTCAGCAGCTACTACAGTAACTATTAGCAGTTTATCTGCTTTCCAGTTTAAATCAATGAGAACAAAATCTATTTTGCTGAAATCTGGAGGAAAAGCATCCCTCCGCATCCCCAAAAGAATAAAGATTTCTTCCTCTGAATCCAACCTATTACTTTAATACTTCTACCAAAAAGAAGGGGGTTTTGGAGATGAGAGGAATTGTGGAGAGTGGCTACTAGTGAATTGGGGGTCAGCTAGCAGGAATCATCCACTTGTAATGTTCCCACAGAAGCTTTTATGCCCTGCATAACAAATATATTTCTATTTCAATGTAAAGGGGAAAATACGTGTATTATCAGGGAGATAAAAAAGTGCAGCATTTTATGGCTTCTAATCCTATGGCTGGGTTTTTTTTTAAAAACCACTAAAAGCATATGCATTAAAGCAATTTTCCTGAGTAATATAGCGAGAGGTCTACAAAAGCTCTGCAACATTTGATAATAGTTGCCGTCTTCGGCTGAAGATAATGATGTTAACAATTGTAATGGGAGTAATGAGTGGAGATTTAAAAAGCAGCTTTTGTTTAATTTTTTTGTAATGGAAATGAGTTTGGGAATGAAGGAGGAGAGCAGAAAATAATGAAAACTTCATTTGAAATGAATCTTAATCCTCACAGCCAACTGGCAGAGGAGGATGGGTGCAGCCTTTCTGAGCTGAAAGAGGAGGCATTATTTTATTTCACAGTCTCAGGAAGGGAACTTTTCGTGGCGGTAGGGAGTGTCACAGGAGGGGTGAAGCTTATTCTTCCTTTCTCGAGTTTGTCTTACAGGCGTGCAGAGATTGAACCACCTGTGACCCAGGGTAACTGGAAGTTTCAAGGGTTTCTAGTCATCTTCAGTGATGACCATTTAAAAATTCAAACCCCCTTTTGTCCACAGTTACCAAACTTTCTGCATACGCTGAACAGGAAATATCTCTGGCATTGGAGTTTGTGCCCTTGCGTCACTTTTTATTTTTGTTTTGAGTATTCTGCAGATACCTCACTCTTCTAAGGCACCTTCTAGTAACTTACACTACGTTATCCCTCTTAACAGCCGTGCCAGGCAGGAGCTATGACCCCATTTTCCAGATGGGGAAACAGGCAAAGATTTGGTGACTTGCCCAAGGTCACATAATAGAGCTGGTGACAGAGTTGAGAGCAGAATCCCTGTCCCTGCACTCCCAGCCTTAACCACACAATTCCACATTTTCTTTCTCTTTCTCTCCTCCACTAAATGAAACGTGGGCATGAGCTTGTCCAGAAAAGGGGACACTGGGAGAGATTGGGTGTAAATGTCCATCATCCTGGATCTTTCACTCCAGCTCGTTCACTCTGCTCTGACACTCTTCCCTCCCCCCCCTCAGAAATCTTCCAATTTAAGTCCTGTCCCATTCTTCCAGGGAATAGGCTGCAGCTATACCATGGCACCTGCCCAGAAAGAAGCTTGTTGTTTCTCCCATCTTTATTTTCTGTGGCAATGGCAAATGTGGTGACTGGCTCTGGGCAATGGCAGCAGTGGGTATCTCTGCTCAGTGCATTTGCTTTTCCCCTGATGTATGTGAAGTGTGTAGGGCATAGCTTTGCATGATGTGGGCAATTGCTGCTCTGCTTTTTGATGACCCTAAGTCAGCTACATGGTGGACTGAAGGCAGTGTAAGCTCTTCCTTGAAGTGCATCTCATTTAAGGGGGAAAAAAACAAAACAGCAAGAGGACCAAAAAGTGCCACCATGGCTAAACGACAGACCAAAAGACGCCATTGGAGACAAAAAGACATCTTTTTAAAAACTGGAAATCAAATCATATGTGGAAAATAAAAAGGAGCATTAACTCTGGCACATCAAGTATAAAAGTATAATTAGGCAGGCCAAAAAGGAATTAGAAGAGCAACCAGCAAAAGACAGACCAAGAGCAATTAACCCCCCCCCCCCCCAAACATCAGACACAGGAAGACTGCCAAACAATCAGTGGGCCAATGGAGCTAAAGGAGCACTATGAGAAGATAAGGCTGTTGCAGAGAAGCTAAATGAATTATTTGCGTCAGCCTTTACTGCAGAGGACATGAGGGAGATTCCCACACGTGAGCCATTCTTTTTAGGTGACAGATCTGAGGAATTGTCCCAGGTTGAGGTGCCAGTAGAGAAGGTTTTGGAACAAATAGATAAATTAAACTGTAGTATCTCACCTGAGTTCTGAAGGAACTCAAATATGAAATTGCAGAATTAACAACTGTGGTACGTAACCTATTGCTTAAATCAGTCTCTGTACCAGATGACTGGAGGATAGCTAACGTGATGCCAATTTTTAAAAAGGCTCCAGAGGCGATCCTAGCCATTACAGGCCTGTAAGCCTGACTGCAGTACCACATAAATTGTTCTTTATTATAGTTTCATGCAGACTTATCAGACCACTAGATGAACGTGATATGTTGAGGGAAGAGTCGAGATGGCTTTCGTCAAGGGAAATCATGCCTCACCAATCGCTTGGAATTGAGGGGGTCAGCAAATGTGAACAAGGGTGATCCAGTTGATGCAGTGTACTTGGACTTTCAGAAAGCCTTTGGCAAAGTCCCTTGCTCAAAACTCTTAAGGAAAGTAAGCAGTCATGGGATAAGAGGGAAAGTCATCTCCTGGATCAGCAACTGGTTAAAAGATAGGAAACAGAGGGTAGGAATAAATGATCCATTTTCCCAATGGAGAGAGGTAGCTAGAGAGTGTTTGCACAGAGTTCTCTCTGCCTTGCTGCTGAAGGGACACATCCCAGCATTCCCCTTCTCCACACACACTAGGTTTTGGTCATTACTGGATGATGCAGGACTATCTCATTCCTTCGGTGTCTGGTGGGGAAACCAGTGTATCCTGTAGCGGTTCGTGGGCGGGTTCATGCTGGACAGCAAGAGGCTAATGCAAGCAATTTTATGATGAGCTGAAGCAAATGGCTGGTCCCCAATTTTGCAATCAACAGGAGTGAATTTGGTTTTAGATTGACTCCCAGGCCTGAGTGATAGGTGCTGGGTTGGCAAATAAGCACTTTTGTGGCGCTGACTGACTTCTGTGCATATGTTTTAGCTGAGTGTCACCAGGAGCAGAAAATTCAGGTCTGTCAGTTCACTGTCATGTTCCCTGCTATTGGATGTTAAACTCCTAACCCCTGACCAAGAAATGCATTGCAGGCTGTAGAAAACAGGAGCAAAAGAATTGAGCACCACTTCCCCATCTCATTATTCCACGCACAAAGCAAAAGGGGAGAGGAGAACGGAGATAGTACAAGGAAAACCTGAGCCAGCTACTGCGGTGTGGAAAGGGCAGCTCTCAGCAAGATGAGCTGGTCGCACAGTCGCTGACATGGAGGCCAATATAGCGCACCCCCCTAGTGTGGACACCGTTGTGCCAGTGTCGGGGGCGATATATTGGTATAGCTATTCCTGTAAGGGAAGAGGAATGATTATATTGGTGTGTGTCACCTTTACACTGGCACAACTGCTTCACACTAGGGCTATTACTGGTAAAACTATTCAGGTAAAAAAGTCACACGCCCAACAGACCCAGTTATACTGTGAAACTCCCCAGGATAGACTGGGCTGCAGTTGTAACGAGCTGAGAAAGCCTCTCCAGATTCCAGACCACAGCTTAAATTGGCCCAGCTGAACGTGGGGGTGCCCTTGAGAATCTGTCCTAGGTATCCCACTGAGACTGGGGCTTTGGGTGGTGAAGGAGGGATGGGTGAATGCTCACACAGTGCAAGCATGATCCAGAAAGCTGTGTACTTCCCTCTAGTCTGTGCCTTGAAATAGGAAATCCCAGGAACTTGGGGCCACAAGAGGTGTGAATAGCTGCCAATGTGAATAAAGTGTCTCTGGTGTTATTTCCCAGGTGACTTACTTTGCAACATTGCCAGTGTGTCCCTGTAAACAGGCTTGCTGATGTCAGACGCACGTTGTGCAAGCATGCTTACTCTGAGCTGTGAGTAACTCTGGTGAACCTGCCCTAAATAAGGATATTTCCATTTGGTTTTGGTTGCTATGCGACAGACCAGAACACCAAACATGGCACCTTGACCGGTTGTCTATGCAGTGTAGGAATGGGGGGGATTCCAAAGGTGAACATAGCTTGTCCGATGTGATGGCGTCCTGTGAACTGAGCAGGTTGGGTAGAGCTCTGACTGGCTCAGTGGGCATGTAGCTAGTGAGCCCTGTTGTTCCTTGCATTGGTGTACAAGTCTGTGCCTTACAAGTAGCTGGAGACCTGAGCCAGACCCTGCATCTGCATAGGATAGATGGTGGTCTTGGTTACGTGAATGCAAAAAGGGGTGTAAAAAGCAGTATCCCAGACATAGGGGAACATGTCTGGCCCCTCTTAATAGACTGATAGCGCTACTTGGAATGACAGGTCAATCCAGCTAGGAACATGTTGCATTCTAAGTATGATTGCAACCCGAGCTTAATTAGATGGGATGGGGCTGTTCCTGAGGTTCTTCTGTTTCATGGGGAGAGGGAAGCTGTTGCCACTGTGTCCCTTGCCTAGCGTATTATGTTTTGTTTCAATAACCAGGAGTTTTGATGACATTACGGTGCGAGTACCCCCATACTTGGGCCCCTGACCCAGTGCTAACTTTACGTGCAGGAGAAGCCCTGCTGAAGAGACACACAGGTGTAAGGATTTGGGTCTTGGCTAGTAACCTTTCTCTGCATAATTTCTACTGGCCATCTGTGTCCTGGTTTCCTTTTCAAATGAAGAAGGCTGTGCTCTCTGGTGGAAGGAAAGCCCTGACTGATAGAAGGGCCCTAGCTGTTGGACTCCAGCTGGACAGGCTGTGAAGTGCTGGAGCACTAGTTGGGGCTGACTCAAAGATTTTGAACACAACTTTTTTCCCCAGGACCTCCCAGAGAAGCACTTCCCCGCTCACACGTGCTGTGATTGTCCTGTTTCTGATCCAGTTAGTTATCACAAGTGACATGGCTGCAGGCTGAATGAAATGTCTCCGGCACAGGGCTGAGCTATAGAAATAAAATGCTTTAAAGTTCTTTTCATTCCCTTTTTTGGAAGGGTGGGGATGTGAATTATTGCGGCTGACTTTGCAATTTACAGCTTTTAATTAATCTGAAATTGCGACAGAGATTTTTATGATAAGCAGAGGCATCTCTGCAAGCTGGGAAGGAACCTTAACAATTAACCAAGATGAATTGGCAAGATGAGATATTAATGCGATAAACAGAAACGTAAAATAAAAGAAAAAGTCTGAGAAATCAAAGCAATGATCTGTAGATGAGTTTTCTGGAGCCGTTCCCCTGCTGCAGGAAGGGCTAGCCTAGTCTTGGGCACTTGTCAACCTCCCGTATCACCCCTATGGTACTGAGGCCAAGCAACAGCTGCCAATTATAATAATCGTTCATTTAGATTTGTAATGAACCTCATTGTTTTATTGTTTGTTCTAGTGCTAAATAAGGATTAAAAGTGAATTAAAATCTTAACTTTCAGTGTTTTTTCCTGCTACTCAAGCAGTTGTCACAAAATCATTCTGTGTAGGGGAGGAGAATTTATGTGCAATTAGGAAGGATGGTCCAGTGCTCTGGGCACCAGCCTAGGACTTGGGGATCTAGGTTCAAATCCCTGCTCTGCCACAAACTTTCTGTATGTCCTTGGCAAGTTGTTTAGTCTCTCTCTGCCTCAGTTCCCCAACTGTAAAATGGGGGTAGCTGTCCCGCCCTGCCTCCCAGGAGTGTTGAGGATAAATATTTCACAGGTTAGGAGGTGCTCAGATTCTAGGATAAAGGGGACTAGATAATGATTTTTATGATGACCTTAGATACTCACTAATTCTGTACATTCCTGACCTGGTGTCATTCTGGCATCTGACCTAAAGCCTGTCCCACAGATGTAGCTGCCTGAGTAGAAGTTGGCCTGGCTGTTCACACTTGATTTGCAGTGACTTGATCTCCTTTCCTCAAACTTTTTGTTCCTCTGTGAGCCTCATGAAAGGAATTGGCATTTTCCATAGAAGGGGCTGGTGCGGGCTCTTTACACGGCTATTCTGGGTTACTCAATAAGCTGCATTACTTTGGCTCCTAGTTCTGCTGAGTTCCCACTAAAACAACCACCCTTGTTCTTGAGCTCTGTCTGCTGCAGAGCAGATCAACTTTCTCGGCACTGCTTCCTTGTGCTTTGCTGCATCCATCCAGATTTTCAAGGGGAGTGAGGCTGATTTTTGAGAAGGTTTCGCCCATTCCTTGTTGGGTGCTAAAAGCCATCCCATTGCTTCCTTGGGGCTGTAGCACTAAGGAGAGAGAAAGAATCGGACACTGAGCACAAAATTTAGAAGGTGGCAACTCTCTGGATTCCCACTGACATTGCGACCCTTGTTAGTCTGACCTGCGAAGGTGTCGTTCGGAGTAGTTGGGGTTCTCCAGCAGGGAACTCATCTTGTCCTGTTCCCCAATAGAAGACAACAGAGAATGTCCATCTCACCAGGAAAAAGTGATAGTAAACAAACCTAGTTTGATGGTCACTGTGGGGTCACGTGAATGGGATATTTTAAGGACAAGATCGAGGTGCATAGTGTCACTCCAGCATCAACAATATTTGCCTTTAGGGGACACAAGTAGCAATAGGTCAGCAAGCTCTAGTTAGACAAATGTTCAGGCTGGACCTGTGCAGAAAGTGTCCCCCCAGCTGATGACGAGTGACCAGGGGACAAGAGAGACCAATAAAACATTGTTTTTCCCCTTCCCCTTTGGAGGCTGATACACGGATTCTGTGTGCTGTCACTGCATTAAAAGTTCCCTGTGTGTCCTCATTCCTCTTTCACTCTATAAACATATTATTTATTTAGTCACGTAGCATTTAAGCTTGCTCTTGCAGAGTTGGCAGTGGCATTCTTCCCCTTAAAAAAGAAAAGGAGTACTTGTGGCACCTTAGAGACTAACAAATTTATTTGCGCATAAGCTTTCGTGAGCTACGGCTCACTTCATCGGATGCATTAGCTCACGAAAGCTTATGCTCAAATAAATTTGTTAGTCTCTAAGGTGCCACAAGTACTCCTTTTCTTTTTTGTGAATACAGACTAACACGGCTGCTACTCTGAAACCCATTCCCCTTGCATGCTTGAGTGCAAGCATCTGCCGAGTTCCTGTTTTGGGATGGTGTGCATTAAGGGTTGATTGTGTCAAACTCAGAGCATTGGCTCACAGAAAGCCCTGGATTTATAGGTAATGTAAATCATTCAATTGCACCTTCAGACACTACTTGAGGGGGAGAAAATACACATAGGCGTATGCACAAAACCGCACACACAATGCCCCCATGCACTAGTGCTCAGGGGAGGAAGAGTATAGACGGTGCACTTCTTTCCTCTTCTCTCTTCTTTCTGGGCAATCACTTTATCACTACTGGTGTGTTAAATGAGGAAGGACTGTGCGTGGACAAATAACACAGCTGTGGTGTGATGAGCAGGTCATTGACGCTCCTTCTGCAGGATTCTCTGTGGCTATGAGTGATGCATGAAATGAACTGATGAGGTGACATTTATTGCTCACTTCTGTATTTGTGATATGCATATATTGATGTGCCACCAGGGCGGTTGTGTTTGAGCACTTTGGCTGGCGTGTTTTAACCCTTTGCATTGTTGTCTCCCAGGGGAGAATTTCAGGGCACAGAGAACCAGTGGGCTATTTACTGTGGCCGTACAGCACCCATCAACCGTTCGCCAGGGGACACTGGGATAATCAGTGAACTAGTTGGCTCCGATCAGGAGTTGGTTATTACGCTGATTTCTTTGCCAAAGCAATGCTCAGACCGTGGGTGTGGGGTTGTGGACGCTGGGCTGTAAGGCAGTTGCCTTGGCTGTTCAGTTTGTTTGGAGCATGGTTTTTAGAAATGAATGGAGAGCAAAGTGGGGGTTTGGTTTTGTCCAGAGGGACCGGGGGGCAGCGTGTGTGTTTGTAGCTCCTGGTTATTTATGGAACTATTATCATTGGCTCTATCAGCCGTTGTTTGTATTAAGGTGGCCCTCAGAGCCCACAGCTGAGATCATGATTGTAATGTGCCAGCTTGGTGTGTACTGTCTCTGCCCGGGGCTGGTCCGCATGGAGGATAAGAGCCTACTATAGCTGTCAGCTAATGTCCGCTTCAGCTGAAGCAGTGAAAGCATGTCTTGTGCTGATGATGCGTCCTGGGTTGAGACCCTGGCGCTGAGATCACTCTGTGGGCCTGACATGTGCAGGCAATGCAAGCTGTTCTGCATAGCCAGAGATTCTCTGGGGTGCCAGGAGGCTCCTGCTTTGACCTGTGTTTCTTTTTATCTGTCTCTAAAATGGTCTGACCCTTTACTTTTCCTCCCCAGCCCTCTGAATTCTTGAGCATCCTGCAGTAATGGGGGGTGGTGCACAGTGGCAGGGCAGGCTTCCATTCTGTGTCTGTAAGGAGCTCTTGTGTACAGAGGTGGGAGAACGTTTATTTTCATTTTCTTAAAACAACCCCATTGTTTGCAGAGTTTTTAAAAAACTGTCATAACTTTCTGCATTTGGACACCCAGCTAAAAAGAGGGGAAATGAAATCAGCATGCTCTGGCACAACCCTCTGTTACGAAATCAAATGGGCTTCTCTGTGCAGTCAGGAACATAGTCCGTTATATGCAGAGAGGGGGTGTGTGTGTGGGGGGGAGTGTGTGGGTGCGTGTGCGAGTGCCCTTCCTTCCGTCCTTCCTTCGTATTGCTTTTTGGCTGACACTGAACAGAGGGCCATATGCTCTCGCTCATGTTGTTACCAGCCTGAATTGCTGAGAGGAATGTTAAATTTAGGGAAATGAGAGATACTCAGAGGTTTCTTGTTCATGTATTTGGGCCACATCAGTAGAAATGACTGGAGACAATAAGGCTGAGTCATTTTAGGGGAAACCATTTATCTGGAATTGTCAGTTTTATTTATTGCACATGTGTATTTGAGATTCAGGCCAGTTTGCCAAAGGCCCCTTCAGACATGCGCTGCTTTTATTTTAGTTCAGGGGACAGAAGTGGAGTCAAATCCAGGGTGTATTTTTTCATTTCAGCCCCTTTGCCTCCCTCTCTTACCCTTTGGGAAGGTGGCCCTTGTACTTCTAGTGTGATCTCCATGCCCTGAAACCAAAAGGTGTAAACTGAAGCCTCAAATAGCCACACCTGCCAGCCTGGCATTTGATGGTCTCCTGCTCCCGTTAGTCCCGGGCTTCCTTAATTGCCCGTAGATTCTGGGCTTGGATTGATGCCGAGACGATTGGAGGTGCGTGGTGAAAACATGTCGCATGTCTCAGCAGCTGCCCTACATCCTGTGCCGAGAGGGGTCCTGCCACTGGGTGGTCCCCCCGCTTGGCAGTGGCTGCATGCTCTCTCTGACAGCAGCAGCTCTCGGGTCTGAGCAGAACTTTACTGTGGCTTGCATGCCTCTGGCCACTCTCAAGTGAATAACTTTCCTGAGGGAGAAAGGCGAGGGGTGGGGGCTGTTCCAGGAAGAGTTGTGGGGGACTCCAGACATGGTTCGTACTGGGGGGAAGTCAAAATGCCAGTTGGGGGAAGGGCTCAGTAGAATTTTACACCATACGCCAGGAGCGCCCCTGTGCTCCCTGCAAGCCCTTGATTCGGGGGCCGTGTGACTTATTCTACCGGCTCAGCCCTCTGCTTCCAGGGAACTTAAACCAGCTGACCACTGTAATTCCATAAGCCCCTCATGCCGCACTCCTTCATGCTCCCTCTTGCATGGGAGACAGGAATGCAGCAGTTGTGTCTGTACGTGGGGGAGGGCCTGTGGAGAGGGCCTAATGGATGGGTGTGGGGTTGGGGTATTGGAACCTAATGCACCTCTAAACTGGGTTCCCTGTGGCACAAAGAACTAATCTGAAACGCGCATGAGGGGCAAGCCAGGAAATGGCTTTTAACATCAATATTCAGCAATGGAGGGTGTAAATAATGGATTAGCACTGAGAATTGGAGCCCAGCTGTCCATCGTGGTGGAGCAGAGCTGGCTGAGTATCGGGCCCATGTGGGGAAGGCTCCGCTTTGTCCTTGAGGTGCTGTGGGTGAGCTCTGGGCCTCGTGCGAATCTTCCCAAAGGATTCTGGGACTGCTTCTGCTCCTGTGGTGTCATGAGGGTGCTTTGCCTCCAGATTCAGTGGGAGCAAGATGGGAGCCCCTCTCTGCAGGTGCCAAGAGGAAGCTGGGAGGGAATGCTGGACAGTTGGCAGGGCAGCAGACACACCTCTGTCCTCACACCACCCACTCATGACAACACAAAACCTGCCCCTCCTTCGGGCCAGGGAGTGAAGTGTTCCCTTTTCGCACACACAGGGAGTAGCCCTGTGACTTGGAATGGCTTTTATTCTAGATTGAGTGTTAAAACCAGACAGAAGGAAAGTCTAGTCTCCAGGAGAGAGCCCAGCCCATGCGGTGCATCTGTCATGGGCTGCCGTGAGCTTGGAGAACAAAAATGGCAGCCAAACTCTGGGGGGGCTTACATGGGTGGGAACAGGATCAAGTTCTACCAACGCCTCTGGCAAGTCTCCATCACAGGATCTGGCCTGTAGAGATGCAGCCCCCAGAACAAGCCCGGCTGAGTCCCAGAACTGCATGCCGTGGTGGAGACAAGAGTCTGGATGCAAATCGTACACCAAACCCACAAGCCATTGCCCTCTTCTCCCATGAGGGACCCAGTGCAGGAGCACTTTCAGGGAGGCTATCCTCTTTGCCATGATCATCCCCCCTGAAAGGGCCGGGCAGGTGTCTGCTGTCCTTCATGGGCTCTAGCCCTGGGTGGACTGGCTGTCTTATTACCTAGGGCTGCCATTATGCAGCTAACTTCTCCGTTCATGGTGCATGCAGAAAGGGAGAACCCGGCACTGATGGCGAGCATGCTTCGCATCCCCAAGTCCAGGGCTCTAGTCTAAGTCCCAGGGACTGATGGGAGCAGCCCTGTAATGCCCTATCTTTGTCCAGGGAGTGTCAATTAAAACACCTTCTGGAAAGGTCTTTCTGTATAAAATAACCACACCAGGGACTCCATCCCCACTGGGTGCTACCTAGTGCGTCCAGTCCAGCGTGCGTCTGCCTTGCTCTGAGGGTGAGCTGTCTGGGGCAGGCACTGTGTGCGTTTTATGTCTTTCACCACACTCTGTGCCCTATTGCTGCTTAGCTAATAAGGGAGCTCCTTCTTTGAGTCTTTCCAGGCTACGAGGACAAATAAGTTGGACTTTATTTTTTAGATAAAAAATAATCTTGCATGAGGCATTTACCTTTCACTGTTCTTGCTGAAATTCTCCCTGCAAAAACTCCCTTCCATTCAACAAATGGTCACTCTTTGGTTGTAACAAAGTTGACTAGTTCTACTTAGGGGTGTAATGTGAGTTGAGTATGAGTACAAATTTTTCATCTACATTTCTTGTAGCCTGCAGTGACAGAGCTGGGGATAGAATCCGGGAATCCTGATCCCTCTTCCCTTGCTCTAACAGGGAATACCTATCAACCCCACAGCCAGCTCGCCTCCTATCCAAACGTGGGCTTGATTGCAGCTGGACATGGAGTGCATGGAGCAAGGAAGGAGAGCGAGAGTTGAGAGTAAAGCAGCACTTAAAGGGTTACATAAGGTTTTGTTGTAGAAGTGTGAGCATGGTGATGTTTTTCCTCCAAAAAGATTAAAATTCATCCTTTGCCATTAAGGGCAAGGCAAAATAAGTTCATAAAATATTTATGCAGCTTATAACCTGCCTTTGCATGTTTCAGTGTGTGGCACAAACATATTCGTTTTTTTAAGTTATTGCATTATTATTTATGAAAATGTAATTGTTTGAGATTCCCCCTGAACTAGACCATAAAATTCTCTGTGCTGGGAAGGTCTGGATGGCTGAGGGGATTGGTTATGGGGTCTGGAGCTCTTCACTTTAGGTCACTGGTTCAGTTCCAGTTGGTGGTGAGTGGAAGATTCTTGCCATCGGATGTGACTGACTTCATGTGAAATGAGTTGGGGGTGTGTTTCTCAGCCCAGTTCCTATGGGACAGCTGGCAGCTTCATAGACATGCCTGTAGTCCTGTGAAATGGCCATCTCTGTCGAGTAATGGGAATGGGCAGTGGAGGATGGAGTGGAGGAACTGGACATGACAGGGTGGAAGAAGCTGTACCCGGTGGAGGAAGCTGACTTCTTTGGCCCTATTAGTGTCACAGCACCCTGGGAGGCAGGGAAGTGCCCTGAGCCCCACTGTGCAGTCCCAGAGACAGTGACGTGCCCCAAGTGTCTCAGGGAACCTGGCAGAGCAGGGATTGACTCCTGGTCTCCCGAGTCCCAGACTATGGCAGGCAGATGGTCCTGTGGGGATTGAGAAGGGGCCTTGGTCTCCAGGACTGTCAGCATTCAAACCTTCCCCACCATTGTTAGCGCTGCCTCTTGTCTCTGGCTACTACAGTGTGTCTGCTGCACTCGCCCCTTCAAAGCCTCCACTTACTGCATAAAGCGTTTTCATGCTCTTGGATAGAATAAAATAAAATAAAAGCCCTTTACAGCTGAAAGACTGAATTGAAGGGAGGAGGAAGTTTTGAGCCTCCTGCTGTTCTCTCTGAGCTGCTCTACAAAGCAGCCTCCCAGCTTGGCGAGTAAGATACTGTAAGAGGTTTTAAAGTTGTGACCTTAGCAAATGTATTAGACGGGAGGAAAGAGCCTTTTTTCCCCCTGCCTCTTACGGTGTCAGTGTAGTCGTGGCTTTTAAACCACATTACACAGGCTTGTCATCCAAGATAAAATGTTATTAAGATTAAATGCTACGCAGGGAACAGTATGGGACTTTCCACCGTTGTATTTCAGTGTCGCTGCAGGATTGCCATCCACAGTGCAAGCCTGTGCATTTGCTCGCAGTGAATCCATCACCTGAAATAGGAGTTAAAACGTTTCTCACAGCAAAAGCCCCCTCTTCTTCGATACATGTGTAAGGTGCTCTCTAAGGATCCTTTGCCTTCTTGTGTGGGCTGGCCCACGTATTAGATAAGAGCCTACTAATGCTAACAGCTAAGGGAGTAATTCCTTCTCCATTTTGTGGAAGGCTCTGGGTTTTGTGGTACAACCACCTGACTTCTTGCTACTCCATGATTCAAGCCCAGGGGCCCCATTCTGCTGATCACATGTGGCCCTTATTCAGGGAGCTTTGCCTGCATATAATCTGCAGTGCTTATGTCAGATTTCGGGCCTGGGTGGTGAAATGGGGCAGCCACCTGCTGCTGTGCTCACTGTGGGTTAAACTCTCCTGCTGCAGATGCACCATGGCTTTTCTGCGTGCGTGGTGGGTGGAAGAGGAGGGACTCTGAACCCTGCCATGCACATCAGACGTGGGAGGCTCAGGGAAGGAGCAGGTTGGCCACAGGTCTGGGGATCCATGGGTCATAGCAGCTGCATGCTTTTTGCATGGGGTCAGCTTCATTCCAGCCATGCAGAAGTCAGATGCCATGGAGGAGGCTGTCTGCGGTTCTGTGCCCTGCTGGAGGAAGGGTCGCCTTGTGTGTGAAATTGATTGTCCATGTCGCAAGCTCAGCTGCAAAACCCATGGATGGTGGAGGCACTCGCTGCTGGCATGTGGAGATCCGGAGCCATTCAGGGCTCCCTGAGAACATTGCAGGGCGCGAGGGAACTGGGGCCATGGGAGAGTCCCCCTCTTCTTTGTTTCATTGCCTTGGAAGGCCACAGAGTCCGCCCTAAACATGGGGCAGGAAGCAGGGAATGAGGGACCAGGAGGAAGCTGCTGCAGCAGCACCCTGGCTGGATGTGTGTGACGGGTCTCCTTTGCACACAGATTACCCCTGTGTAGAAGGGGATACGGAGTCAGAGTTCCTCTGTCACCACCCAGCTTCATAGATAGCCCCCCCGCCCCCTGGGCTCTGTGGAGATTTGGGACGGGGAGAAGCAGCAGATCTGTGCCCCATGGCACTGTCATTCGGGAGTCCCTCCGTCCCTCTCTCAGCCCTCCCCTGGAAGGGTGTTCTGGACCCTGCCTGTAGCTCTTCTGCGGGGCTCCCAGACTGTTCGTGAGCACTGCTGAGCACAGGGCCTGGGTGTGGTGAGGGGAGGGCAGTGTGGTGCTTGGGGTGACTCTGGGGGGATGCTCTGCAAGCCCCTTTCCTGTCTGTTTTCTCCTGTGCCGGGCTCGTCCAACGCACTGGTGCTCCTGGCACTGAGCGCTGCTGGAAGCTGTGGCCTCTCCCGTTGCCGTCTCTGGCTGCGTGGAATGGCAAAACAAGGGGTTCTGGCTGTGGTGAAGTGAGTGGGAGCATCAGAGTCCTGGCATGTGTGGAGCTGACAGCGAGCATGTGGGAGGCCAAAGGGTCTTCCCGGGGGCCCCTCCTTCATGGATCACGGGCATCATTAACTGCATCCCTCTCCTCTGCCTTTTGTTTGTGCCGCTGTAGTGGTTTTACAGATCCAACGCTCTGGGTCATTATCTTCACATATGCTGCCTGTCGCTCCTCCCCCCACTCGTGCTGCGGATTCTGTTCCTCTCTCATTTATTTTATTAATATTATTTTGTCTGGGATGTCCTTGGCAGCGGCAGGCGATGCTGCAACGGGGGAGGATTACTGCCATTAAGGACTGTGGTACCTATGCAGTGCTTCCCTTGC
The DNA here is from genome assembly GCF_009764565.3 of Dermochelys coriacea. Classification (NCBI taxonomy): domain Eukaryota; kingdom Metazoa; phylum Chordata; order Testudines; family Dermochelyidae; genus Dermochelys; species Dermochelys coriacea. The sequence continues at coordinate 17,547,581 of NC_050089.1, read as the reverse complement.
CGGGCCCCGGTTGGCTGCCCAGTGAGAGCCAGTGAGCCTTTGCATGGCAGTGGGGGTGTTCCTGCAGGAAGCCCCCAGCTGGTGTCTGGAGAGGATGTTGTGCTGGGTTTCATAGTGGTATACAGCTTCTTGCCCGAGAGCAGGCCCTGTGGGTAGGGCACCAGGCTGGAGCGCTGGGTTCCGTTCCCTGCTGCCCGTGGGACCTTGGTCTGTGCACGAGTTAGGACCGATAGCTGTCATGGGCAGAATTCTTACCTTCTTTTGAATGAAACGTCTTGTGTTCCCCTAGTGCCCTCCTCTGCCTCAGCCAGCAGCTGGGTGGGTGAACGAAGGAGGAGAAGGGGCCAGGAGGCCAAAGCTGGGTGAGGGATGGTGGGGGAAGAGAATGGGGGAGCAGAGAGGACTGGTGGGGAGCAGAGACAGGAAAGAAGCTGTTGGTGGGAAGGAGGATGGGAGAGGAACTGGGAAAGAGGTGAATGGTGAAGATAAAAATAAGCCAGCCCCGAAAGAAGAGAGAATCTTAAAACAAACTCCACACCTGGGTGGAATTAGGTGCTAGAATTTAAACCTGGGAGCTGAGTTATCTCTAACCTGCATCCTGGAGATGTAAGCCATCTCCTAGTTTATCAGGTGACCCCTGTGGAGTGCAGGGGAGAGCCCCAGAGCCCTGTCCCACTTGCCAGAACAATGTGTCACACCCCATTTTCCATGCAGCGGGGGAGGGAGAGCCCCGCTATTCTTTCTCCCTGTGGGGCTGGGGACAGATCAGGAAGCAATCAGGAGCCTGGACAGTAGCTCAAGCATCCCCAAGGTGCTTGATATTTACTTCCACGCTCCTTCCATGGTGAAGCACAGATACTCCAGGATGGAGATGCACATAGACAGCATGAGCTAGGCTGGCAAAGCTTAAGGGCTCAGCAATAAATGTGGCTGCACAATCTCCCCCTCTGCCTCCTGCCATCCCCTCCCGTCCCCTCTCCAGATCTCATTAGATGGAGTTCGTGTCTGGGGAGATAATTTCCTGTCTCTGCCCATCACAGAATTGTTCAAAGCCTCAGAAAGGCAGTGTAGGAATCAAACCTCCAAAGAGGAACCCAAAAAGAAAAGGAGTACTTGTGGCACCTTAGAGACTAACAAATTTATTAGAGCATAAGCTTTCGTGAGCTACAGCTCACTTCATTGGATGCATTTGGTGGGGAAAAAAAAGAGGAACCCGTGGCAAGTGCCAGCTCCTTTGTAGTAGGCTGGAGGTGGCTGTTGAGCTCACCTCAGTGTGCAGAACAGGGGGCTTGTTAAGTGCTCTCTTGACTTCTGGCTTTGGGTTTGCTGCTGACTCACTCTGAGACCATAAACAAGTCATTTGCTCTCTCTCTGCCTCGCTTTGCCCATCTCTAAAACGGGAAATAAAACCCAGGGACCCTGGGGATTTTTTACAGCTTACTTGCAGGTCATGGGGACTCTTGTATGTCCTATCCAGTGTCTCATGGTGGCGGAGGGGCTTTTAATCACTCAAACTGAATGCACTCCCCCTTGAGGGCCCAGTGGGGTCTCTCAATCCTCCTCCATCACAGTGGCGCAGATGGGGAACGTAATGCCTTTGTCTTTCCTAAGCTGCTGTCCAGTTCAGGTGAGAGGCTGATAACCCAGCTCGTGAATGTACGAGCTAGATATGAGCCAAAGGCAGAATCTTGGAGCCCTTGGACTCTGTGGGTGGCTGGTTGGACTGGGTTGCCTTCATACCCGTACAGGTCAGCTCCGGAACTGGAAGGAGATGTTCTTTTCTTATTCTGATGGGGCTGATCAGACTAGCTGGCAGCTGTCCACATGGATGCGTCTGAACCCCAGCCTTCAATCCAAACCCTGCAATAATCCCACCCCTCTGGCTTCTCTAGTATCAACCCTCTCCCTTCTGCATGGCTTCATGCCCCTGTAAATCCCCTGTAGGAGAACTGAGGGAAAGAGCATGGCAGTGCAGGAAAGATATGCTCAGATGCTGCCAAATTGAGGATGATACACCTGGCATAGTCCTTTCCTGAGCTACTGCATTGTCTCAGCCTTGCGCCGAGAGTAACTGGATCTGGAAACATGCTGGGAAGAGTAATTGAAAATGAGCAAATTCATTGCACAGAACATTGAGAGGGCCTGCAGCGTATCCGGCTCCCTATTATTAAACAACACAGAGCCCACACTTTAGGGACTGCAGTACCTTCTTAGCTTAACTGACAGTGCACCGGGAGCATTAATGTACTCCGGCCTGTGCTTGTGTCTGGGAGAAGCCTCCTCCTGCTCCTTGCCAGCACTTTGCCGATGTTAGGGTGTGTGCTGAGAACTGTTGACATTGATCTGGGGGCTGCAGTGTGGCTCCGCTCACTAGCTCATTTGCAGCGATCTGTCTGACAGAGCCTCTGGGCTTTAGCAGTACACAGGCTTGGTTTGAGGTCACGGAAGCTCCTTTCAGCCTGACTTCCCCATAGAAAACCCCAGCGCCTTAGCTGTAGCTGGGGGAGGGAAGGGGGAATAACTAAAGCAAAAATTGCTATTGTGGCAATTCAGGCAGGTGGGATTCAGGGTTTGCCACTATTTTTCCTACCCCAAAAGTCTGAAGTATTGTCAGTGTCGATGCCAATGGCCAGTCCAGGCCAGCTCCTGCCACGCAATTTTTCTATTACCACATGCTGCTGCCTTTCTTGAAACTTAACTAGAAGCATCCTGGATCAGCCTACTAGCCTGAGACACATGCAGGGAGCAGGCCTCTGAAATGCGTTAGCTGGTAAACCCTGGAAGACCCCTCCTCGTTCTCCCTGTTTCCAGGTCTTGTTCTTACCGACTTGGCAGGTTTTTTGCACCAATTTCTGCAGCTGGGTTGGTGGCACTTGCTAGCGAAACCCTGTCTCTGTCCACAGCACGAACGCTGGCACTGCTGGCTTCCCCGACCCCTGTGACCATCCCTCAACCCTGCCTGGAAAGGACAGTGTCTAGGACGAGATGACAATGGAGTCTCCCTGGCGCAAATGGCTGCTTTGCTGAGAATGCCAGCAAGGGGGACAGTGCCCTCTGCACTGAGATACCCCGTCCCCCTTGCAGGGCCTTGGGGTGCTCTAAACCTGTGCAAGTGAACAGTGCTGGGGCCAGGGCAGGAAGTGATGAAAAACCTCCCACATTCATTTCCCAAGCAGGAGCAACACTGGCAGCAGCCAGAAGGCGCAGTTACAATTCCGCCCAGATGTGCCTGCTCACAAAGGGAGCTGGGAGGTGGCATCCTGGGGCTGGCTGGTAGTGCCTGGCTCATACTCGCCTGCCCCTGCTGTCGGGATGACCTTTGGGTCTCGTCCGGCGCAATGTTCTGCAACGTGCTGCTCCTGGCCCCCTGTCATACCAGTGTCTAATACGGGGCCCCCAGAGGTGTGAGAGAGCTGCCAAGCCAGCGTGTGCTCTCTGCCTTCTACTCATTCCCCAGCTCGGAACCCTGCTGCCCAGTCATGGTGCTTCTCCCAGCCTATGCGCAAGGGGGCCTTGTCCGTCCAGGATACGGATTCAGACGAGTGGCAAGCCTGGGATGGGAGAAGGGATCCGATGGGAAGTTGCACCTCATTCTGTTGGTCTGGGCTGCAGCTCAGCCAGCAGCAGCATCTACCCCTGCACCTGGTCCTGCTTCCCCCTAATGTTTCTTAACCCTGCCTAGAGAGGCCCCCTGGGAGGATGAGATGGAGTGCGGTCTCTGACCCACTCCGTCCTTGACATCGCTGCTGAGGGCCATGCAGCACTCGGGGTGACTGTGGAGAGAATGACACGCCTGGGTTGGGGCGTGGCTGACAAACATAATGGCGTTTTGGCCACTACTGTCCTGGGCTGGGCTGTCCCATGCCCAGATCCATCCAATATCCTCTCTCCCTTCTCTTTCATCCTGTGTCCCTTCCTGTTGCTGCCATCCTGGCCACCTCTCTACTCCTTGCTAGTAGCTGGAGAAAGGCAGCAGCATCACTAGCGGTGCTAAACTGAACTTCTCGAGGGACAGTGCTCCCAGGTGATCCCAGCTCCACCCCAGGTGTGTATAGAGCTGTCTAGTCCAGGTGCATCGCTCCGTCGTTGCTTTATAGCAATGCAGTCTTGGAGCCTGGAGTCCTCTGGCTCTGGCCAATGGCTGCCAGGCGCTTTCCCCAGTGCAATGGTTTCAGTAAAACAAACACACGACTGTTTTTTTCCAAAGAAAGCTTAACTCCACTTCACCTGATCAGGGGCCTGCAATGGCATGAGAGCAAGCCCCAGGGGGGCTGGGCACATCTGAGCCCCTCTGAGGCACCCTGGGCCCGTTCATTTTGGGGGGGACACATTGCTTGAAACATTGAAACTTTCCTCATTCCCAGTGGTGGTCTTAACCCAGATGGGCCCTCCTTCCTCCACACTCACTCCCCCTCCCCCTATGCCCCATGGAGGAGGTGATTTGTTAAATACTCCTCTGAGCAGCCTGATGGTGCACGAGTGGTGAGCTGCTGCTGCCACTCGGCTTTTGAGCCCCAGGTTTGTCAGCATCAGAAAGGCCCCCAATAAGTGGATGTTGGTTTAACAACTAGTCCAAGGGGAAGGGGACTAGATGGGTTTCCTCCTCTGGTTCCTATGATTCTCTACCCCAGCACCTGGGTTACCTAGCCGGAGTCTGTATAGTGTGTGTGGGGGGGAAGGGAGATTCTGTTTCTTTCTTCCTTTCTGCTCTGGGAGCTTCTCCTTTCCAACCTGGTTAAGCATTAACGTGGCAGGGTAGATGGAAAGGGGAAGAGCTCAGATAAGTAGCTTCCTCTTTTCTGGGTTGAGACAGGCAGGCTATGGACTCCTGTCATGTTTGCTTTTGGGAAGTGGGGTTGCCTGAGCAGCTGATGACAGGTAGATGGGAAAGGAAAGCATTCAAGATAACCATGTGAACGTGCAGAGTCTCCAGTTCCTGTGGGTGGGGATGGCTGGAGGTAAGGCAGTGCCAGGAGTTCATGAGAATGGGTGTGCAAGAGGCTCCCTTGGGAAGTGGGACACAGAATGGCAGGAGAAATACAAACGCTCCTCTGAGCTGAGATGGTGTGAGCTGGGTGAGGGGAGGAATCTGACCTGTCTCACCACGGCTGAATTAGCTGGACTAAAGAAGGATACAGTCTCGTAGAGCACATGTCAATCAACAAGAAGAGAACATCCAGAACAGCCTCTCCTCCTCTCAGAGATGAAGGAAGGAGCTGGCTCCAGCAGCCTGTTGTTCTGGCCCCTCCTGCCCCCCATTATTGAACCTTCATGCTTCATGTGGGAGTGACTCCCACAACTTGCCCCATCCCTGGTGGTCTCTGGGAATGCGGGGAGAGGGCAGCAGCCTTCAACACACGGGGCTCTAATGCAATTGCTGCCGTTCCGTGCTGGTGCCATGCAGGTTTCAGAGTCTCTCAATCTTGTTGACATGGTGCAGTTCCATGGGATGTTAGTGGGTAGCGCAGGACATAAATTAAATATCTGTGCGGTGGGTTGGAACCTAGCCACTCCTGGGCTGGAAACCATGGCAGCTACATAGGGAGCTTGAGATTTATTTGCCTTTTCTTTAATGAGAGGCTTTGGTATATTGTACTTTATTTTGTGCATGTCTGTTTAAATTTTAGCGACTTTCTGTTGGTCAAAGGGACCTGGGCTGGCAGCCTGGAGCCCACCGTTGTGAAAATCTCTGTTTTGAAAAACAGCAAAGAAACAGGACAGAAGTGCAGGCTCCATGCTGAGTTCACAGCCAGCTGTGCAAACCCAGGTGGACAGAGTGCCTGGCTTCTTCCTGTGTTTGCCCCAAGATGTTGTGGTGGGTTTTCAGCACTTAAGTGCTTCTGTGTGTTCTCTGGCTTTTTGTCTAATCCAGTCATGGGAAGGTTGTGGAGCATTGAAATCAGCATCTGAAACCAGGTTAGTTTGCATTCACTCAGCAGGGTCCTCGCACATAGAGCATGTTAGAGTGAGCGGTCTCTGCTGGAAGCTCTAGCAGGATTGTGGCTTGGGGGGGCCCCTATACGGGGGCTCCTGAAGCCTGGGTTCTGGTCTCTGCTCTGCCACTAACCGGCTGTGTGACCTCAGGCAAGTCACTTTCCCTCTGTGGCCTCTGCCACTGTGTCTGTCTAGTCTACTTAGCGTGTAAGCCCTTGGGGAGAGACCGCTGCTGCCCAATGGGTCTGAACAGTGCCTAGCACAGTGGGGACTATAAGTGTTACTCTAACGCAAATAATAATTGTGCTTATCCTCCCCTCTCCCATTCAGTTGAATAGTTAGTGACTTAAATGTGCAGGGTTTCATTGTTAAAACTATGACAAGTAAGGAGTCAAAGATGCAGTTTTCTTTCCCAAAGGTGTCTCGCTCCCAGCGTGTTTGAACAGCACTAACTCTCCTGCTCTTTGGCCTGGTCTATACACAGGTGTAGTACAGACATCACTGTTTGTTGGGGCCTGATTTTTTTTTTTAACAGATAAAGTGAACTAGATATAAACCTAGGTGCTTATACCTGTATGATGATGATATCTAGCTCTCTTCATTAGTAAGTCTCAAAGCACTTTGCAAAGGAGGTCAGTTTCATTATTCCCACTTTGCAGATGGGGAAATGGAGGCACACAGACGGTCGCTCAGTAGGCTAGTAGCACAGTCAGGAACTGAATACAGCCCTGAGACTTTCAGTACTTGTCTCTCTTCCTGTGTGTCACTTCATTAAATGTTCCTACCAGGTTTTCCTTCTCCTTGATTTCTTTAATAAATGTGGGGACAGCGTGTCCTTCCCTGAAAACGAACATGGATCCGTTTCCACAATGTTATGCTAGGAGTGAATAAAGTAACTGTTTAATGGGGGAGAAGTAGTCTGGGATAGATGAGGATTTTAAATGAATGTGTTCAGTATCTGATTGTGAATGACCATGTGCATTCCTTCACACAAAAGAGCTACATGCGCAGTGTGCAGGGACTGCGGGAATGGCCCATGGAAGGGGCACACATGGCCAGCTCTCCTTCTGCAGGAGGACAGGCATGTTGGCCGACACAGCGTTCAGGCCACGGTGACTCTGCCATGGTGCGCACACTGCAGTCCCAGGACTTGGGCCATGCTCTGCCGGCCTGGAAAAGGCTGGCTGGTGCAGGGGGTGCCAGGACCCACGAGCTGTGCACCTACCTGACTCAGGGGAATTAACACAGATTTACATCAGTGTGAGCAAGACTAGTATGTTCAGCATTATGGGTTTGGCCACACATGCCTGGGGATTGTTTGCTCCTTGTTGGCACATGCTGGAGAATAAACGGCTCTTTCTGGCCAAGTGCTCCCTGCGTGAGGTGGGGTCCTGAGGCAGGTAGCTGGGAATAAGGGACAGGGAAGGTCTATCTAGGCCCCATCCCTGCTGGTTCCCCAAGCCCTCACCCGCCCGGACAGGGTTATTCCCTGCAGCATGTCTGATTTTCAGTCATTCAAGCGATGCCTCCCTCCCCCCACGCTGGCTGAACGCACCTGTCGGGAACTGTGAAAATATTTAATCCTTTCCATTGACTTTGCTGGAACGAGGGAAGGTCTTGTGGAGCCAGAGCGATGGAGGCGGCCCCAAGGTGCTTGTCTGATCTACACAGCAAAGCACGATGAAGAACAAGGGGAGGGAAGAACTGCTCCGACCTGACACCAAGGAACAAAAGAGAAACAAAGAGCCGGCGTGTGCTGGGGTTACCAGGGCTGGTAATCCCACTATTGAACCGGAGGGCACTGGAGCATTAACTTGTCCTGTGCATGTGAATTGAGTAGTGGGGATGAATGTAAAAGCAATGCTCTTAGCTGCCTTATTAAAGGCTCGCATCTGAGTCAATATGTGCACTTCCCAGCTGGCTTAGGCAGTAATTCCTAAAGCCTCACAGCACTTTGCTAACACTTTTTGCCTTGAGGTGTCTCTGTTTTCATTTAAAGTCCTCCAGCTCCTCTTCCCATCCTTATTGTCTGATTTTTTTATTTTTATTTTTTTTATCTTGTGTGAAGGGTCCGGATTGATAGTTACCATGGGAGCGTGAGGGAGACCACATTGCTCTTTGCTCTCAGCCAGGTGGGCATCGGCAGAGACCCAGCCACTGATTCGGTGCTTCCCACTGACTTGTAGGTGATAGCTCGCAGTTCAAGGCAGATTGCCTTCCATAGAATGATAGCCTGTTATTGCTGCTGGATCCGCGGCTGGCTAACAAGATCAGTCCAGGGATCTTGTCATGAATGGGGCAGACATTTTCCAGTGGATTGTGACCTGGAAGCGTTGGGGTAATTTGAGTATTCCCATGATCCTGAGAGCAATGCTGCAGGGAGTCTCGCACTCCTGGCAGGGTCACCCAAGGAGGCCAGGTCAAAGGTGAGGTTCCAGACAAACAGCAATCCAACCCGCCCCCCTGCCTCCACGTCCTCAACAGCAGAGCAGGCCAATGAAGAGACAATGTCTCCCCGTGACTGGGAAGGCAGATAAAGGCTACAGCACGATGAAGGTGTCCAATCGTCATCCTGTCACCCAGTGTGGACACTGGTGGGCAATGGTGTCTCCATGTTAAAAGAATTCTCACACACGTGTCTCCCATATCCTTGTCCATGTCCTATGGTGACCACTGAGTGGGGACAGGAGCAGGACAGTGATGACCGGAAGCTCCTAGTCACAGACTGGCACGCAGGCGGGGGCTGGCAGATGGTCATATTTTGCATTTGGACAGAGGTAGGAGTGCAACTCAGCAGCTGCAACCACACCTGAGCAACCCTTTTTAGGATCCACTCTGCTTATTCTGCATTGGGAGAGAGGCTAGGAAAGGTGCCCGAACATAGTCTGCCTCGCCTCTCCTTGCCTGGATAACTGCATCCAGAGCAGCCACCTTACTGTGGGTGAAATCGAACAATGGAATTTGCAAAGCGCTTCAAAGACACCCTCAAAGCCAACATGAAGATGTGCAATATTGACACACACTCATGGGAAACCCAAGCCCTTGACTGACCAAAGTGGAAAAGGACCTTGTGCTGAGGATCTCAGTACTTTGAGATCCAACAGAGAACAGGGAAAGGAGGAAAACACACTGCAGCCTGACAGATCCTTCCCTTGCCACTGGCTAATTGCATCCTAAAGATGTAAATATATGTAAATAACAATGTAAATAACCTTAGGGTTATGGGGCACCCCAGAGGGAAAGGGAGATCTTGGAAGGCCCCTAGCTCTTGCACTGGGTTTGGGACATAATGAAACAGGCTGGAAGTTAGGACTTTGAGGCTTTGTTTCTTACTCAGTTGTAGACCTGTTGTGTGACCTTGGACAAATACCTGGGTGCCTCCGCTCTTGTCCTCACTGGAGTTGTCTCACATCTGTGTAGCTTGCACCAGTGCGACCCCCCAGTGTGGATACTCCGACACCCCTTCAGTGCACTGCGGCTTGCATCGGAATGATTTACCCCTCTTAAAAACTAATCCAATGCAGACAAGCCCTCCTGTTTCTCCCTGTGTAGAATGCGGCTTGTACTTCATGCCTCATGACACTCATGCACTGTGTTGTTTGTGAATTAGCTGCTGATCTCCCAGATTCAGTAAAATGCAGGTATTTTGTAATGAACTACCCATTTTGGGCAGGTGAGCATGCATGCATTTGTGCATGCACTACTGCTTGCAGGTGGATGGAATTGGAGCGTGTCAACTCTGCTTCATCGGCCCTGACCTGCTAAAAGTGAACAGCTATTGTCCTTCAGCTTCTGGACTTGGGGCCTGTGCTTTCGAAGCAGGAGGCTCGAACGTCTTTTCCACCTCCCCAGCGCTCCATGCAGCCTAGTGACAAGCAGCCACGGGTTTGTTACAGTTGTTGTCTTCAACCTGACTCTCCCAGCTCTAGCTTTCTCTTGTGCTCTTCCAGTACATCTCGGCCTGTTTAGACTTTGGTTTAGATGCACGAATGTGGCAGTTGGAGTCTATCTGAGTTGTTGGAAACCAAAGCCAAAGGTGGGTGGGAACCTGTCTCAGTCAAAGCTGAAGGAATGTTCATGGAACTCCCTCCAAGCCAGAGCAGCTGGGCTTTGTGCACCTGCCGTAAGGCCTGCTCTTTGCGCCAGGAGGTGACACCGTGCAGCATAGTGGGGCTGGGACCTGTTGCGCTACATGTACCTAACAATAACGTTTAAATTGAGATGAGGTGAGTGGCATGGGTTGGATCCAGATTTCAAACACGCGCTATGGGAGAGGGGTTGCATTTTGGGGTCTGCACGTTAGTGATAGGGTCACACACGATTTGGTTCTAGATCAAGACTTGGGTATTTTATGATTGTCACTGCACGGCAGAAGTGCACAGCTCCCCTTTGCAGCGCTGCTGCTTGTAAAGAGTGAGATTATGAGGTCTCCTGACATGCCAGGCCATGTTTGATTGAATGGGCTGGGTGATTGAGCCATAAACCAATCATATAACCTTTGGTCACCATAAAATGTATGAAGCCACCAGGGCGTTGATTAAATGTGCACGTGGCACTGAACATTTATCTCGCATCTGGTGGATGCAGGAGATATCTTCCCGGGTTAACAAATATTTGTTAGCGGAGGGAGATAATCCTTTTCATAGACCTGTGTTCTGCCTCTTCCTGACTTCCTGCCCGACAGGCTGAGGGGATAAACCGCACATTGTTATTTATATGTATCCCCATAGCCCAGCCATGAACTGGGAACCAGGAGCTGTTCATGTGCCTATCCCCCACATCCCCAGAAGATGGCCTCTGTTCCAGAGAGCTGGCCATCTATGTGGCTTGTCCTCACTTCTCTCTCTGTCCTGGAGACTTCCTCCCCTGAAGAATGAACTTTAATTTAAAAACGACCAAGTTTTATAGTTTGAATCCAACTGAAGGGATAAAAAAGGAATCGTAGCTAATAATATGGACACAAAGCCCTTATCTAGGCAAAGCTCTCATCTATGCCAGTGCAAATTTACAGGTTTGTTTAATTCATCCCCTCGCAATGTAGTATAGTGTTTCTGTGTACTGTTAAACAGCAGCTATGTTCCACCCCAGAGAGACCCTCATTTCCAAGGTGCCCTGTGCATCTTTACAGGTGTGTTGCAGGGCTTTCTTAAATCCTCCAATGAAAGGTGCCCCATAGGCTCCTCTGTTCTAAATACGTAACGGCTCATGGAAGCCTGACCAAGTGCTGGGAGATCAGTGGCAGAGGAGACAATTCTTCAAGTGTTTTGCTTTTGGAATCTAGAATCTCTTTGTTCATCTCTGGTTTAAAGACCCAGAGATGAACAAAGTCGTTTCTATAAATTAAAAAAAGACAATGCATTAACACAAAAGCGTTCAGTTTGGATTTAAACATCGTTGAGCAAGTGGCATCTTCACACACTGCAGAGAGCCACACGCCCTTTCTTGGGGCTAGGCAAGGTTAACAATAAAGTAAATTCCAGTCAAAGCTGCCGCCTTAGGCATGGCGGCTCCTCGGGGTTCTTTCTCTAGTGCTCTGAGAACAGAACTCTCCTGCAACTGTGAGCCAACACACACCTAATAGCTTCTGCCAGCAGCATCCCAACACCGACCACCAGAGTGGGTCAGCGGATGAGCTTGGCCATGATCCCCCTTTGCAAAGGAGACACTGCAACGTGCATGCACTCAAGAACCAGAAAGTGAAATTGACTCTGCACAGAAATAAAAGTGACTATTTTCTCATTAGAAGTTGAAGGTAGCAATTGATGTTAATGGTGCAAAAGTCTCAGCATGAGGGATGTTCTTTTAAATAACAGGATTTTTTTATTTGATGTCCCTTCAAGCTAGTGAAAACTAGTATAGGCTGGGTTCTTGTTTCTATTGCGTTTATTTGTTCACTCTTAGGTTTAGTGTATAAAAAAACAAACAAGACAACCAAAAGCCTTACCCACCATCTCTTTTCCTTGAGTTTCTGGGCAGTGTGAAAGGCTTGCAGATGAATTGCTGGTTTCCTGGGCGGCTGTAGTGAATGGAGTGTAATGGTTATTAAGGGCTGATTGCACACACGCACAGCTGGTGCCAGTGAGCTGAACAATAAAGTAGCCACTCAGGACTGATTGGGCTAATTTGCATTGCAGACCAGGACCTGTATTCGTTATTTTCATCCAATCGAATTAGACTGTTAGATGACAGATCCAATTAAACCAGCGAAACCCCGAGAATGTTGTCCATTGCCCAACCATTGGTGAGTGTTTCCTTGGGTTTGGCAGGCCCGAGTGGCTTTGGTGGCAGCACTGGTAGCCCCTGGCTGGGTCCCAGATGGGAAGGAAGGATCTTGTTTCCCATCTCAGGTGCCTGGCTCATTGGTGGGGGGGCTTCTTTGGTGCCTGCCTCCGGGTCTTTCTGTGAAGGTCAAGATTCCTTCCTGAAGGGCAGGCAGCCCTAGCTGTTGTGCTGGCCTGCTGGCAAAGTGACAGGAGAGCTACGTCTTCTAGACCAAAGCACTGAGCTGGCCAATAGTCCTGTGCTTTTCTAAAACCAACCCTGCCTGTCTGCCCCCAGGGCAAACCCAGCTGTGAAGCTCTATATGGGCCTGTTTGAAATGCAAGGAATGAAGGATTACACCCTTTTAAATCCATCTAGCTCATCACAGACCCCACACTGGCTGTGACGGCTGTGACTAAAGATATATGTAATAGGATTTGTACCTCCTTGCAGTTTAATTACTGGTAGCAAATGATGGATCAATCTATTGATTAACTGCTACTGATTTGCCTGACGTGACTTTGAGACAGTTAAACTACATTCTGAACATAATCCACCGGTAATCACTTTATCCTGCCACCAGAGCAGCTGCTGTTTAAAGATTTTGGTCGGTAAGTAAGGGTCCCGTAAATGGTAGTTTTATTTATGAAATTGCAGAAGTGCTCTCGGGCCTCTAGTTAAGGAGCTGTTGCCCATCCCCTTTATTTCCCAGCTGTACAAATTAGCTTGTTGTGGGGCACTAGACACACAAGGTTCCTCATGAGGTGAAAGCTCCTGTTGAGAATTTTGTTTTTGGCTTGTAAAACAGCAAACATCTTGCATACAAACTACTACACATGTAAACTCACTTCTCTTAAGCAGAGAATGGTCCCTGCTTCCCATTAGCATTGAGGATGTATGGTTTTGTTTAGTAGGTGGAATCCATTTGTTAGGCTGAACTGGTACATCTAACCACCTGGCAGGTGTGTGCGGGTTTGTTTGTTGTTTGCTTCCAGTCTGTGGAAGTGACAGCTGTCAAGGGGGAAAATAATGGTTGCCCTAATGCCTCCAGCAGCTAGGAGAGTGCTGCACAACTACCGATTGCTAGGGCCTGATTCGTCTACCGGCTCTGCTGTGTGAATTCAGCACCTGACAGGAGTGGGTCCTGGAGGAATAACGCGCATAGGATATTTTGGGTGACAGGAACTTCCAGGTTCCTGCTGTAAATTTCAGGTTGGAGGGGAGGGGAGCGAAGGGGCCCAAAATATACACATGGGTTCAGGAACTCCTATTCTGTAAGCACCCTGTGGAAATCTCAAGCCTGTGCCAAAGCTGAATGTGAGGTCTTACTGCTGTGATGGGACCTAAAGGATGATTTCCCTAATGTGCATGAACTCCTCCTTGTATTAGTGCAAATGTTGGAAGGGCCAGGAGACCGGCTATTTTTAGAGTTGAACTTCTTCACTCTGATCCCTCCAGCTTCAAGGCTGGAATGTCAGCCCGGATTGAGAGTCAGTCCAGTGCTGGGAAAGTGATTTTATGGTGCTGTGACGTCTTTAAGCCTGATGGAGGACAGAGGCAGTGCAGATGGGAGGAGAGACAGTCCTTAGAAGCGTAATTAATATAAATTCCAGCATGTTGCTTACTCATTGATTATGGAGTCGTCTTGTTCAAGATATTGCTGAGTGTTCCAGCACTCCTTTCCTGTTGTTTCATCCTGTTTGCACCAAAAACTAGAGGAGAAAAGGCAATGGGAGTACCAACCTGAAAGCTACCTGTGCACCAGCATTAGAGCCAGACTAAACCAGACACCCAACCTGCCAGACTGGAAGTACAATGCTCCATTGTAACATTTTGCTTTTCCACTTCCCTTCTCGAACTGATATCCAGAGGTGCTAAGCATGCACAACTTCCCTTGAAGTCAGCCTGTAAGCACCTCTGAGAATTAGGCCCTATGCTGACATCCTTGCTACTGAAATGCAGCCACCTGTAGGAAGGAGAAGGGCAGATGGCATGGCTCACAACATCCATGGAAAAGAAATATTTCAGTTAAGGACACTGGTGGTAAACTATCATCTTGGGAGAAGTGCCATGGGGGGCTAAGGCTCCCAAAGTTGGATGGGATCTAGTGTGTGTAAGGTCTCCTTAAAGAGCCCCTTTTGGCAAACCTTGTGTAATGTGTGTGTGTGTGTGTGTGTGTGTGTGTGTGTGTGTGTGTACCTTGGAAGGACAAAAGGCTAAGTTGACCCTGCTAGGAATTGATCAGTAGTTCTAAGGAGCACATAACGATTTCATAGCTAATGCTTAGTCCATCAAGTCATCCCCTGTGGTTTGTGGAGCTAGTATGATGGCTTGTGTTGGATGCAATGACTGTGTTGTATATTGGGTTCTCTAGTGGTGTGTAGCAGTCATAATTTGTGACAACCGTGCTTCTGGTCCAGTTGCTTCCCCCGCCACCCCCTTCGTGCATTGTGCTGTTTTCCACAAAGCACTGTTTTGCTTCAGACGGTCGGTGTTAGGATTTGAAGGGACAGGCTCCCAATTGAGCTTCTCAGCACTTGTTACAGCTCAGCACAAACACAGATGCTCTTGGTAGCGCAGTGTAGGAATAAATGTTTCAGTTGTGCTATAAATAATGGAGTGGGGAAAGATGTTGTGTAAGTGGTGCTCTGGGTTTTGCCAGAAGGCGTGCGCGCATGCATGTGTGTGTGTGTTCTGTTTTTTCCCCTTTTTCCCTTTTTTTCAGTCCAATACTGAAAGCTTCACACCAGGAAGTTGAAGGAAAGCAGCTCTGCTGCAAGGGAAGAGGAGATTAAACTGTTGAAACTGAGTAAATCAATTGAAATCAGGGAAGTTTGCTGTGCTGTGAAGTAAGTGATCGTGCTGCCACTTAGAGCAGGACTGTCCTTTTCAGAGACACATGGCCCCTTTTATGCTGGACTGACACACACAGCTCCGTTCAGAGGGAGAGCACCAGCTCACAACACTACCACTCCAGCTCTTGTGAGGGTAGTTCTGTGAAGGGCAGGTGGAGGAGGTGGGTGGAAGAAGGCAGAAAGCAGAGGAAGGCGCCTGTTTTGTTGTAAGCAGAAAAAGCCTGTATGAAGTTGGCTTTGTAATAAAGGTAACTGAATTGAAATCTAATTGTACTTAGATGTCTAGTATGTCATCTCTCTTATCAGTGCAGGCTTTGTGCCCTGCAGTGTGGGTTTGTAAGAGCCGGATTCTCAAATATGCAGATGTAACACACTTGCAAAGTGTCTGTTTCTGTCTCCTGTTAGTGGCTGGACTACATGGAAGATAACAGCCTACTGCTGCTAACATCTAGCAGAGGTATTCCTATAGCATAGGTGGAAGAGGTTTGTGTTTCTAGTGCAGATGGTTCTGGGCTTAGACCTTGCTGCTGATACACGACGGGGGTGTTATGCTCCAGGTGAAATCACTATGGGTTCTGCACTTCTGGAAATCAAGCCCAGAATGTTTCAGGTAATGTTGGTGGGATAGCTCTCACCATTAGGGTGTTTACTCCCGATAGCTAACTGCAGTCTAAATGTCTTTCCTTAATGTTTTCCCTTTTATTCATGGATGAGGGGGGTGAGAGAGAGAAGCATTGTGAAATTCTCTGTTGCTGTTTGTACTTTGGTAACACCCAGAGTTTCCATTTGGGATCTGGGCCCTGTTTTGTTGGGCACGGTGGAAATGTGGTATAAGGCAGTCCCTGCCCCGAACAGCTTGCCATATCCATTTTAAAAGGTACCAGTTTATAGTAAGTCCCAGTTTATGCCATCTTGAATGATTCTCTCTCTGTGCCGTTAGAAGCTGAGGCATGAACCCTTTCATTCCATTGTCCTCCTTGCAGGCTCCTGGTTGCTCTACCTTTTGCCGCTGTCCTGGCCATCTGGTGTATCTTGAGTGAGGCAGAGCAGAGGTTCTCAAACCTTTCCATGGTGCATAGGCCACATCTTAATACAGAGAGTGGTGGCCTCATGGGTTCTTCCCTTCCCATTCTTGAATTGCAAGAGCCATCTTCTGTCCACTAGTGACCGAAATGATTCAAACATACTGAGGTGGCCTCTTTGTGCTTCTCTATGGCAATATGAACAGGGCACCTGTTAATGCTAATGAAGCTGAATGGCCTCTAGTCTTCTTTCGCTGTCTGAAGGACGGAAGGGGTTTGTATAGTGACAGTGTTTGCGTTTAATGCAAATCCTTCCCTGCATCTCCTGGGTCTTCCAGGCACCCACTGTGTGCTGCTGCAGCCTTGTGTGGGTTTGTCCTATTACGATCGCCCTTTACCAGCAATATCACCAAAAAATAAAAGGCTGCAGTTGATTTGCTCTGATGTCCCTGTGCGGTTTGAGAAGCAAAAATTTCCTTCCATTTTCCCTTGGAGCTGAAATCCAGTGCTTGCCTCACTTGTGCGCTCTGTACCTTGGAGTGTGCTCACCTACCTGTATTTTGGATACTTCCCCGCTGCTAATGAAGGCAGTTCAACCAATGGGAAGAGCCACACGGTGGAAAGCTTCTTAGTACAGTATTGTTTCAGTAGTATTGAGATAAGGTGTCCCTCAGCTTCCCTGTTTTGAGAGGGGGTGGGACAGCCTTGGAGCACAATAACCAGGTAAAATATTGCCCAGAGGACAGGACTGTGTGGGGGGAGGCAGGGGGGGGGCGGTGCGGGGAGGCTACTTGGATAACTGCAGACTGAAGCTAACTTCCCCACCACAAGAGCAGTATTATTAATCCCAAGTGTTCAAAAATGAGTCCAGCCCTATGAAAATGATTGCATTAAAGATAATGGGATTTTGGGGGGAAATGTTTTGTCTTTGCCTTCTGTTTTCTGAGCTGATAGGGTTCCAATTTCATGCTGTTCCTTGAGGGCTAGAAACTGATTTTAAAAAAGAAAAAGCGAGCAAACTGAGATTCTCACATAATCTCATGATTCCAGAAGCTGGGCCTTTTAAGAAAAGCATCAAATATTCCTACCCACAATAAAATCACAAGTGTGGGCAATACTGCACCATTCTATACTGCAGTAGCTAAAGAAAAGTCATTTTTATTTTTTATCATTTTCTATCTTTTAAAATGAAATATTTATGCAATAAAATATTTTGAAAGGGAGTTCCCAGAAATGGGAGGTGGCTATTTTGGTATTGGAAAGCAAAATGCAGCTGAGTATACATAGTACACAGAGCTATGTATTCTTTCATACTAACGACATTGCAAAGGACAGATGGGGTTAGCTGGCATTTACAAACATCTGCATTTCTAAAAAATTATAAGTCATGTATCAAATGCTGTGTGAGTACGTGTGCATAGAATTTGATTGTTTCTCTCATCCCACAACCTTCCTATGGCACTTGTGTCTAGACTATAAGCAATTCAGAGCAGTTGACATCTTTCTGTTTTTACAGCACTCAACACATTTGGTACCCAGTCCTGATTGGGGCCTTTAAGTGCTACTGTCATATCAGTATTTAATAATCATCCCTTCCCTGAGAGAAAAAATAAATATTGCATAAATGTGACTGATAATATGGTAGTTAGAAAAGCCTGGGTGTGCTCTGTGTAGCGAATGCAGGATAATTCAGAGCCCCGATTTGAAATAAGGCTACGAAGACATTGAGGTTACTGGGTTTCCCCTTTAGGTTGTGCAGAAACCCAGGTAGAGCTGAGAGTGGAAGTATTTGGCAAACCTGAGTAGAGACAAATTTCTCCCCTTGTATTTGTGTTTATTTTTCATTGACTGCGTGGCACAATAAAAACTAACCCAGGAACCTGAGGCCTGGTTCTGCTTATGGCATTTCCCTCAACCCAAAGCGCCTTGGCACAGCGTTTCATGTAGCCAGGAAAACGCACTCCGGCTAGGACCCACAGCACCTCCCCATTATGACACCGGCTGTCCTCCTCTTAGTGGCGTCTCCGCGTGCTGCCCACTCAGCGCTCCCTGGCATTGCTTGAACTCTCTGGCAGTAGTGCTTATGATGGGCTTAAGGGCACAAACCCCCAACATCCGGTCAAGTGAGGCTCTGCTTTTGTGATCTGTTAAATGTGCAGTCAAAACCGCCCTGTTTGCAAAGGACTGTTGTTCCTGCCTCTGCTGCATATTTCTATCCATTCCCATTTCTCCAATACGGAGACCTTGTTGAGGCCAGCCAACCATTGCTTTTGGCCATTAAAATGTGTGGCCGGGACTCTGGTCCAATCCTCTTGGCTCAGCCAATGGGAAGGCTTCCTTGTGATCGCTCCGCTACATTGGCTGCCTATGGATCATGGGGGATCCAGTGTCCATCTCTGCCATGCTAACTTGTAAGATGCAAACAAGAAGCAGAGTGATGTCAGAATGTGGTGGCGGGTTATTACCTGGCAGGAGTGTCCATGTGCATTTCCCTGAGATCAGAAAGCGCCCTGCCCTAAGAACAGGGACATCCGTGATCAATGAGGCATGTTCCTCTTTCTTGCAGGACTGGTGGCTTGCCTGTTGGGATCCCTGTTTTAAACAGACCCAGCCCTGTCTGAAGTGTTATTGAGGTGCTGTCAGGAAGTGGGAGTTGGTTTAAGTGTGTGTCATAGGTGAAGGCTGTATTGAACAATGGGGAGGAATGTTGACTCTCAAAGGCTGTTTTTTTACTCTGAGAGCAGATGTTTGCTCCACCTTCTCCCATCCCTCTGCACGCCCTCCCCCAGAGTCCTGCTTTAGTGAGCTTTGCTGCCCATAAGCTCTTCTGAGGAGTTAGTGGCTTTGCTTGAAGCCAATCAGCCCAGCATTTAATGGGTGAGAGGATTATAAGGGGGCTTTGCTTCTTCTATAAATCAGTGTTCTCAGATGTTCTTGTGTTGATGTGGGTCTTGGTGAGGATAAGCCAAGTGCTCAGACAGCAGGTCGTCTGGAGACCCTGGATTTGGTTAGATATATACTTAGGTGTTGTAACAAACAAAATGTGAATTGATTTATCTGTGTGCATGGCTTTTAATTTTGCCCTAAAGCTGAAAATCTCACATCTAAACCACCGTGGGAACTTCAGCATCCACAAATGGAGGAAGTCCAGGTTCAGCAACTGAAATTGGTGCTTGGCCAGTCATAGCTGTCTCGGAAGGGAAAGGAATCACATGCCCTAACAGCTTGGATGATAGCACACACACAGCCATTCAGGTGTATTAGCTTATGGAGGCTGGGGAGGAAACAGCAACTAACAGACCAGAAAGTAAAAAATACCATCAAGGATTTATGTTCAGATAGCTATGTATAAAGGTGCAGTGAATCAGGGAGGGATTCTTTGAAAACAACACGCTGCAGGAGCTTGCTTTGAGGGTTTCCAAAAGGCAGAAGGGCTCTGTCAGAATGCATGCTCTTTCTAGGGATGTCTGTGATGCTGTGGTTCTTCTGGCTTGATTGGACCAAGTCTGCGGGCTGCTAGAATGCCCAGAGGCAGTGTGTGGAGGCAGAAGCACAGAGGATAGCGGAGTGGGGAACAGTTTGCATGGGCTTCTTATTCTTCCCCTCTCCCTTGATGCTTTTAGCTCACTGCTGCATGACATGTATGCTTTGGTCCTTTTCCCCCTGATCAGTTCAGTTGTCTCCTTGGACGCAGAGTTCGGAAGCTTAGAGGAACCTTGTGGGATGGGTTAGTTGCTTGTTCTTTTCTAAAAGTCATGGGAGCTTTTTGTATGAACTATAGAAGGAAGAAAAGGGGTCAAATAAGCTGGTTTGCTAGAAATAGCTAAGGAGACCGGTTGTATTAATTTAAGTGGAATACATGGGCTAAAGGTGTTAATGTCAATGCCCAACATTAAACAGTGGTAAACAAAGTCCTGAGCTTGGTACACCGACACAGCCTGCTTAGTCCCATGGCAAACCCACTATTAACCATCCTTTTAGCTGTTAATTAAAGATACAGAAACAATGGGAAACCAGTTAAAGCTTTTGAAATGCAAAGTATTAAATAAGGCTTTCACCGTAACAACATCCCTTGTTCCCTGTCTCTGTAGCTGCAAAGCCCCCCCCCCCCCCGCCCACTGACAGTCTGATTTGGTAACAATGGGAAGACATGTCTTTGTGGGGAGAAGAGCAGAAGTTAATTGAGAGGTCATTGCTTCTGGTGGTCTAAGGAAAAGCCCCCTTGTGTGACTGTCTCGTGGATGGTACCAAATATGGTGTGGTAATTGTTATCCCAGGTGGGATGTGGGGTTCAGCTGGAGCTGGTGGGGTGGCAGCGTCCTCTCTCTCAAGCTGGTCTGGTCAGGACACCTCTCGGCTCAGGATGATGAAGGCGCGAGGTCCTGGAAACACTGGGCGTGGTAGCCCTGATGGTGAAGCTCACTCCTGGAGCCTTGGTCTGTTCTTTTGTTCTGTGTTCTTCCTTTTTGTTCCTTCCCCACAAAATCTTTCTTTGAAGGCTCCAAAAAAGGAGGAGGGATGGAGGGAATCATCCCCTGGTTTGGTTATTTTGTCCTCCAATTAGGCCTAATATCCGAAATACTAATTTTGGCTCATTAATGTCCTGTTCCACATCTCCTGTTTTTAACTAGCATAATTTCAACGTAGTCCTTGACTCATATCAACTTGGTTTAGACTATTTCAGCTGTCCTGTCTCCCTCTCACGCCTTTTCCCAGCAACACTGGTTGTTGTAGGAGATGGTGACATCCTGTGGACCGTGGCACACGTTTTACAGCTGAGAACACAGTTTGGGTAAATTTGTAGGCACAATTGTCACAAAGGCCCTAATTGAGAGTAACTGGCTGAAGTGGGTGATTTTGCAGCAGAGGCAGCTAGAGCAGAATTTGACCCACAGAAATACAGTTTTGCTGTAAGTTTGTCTGCCAGGAACAAGCTCTCCATTAGCATACCGGTGCTGTAGGCAGCAATGTCTTGTGCACCAAACCTTCCTGCCCTATTTCTAGCTCAGGCGCTAGCCGACTGGCTGTGGGCATGTCCCTTGACTCTTGCTGCCCGTTTCCTTAGCTGTCATACGTGGATAACGTTCACCTTAGTAAAAAGCTTTGTAATCTGTGGATCCTAGAGACACTGATGGAAGGCACCTGAGAGAGAGCAGGTGGGTGGGTGAATGAGACATATGATGTGACTGCCATTATTATTAATACATATTTTGAAGTTCTTGAATTTGGGCCTCCTGACTCCCACTGGGCCCTGCATACATTTGATGCCAGTTCGGTCTCTGATCTCAGACTTCCTGTCATGTAGCTGGCATGCCTTTCTGGGTAAACAGGTCCTGCAAACAAGAATGAGCTGCATTTAAAACCAGCTTCCCTGCTAAATGCAGAGGCCTGGCTCCTTGCTCTCTCAGCCTCTGTTGGGGCGCAGCTAATGTGCGCTGTTCTGGCCCCACTGAAATCTGCAACTGAGGCTTTCATTCTACCTCACTGCACCTCTGGGACACCTCTGCATTTCTTGGCTCTAACTTCAGATGTGAAAGCTGTCATTCGGGACTTGGGGGGTGGCGGGAAGGGGAGTTCTTATGCAAGACCCTTTTCTGCATTGACTGCATTGAACAGCCCTTGCTGATGCATGGGGCTTCCCATCTTGCTACAACTGCCAGCTTGAGCAGTGGCTGAGCGGTAATTTCCAAAGTTTGCAGTGTGTTGTGCACCTTCCTGTGCCCTGTCCTGGCTGGCCTGCCTCCCCTCAGCTCCTTTCCTGAGGGCTGCTTTGAGGAGAGGACATTTGTGCCATTTTTATTCAAAGACGGGGTTAAAAAAAAAGGTGAGATGATGAGACGGGGCCTTCTAATATGGGTGACAGAAGGCACGAACTTTGAAGAGCTCTCCAGGCCTGGAGAGCGTGGACATGGTTACACTTCTGCTTGACAGATGCTGCATTTTTAAAGCCCCTTCTCCCCACCCTCTTTCTGAAATGCGCCTCCGGGGTGAGGAGGGAAGAAACGAGCTGCAGGCTTACAGCATCCTAATGCACTTAGTTTGGTGTCAGGCCGAGTGGAACTCCACCGTGTGGAGGCTAATGAGAAGTGGAGGCAGGGGAGTGTCAGATGGACTTTTCCCTGTGGAAAAAGCTTATACAACGGAATAGAAAACACGTGCCTTTCTATAGGCTACTTAGGTTTTCATCTCTGCTATAGAATTCTATAGGCTGCCAAAAATCCTACAGAAACTTTCTCAGTGTCTATCCAATTCTATAGATTGGTAGAATAATTCCTATAGAACCCTCTTGGTTTCCTTCCATTTAAAATCACCAGGGCTCTTCCTGAAGGATGTGGCTGCCCTGGGCGAGTCCACGTAATATAGTCATGTTATTGGGACTAGAATGAGAAGGAATTTCTACTACCTGGTGGTGCAAGGCAAGGGAGAGAACTGACCTGGGGGTGTCCAGTAAAGATGTCAGCTGTTTGGGGGGATTTTCTGGCATTTTAAAATCTTGTTTAATGTATCGGACATATTTGATCCCAGAGGTCTTGGGCAGCTGCACAACATGTACCGGTAGTACATCTAATGATTGAGTCAAAAGAAAAGCCAATTCCCCTATAACCCCATGTCCCCTCAAATACCCATTCTTCCTTCTTCCTGCGTCTTACTGCCTGCTCTGATGCCAGCGGCTCTGGACTCGTCCATGCCGCAGGAGAAGCCGATTTGGGAGTCACCAACTTTCCACTCAACTGCCCCCCTTTTTCTAGACCCCAGATGTCAAGATCTAGGGCTGCTTGGCAGAAAGATGTCGTCGTTTGATCTCAGCTGCTTCTTGCTGTCACTGCACAATGGTGTTCAGAGCCAGGCCTGTGTTCGTAAGCCGCAGAGTACCAGCTGGGTTGGAATCCAGGTGTCAGACTGGCACCTTGAGTCTGGCCATTGGTACCTATGGTAGGTGCACGGAGGTTGGGGGAACTGGGAAGATAGCAGGATTCACAGGTCAGGGTCCATTCGAATGGTTCTGTCTCTCCCTCTACTCTTCTCTTTCTGTTCTGTGTGAACAACTGGTTTCAGAGTAGCAGCCGTGTTAGTCTGTATTCGCAAAAAGAAAAGAAGTACTTGTGGCACCTTAGAGACTAACAAATTTATTAGAGCATAAGCTTTCGTGAGCTACAGCTCACTTCATCGGATGCATTTGGTGGAAAAAGCAGAGGAGAGATTTATACACACACACACACACACACACACACACACAGAACATGAAACAATGGGTTTATCATACACACTGTAAGGAGAGTGATCACTTAAGATAAGCCATCACCAGCAGCAGGGGGGGGGAAAGGAGGAAAACCTTTCATGGTGACAAGCAAGGTAGGCTAATTCCAGCAGTTAACAAGAATATCAGAGGAACAGTGGGGGGTGGGGTGGGGGGGAGAAATACCATGGGGAAATAGTTTTACTTTGTGTAATGACTCATCCATTCCCAGTCTCAATTCAAGCCTAAGTTAATTGTATCTTGTATCTTTGTATCTGTAACAGTTTGCAAATTAATTCCAATTCAGCAGTCTCTCGTTGGAGTCTGTTTTTGAAGCTTTTTTGTTGAAGGATAGCCACTCTTAGGTCTGTGATCGAGTGACCAGAGAGATTGAAGTGTTCTCCAACTGGTTTTTGAATGTTATAATTCTTGATGTCTGATTTGTGTCCATTCATTCTTTTACGTAGAGACTGTCCAGTTTGGCCAATGTACATGGCAGAGGGGCATTGCTAGCACATGATGGCATATATCACATTGGTAGATGCGCAGGTGAACGAGCCTCTGATAGTGTGGCTGATGTGATTAGGCCCTATGATGGTATCCCCCGAATAGATATGTGGACAGAGTTGGCAACGGGCTTTGTGGCAAGGATAGGTTCCTGGGTTAGCGGTTCTGTTGTGTGGTGTGTGGTTGCTGGTGAGTATTTGCTTCAGATTGGGGGGCTGTCTGTAAGCAAGGACTGGTCTGTCTCCCAAGATCTGTGAGAGTGATGGGTCGTCCTTCAGGATGGGTTGTAGATCCTTGATGATGCGTTGGAGAGGTTTTAGTTGGGGGCTGAAGGTGATGGCTAGTGGCGTTCTGTTATTTTCTTTGTTGGGCCTGTCCTGTAGTAGGTGACTTCTGGGTACTCTTCTGGCTCTGTCAATCTGTGTGAACAACTGTCTCTACGCAGCTGACCAAGCTTCCCCAGGAGTTCCCAGTGTCATGTAGCGGGTCAAATGGGATCCTAGTAGGCCATGGATGGAATGTGCCACGTGCCTATCTTAGGTGTCCCGACAGCCAGCCCTTAATAAGCATTCTCCATGTTGCTCAGCCTGGCCTGAAAACACCAGTCATACTGCCTGGGAGTCTCCTCCTTTTTCCTCAGGCTTCCCCAGAGATAACCAGGTGCCTTGATTTTATTTGCTGTAGAGAGAGAAGTGGCTGTTAAAATTCCAAACTTCTGCACTCTCACCTCTTTCATGTTAAGGGCTGTTATTAAAAGGACAGTGATAATTTATTCTCCATGTCCATTGAAGATGGGACAAGAAGTGATGGGCTCAATCTGCAGCAAGGGTAGTTTAGATATTAGGAAAAACTTTGTAATGCCAAAGATAGTTAAGTTCTGAAATAGACTTCCAGGGGAGTTGTGGAATCCCCATCACTGGAAAATTTTAAGAACAGTTTGGACAAACACCTGTCAGGGATGGTCTAGGTTTCCTTGATCCTGCCTACAGACAGCCCCCCAATCTGAACTAGAGGATCTTTTTGAGATGCCTTCCAGCCTAACACTTGTATGTTTCTATGATTTGGGACAAGATAACAGGCCATTTGAGTTACTCATGAGCTGGTTCCCTGAGCATTAAAGGTGAGCTTGGTGCTGCATGGGCCTCGGATGATGTGGAATTGACCAGCCAGGCACGTAGCTCAGAGGCTGAACGGGGTGGGAACCACAGTGCAGTGAACCTCGTTGCTATAAGGTGTGAGTGAATAATTGCATTGCTGTGGGGGACAAGTTCTAGCTTCTAGGTAGCATGGAGGTGCTGGGCTTCGGAGAGGTGAGCTGAAAGAGATTCTCCGAGAATTGTGCATCGGAATGAAACAGCCTGGAAACCTTTGGAAACCAGATTTGGTCTCCAGGCCGCTGACTGTGAAACTTGAAATGCCCCGGATCCATTCCTTCTCCTGACCCTGCAGCAGAGGAAACTTTGAAAGAGACATGGTCAGCCTTAGTGTAAGTGGAGTGAGTTCCTGGTATCTGACTGCGTAGCACGCAGCACGGCAATGCCTTGGCTCTGCCCTCTGTGTGCCAACTGAGACCGTGTTGCACTTTACACACATTCAGATGTTTGACAATGATTTTTTGTCACTGTCTGCATACCATAGGAATAGCCAGCTCTGTGTGGCAAAGGGGATGGCGGAGGAAGGTTGGGAGGGGGGTTGGTGCTACTGCTTTGCACTTATACTGTTACAGCCCTTCTTATCCACGCACTTCAGTTGTGCACAATGGGGATGGAGCATTGTCACCCTACCTGCCTGGCTTTGTCTGGGCAGGTTATTCCCCAATTATCCACTAGTGGGTTATTGTACGTGCCTCTGAAGCACCTGGTAACGGCCACTGTCAGACCAGATACCAATCCAGATGGGCTGCTGGTCTGATCCAGCTGGACAGACCCTATGTTCTGTGTTACACATGAAGATGGTACGGGAGAGGGAGGACAAGTGACTCCCCTAAAGGTCCCCCGGAGAGTCATTGGCAGAGCTGGGAATAGAACCCAGGTCTCTGATTCCCAGTCCCTGGTCCTGTTCATGCACCATCAGCAATTTCCAGCTGGTCCATAACCCCAGATAATGCCCCAGGCCCTGAACTTTATTTCTTAAACAAAGATGTTTTTTTAGTGAATGCTTTTTAAGAAAATACAATAGGAAGGTGGGTGAGATGGAGGAGCCGGTTCCTTCTGGGGAGGCCTGGAAGTATTTGACTCCACAAGAGCGGGATCCCAGCAGACACACCTGGGGCAGCTCATTTCCCTTCTCTGTGCCCTGCTTGCCCCACCCGTGAGATGGGGCTAGCCCTCTCCTTTTGCAAAGTGCTTTGAGTTCCCTGGGTGAAGGTGCTTCAGAAGGGCAGAGTATTCTCACTTACATCGAAGCTTCTATAATCATAGGGCAGGCTCCCCTGGGCCCCTCTCTGCAGCAGAGCGGTACTTGGGGGGCGGGGTGTGATGGCCTCTTGTAAATTCCCACTGAGAGCTTTGGGCTCTTCAAGGGAATATTTGCATCGCTCTTTGCTGTTGCTCCATTTGGCTGTAACTCACTTAGCAGTTGTCCCCGTCCATCCCTGTTTCTTGGCTCCCTCCCTTGTGTCCACTCTCCCCTTGCTCCTCTGGTCACCTTTGCTGCTTCCCCTCTCGCTCTGTTCCATGGTAAGCCCAGCCACAGTAAGCAGGATCCAGAGAGCTTATCCTTGTCTGTCAGATCGTGTGCTTGTCCGGGCAGCTGGCGGACAAAGGGAGGCAGGCTGAGGGGTTCCTCAGCCAGAGACAGCTTTAGAGAAGGCATCAGTCTGTCCTCCATCACTTCCTGTAGCAAATCACTTCACTTACCCAGATGCGAGTGTACAGACATGCTGCCTTCAGGCTGCCCTCCTCTCTCCCCACAAAGCCGGAGTCTCTTACGCAAATCGCTTTTCACGCTCCCTTAATTGAAACTGTCAGATGGGCTTTACCTTTTTTTTTTTTTTTTTTCCCAGAGATGCAGACATATTAATTCCACCATGGAGATCCCAGCAGCTACGAGAGATCAATAAAATGAGGTTGTATCTGTGACATATATATTACAGAAGCGGCATCAGCAATATTTCATCTGGAAAGCAGAGCTAAACACACACAATGCAACCCCCATTTAGCCACATAAAGGGCTAGCAGTTTGGGGGTTTTGCATCCTCTCCGGGGGCCGGGGGGGGAGGCCCATGCGCTGCTCAGAGCAAGGGGCGCTGTGTTCCTCAGGATTTGAACAAGTAGCTGCTAGGCCCCGCTTTTAATATATTAAAAAAAATCAGTTTCTGAAAGGATTAAAAGCTCCCCCAAGCCCTCCCCAAAGAGGGGTTCTCCCACCATGCCTGTTCTTCAATGCAGCTGTCCAAGAGCATCACAGGGCCACTCATCCCCCCACCTGTGCTCATGTCTCTAGCTCGGTGCTTTTCAACTTTGGCCATATCCTGACCCATGATACAGCAGGAAACCTGCTGGGACCTGCCTTCTCTCTGGCCCTCAAGCAGGGATAGTCAGTTGGTGGGCCGCGGGCCCAATGTGGACTGCCAGGCGCTTTTGAACAGAGCGTGAAATCTTTTTATTTACTTATCGTTATTGCTGGTTTTGTATTTTCTCTGGTCTGGAACTTGACTATACCTTTACCAAGAAATTTGGACTTTGACAAAAAATAGACTCCCCCTGCCCTAAAGAAAGTGAGGGTAGTTGTGGCATCGTTAGACCTGTACATGACCCCCCTCAGGTCGTGGCCCCCAGGTGAGAATCCATGTCCGAGCTGATGCTGTGGATGCACGTTCACTAAATGCAGTGAAGTAGTCGTTGTGGTGAAAGAGTGGGTTTCTCTGAGGGAATCTAAGGGCAAGTCTACACCCAGTGTTATATCAGCACTGATGCAGCTGCGCTGGTGTAGCGCATCTGGTTAAGCCATGCCGACGGGAGAGCTCTCTGCATAATGATTCCACCTCCTCTGTCGGCGGGAGAGCATCACATGGGTCATGTAGGATGATGGGTGAGAATACCATTGCATTCTCTGCAATCTGAAGACTGAGGCTTCACATAGAGAATGGCCTGCACTGTGTCTCTCAGTAATAGTATGTATTTGGCCAAAGTTTGTGGGGGAGGGATAGTTTTAGCATTGGCCTGCTAACCCCAGGATTGTGAGTTCAATCCTTGACGGGGCCATTTAGGGATCTGGGGCAAAAATTGGGGATTGGTCCTGCTTTGAGCAGGGGCTTGGACTAGATGACCTCCTGAGGTCCCTTCCAACCCTGATATTCTGTGATTCTGTGAAAGTTAACTCCCCACGGTGATCCAGGCTAATTGGCTTTTCAATTTGGGTAAAGATTTTTTAGTATTGATGGGGAATTTTGGGGCATGTCAGGAAATGGGCAATAAATACAATTTCCATCTCACACCCTTAGCTCTGTAATGTACATACCAGCATCAAAGCATGAGGTGCAGACACTTAAACGAAATTTGAGAGAGAAATTTAATTCAGCCAATAAAACATATACATACTTTTTTTTTTCCCCTGGAGGAGATAAGGAAATTGTACGACAATGAAACTTGGGTTTTCTGACCTGGCGGCATTGTAAGTTTCCCCCTGGTTAATTACTCTGTATGTCATTGTGTGAGTCTGCTCCGGACACAGCCTGAGTTCGTACTGCAGAGTACGCTTTGGCAGGGAGCGTTTAGCAGCTGCAGAGCAAGGCTTTAAGATGCAGCATTTAGTTCTTTGGGAGTGTGTCATCTTATCATGCTGGATGTAGCTGATCTAAACCGATTTGATTTTCTATATGTTGAACTACGCTGTGAACACTTCATGGCACTCCCATTCCAGGCTCATGCTGCTGCTAGGGGCTGTTTGTGTCTGCCTTTGTGTTGGGAAGTTCCCCGTACCATGGGGAAGACGGCAAATGGCAAGTAGTGTAATTAATCTCTTCCTCCGTAGCCGTAGCCCTATCCTGGCAGGGGACTCAGCCCAGTCCACACAACCCTTCCTGCTTGAGCACGCTCAGCCTGCAAAAGGAAAATGGCCTGATTTTCAGAGGTGCTATTGATGTCAGGGGGGTGGCCGTTACTGCACATCCCTGGTGTTTAGCCTAAATTGCTCCTTGTGGCAGGGTGATATGCAGTATGCGGTGCCTTTCCAAGGGTTCCGCTTGCTCCTATAAAATACAAGAAGCGTAGGCTTGTTTGCCAGGAGCTTGGCCTGTTGCTCTGGAATTGGTGCTGATGCAGGGGGACGTGTTTGGGCTGCATACACAGCACAGGGCCGCTCTGACCAACCCGAGTGAGTTTGTTTGGAGAAATCACACCCAAGCCCAGGGACCGATGAGACTTTGAAAGGGGCTTTAGACTGAAGGAAGTGTTGACGGTTTGGTGTGGAGCGTGAGAAACAACCGGCTGTTGTCTGCAGTCTAAGCTGCCCCGCGATACAGAAGAGACTGTAACAGGGCCTCCAGAGATGGAAGAGTCCTTCAAGGCAACCTGGAGCATCCCTTTGCCAGTGCGAGGGGTCCCCGCTGCGTGTGCAGGACACACCTGATGCTTCCCTTGGGAGCAGCCTGCTTACTATCTAAGGGAGCTTCGCTTCTGTGGTGCTTCCCTTCATCTCCATCTGAACTCCTTGGTGCTGGTCAGACCCCCTCGGGCAGGTTCGTTAACAGGTAGCTGAGGCTTCCTTGCAAGGGAGGAGTAAAGAGGAAGTGCAGCCTTGTGGTTAAAGCCCAGGACTGGGGCCTGGGTTAGAGTTGCCAACCCTCCAGGATTCGCCTGGAGTCTCCAGGAATTAAAGATTAATTTTAATTAAAGATTGTCATGTGATTAAATCTCCAGGAATATGTCCAACCAAAATTGGCAACCCTAATTCCTGGGTTCACTTCCTGACTCTGCCATGGCCTCCCCATGTGACCAGGGGCCTATCACTTAGTCTCCCTGTGCCCCAGCTCCCTGTCCTTGAAAGGGGAAGATGAGCCCCTCCTCTCCCTTAGCCTCTGTTTGCTGGTTAGATCGACAGCTTTTCAAGGGAGGGATTCTCTCTCGCTTGGTGTGTTCTGCCCATGGCACAGTGGGATACTGATTTCTAGGCTCACAGATCCCAACAGCAGAGCGAACTGCCACTGTATTTTCCCCTTCTCCTATCTTATACGCGCCATAAGAGCTAAATGCAATGGGGTCAGTCTCAGGTGAAGTTCCTTTTCATGTTTTGGGGTCAAATTATACCACAACCTTAACGTGGCTTAAATGGAAGGTGTGAATCAGGCATGGTGAGGTTGTAGGCCTTGAATTAATCGATGAAATTGTTTGCAGACTGGGCCAGGCCTTTTCAAATGACACAGCTTGCTTGGCTGTAGAAATGACTCCCCCTACCCCCCATCCACCTTCCCTTTTCAGTCCATGGCAGGGATTTGTGTTCTGATTATTTTCAAATACTGGTTTGTGTAAAAATTGATTTGAGGAAACATTTTTCTCCCACGTGCTGTAGGATTGCGGGCGTGTAATCCCCCCTAAATCGCCCGGATGAGGTTTGTATTGCAATGCCGGTATCCGCTAACAAAAGGGGATTAGACATGTACATTCTGCGGGAAAACCTGCCACTCTTGCAGGGCTTTTAGTGCAAAGAAGATAAGATAGGTAGAGCAGAGCCATTTTAACCCAGTTTTTAAAGCACTCGGGGCTTCTCCTTTCAGAATGGGGGGAGGGGGCTTCCATTTTAAATGCTCTCCCTTTAAATCTGGCCTTTAGGTTGACATTTTCATGTGCTGTAGGAAAACACTTTACAATTCAGGTGCAGCTAAATGCTCTGACGGGTTTGCCTTGTGCAAGGTGGCAGAAGAACACTGTTTAGGGGGCATTTGTCATTGGCTCTTGCTGTATGGGGGCTGCTAGGCAGAGCAGCACTGGCAAGCTCCGCCGGGCGTGACTTCCATGCAGCTGTGGTTTGAACATGGTATAAGGGGGAGCTTTGGCCATGCGCTCTCCCGGAGCTGGCCTGTGCTGAGGGCCGCCCGCTGTTTACCGGTGCACTTGATTGTATTTTTAAACGTTCATCGAGTGACAGGTGCTGGACTGACAGCCTAGTGAGCCCTGGAACAGTCTTTGGAGGGCACAGCACTTTTGCCCTTCCCTGGCAGGGTCTGCTCTCAGGCTGAGGGGGTCTGGCCCTCAATGCCCATTTTAAGGTTTGTTCTTTCTCCCAGGGCAGCCGGCAAACGTACCCATCAGTGGCGGACCCAGGTGGCTTTGCTGTGCTCATGTCTGGTGCTAGGAGACAGGGCTGGGGTCAGTGGTTCATCTAACCAAATAGATATCACATGGGACCCACTCTTGGCCACCTGAATTGGACTGGCGACCTGGACATGACAGGCTTGGTCCCCGGAGCCCATCTGCTCTGCTGGGCTGGTGTAACTGGGAAGGAAAGAGTCTAAGTGTCTTCCCGTTGTGCCTTGCTGTGAAGCAGGAAGTGATGTGCCATGCGCACAGCTCCTTGTGGATGCCTGAATGGGATAGAAAACCATTGCTGTTGCTAGTCCTGACTGACTGGGTCAGGCAATTGACTAGCTCTGTTTTGCCAAATCGAGATAACCCCACGGGGAGCGTATGCCTACACAGCAGCTGGAGGGTGCTTCCCAGCGTGGGCAGACGGACACGCTCACTCTGCTCGAACTAGCACGCTAGCAATAGAGTGTGGCTGCAGCCACTCGGGTTACCTGCTTTAGGACATACTCGGAGGGCTGGGGAGGATTCGACTCCGGGGTTAGACTGAGCCCCACCTGTGCTGCCATGCTGCTGTTTTTAGTGCACTAACTTGATCAGAACTAGCACCTCTGAGTCCGTGTGCTGGGAATCATACTCCCGGATGCAGTGTAGCGTATCTCCTTCAACTTTGCAGGGCTGGGGGATAGCAATGGCTGCAAGCCAGTAACTGTCTGATGGGGCTGCTGGCTCCTTTCACCATGACATTTGTTCGCTCTTGTGGTAAATGGTAATTAGCATCACCAGTGGGCTCCAGTAAACAGACAACAATGATCCTGCTTGACGTTAAGAGCTGATATCAAGAGGTTCATGCAGGTGCAGCAACACAACAGGTGTTACTGATCCTGTGGAGCTCAGGATCTGTTCTATGTAATCCTGAGCCCTATCTATTGGCTTCTTGTCTAGATGCTAACTACTGACATACAAACAGCCACAGAGCACACTGGCTACTCTTTGTTTTGCTTGTTCTACCACTAATGTGCTGCAATAAATCTCAGGTAGCATTGCCTGTAAAATTTACACACACACCCATCCGGATGAGAATATTCCCCGGGATTCTCAGAGTTAAAAAATAAACTAACAGAGGCCTACTGCCTTCCATCCACGCTTTCTTCCTGAAATGGCTGCGCTTCCCCAAGCAACGAGATGGATGCTGTGAGTGTTCCAAGCTGCGCCATTGTGCGCTCTGTGACAAAAGGCTATGTCTGCCTTTTAATGGGGGCAGTGAAAGGGGGAAAGAGCTCTTTGTATGCAGAAAGAAAAGGAGTACTTGTGGCACCTTAGAGACTAACAAATTTATTAGAGCATAAGCTTTCGTGAGCTATAGCTCACTTCATCGGATGAAGTGAGCTGTAGCTCACGAAAGCTTATGCTCTAATAAATTTGTTAGTCTCTAAGGTGCCACCGGTACTCCTTTTCTTTTTGCGAATACAGACTAACACGGCTGCTACTCTGAAACCTTTGTATGCAGAGAGGTTCGTCGATAAACTATTGCATGTAGGTGGCTAAGCAGAGGGTGGGTTGTATAACGCAGCGGGCACCATGCCCCGGAAATACCAGCAGTGTAGCCAGGCCTGCTGGAAACAAGCTCAGGATTCCAGTGTCCAGAACTGATGGTTTGTTGTTAGGCTTTTTGGGACAGAGACTGAAACTGTCTCCAAGGATGTTAGACTGAGCAGAGGCATAATCTGAAGATCTGTTAAAGCCAAACAAATGTGCAAAGTGTTCTGGCAAGTGGGGTCCTTGTCTTTGCTGCATTTGATTTTGGCTATGCAGGGGGCTCTCTGTGGGAAGCAAGTGGGAGGTGTGGGGGGGGAGTGGGAGGGGGGAAGCAATGTGTGTATAAGGTAAAAAAACAAACACACAGCCAAACAATTGATTGATGTGAAAGGTGTGTGTGAAAGACACCAGTCAAGGAGCTGTGCATTATGCTGCTGATCTGTTCATTCAAATAGGCTCCAAATAGCATCCTAAGTTCATCTACCTCTTGCTGCTGTTTGCAAAGTCCATCATTCCTGAGGGTTTTCCCTCAAAAAATCTTTGTTTAAACAAACAAATAAAATCCTGTCAGCCTAGCACAAACCCCAACTTAAGTATTGTACAGTAGATTGTCCAAATCAAAGAGGGGAAGGGGACAGGTCAGTATGGTCATGCTTAGGGGCCCACATTTAGGGGCTTTAATCTGTATTCCGAATTCTAAGCAAAACACCTGTGTTTTTTTCCAAAGGTGCTGAGCACCCAGCAGCTCCTATTGGTTGCATCTGGAGCTATGGATGGTCAGCATCTCTGAAAACCAGGCTGGCTTTTAAGGTGCCTTGCTAAAAACTCCTGTGTCTGAAAATGATGTTGCTACAGACTTGACTTTCACGTTCTCCAAAGGTTGTTAAGAAAGAGCAAATACGTGCATTTCTGCAGTGTGCCCAATACCTCAACAGTGCCTTCTTCACTCACCCTTGCTGTGTTTGAGATGAGGTCACTTTTCTCTCATACTGATGTGGGTGGGAGGGGGTGTTTTCACAACCCAATTGACTGTGCTGGCATTTTCAAAGCTGCTGCAATGTCTTGTGCAGTGACAGAGTTTTGTGTATTTTTTTCACCTTAGGCCATTGCCTTTGTGTGGGGTCAAGCTGCCTCTCTCATACTCTTTGGGATTTGCATTAACATCCAGATGAAAGCTTTTTCTTCCGAGCAACATGTTCTATAGTCGTCAGGGTGGTTTAAACCTCAGCATATTGACTTGTGTTTCTTTAAGACTGAAAATTAATTCAAGGGTCTGACCCTGCACAGTGCTGAGAAGCCAGGTCTGGGGATTTCTCTGGGAGTTGTGCATCTCTTGCATCGGTCACGTGCTGTTTGGGGCAGGGACCATCTTTATGTTTGTGTGTGTGCAATCGCACGCGTGTGCCTTACCACTCCCCAAGTGATTGCAGATTGGGGGCCGCTAGGTGTCCCTGCGTGCAAACAGTCACCTCTCAGCACTGGGCCACCCATGAATGAGCTGAGAGCGGTGCACCTGCCACACATGCCTGCTTTCACTCTGAAGTGGTAGCCCCCTCAAGTCAGACCAGCTTCTCTTCTCTTCCTGATATAGGGGCCATGTTAAACCAGCACAAATCCTTCATTATTGCTGATTTCTCATGTGATCACCTTTGTTTTTGTCCCGCTGGGAGCTTGTGGGAAGAACAAATGCAGGCACAATCAAACACCTGTATTTTCCACTTCTCTCTCCAGAATGCCCCTCTGATTGCTTCAAGCCTTCCCAAAAGGAGGAAGCCTGCCTGGTGTCACAACAGCCTGCCAAGGGAATTGCACTCTTCCTGCTTCTGGCTAATTGCCGCACGGAAGGCGACGGTTGTGACCCGGTGCTCTGAGACATTGTCTGTTCCAGGCAGCTGGCTGCATTTTTTGAGGATTGCTGACCTGTTGCGGGTCAGGGGACCGTGTCATGGCTCCAGCCAGGGTGTGTCAGTCTCACATCACTCAAGGGATGGTATTGTTACAGAGAGTTGTTGGTGTTGGTATTGTTACAGGCTATCAATGCTGATGTGTGTATAGGTTTGTACAAGTATGTTACAGGTGCACAGCAGTTGCCAAGTCACATTGGACCAGTGGGTCCATCTAAGTCATTATCTCATTTCTGACAGTGGCCAAATCCTTCAGAGGAAGATGAAAGAAACCCCGTAGTGGAAAATGTGGCATAACTTGTCCACAGAGGACACTTCTTCCTAACCCTCATCAGTTAGTGCTTGGCTCATGCTTTAAAGAAAGAGGGTTTATATCCCTTGGGATAAATATTCATCTTGGATATAACAGTAGGTATTTGTATTTAGAAAAATGTCCAATCCTCTGAGTCCTGGCTAAGCTTTTGGCCTCTGAATTCTTATGGCAGTGAGTTCCACAGGTTAAATATCAATTGGGTAAAAATAATGTTCCCTTTGTCAGTTTTCAATATGCAGCTTATTAATTTGATCGAGTGTCCCCTTGTATTGTTAAGGGAGTAAGTAAGTTGAAGCTCATGTTGCGTATGCTTGGAGGTCTGCCTGTCTCTTTTCTCTCTTCCCCAGATACGTAAGCCCTTGGGCGGTGCGGGTATAGAACACCTCTGAAAGTCAGGTTAGCTCATGTTCCTTGTGGCAGGATTTAATAAGATGTGGATCTTCTGCATAAAGGATTGGCATTCTTGAGAGAAAGTGGGTGGGAGACAAGAGACGAGGCATTCAGTGGAATGGGAACCCATCAGTGTGGCAGAACACTGTTAGCAGCAATGCACAACTGTGAGGGAGAAATAGACTGAACTGCCTTGTTAGTCCCCATCCATCTGCCATTTCCAATTGCAGTTGGACTTAAAGCATAATATTCCACTTACCGGGTTGGAGATACATGTGTGTTGTTACTATTGATTACCACTAAAACCTGTCTGATACCCAAATTTACAGTATGGATATAGAGCCAGGCTGCTTCCAGCTCCAAGTGAGCGGGAGTTGAGCTCTGACGTTTTCTCTTCCCGCTGGGGCGGGGTGTCAGTGTTCACTTGGCTGGGAATAAACACTTTCTCCTGTTTAACCCTGCAAAAAAGGAATTCTGCAAGAATTACAAGATTTAAAGGCAATGAAAAAAACCCTGAGTAAAGAATGGGCAGTGGCTCATGTGTGGTGCCTGGTCCTTCTAAAGCCATCCCCCTTTTCCTCTGCTTTCCTGTTCCACACATTACCTCTGCTCAATCCTGCCCTGCACCATGAACCTCCAGCTACTTCCTTCTCTCTGAGCACAGTAGGTTTCTACCATCTGAGTGTGATGCCTTAGGATCCCTACTCCAGCTCTGTCAGGAGTGGAAGGAAGGGAAACCCTTGTGAGTTCTGGCTGTGCTTATGACAGTGCGAGGTCCCCATAACTGTCCAGCTCCAACAGAGACTCGAATAAAACTTGAGCATGTCACCTTCCAGCTCCTCTTTCACATGCCATTTTAGTCTGGTTTCTTGACCCAGCTCTTGTCAAGTGGAATTCTCTGTCCGTTGTACGGTGCAAGCATCACAAATGTAGCCGGCAGATAGGCCTTTGCACAGCTTCCCAGCATGGGCTAGAGCGGTCACAGCTGACAGGTACAATACTGAAAGAAAGGGCCTCCCAGAGAGCCAATCCAGGGGCAGAGGAGACTAGGCAGGAAGTCAGAGGAACACCTACCACAGAGATTTTGCCTGTGGGGAGGCAGGATGTCTTTGCTCCCCGGCTGGTGCTGGGACTGGAAGGAGCCAGGCTTCAGTCATGACCAAAGTGCACTACTTAACTTAGTGCCATTGATGTGTGCAATATTCCTCCCTGCACAAGGAGCAGCCAAACAGCTGTTGAGGGCAGCACCAAGATAAGGAAGAACAAAAGTAAAGTCTCCATGCCAAAGCCTTTGAGGGGCCTAAAGTCAACTGCCTAAATCCCTAAGGTGGCCCGTCAGAGATGCTGAGCTCCCCAGCCTGTAGCAGGATGTGGGTCAGCGACGTCAGTGGAAGTGGCTGCTGTTCAGCCACTCTTGTCCTGTTAAAGAAATGGTGATAACGTCCCCGGGAGTTCTGCTTTCCATGACCCTGCCCCCTCCTGCTTTGAGATTGGCATTTGGCACAGCCTGTGCCCCACTGTGGGCCTAAGGCAGCAGGCAGAGGCTTCTATAGTGAAGTTCTTAGCTTGCTAAGCTGGCAGAGTTTGCCTGGAAAGGTTGGCAACCCCTCCTATTGGCTGTATATCCATTCCTGAGAAATTACTGTAATAAAACCAGCCCCGGGGCAGTAGATTGGTGCACATAGCAAAAGCAGAATTACTGAAGGCAGCATAGCACTCAGACACCTCTCTGCTTCTGCCCATCAGACTTCCTTTTCCTCCTGGAAAACAGCTTTGCCAAGTGTGTGAATCGCCACTGTCCTAAGAGGAGAGAGCTTCCAAAGCTCAGGATTGCGTGGAGCTGGTAATGCATTCCACGTGGTGGGAGTGACTAGTGGTTAGAGCTGGGGGGCTAGGAGTTAGTCCTGGGAGCGATTCCTAGCATGCGGCATGAGTGTGGGTATGGCACAGTGGTGACTAGGAACACAACCCAACCGCTGTAAAGCACTGAGAGATCTTGGGGTGAGTGTGGAGTGCCAGGAGTGTGAAGTGGGGGGAGGGATCTTTAAGGTCGTGGATGGGACAAAGACAATGAAATTCTGAGAGCTGCTGAGTGCCAGGTTGTCTTTGCCCTGCCGCCTGTCTGAGAGGTGCCTGCGTGCGTAGCCCTGTGGAGTGATAAGACCCTGCAGATGTTCTTTCTTGCAGACTGGGTTTTGTAACGATTGCTGCATCAAGAGAATCATCCTCAATCTGCTGCACGAGAAAAGTCGCCAGTGGGTTGGCCTCTTGGAGGCGACGTTTTCAAAGTGGTGAGTTTAGGGATTTTTTTGGCAGCGTGCAGCCAACCCAGCCGAAACTCCTGTGCCTCTCTGGGAATGTTATGTGATGCCACTGTGGGGTGAGATTTACAGCGCAGGAGGGTTGAGGGAGCCCAGAAGGAGGGGACGCTCCATGTACTGCAAAAGCTCAGACTGAATCTCTGATAAGAACTCACAGTGCTGCACAGGCTGGAAATGACTGGAGCCGTACGGAAAGGGAGGGGTATCTGGGCCGAGAGGTCCAGTGGGCCCCTGGAGGGGTCACTGTTGGCTGTGGCCATCCTTAACATTTTCACTAAAAACCTATAGAAAGGAGCAAACTCTGCACTAATGAGATTGACAGAAGACAGCTAACCTGGGAGGGGTTGCAAACACCCGGGAGGTCCAAAGAATGGTACAAAGGAACCAGGAGAGACTCGAACTGTGGGGAGAAAATGAACAAGATGAGACCTGGCTGGGGAAAACGAATCCCAGGTCTAGGCTTGTAACGAGAAGGAGGAAGCTGAAAGAGACCCAGGAGTGACAGCGAGCAGCGGCTAGATCCGAGTGCACTCTGCTACGTGGTAGGAGAGGCTCAGGCAGGTTTGGTGCAGCACATGTAGAGACTTGGATGAGGAGCGGGAGCAACCTGGCTCTGAGACGCTTAGACACAGGCAGTGATGGACGCTATAGAAAACTCTTTATCCAGACGGGTTTCAGAGTAGCAGCCGTGTTAGTCTGTATTCACAAAAAGAAAAGGAGTACTTGTGGCACCTTAGAGACTAACAAATTTATTAGAGCGTAAGCTTTCATGAGCTACAGCTCACTTCATCGGATGCATCTGATGCTGTAGCTGAGCTGTAGCTCACGAAAGCTTATGCTCTAATAAATTTGTTAGTGTCTAAGGTGCCACAAGTACTCCTTTTCTTTATCCAGACGGACTCACCTAGGCTACTGCCTTCAGTTCTTGGCGCCTCCTTAGTGGCTGACAAATTGGCAGCAATTCAAAGCAGAGCAACAAACCGAGCTTAGGAGAGGTGGAGATTGAGTTAGATATTCAGAGCTCAGTAACTAAGTAAGGACCGAGCCCTGCAGCTACCCCAAGGGTATAAACAGCAGGGCTGGGGGAGAGGGATTATTTAAGGGAGTAACAGGATGAAATGAGGAAAAGCTTAGGCCAAGTATTAGCAACAGTTTCCTGACAGCCAGGTCATCTGGGCTGTGGAACAGAGGGAAGGTGACATGTAAAACCATGCGAGGCCGACTGCTAAAGTTACAGATGCAATTGTGCTGGGCTAGGGCCCAGTCTGGCCTTGTCAGGGAGAAGGGCTAGCGGTGACCTAGCGGAGCTCCCCCGTCTCTGAGCTCTGCGGTGTCTCCAGAAGAATGGAGAGTGACTGGGAAGCTTGTTGATTTTATCCCAGGTCTAAATGGAGAGGGTGGAAGCGAGGAGCTTGTGAGTTGCCCTGTCTTTGCAACTGCTTGATGGCTGATAAATAATTTGTCCAAGTGTTAAAATCCTGAGGTGACCTGGGGCTAGGGGAGAGGAGGGAAAGCGAGGTCAGAATTGCATGAAAAAAATAATGAATTGTGCTCTCCTTGTAATATGCAGCGGTCTAACAAGAATTAGAAAATTAATTATCTTCTGTAATTAGTGTAATAACCTACCATATTAGAGGTTATTTAGAACCGGAATAAAACTTCCCACTATAAATGTCATACTGTGCTGTCTGAATGTAAAGGCTTGTGGTAAACCGCCACTGACAAGCCTGGCCAATTTTTTTAGGCAGGGAGCTGTTAATGTGTACTTAATAAGCAGTGGAGAACCTAGAAAACAATGATTTACTTTCCCCTCTAATCACTCGGCAGGAAGGAGCCTGTGGAATGAAAAAACCACCTACCACTCCTTCCCCTGCACGTGGCTTTGCTCCTCTCTCGCAAAACTTTGTGTATGCGTTGGTTGTTTAGCAGAAGGGGTGTGTGTGCGTGTGTGTGCGTGTGTGTGCGTGTGTGTGTGTGTGTAACTGGAGGTAGCTCTGGGCTGCTAGCTCAGAATGGACCTGATATTCTAGAACGGTGTGGACGTACAGTCTCATCCTTGTGTCTCTTTTAATGTGTGAATATTATTGTCCCTGTTTTGCAGTTAGACGCAGAGAAGTGAAGTCACTTGCACAAGGTCACCTGGGATATCCATGACATGTCTAGAACCCACTTCCCTTGCTTTATTCCCTTGTCCTGTCTTTAATTGTGGTGAATACCATTGTGTTAGATACAGGCCCATCGGCAAGCACCTTTAGGGTATGTCTACGCTGCAGCTGGGAGGTACGATTCCCGGTTCAGGTAGACATACATGCACTAGTGTGTTTAAAAATGACAGTATGGCGGCATGGGCCATAACTGATGGGCAGCAGCCTTATGCAACAGCACTTTGCCTTGCAGCTGCTCACTTTCCTACGGGGAGAATGGGGGGACCATCCTGACACGGGGAAGGGAGTTATTGGTGTTTGCCACTGACCTTCCAGATTTGTTCTGTCTAATGATAATGCAGCTCTGGCACTAGTTGGAGTGAGCTTTGCTGGTTTGTTCTCCTGTGAGGACAGCAACCAGTTATATTGCCCACTCTCTCCCCCTCCCCCACAATTAAAAAAAACCATAATCTGAATCTGGGGGAAGTTCTCCAGTAAATTATAGCATCTTTAAGGTTTGTCAGCTTTGAAGTTACAATTACTTCTCAGCATGGCTGGCAGTTGGGAGCAGGAATGTACCAACAGTCACCCCACAGAGTGTTGTGCAGAACATTTTGCAAGAATGTAGGGTTGGATCCAATCACTGGTACTTTCAACCTGGTATCTTTCCTCTGCTACTGATCCAAACCAGATGCTGCAAGGAGAGGCAAAACCATCCACAGTGCATTTGACCAGTTGCTATGGGTTATGTGGGGGAAGGGGAAAGAAACAGATAAATGGGAGGAAAATCCCCTCCAAGCCAGAGACTGAAAATGCAAATGGAAAACCAGGTTTTCTGCAGTCTGGGGCTCTCACTGGTTCATTGGAAGCCATTATGGGGTCCTACCATTAAACAGTGCTTGCTTCCTTCTAGAGTCCTGAAGCTTGGTAGATACTTCTCCGGTTCTGAATCACCAGGAATCTTATTCCCCCTAGAATTTTCCTTCATACCCCAATGGAAGCTTGTCTAGCTAGCCTCTTTGGAGCAGGTGCTTTGCCTTTCCTGATGCACAGGAAGGCAGCAAATGCCCAGACCAAAATGGGAGACATTATGCTGCTTTTGCTTTGCTGCCCCAAA
The DNA here is from genome assembly GCF_009764565.3 of Dermochelys coriacea. Taxonomy (NCBI): domain Eukaryota; kingdom Metazoa; phylum Chordata; order Testudines; family Dermochelyidae; genus Dermochelys; species Dermochelys coriacea. The sequence continues at coordinate 17,506,796 of NC_050089.1, read as the reverse complement.
ATCTTTGTGGCTTTAAAATGGCCCCTTTTCTCTGATCAGGCCATGTGGGTTGGTTTCTCACGTTTCAGCGTGCTGCACGCTGAATTAAGCGAGGTGAAAGGGCCTATGTGATGCACTTTCCTTCCGGGGACCATTCTCACCAGAGTGACTTGGGTTTGCAAACCCAAGTTAAAGCACAAGATGGTTCTGCCCCAGTCTGTAGTGCGGGCAGGCTGGTGGGGCCTTCCACTCAGAGCGCCAGAGCTGGGGTTAGATTGCCAGTCATAATTAAACAAGTTTTGGCTTCAGTGTGTTGAGCCAACTTTCATCTTGTCAATTCACCCCACTGTCTGCGGAGCACCGTGGATAAAAAGGTGAGGGAGAGTCTCCCATGGGGAGTGAATAGCAGGGGGGCTGCAGGTTGGGACTGAGGGGTGTTGGCAGAGCTGTAGGTAAGACGTGAGCCCAGGTGGGGTAGATTGGAATTGAGGGACATCAGCAGAGCTGTTTGAGGGTCCAGAACTGGAATAACCGGGTCTGCATGTCAGCGCTGCGGGGCATTTACTGATCTAGTGTGGGTGAGATGAGTTGCCAGAGTTGGTGGGGATGAATCCAGCTTGGAGTCTGCCAGCATTGTACCTCTTCCCAAGTCCGGGTTCTTCCTTGGCATCCATTTCTCCACAGAGGGCAAATGAGTTATGGGGACTTGTTGCAGGGGTCACTTGGGCGCTACGCTGCCATGTCCCCTTTGCGTTTGCCATTAGCCGATGGGGCTCCTTGATGTATTATTTGCATTCTGCAAATGTTTCTGATTCGTGGCTTGTGGTGAAAATTCCAGGCACACATGGGAATGAGGATTGAAGTGTAACACAAACTTTAAACAGTGCTGGAAACATATTTATTTTCCCCCCAATGAAACAGTCAAATAGCTGTTCCCCATGCAAAGTAAATATTTGCTGAATCAAATCTCTTTTAGAAAGAACTGTAGGAGGAGACTCGTGGCATAATTTGCCCTTTAGAAGTATAACGGAGCGGATCTTGGAGCTTGTACTGTGAATTTATCTTTGTACAGAGCATGTGCAAGGGTAGGGTTACTGCCTGCATGAAATACGCTAATTTAACCAACCCCTCCGCTCTGGGAGAATCCTTGGGCCGAGGGGTGGGGTGGGGAAGGGAACAAATGGATGCTGAGTGCTGTTTCATCAGAGAGGTGCCAGCGCATAAGTGTGTTCCACTGGAGTCATTTGAATGCTGAACAAGGTGATCTGGACTGGAGCCTTGAAGTCCAATGGTGCTTTCCATTGACATTCAGTTTGGGTTTAAAGTCCAATAAAGTTCCACGGGTTTTATCAAAAACCTACCATTGATGGAAACACTGTCATGATTTTAAAAGTGATTTTAGGGAGACGACTTATCAGCATCCCAAGGACTGCATTGGATTCTCCGTCGCTGGAAATGTTTAAATCACACCTGGATTTTTTTAAAAAGAGATCCAAAGCTTCCCATAGGGTGCTCAATGCCCTTGGGGTATGGTCCCTCCCCCAATGCCATGTTCTGCTGCATTGAAAAGCTATGCCGGAAATGCAGCATGAATGTGTTTAGGGGGTTTGTAGAGCTGTGTGTGGGCCTGCTTTGGCAGTTCTGGCTACAAGCATGTGTGCCAGAACAGACGGGCCCCTGCACAAGATCCCTTAGCTAGAACAAGAAAGGGTAGTACGGGGGGACGGTTCTCTGCGTGGCAAGAGTAACTGGAGGTGACTTGATGTTTTAGGTTTTAGTGTGAAGTATCATGAGTCCTGCATTATTAAAGACACTGCAATAAAATGCCGTACCTGTTACTCAGACCGTGCAAATAATTGGCATTGGCACCTGGCGATTAAAATGGAATAAGCGCTGACCCAGTTCCTCTTTGGGTTTGCACTCTCATTTCTAGTGTGTATCCATTGCGCAGAAGCCCAAGCTAATGGTGCTTTCCAAACCTGCACCGATCACAAACCAACTGCAGTCCATGATTTGACTCTGCTGTTTAATCGGGATGCTGCTGCAATGAGCAGGGAACATGGATTCTCAAGCATCGTTTTGTGGTGATAAGACAGGGATGTGGGGAGGATTTTACAGGTATAACATTGTAAAATGCAAAAAATACATTTAAACCCCCTAAAACCTTGGACCAAACCAATAGGATGCACAGATGAGTTGCCAAAGCAATGGGGTGGCCTTCGGTTATAATTTGTCTCTTCTTTCCCCTGCTCCCGTTTTTGTTTTCCCTTTTTATAAGACTGTAATGTTTTTGGCATAGGGCCCATGTCTTACATGAGACGTTCCGAGTACTCTTTGGAGGCCAAATAAATGTGTGTATAGCACTGCAGTATGTGTGTGCTAGCAGATGTGCACATGTATACGTGTGAAAAATGAGAATCCCATGCACTGGGTCATTAGGGGTGTTCCTGTGTCGGCCCGGCAGCCAGTGTCCTCACCTTGCACACTTGCTAAACCAGTCACCTGGTTGGCTTGCATGCCTGCATACCTGTTTGTCCATCAGGCAAATGTGTAACGCACGAGTGGTGTGTTGCTCACGGAGATGCAGAGAGTGTTGCTGCTAAAATGCATCTACCTATTGTCTGACGTAATCTCAGATAAACAGAGCAGAACCGCACTCCTGAAATCAGGAAAACATTCCTTCCAACAGAACCTTAATGTAATCTGAATGTACAATAGAGGGTGTTATATATTAGAGCTTAATAATTCAGTGTTTGTGGCACATCCTGGAATTTAAGTGTCTTAAATGTAATTATAGTTAATTGCTCACATGATTCTATAAACTCATCCAATTACAAAAAGTTATTAACGTAAAAAAAAATATCGCAGGCATTGCACAGTGCAGTATATTTGCAGGGAATAACGGCATGAGCAAGCCATGCTGATGTGCAATGTGGCAAATTAGTGATACATTTTTTCACTCCTTAAAATGCTTTGGAGATTTATTATTTTTTTTTAACACCGGGGCCAGACTCTCATTTATGCCATAGGGCCCTTACCCCACTCTGGCAAGGTGAAAATGACTTAAAGCAGATGTTAATTATGTGTCCAGGCCCCGTTACACTGCTGGAGTCATGTACGTGGGCTCAATGTAAATGAGAATCTGATCCTCTGGGTATAGTGTGAGCAGTATTTTTTTTCTACCAAGATAGAGTGGAAGACAATTGACACGGCACTTGGAAGTGGCCTGCACTCTGTGAACCTCCAGCAAAAACCAGCACCGCCCGTCCAGGGATCTCCAAGTGCTTTGCAGAGCTAGGAGAATATTGCAATAATAATAATTCCACGAACACTTGTTCGAATGTTTAAACAAGTTCATTTTCCCCATGTCTGAAAGTCTTGTGCTCGCTTCCTATGAGCATTGGTGATTGAGGCTCACTAGCAGGAAGGGTCATGGAAAGGGGCTTTTGAGTTTGCACGACTGAATGCTCACCCAAATGAACGTGTAACTCACTCACCGTGAGCTGTTGTGCTGACCACCATCTTGGCTGTGCCTGGGTGTGGAACTGGGGACCCTCACAGCAGAAAGCATGAAACGCTGTTGTTTGCGCTGTGGGAGCTGTAACACTCATACTCCTGGGTTTGCACCGCGAAGGGGATTTGAAATACACAGCGAACAATGGCTTACCCAGCTGAATGAGAAACCTGATTGGCTGAGTGTAACGCTTACAATCCGAGAAGAGAAACTATTCCATGTGGCATGGCTGCCGGTCCTGCCTGAAGGGCCTGGCTCCACTTCTGGATCTCAAGGAGTGAAACACAAAGTAGACTGAAATTGTATGAAAAATTGCCTGGTTTTGAACAATAAGCATCCGGGGATGACACACTGTTAGTGGCACAGATGGGGGCCAAGGCCGGATCCTCTGGCTCCCAGCCCTGATTCGAGCCATGAGAAAGCACTGCCTTTCTGCCACTCCCAAAGTTGGTAGCTGCAGCCAGCCAGAGCTTCCTCCTATCTCATGCTGTACCTTGGGGTCTGGTACCGGAGTTTGTATCCAGGGTGTTAACTGTCCATCCAATGGCCCTGTTCTGTGATCCAACTCTCACCCGCAGGAGTTATTTAATAAACCGGGGTGGAGCTGCTCTGTCTCTGCCTTCATGCATGTATAAAGCTTTTCCAACCTGCTTCTTTGCTGTTTTTCGTGGAGTAACAGTGCTGTAATCCTAGACACTAATTAGAGTGTATACAAAATGAATTGGGCACTGTAATCCGGTATCATATCACTGATTGGTATTGCATCACATATCACACCAGATCCAGTTGCAGAGTCTGGGAAGAGTGAAACCTGCTTCCAGCCCATTGAGTTTCCACTGTGGCTGGTGCAACCACATGCTTTCCTAGTGCCAGTGGACAGAGGGTGAGGGAAATGTAGCATGGTGAGCTCTTTACAAATGCAGTGGGAACAACAGCTACATTGGGGATTTCCTTGCTGGGAATGGGAGGAGGAATCATTGGTTTCTAATGGGGTTTACTCAGTACTTGGATGGGAAACCTTTCAAGGAAAACCCGGTTTTCACAGCCAGCAGTGCTGGTAATTCAGTAGGGGACAGCCTAGCCAGTCCAAGTAAATAGTCACTAAGTAGATTTTCCAGATCTGGATTGGCAAGAGACCCTCACTTTGCAACTGGAGACCTGGGCTTTGGGAGACAGTGTTGGCATGTGGCAGGTAACAGTGAGCTGTCGGCAAACATTGGTGCTAGTTAAACTCGTTCATAGTTTCATGGAGGTTAAGGCCAGAAGGGACCACTGTGATCTAATCTGCATAGCACAAGCCATTAAACACCCAGCTACCCCCGTAAGCAGCCAGTAACATGTCCGACTGAAACATCCTCCAGAAAGGCAGCCAGTCTGGATTTAGAGAATCCACCAATTCCCTCAGCCGTTAATCTCCCGCACTGTTAAACCAAACCAAACCACAGCACCACATCAGTGCTTCCCTGCAGTTTGCCTGACCACTGTCGCCAGGGCTTGGTTTTTCATTTTGAGATCTGCGTTACAGCTGTGAATAAACCCAGGGCAGAGGCATCCAAGCAGGATTAGCTGGGATGAGCTAAGCGAGCGGGACTCCCAGAAGACACCAGGCTATGCTGGTCAGGAAACATGGGTTGGTACCCTGCCTGCTGAGACCTTGCAGTCACATGGCTCTTGGTGGTCAGGGAGCAGCCACAGGCTGTCTGTCCACTGGCTCCAGGATGAACCTGGAATTGTTACTGCGAGATGGTGTGGGCTGCTGCAAGGACTCCTTCTACCCCACAGACTAGGGCAGCCCCTTTGCTCGGGAGGGCCAGGCCCAGAACCCTGGAGTGGAACACCTGAGCTTGGGGGGTGCTCCAGTTCCGTCGTCACAGATTGCAAGGCTAGAAGAGACATCATGATTCTCTAGTCTGATCTCCTGTACAGCACAGGCCAGAGACCGGCCCAGAATCATTCCTAGAGTAGATCAGTTTTTAGAAGATCCAGTCTGTATTGTAAAATTGCCAGTGCTGGAGAATCCGCCATAACCCTTGGTAAGTTGTTCCAATGTAAAAATGTGCAATATTTCCAGTCTGAACTGGTCTAGTTTCAACTTCCAGCCACTGGATCATGTTCTACTTTCCTCTGCTAGACTGAAGAGCCCATTATCAAATATTTATTCCCCATGTAGGTACTTACAGACTGTAACCAGGCCTTTGTCTTAACCTTCTCTTTGTCTTAAGGATTCTGTACCAGGAAATGGTGGAGGAAAGAATCCGATCTGGAGTGTATTTAATTAGTGTGTGTTAGAAACTGACCTTTGGGATTTGCAGTCAGGGTCCTTGCATTTTATTGTCTGTTTATTGCTAAAATGCCTGTGATGGGAGGGGTGGGGGAATAAATCTGCACAAGACTCAGTTACTAATCCTGGGCTCTGGGCTCAAAGTCACCAGCTGGAGCTCTCCACCCAGTGTGTTGAGCAACAGCCTAGCTGCATGCATTCCCTAACAAAGCAGCTCCACTGGGCACTTGCCAGTGGCACCCACAGCAGTTGGAACACAAATAAGTTGATGCCAGACTGTAGCTCAACGCTGGGTCTGTGCAGAGCCAGGCACGTCCGTGCTCCCCGTCATGCTGGGGTGGCAAAAGGCCAGAAATGAAAGCACTGCGAGAGGCCCTGGATATATCAGCCAGCAGAACGGGGATGGTACATGCAGCGTGTACGCCGGGATAGGCATGGCAGTGCTCCTGGTGCTGGCTTCCCCCTCTGCTCCAAAGGATAACCGTGGGTTCACCGGCTGGTCAAACTCCTTCCTTCCTTCTGACTCGCTTGGTGAGATTTGTGCAATAGAGTAAAATCTGGTACTCAGGGCTCCCCTGCCCTCTGCGCTGGGTCTGAATGCACCAGCTCTCCTTACCTTGCCTTCAGTGGCATGTGGGTTGCTCCAAACCCAAGCTCTGTAACTGGGTAAAGGATGTGCAGTTGGAAGGGGGATGTGGTGGTGACCATTAAAAATCCAGGAATGCAGGTTGGGAGGTCATGATTGCCGCCCAGGCTTAGCACAGGAAACGGTGGTGTGCCACATCTGAACGGCACCCAGCGTAGCAGGAGCGTCTCGGAGCTGAACACAAGGGACACTTCCAGCTGTATCTGTGCGAACCAACATCTCCTTAGTGCTGTGTGGGCCAGCAGCACAAACCACAAGCCCTTTCCAATCGTCTCCTGCCATTAAACGTGGCCGGTTTCCTCCCGGGCGACATTGGCACCAAGGTTAATCACATGTCACCAGACAGGCCTGTCTCACACCTGTGCTCATCTGTCCCCCGCCTCTCAGGCGGCGGGGAGCTCTGAGAAATGCCATTCATCCGCAGCAGCTGTTAGTGAGAGACATTTGGGGTTACAGTGCTAGCTGGCTTTGCTTGAGTGATTCCTGTCCCAGGGTGTCTGGTACTTGGATGAGAAATATGCTAGGCAAGGCATGTGTTACTCATGTTTAACAAGCCTGTGTGTGATACTAAAGTACCATACGCCCGGTGGACTTACCTGGGTCTGCAAACACTGTCAGCTCGGAAGCTCATGTCATTTGCTTTTGGCCTCTTCTACCAGGGCATGAAATTAAAACTGAAAAGAGAGGAACCTAGAAATAACATGAAGGGCTTGGAGCAGGGACAGTTCCCCCACCCCCCCACGCGGGGTTGTTAATCTCCTCCAGTCTCTACATGCAGCTCTTTTCTTTCAGTAGTAGTCGGGTGCTTGCAACTGTTCGGGCACCTGGGTTTTGTCCCTGACTCTAGCTGCCTGTGCAGCTTTGGGGACTGGTCATTTCCCCCCTCTGTGCCCCAGTTTCCCCATCAGTGAAATGTCTAATGTACTTTGGGTTCCTATTATTTAATAACAATCCAGGGTGGATGCTACAGTTAATTTTGAAGAAAGGCATGGCTCTTGCACTAGTGACATTTTGGTGTGTGTGTGTGCTGGCAGGGGGGCTGGCTTACCCTTGTGACCTGCTATTCCAGGTAGATGTCAGCATGTTATGAAATGACTCTTCCAATAACCAGGCGACAGTGAATGTTTATTAACTCTGTGGTCTACTTTTTATTACTTGCTCTTTCTGAAATATCATCTCAGGGAAGAGCTAACTGGATTCCTTTGGGCAGGTGGATGTATGGGGAAGGAGGAGGCTGATGATTGCAGCTGGTCAAAAACTTAGAAATTTCAAATCAAATGAAAAAATTTCCTTTTTCTTCAAAAGTTTTTAAGGGTCTTTCCCCTCTTCTCTACTTGTTGCTTTCACTCCTTTTCCCGTGGAGGAAAAATACTGTAAGGGGTGGGGGGGAGGGGAGGAGAGAAAAAAGGAGGCAGAAGGGGGAACCCCACAACCACAAAATTGTACACTGTTTTTTCATTCGAAAAATGAAATTTTTTTGATCAAAATGAAAAACTTTCCACAAAAATTTGCATTTTGGTTGAAAAGCTGGTCTTCTCAAAGATGTTAGAATGAATTTTTTTTGACTGGTTCTATTTCTAATGTGCCACATTTTCCATGAAGGCCTTGGGGAGGAGCTACTGCAGCGGGCACATGCTGCAAACAAGTTCCGTGAATGTTGTTTGCAAGTTCTAATTTCTCTGTCCATATCTGCATCCCTTTTGGGTTCATTTCCCACAAGTGTTTGCAAAGCAGATTCCAGCCATGTGGGCGAACGCTTGTGGAACCCAAACATTATATACACTCTCTGTGGAATCAATCCCAGGGGCTCATGAAATCAGGGAACAGACACGATACCATGTGACTTTATCTGACCAACCACAACTAACCAAGTTCTCTTGAACAGCAAACACTGAATGCACATTGAGGAACATAAGCAATCAATAGTTTAAATGATAATTTACTGGCAAAATTCTAACACATTTGGACAGCTGGAAATACATTGATTCAAAGGGACTGCGATGGGCTCACGGATACCTTACATGAGGCTTTGTTCACCAAATTAATGATGCATTATAAATAATACCTGCTCTTTTCTCTCCCATTTCCCCCTGCCACCTCCTTTTGCCTGCCCAGGGGTGGGTACCATACATGTTCCATCGGAGGGATAGTAAGTCTGAGTGTGCTGGCGGCTCAGCCCCCTCTTGGAATTCTGAGTGGATGCAGGGAGTGCAGATGGATCATGACAATGGGGGAAGAAAAGTCCATGCAACTAGTATTGATCTCTTTATTACCTCTGTGAAGGGCAGCTTCATTTTTCAAGCAAATCAACCTTTTGTATCTAAAATTGATTTGAAAGCGGGGGCTGCCATGCATGCGTAGGGAGTGTGTGTCTATCAGAGATTGATAGGATGAGGCTGCGTTAGAGAATGAAAATAAAAGGAGTACTTGTGGCACCTTAGAGACTAACAAATTTATTAGAGCATAAGCTTTCGTGAGCTACAGCTCACTTCGAAAGCTTATGCTCTAATAAATGTGTTAATCTCTAAGGTGCCACAAGTACTCCTTTTCTTTTTGCGAATACAGACTAACACGGCTGCTACTCTGAAACCTGTCAGAATGAAAATAGAATCCCTCCGAAGTCATGAGACATGCTGGACTTGTCTGACTGTATTACCTGGGATCTGGAATGGAAATAATACCATTTGAAAGTAGGTAAAGAAACTTCACTGAATATTCTTTCTTCAAATCCATTTGAAGCAGCTCATCTTGTTACTTATCTCCAGCCAGGAGGTGGGGAAAGTGAGTGAAACCTTCGCTTCCCAAAGCCAGTGACTGCAGTGAGACTCTGTAGACTTTCCCCCACCTCCCTACCCAGGATGACACCCCCTCTCCTGTCCTCCTCCCAAAGACAGTGCTCTGGGTGTTGCTCAGACAGGCAGGAGTCCACCAGGTCTTTGGTGATGGGTGCCAGAGAGCACCGGGCAGTACTGACCTTTCCTAAGGCCTCTGCCTTTCCTCCAACCCAAGGAGTGAGAAGTGTTTCCTCTCTCCATGCCATATCCCCTGCAAAGCTAGCATCTTGGTTCTGTCAACCCCATTCACCTGTGGGGGATAGGTATTTATGACAGACACAGCTTAAGGAACGGGGGCGGGGGAGAGAGGGCTGGTGTTTGAATTCCCAGACCGGAGCCTGTGGGTTAGAACCAGTTCCGTAAACCCAAGTGCAGCCTGTTGTACCAGCAATAGGAGAACAGAGACATGGGGCTGGCCTTTTGCCATGAACTGCTGCCCCAACTGTCTTAATTCTAAGGCCAGAAGGAACCATCATGGTCATCTAGCCTGAGCTCCTCAGAGCATAGGGCATCGGACTTCCCTGAACGAATTCCTGCTTGAGCTAGAGCAGGTCTTCCCTCCGAGTTCTCTGTACCATGTCTGAGAAAGTGCCTTGGTGTGGGGGGAGCCCTGTCGCTCGGGCCATCGTAACTAGACTGTACGATGCACTATAGGATAGGGACACTCCTGCATTGGCAGGGGACTGGGGCTAGCTGGGCTGCTCGGTCTCTCCCAGCTACACCCCGTGGCTGCCACGAGCATGCTGTGTCACTCTGGCCGTGCTGGGAACTTTGTCCCATGCGAACGAGGAGGGAAGTTTGATGGCAAGTGGTGGAATGGTCAATTCTGCACTTATTGGTCCAAGGTGGCTCTCTTCACAGTGGGTGAGAAGAGGGGTCTGCGTCACCCTTTGTGTAGACTGTTCACAAAGCGTTACTAAGTGATTATAAGCCTGAGTAGTATGTACAATAGATGGCTATAAACAGAGTAGTAGAAGACATTAGAGATGGTTATAAGCAATCTGTTAACCCGCTGTACTCTGTAATAACCTATAAAAAAAGATTAACCAGGTACTAAAACAACATTTAGTAACCCTCTCTAAATATACGCTTGGCATAAAGTGTGACCCAAAGCTGCATGCCTACAGCTGCAGAGGAAAGTCAGGCAGGATTTATGATCAAATCAAACAGGAAATCACTTGAGATCAGTGAAAGTCCATGTTGAAGCTAGTTCTATCCATTTTGAACAGGTTTCCTTCTTGCAATGGTGGCCTGATCAAGATGGCTCACAAACTGCTCCGTGCATTGCTGCTAAATAGACACACAGTCACACCTGGGTATCACTAGCAATCTCCCAGAGGGCACCACACAGGGCAGGTGCCCATGCCCACCAGAGAGGGCATTAATAACCAAAGAGCAAGTGAATGGCTGGACTGACTCGAGAGAGAGAGATGTTAAGGATATTGGGAAGTAGGTGTGCCTAGGCCAGCTCCTATGGCTGTGAGTGTCCTTTGGGGTGTGGTTGCTCACAGAATGGCTGTCTATACTATGCTCTCACCCTCTTGGCTCTTCGGGATGACTGGCAAACCACGTTGCTGAGCTATGTAGCGATAGCCTGTCTGAGATGCTCCTTTACATGGATATGTATGAGGGTTACTGTGTAGTGTAACACAAATGCTGAATGAACCCTGCTGGTAACACAAACTGGACTCCGGAGGAACCAGTACTGAAACCACCTCAGCTGGTTCCCCTTTAGCTGGAGTTCTGGGCTGGGCAGAGAGAGGGGCATTTGGAAAACAGCATTTTCATCGTGTGGGAATATTGGTATTTCGAGGTTAGTTTCTACTCCAAGTTGGAATGAAAAGTGTCATACGACGGGTGCTCTCTGCCTTCTTCTGGGGGAGGGTGTATTTAAACTGGGAACCAGTGGTCATTGGTGGTGATTCACCTTTAAAGGCCCCAAGTTATTGTCAGCTGGCTCTCCAACGTGGGAAGGACCTGAAGAAAGGCCACAAGTGCTACCTTGGGGACAGCCATGATAAGATGTGGGGAGCCCTCGGGATGTGGTGGGGGCACTGGTGGAGGGGCCGGTAAGATGGGCTGTGTTTGCTGTATGGGTGCAAAGGGAAAGTCCTGATTTGGGGTGCGTTTAGAGCTCTCGCTGAGATATTTGTGTGGCCCTAACCCTGATACCCTGAGAAGCATCGCAAGGCCACATGTGTGGCTTGTCACCTTCACCATCAGCAAGTTTAGGCTTACAACTGGATGAAGGTTTCTACCTGTCAGAGGAGTGACGTTCTGGGACAGCCTTCCCAGAGGAGTAGTGGGGGCAAAAAACCGAACTGGCTTCAAGCCTGAGCTTGGTAGGTTTATGGAGGAGATGATATGACGAAGTTGCCAACAATGGCATGTGGCCTATGGTAGCAAATATCTCCAATGGCCGGCGATGGGACACTAGATGGGGAGGGCTTTGAGTTACTTCAGAGAATTCTTTCCCAGGTGTCTGGCTGCTGGGTCTTGCCCACATGCTCAGGGTCTAACTGGTGACTATATTTGGGGTCAGGAAGGAATTTTCCCCCATCAGACTGGCAGAGACCCTGGGTTGGGGGGTCGCCTTCCTCTGCAGCGTGGGTCACGGGTCGCTTGCTGGTTAGAACGAGAGTAGACGGTGGAGTCTTTGTAACCTGAAGTATTGAAATCAAGATTTGAGTAACTCAGCCAGAGGTTCTGGGCCTATTGCAGGAGTGGGTGGGTGGGGGAGGTTCTGTGGCCTGCGGTGTACAGGGGATCAGACTAGATGATCATAATGGTCCCTTCTGGCATCAGTCTATTTGTCAGTCAATGTGCCTGTGTGTGTGGGGACGTACGGGGGGGACTCGGCTGGAGAAAAGGCTGGATGGGAGCCATCATGCCCAGATCACTGAGCCCCCCATGCTGGTGACCTGTGCAGATAAACCCTTCTTGCTGGATGGTGCGCCCCAAGTTGTTGCACCTTTCCCCACTCCGCTTCCTATCCAGGAGAGCGGGGCTAGACCATAGAGAGCGATGACCAGACCGGCGAGGATTGACACGAGCTCTGCTGGCCATGTGCTAATGACACACACTCGGTGTCCGGGTCTCTGGTTTTAAATGTTTAATAAGCAAAATCAATTGGGGAATTCTGCAGGCAGAAGAACTAAGCAGCACAGATCTGAGGCCCTGGCTTTGGCCACAGCCTCTCTGCTTTGGACACAGACACTGCTTGTGATTTGCACTGATTAGAACACAGAGAGGGGACATAGGGAGAGAGCTGTTTCCAAACTCTGGGGCAGCCGAGCAGCTTGTGCAGCGAGCGAGTGGGTGGTGCAGTCCCTGGGGCTTCTAAAGCACACATCTCTGCAAAGCACGCAGATCCCAGCACCTAGTGGACTGTGCTCCCTGGAAGACAACCAGTGTCTGCTTCTCCTCTCCCTGGTGAGCAGAGGGCTCACTGAGGGGGTAGGAGGGAGGTTTGCCAGAAAGAAAAGTAGGACTTGAGCACTTAATTCACATGAACATCTTTGAAAATCCCAGTTGCACCAGCTAATTTGCTGCCAGGCTGTCAAACATGGCAGTGGTTGGAAGATGGGGCAGATGTTGTTGGCCTATGGATAGGATGGTATGATGTGCACAACCACATCTGTTTGGGAAGGCCTCATAACATGAGAACAAGGGGATATTCAGTGAAACACACAGGTAGCAAATTCAAAAGTGATACTTTTTCACACAATATGTAACTGGACCGTGGAACTTCTTGCCACAGGGATGTCATTGTGGCCTATAAATTAGTAAGATTCAAAGAGGTGTGGGGTGTTTATATGGATAACAGGAATACCCAGAGCTGTGATACTTTATGCTAACATAAGTTTTGGAAGAGATATTTTAATGTATGCTTCAGGGCTTAAGGTGATTTCCAGCTACTAGGGATTATCCCACATCTGCCTGCTGTAGGGTTTCTTGCCCCTTGCTGTGAAGCATCTGGCTCTGGTCACAGTTAGAGACAGGATACTGGAGCAGATGGACCTGGATCCGATCCAGTCTGGTCATTCCTATGGTGTGAAGAATTCAGAGGTTAGGTTTGAAATTCGGGTTCACCCAGCATAAAGTCAAGCCAGCTGCATGGATGCTGGAAGGCGGGGGAGCATTTCCTTTGACACCTGGTGTCAAATCCAGATTACCTGCCATGGTAAGCCTTATGGTACAAGCAGAAACAAGAAATGCAGAGATGGCTTGTACAGAACAAATGCATGCAATCATTTCCTAGCGGCTAGAGCCCTGGCTTGTGAGCCGGACCTCCTGGGCTCCATTCCTGGCCATGCGACCTTTTGTGCTCATGGTGACCATGGGCAAGTCACGTCACTTATCTGCCCCACAGGTTTCCCATTTCTAAAATGCCCCCTAGCTAGATTGCAGGGGCGAGGGAATTCTGGGAGGAAAAGCACTGTGTCCCTGCTGCCACCAGTTGCTATGAAGCAGCGCAATGGCCACAGGAAGTGAGCATTTTGCAGGAATCTGTGCTCCAAAATTGCTTTGATTTTACTTTAGTCCTTAAGTGGAGAATAACTACTGTGGAGTAGGGGGAGGAGGTGCTGGATGCGAGAGTGTGCCCAAGGGTGCTTGTGGCATGTGTCTTCTGTTAGGCTCTGGAAAGTGCAGCAAATGGTGGCTTTGAATACTTGTCAGGAGTTAAGCTTATTCAGTAAACTCCAGCAGCGAGGGTGGGACCAGGTGTGTTTCCTTATGCTCAGGGCTGATATTTGCAAGCTTGGCTAGTTCCTGCCTATAAGCAGGGCAAAGTCTCTTCCCCCTCAAGCCCTTTGTAGAAAAAACTTCAGAGCACAGAGCAGAGCTGTGTCCATTTCACTCATTAGAGAATTAAGGTCCTGTCTTTCGGGGGGAAAAATTCTCTCATTGTCATTGTAGCCTAGGCTAAAGACATTAGGATGCAATGCTATGCGCATGTTCTGAGCAGCATCTTTTCATGGCATGGTGCTGATGCCAAATGATGATGACAGGTTCAAGCTTTTCTGCAACACAAATGAATTGCATGCAAATGACTGGTCTTGAACAGAGAATAATTGTCACCATTCAGAATCCTGTCTGCAAAGGAGGAGGGAAAAAACCCACAAACCTTTCTTGCCTTGGCAATGGAAAAGCCATTAAATGGTTAATGGGAATTGAAACATACAGATAGTGGGGCGCTGGCATTTCCACTCTGGTAGAGCCTACCCTGTTAGTGCAGAGCTGTGTGAAGAATGTCAGGGATTTGTTCCAAGCGTTATCGAGATGTGGCTTTACATCTGTAAATCCTTTTACGCATCACAGCTCAGCCATGAGGCTTCCTCACGTGACCGGGAGCTCTTGCTGCCTAGGCCACAGCAAACTGTCTGTGCAACTTGGCCTGCTGGATCCTGAATCAGGCGCGGAGAGAAATTTGCCGACATTAATAATGGTGCTTTCATTACGAATCACAAACACTCATCTGTCAACGTTTTGGGGGCGCAGAGCTCAGAGTATAGTTCTGCAGCATTTTATACAGCTCTGACTAAAGAGAGGTAATTGGCATAAGTGTTTTTAAAACAAAATATCTGATTTATTGTAGGGCTTTCTATAGTGCCCATTGCTATAGTATTCAAACGGAATGCCTCCAAATTTTTCTTATGCTGATTACTTTATTCTTAGTGGGGCCATTTTTCTAAGAAGCAATGGGCCAGGTTCTTGGCTTCTGTAAATTGACTTAGCTCCATTGACATCAGTGAGCTACAGCCATTTATACAAGATGAGGATCTGACCTAATATAATTTGAGAAACAAATTTCACTAACTGAACTGAACTTGGAAAAGTATCATGAAAATTTACCAACACAGGCTGGAAAACATTCTCTTATCCTTTGATGATGGCTGATGATTTAAAAAAAAAGTACTTTGCTTGCCCATCAACAGATAATTAGTACTGTCCTTGAGTAAGTAGAATTTGCCAGTATTACCTGAAATTTATTCAACGTGAATGAAATCTAACAATTGCAATCACTCCTGTTTGTGCAGCTAATTTATTTCTGGTATATGAGTTTGCACAATGAAATACAGATTGCTTTGAGTTTCTAGTCAGTTTCACTTTCAGGTTTTCATGCATTAGCACAGAGTGGTGGTGGCTGAGTTGCAAGCATTGAGGGGGATGTTTATTTAGTCACCAAAATTAAACTGTTTCAGTTGATATTTAAAAAAAATTCATTGGCATTTGTCTGTGGCACTGAGTGTTGTGTGCATGGGTGTGTGTGTGTGTGTGTGTGTGTGTGTGTGTGTGTGTGTGTGTGTGTGAGAGAGAGAGAGAGAAAATAAACACTCCTGTTAGCTTTCAAAAGAAGCTTTGCTATTGATCTGCCTTTAATTGTATCTTTGTGTGTGTTTATCAAAATCTACATTTTTGGCCAAAATTTGAGCTAATCCTCTCAACTCTCTTTGGGCTTTAACTACCTTACTCAGCCATGAGAGGGAGGGGCAGGGGAAGGGTGAGGAGGTGGAAGGTGCAAGGGAGCGATGGAGCAATGGATTAGGGCTCTGTTGGATGCTGTATGCGATCCCCAGAGAACTTCGCTACTTCGTTCGGCCTGCTCCTGTTACCTCCCGTAGTACTTTTGTCACTGGATCTTAGCCTCTTTTTCACCTCATCACTCATGTCAACTTTCTTATTTATTTTGGTTTAAATGGGCCTCTGACCCAAAGAAGGGGCCTGGCAGGAAAGCATAAAGGATCAGAGAATCTGAGCCAGAGAATAGTGGTGCAGAATGAAATGCTGATGCTGGTAGTTCTGAACTGTAGTAAGGGATGGCGTGTGAGATACTAATCTAAAGAAGCGTCCTGCTGTAGATATGAAAGGCTGCCCGTACTATTCAATGGACTCCAAAGTTTGATATTGCTTTACAGGCAAACAGATGAGCCTGTCCATAGTACTATTTGGCATGCTCCGGCTTTTGCTTCAGCAGAGCTGGTTTACATCTATTTCTTTCCACTCTATTCCTCTGAACAGCAACATTTCTCTTTGTTTTTAAATGAATCCTTGGCATTTGTCTATACCTCATGGCATCATCTAAAATGCATCTTATCCTGTTGATTTACACGGTGGCTAAACAGTGCTGGCTCATGTTGAATTTCTGCTTTGATGCAAGCCGAGTAACATATGATCTCGGGTAATGCTAAATACAGATTCACATTCGTGTAAGCAATACTTAGGAATGATCCTGCAAGACAAGACATAGGAAATGATAACGTTTAGCACTGCTTGTTTTTTTGCGGGTACAAAAAAAGTGTGAGAGGAAGAGCCTTAGTTTCTACACTGTGGGGTTATTTTGCTTCGAAGAGCAGTATGCAAATGAGAACTCTAGCTTTATTAAAGGGGAGGGTAAGCAAGCCTCTTGTAAGAGCAGTAATGAATCCCTGGGATGTCTCTATGCAAGGTGGTGGTAAGCCTGCACAGATCTCAGGTGTGCAGATGTTTATAAAAGGGTGATTCCCATGGCTGAAGGTGAGGGAAAGGTCGTGGTATTTAATGGCATAGAAAACTTGTGCTAAGGAAGGAAATGACGCTGAAATACACATTACAGTGATAATTCTGCAAATTCCACTGCATTAGGGTTATTAAAATGTCAGAGTGCTATCTTCTTCAGTGTTAAAACTCTTAATGCACTTTATCCTTTCAAACTCCTAGTACTTCAAGTGAAAGCCTATAGAAACATGGTTATGGAGCAGAGAATTAATGTGGAGGGAAAAAAAGGGGCGGATCCCATGCCAAAGCTGCTGTTAAAATAGCTTTCTCTGGCACTCACAGTGCCTTTTAGACATTTTAAACATGAGTAAAACACACTGTCTTTTGGTTTTAAAGACATAATACATGTTTGAGTCTCCCTAATGGAGCATGCTCCATGGCACATCCTTAAGAAAAAAATGGCTTCCAAATTCACTTGTATCTCTGCAGCGGGGCGGGATGTTCTTACTTTTGTTTTTAAAATGAGTCTTCCGAAGGCCAAGAGGGTAGATAGCACAGTTGATTTCAACGCACTCTTTCCATACCTGGACTCAGAACCTAGCCTGCTTTATATGTTGTCTTGTGATTGTGGCATCTAGGAGCCGCTGGTCCACATCAGAGCACTCCCTACAGTCTGGAGTGATGCTTGGGGTGATGTGCTCGGAATGAGGCCTGTATTGGAGTAGGCCGGGGGGGCTGCAAGTGAATCACAAGTGGGAGCTGGGAGGAGCACAAACATTACGTTGATTGAGGGTTTTTAATCTTCAGAGCATCTGGCATGGCACCTGACCCTCACAGTGCAGCAAGGGGCAGGTCAATCCATGTGAGGGGTCTAGTACAGAGGGGTGAAGTGGCTTGCGCTAGGCCTTGGACGGAAGTAGGAACATAGCTGGGTTTAAACTCCATTGTGCCTGGACCCAGTTGTGTCCTGGGACCTTTAGACCCCCCTGCTCCCCATAAAAGTACGGCAGCTTTGTCCCAGCATGCAGGAAATGTGTTTAATTTCACGGTCACACAAATTCACCAGCTGCACCTGCCTTTCCCCCCACCCCTCCTCGCCCAGGAAAATCAAATTATCTTAATAACCCGCTGGCAGTAAGTGGAGTCCCCGTGAAGGGGCTGTGCTGCATGTGAATCTCACAGAAGAAATAGGTTTCAGAGTAGCAGCCGTGTTAGTCTGTATTCGCAAAAAGAAAAGGAGTACTTGTGGCATCTTAGAGACTAACAAATTTATTAGAGCATAAGCTTTCATGAGCTACAGCTCACTTCATCGGATGCATCTGATGCTGTAGCTGAGCTGTAGCTCACGAAAGCTTATGCTCTAATAAATTTGTTAGTCTCTAAGGTGCCACAAGTACAGGGGGAGGGATAGCTCAGTGGTTTGAGCATTGGCTTGCTAAACCCAGGGTTGTGAGTTCAATCCTTGAGGGGCCCATTTAGGGATTTGGGGCAAAAATTGGGGATTGGTCCTGCTTTGAGCAGGGGGTTGGACTAGATGATCTCCTGAGGTCCCTTCCAACCCTGATATTCTATGATTCTATGATTCTACTCCTTTTCTTTTTACAGAAGAAATAGTCCCCCTCCGCCCATCCCAAAGCCCTTTTCCAGGATGAACTTTAGGACCTCTGTGGGTAAGTCTTGGCCCCTTGTTTCACTGCAGGCCAGCGCACAGTGGTTGTGGGTGAAGTCCTGCAGGGCAAGGCAGGGCAGGATTTGGGAAACTTGTGCGGGGGTTCAGTGTAACTCGATAAAGGCTTGCTCTGCCAGGTTAGCGCTAAGGCAGCAGATGGCTGAGGGGGCCAGGGCTGATGAATGTTCCGCAGTGTGGCTACCCTGGCCCCCCTGGAGTGAGAACACAGCAGCACTTGGGGCAGAAGGAGTGGTCTGGTGGGGAGAGCTGGATCCCATGTGGCCTGAAGCACGTGTGTTCTGAGCAAATGAAGACGTTAAGAGACTACACAATAGCATGGAAATCGGAATATTGGGATCGCCCATCCAATGAGGAAGGCCTGTTCTGGACTGAATGTTTTTCTCTAGCCTGACTATAGCCTTGGCCATGTGATATGCTTCTTGTTCCATCCTTTTAGTCTGTGAATGGTTTAAGGGCCCCCCCCCCCGTTTGGCTTTTCAGATTGTTGCTGAGGGTTTTGGGGTTTTTTTGCTTTTGTGCTGTCCGTGGTCCTGAAAAGCAGCTGATTGCTACTTTGGTGATTAAATTGACTACAGAGCTATCCCCTCCAGTCTGCTGTTGTGTGGAGACTAATTTCCATATAATAACATTTTGTTGTTTGCAATAAATCATACCCACAGTAAGGTGACTGGGTTATGTCATTATTTGCAAACCTGCAGAATGTAATTATGCTGTGTCTGAAAACCTCCGTGCAGAACTGTGGCGTTCCCCAAGTAATACCCACCAACAATAATAAAAATTTATATTGTACTTTGTATGGTGGCTCATCATAGTAACCATTCTGTGCAACTGCCCCCCAAGCCCTCCAACCTCCCCAACACACACCAGGAAGAGAGATATTAACATGCAAGACTTGTAAATGCCAAGTGAGTTGATCCCCAGCTTTTAGCTCCCCCCCCCTTTTTATTGCTTGTTAAATTAATCAACCCAGGAGCCTAGAGTTTCATTTGCATTCTGAGCATGGAGCTGGGCTTTTTCATGCATTAAATACATGTTCATTACACTAGCTTACTATTTGTTCACAATAGAATGGCCTCCTCTTAAAATATAACTTGTTTCCCCAAACTGTGGTGCTCTTGTCATACAAAAGTGGAGTGAAACTGGTTTCCCCAGGCAATGAATTAGGAGGTGGTAGCTGTTCATTATTTCATTTCAGTGATGATCAATCTAATGCAATAATAATAATTAATAATAAGAAAGGCAGCATTTCTCCTATCTTTGCCATTAGGAATGTTCTTTGCCATTGCTCCCTCTTCCCTCTCACCCCAAGTTAAGGGCTCAGCAATGTTTAAATCTTTTGGAAATGTACTTACTGCTGTAGAGGGAGCAGGGAAAGCTTGACTTATCTCCAAGGCTTTAAAATTTCCAAAGTATTGTGCTTCCCAGTAAGAGCATTATTTTTAATAAGAGATTATTTTTCCAAAGGCAGAGTCTTGAATGGGTCTATTCTTCCCCTCTTTTAGCTTAAGATATTACAACTCTTGGGAGACATTGTCCCACTTTAGTGGCTATAACCTTACATTTATTGTGTGTGTGGTGGCAGGAGCCCTTTCAGATAATTTTGTTTAGGGCTGTGAAATTAGCCTTCAGAACTGAAATTGAATCCAGTCCTCTGCTTTCAGTGGTACGATGGGTTTGTGTGTATATCTCTTTCCCAAGGATGTTTGCAGTTATTGATGCTGAGGGTGCCTATTTATCACAGACTATATGCAACAAAAAAGAATGTATTAATAAGTCTCCTGCTCCCATATGCTTTCTCAAGGAACCTGAAACCTGCTATTTTCTTCTTGGACCATTTGTATCTACATGGTTTTGTTCCTGTCCAGTCAGATTAAATGTTTGCTGAAGAAAAGGGGTGACCTAGTGGTATATGTGTTAGATTTAGTGCAAGAATAGTTAGGCATACAGGTTATACTCAAGCAGTAAATAGGGACATAATGCAGAGTGCCATGAGGTGGTCCAGAATAGTACTTGACACCAAGATGGTGACCCCAGGCCTGCAGACTGTGTGTGTGTGTGTAGCCACGCAATGCTGAGCCTCACTGTGAAATGCCATTCTTCCCTCAAAGCACTTTTCAAAGGGGATCTCTGATAATTAGTGCAAATATTTTGAATACAGAACTCATCTTGAATCCTTTGTCACCGTGACAGGCATTTCTTCCATCTTAAGGTACCCAGAATAGGTAATTAAGAGGTGACACAAAACCCTTGATCACTCTTCATTTTCTGATGTGTCAGACTGCAGTGCCAATGCTGCCTCTTCCCTGCATGGTTCCCAGAGAAGTCCCCAGTAATGAGAACCAGAGGTGATATCCACAGGACTATTAAAGCTGCATGGCATGATTCTTTCTTTGTCCCGAGCTTTGGACCAGGATCTCATTTAGTCTGGATTTTCAGAGATATAATTATGAGGAAAGGTCATCAGCACATATGTGACAACTCGGGTAGGAGTGACTTAGGCCTGTCTGTGACAGTGTTCTACCAAAGGCATTTGCATTGTTGTTTGAAATGTGTAGCAGAGAAAGGGCCACTTGCTATCAGCAGGATGCCATGGATCTGATCTGAGTGCAAACCATGACGTTGCGGGGAGCTGCAGCTGCTCAGCACCTCTGAAAATCAGGCTGTGATTGCTCAGAAAAGAATTCCAGCGGAGCTTGGTTCTGATGAGCTCTTTAGCCAGCCTGGTGTGTCAACACATTAGCACAAGCATTTGATATTTCTATAGAGATGTGCATCCATCATGTGTATCGTGCAGAGAAGGATCACTGTTATATTGCCATCTTGAAATAATGACCCACCAACGCTCCCCAAACCCAGTCTGCTTTGTAGCAGTCATATCTTCCTGTAACTTGAGCATTTGGCTCCAAGATGAGCCTTTCAGAATGCACAAACAAGGGAGGCCAACAGAGATGGTGTGGGAAGGTCAGGGAGCACATGAAATACCTGGAGAGGAAATTTCTTAGCACAGTCAAAGCAAGCTGCACTAGTCTTTGGCTTCTTGCTTCCGTGAAATGCTCTCTGCTCTCTCCTTTTCAATCCAATCCCTGAAGCCTTTTTGCAAGAAAAGTGATATGAAGAGAGGGAAGTTGGAAGCGTGTGTTATTGCTCATATGAGAAATCAGTCAGAAAGCTGAAGGAAATTTATGGAAATAAGTCTGAAGAAATGCAGGGCATGGAAGGCAAGAGAGCAGCAGTAGAGACATAAATATCTAAAACAAATGCTTGTGTTCCTGGCTCTCTACATCCTGAGACATATAATATTACAGATCTTGGCTTGCCTGATTTCAGCATATTCAGTAAGTCTCTGATACAGTACAGTAAATGCATTGTGACAGTAGCTGAGTGAATTCGCTGTGCTGAACAGATGTCTTCTAGCAGACGATGATTCTGAGGCTGTATCACATTGTGATTTCATCAATTATATATCACTCCTCATTCAATAGACAGAAGCTCATGACTGGGTACTGGTAACGGAGACAGAGGACAAGATTCAGAAGTAGAAGAGAAACTTTGAGGGGAGAACTTAATTTTTTCACTTGTTTTTTAATACTGCAGTAGCCTATGGTGAGCATCTCCCTCTATTACTCCTCCACCATTCACACCATACTTCTGACGGGTGTGTTTCCAGATGGCACGGTCCATTTTTAATCAGCACTGGTAGGGCGCAGCCATTCGCACCCAGCAGTGATGAGCCAAATGTGCAATTTTCACTTCTGTGGAATAGACCTTCATTGGGAGCTGTGCTTGGGTAGTGCTGAGGGCCCAAGACAGGCTACGAGCTAACAGCCCCTGAGTTCTGAGCCCACCAGTTAAACAGTGTCGTTTGCAGCAGTGGTTCTTGGCTCATTACTGTTGAATAGCATCATATTTATTTTGTGTATGGGCTGACTTGCTGGGTGACCCCAGGTGGGTCACTTCACACTGAATGTTGAACAGCAGCTTCTAATGTTGGGTGCCACCATTTTTGAGAGCCTATGTTGAGGCCCCTACCATCAGGGCCTGATTTTCAGAGGTGCTGAGCATCGGCAGATCCCAGTGGGTGCTCAGCACCTCTGAAAAAGCAGGGCCAAAGTGTCTCAAGTTGCACACTCAAAGTCAAGAGGTAGTTCTGAAAATATGACTGGCAAATTTCTCTTTTCCCCATCTGTAACAATGGGGCTGCTAGTCCCTCCCCTGTCACATGGGGCTATTGGGTGGATTAATTAATGTCTGGAGAGCGCTCCTAGCAAAGTTAAGTGCTAAATATTATTATTGTTGTTAGGAGGCATCATAATGAATATGTGTCAGAGCTGTATTATTACAGAAACTGCTGGTAGTTCAATAGCAGGAGCATGACCAGCTCAATCCTTTTAACTCTGAAGATCTTTTTAAACATTGCAAATTCGATCCCCTTTTTATTTATTAATAAAACCAAACATTTTACCCAGAAAACCTATTGCATTAAAGAAAATGCAGAGATTTTTATTATGAATGTAGAGCGTCTTTGCACTGCCTGTATAATTTGTCATGTATGAAAACCATTCGCAGAATTAATTTTTCTACTGCAAACAATTTATATTAATGAAAATGCATTTTTATATGGGTTTATTGGGGAGGAACACTGCTCCCAGAGAGCTTGCTTTGTCTGCCAGGATGAAGAGGAGATGGAATTTGCTTAAAAATGAAATAATCTGCTCTGGTTTTAATTCACCATGGCCCAGCAATAGTCTCTGAAGCAGACTGCAATGGCAACATAAAGCCTTGTGCACAGTATTTTAATATGTAGCAGTCTGTCTTCTTTTTAAAAATTGTCCCTTTTCCAGGCTCACGGATGTGTTACTCGGATGTCAGATGCTGTCATCTTGCTCAGTCATATTCTGATGCTTGAAATTAACAGAATTTGAGATGAATTCAGCTGCCAAGCCCCTTCCCCCATATTAACATAAATATTTTAGAATAATTGATGCTGAATTCATTTGCGGCTGTTCTCCTCTGCAGCCTTCCCTGTGTGTGCATGTATATGTATAAATAGGAATCTTGTCATCTGTCCAGATGGCACCTGTGTCTCCTGATCCTAACCTTGCTGTATCACACGTTTCACCATCGGCTACGGACGGAGGGTGTCACTAGTCAGCACTGGAGGCTTTTCTGGAGCCTGGCCTTTTGGTTTAAGTTCTGTCTGAGCAGTGACACTTGTGTTAAGAGTCGTGTGGTCACAGGGACAGATGAGATCCCTGTCTCAAATATCTGAAAAAAGAACAGAAATACTTGTGGCACCTTGGAGACTAACAAATTTATTGGAGCATAAGCTTTCGTGGGCTACAGCTCACTTCATCGGATGCATAGAATGGAACATACACAGCTGCTACTCTGAAACCTGTCAAATATGTGATCATCCAAATTACGAACAGACAGTGCTGTGCAGGCATGTTTGTTGTGCATGGAAGGGTTACTATGCCGGCAGCATCAGGCCCTCTTCCTGCTCAAACATGTCTCGTAGGCCTTGTATTGCAAGCAGACGGTGGAAATGCTCCCTTAGCTGAGCAGGGCCTGGGCTTCTGGGGCAGGAGGGTTGAGTTCTAGTTGCATGTGCCATGACTATAGTGACAGTGGTGTCCCTGGACTTACTACAGCTTGTAGGCTGGCAGTTGAAACCTCCCATGGGTGGCTCCAGGGCAGTGTGAGAGAGAAGGCTTGGGCCAAACCCTACGTCAGAAGATTCCCCACTGGACCCTTTCAGTTTTTCAAACAAAATGTTTTGCCCTGAAAAATGCCCTCCCTCCCCACTCCCCCATTTTCAAAATAAAAAACCCATTTTTTTTTGCAAACACTTCTGTGATTTTTTTTCTGATTTTTTTTTAAATTGAAAATTAAAAAGATTCTTGAAATCTCACCATATGGGTCAGATCATTCCAAGGGTGGGATTTAAAAAAAATATTTAATGCAAATAATAACCACTTCAACAAGAATGGATGCAAAAATAATGGCTGTATAGAAAATCAGTGAAATGGAAATAATGTCACCCTTTTTGGGCCTTTTTTCCCAATGTTTTTGGATCAGTCCAACCCCTGGCCCTCAGGAAGATCCTGATACTGACCCAAATGTGGTGGGTTACTCCCTTTGCTACCTGCTCAGGTACCTGGTTCGGTTGTAATTGCGAGGTCTCCGCAGGGCTCAGTCCTGCAAAGTACTGGCCATGTTGTCTCCAAACCAACACATAAGTGCTCACTGAAAGTTAACCCTTTGTCATCAGGGGAACTATTTCTGTGTAAAAGTGCTTTCCTGGGTTGGAGCCAGAGCGTTCAGCACAATACAGGATCCAGCCCCAAATAAGTGGGGATTTAAAGAGAGAGGAAGAGTTGATGATGGAGCAGACAGCAGGCATTCTGTGCATGAAGGCTCCAAGAAGAGTGAGAGATGGAAAGATTTGGAACAGGAGGGCAGGAGTAGTGCAAAGAACTTCATATTGTATTTTAATTTAGTGGGCGAATATTTGCCATAATTGGAGCTTTTCCCCTTTTGGGGTAATAAAAGAAAAATCACCCTGCTTTTCTGTATCCCGAATGCTATTTGAATCCCCTTCTTAGATCGAGAGTTGGTCCCTTTTGCAAAACTTCCTTTGAAACCACAATTCATTTTCACAGATTTTAAGGCCAGAGGGATCATCACTGTGATCACCTAGTCCAGTGGTTCCCAAACTTGGTTCGTGGCTTGTTCAGGGTAAGCCCCTGGTGGGCCACAAGACGCTTTGTTCACCTGAGTGATGCAGGTTGGGCCACCACTTTCCAGAGCTTCCATTGGTCGGGAACACTGGGAGCTGCGAGTGGCCATACCTACGGATGCTCCAGGTAAACAAAGTGTTGCGCGGCCCACTAAGGGCTTACCCTGAACAAGCCGTGAACCAAGTTTGGGAACCACTGATCTAGCCTGAACTTCTGCCTAGAACAGTGCATAGAATTTCTCCCAGTGATCCCAACATCAGGCTCAATAACTTGTTGCGGAACCACAGCATATCGCTTTTAGGACTACAGCAGGGTGTGACCGATTTTGACTGAAACTCTTTTGGGCAAAAATGCAGATTCAGCAACCCCAAAATCTTTAATTTCATTTCAAAATCTCGCCAAATTGTTTGCGCTGGGGATGGGGAGGGAAAAAAACCCCAAAGTTGAAACATTTTGATTTTTAGAGGGTTAAGATGACGTTTTGTTTCAAAACTTCCTTCAATTTTATTTAAAAATTACAAAAAATGCAATAAACCCACTCAAAATTTAAACACAATGGGGTTTTTTTGTTTCTAATTGTTAATTTTGAAAAAGTGGTTTTGGATGAACCCAGAATGAATTTTCTCCCAGATTTTTCAAAAATGTCAGCTGGGCATCTGAGAATCTATGCAGTAAAGGTGTTGAGGGAAGAGATGCGGAAATTTTACAGATGAATCCTGAGAGTGGATGAGATGAGAATGAGATCAGCTATGTGGTGAGAGCATTTCTGTATGGGGCAAGGTCAGAGCAGCCAATTGTTCTTCTCAAGGAAGTTCCAGTAGGAGTTAGAACCCTTGATTGAAGAAAGGTTGGGGAGACTCCTCCATGTTTGTGACTGATACGGTCTGGTCAGGAGGAAAACACGGGTTCCATGCAGCCACGACATAGCGTGAGCACATGTGGGATCTGCTGGGGCGGTTCTTGATTGGTATGGAACCTGGTGAGGAAACATGGCTGGATGGAGAGGTTTGGAAACCTTGAGTGAATGTTGTTGTCCCTCAGCAAGGGGTTGGAGTGGCGGGGTGAGGGACTGCTTTTGCACTGGTGACAGTGAGCTTTTTAAAAAAAATTGAATAAAATACTTTTATCCAACTAAATACTGTTCTGCAGTTGAAAAGAACTGTAATTCTCCGAAGAACCAGTGCAGAAAAGGCACTTTCAGGGCAGGGTCAAGTCATGTCAGTGAATCAACTGCCACACAGCTTTTCAGGATGGGTATGCTTCTACCACCCCTGCTGAAATTCAGGGGAAGCTGTTGTGGCATGGTGATATACGTTGTAATTTACTCAGGAGCATTCCACTTCCTATCCTATTACTAACTCTCATGCTTAGAGCGATCTACTTAGATGGTCAGCTCTGTGAGGCAGGGACCCTGTTATATGTTTGTATAGCACCTCGCACGCTGAGGACCTGACTGAGGTCTCTAGGTGCTCCCACAATGCAAATGTTAAATAACAATCACCATATGAAGATGTCCCCATGCTGGGAGGTGCTGCGAGTACTTTGCGGGGCAGGATTAGAGTTCAAAATGACCTTGACAAATTAGAGAAATGGTCTGACATCAACAAGATGAAATTCAGTAAAGGCAAGTGCAAAATACTACGCTTAAGGCGAAATACACAACTACAAAATAGGGAATAACTGACTAGGTGATAGTGCAGCTGAAAAGGTCTGGGAGGTCTAGTGGATCGCAAATTGAACATGAGCCAACAGTGTGGTGCAGTTGTAAAAAAGGCTAATCTCATTCCAGGATATATTAACAGGAGTGTCAAATATAAGACACAGGAGGTAATTGTCCTGTTCTATTTGGCACTGGTGAGGCCTCTACTGGAGAACTGTGGCCAGTTTTGGGTGTCATACTTTAAGGAAGATGTGGACAAATTCTAGAGAGTCTATAGTAGAGTGACTAAAATGCTAAAAAGTTTAGAAAACCTGATTTCTGAGAGGTTAAAAAAGCTGGGCGATAAAAGAAGTGAGGGAGGGGCTGGTAATAGTCCTCAAACATGTTAAGGTTGATTATAAAGATGAGAGTGATCAACTGTTTTCCACCTCCACTGAAAGCAGGACAAGAAATAATGGCCTTAATCTGTAGCAAGGGAGATTTAGATTAGATATTAGGAAAATGTCTAACTCTCTAGGGGGAGTTAAACTCTGGAACAGGCTCCCAAGGCAGGTTGTGGAATCCCTGTCATTGGAGGGTTTTTAAGAACAGGTTGGATAAACACCTGCCAGGGATAGTCAAGGGAGCTAGACTTGATGACCCGTCAAGGTCCCTTGCAGATCCCTAGTTCTATGATTCTGTGATTCAAAAGTAACATCGCAGTGAAGAAAGCAGGTTACTTCAGTGGCAGCCCTTTTAGCAAAGCTCTTTCCACTCGTACTTAAAAGTTGGTGAAACAGTAATAAATCTGGGTAATCCAGAGCACCTGTCACTAAGAAGGGGAATTTGAACGTGGATCCGCTGACTCTGGCCAGCTCCTGTCTTGGTGCTGGGATCAAGATGAAGTCAGTAAAGAGAAGACACATACGTTATGTCTGAAGGGGAGCTGAGCTGCTTTTACCATGGGCTTCACTGCAGAGTTCTTAAGGCTGTTTCCCCTGAGAGCGTGTACTTGGGTCCCTCTACTGTACCTTTAACGTTTTACGGGTGCTCTGCTGCTGTCATGAAAGAAGCCTGAAGAGAGAACTTTAATACTACTTCTTCGTCATGTCTCTTTGCATGTTGTGAGTGTTGAGGAGCCTTTGAAAAATCTCGTTGCTGAATCATGGCTGGGAGTGTGAGCCATGCAAAGTGCTCTCTTAAAAGTACCCCTGAGATTGTCTGTGCATGGGGTGAAGCACAGGGCCAGAGCAGAGAAAACCTGGTTCATCCTCCAGGAAATTGGCTACATTGAACCTTTCTAATTCCTTTGCTTGGGACATGCAGAGATGTTAGTTCCCTTTGAAGGGCTTCTTTGGGCCAAACTCTTTACAGGGCAGGGGAGCTGCTCTCCTGGGCTGGTTTGTTAGGGATTAGCAGAAGTAATTAGCTGGGCTGTCTGGTGGAAACATTCTGAGTGTGGCTAAGATCTTGCCTTTGAAGATGGGTGTGTGTGTCTGTATCTTTGCTGGCATCAGGAGCTCCAAAGCAGCAGTGTTGGTTGATGTTTGTGCTGCTTGTGCATGGAAGCGCTAAATGGCAGGTGATGCACTAGAGCTGTGTGTGTCTTGTATACATGGAGTGACCCAATCCTGTTACGGTGAATTTCCACCTACCCGCTGTTGTAGGTTTATTTTCCACTTACCTGCTGTTGGCCTGAAAGACGAGTTGTCCAAGTGACTGTCGCAGGCTGCCTTGGCAAGTCATGGCCTGATTCTCCTACCTGGTAGAGAGACTGGCGGATAAGGAAATACCTCCTGACCATTCCTTTGAGAACTGGGTGTGTCTCAAACCATACAGCAAGCCTTGCACACATGATAGGGTGTGTTGTGTTGCTGTGT
The DNA here is from genome assembly GCF_009764565.3 of Dermochelys coriacea. Classification (NCBI taxonomy): domain Eukaryota; kingdom Metazoa; phylum Chordata; order Testudines; family Dermochelyidae; genus Dermochelys; species Dermochelys coriacea. The sequence goes on along the minus strand of NC_050089.1, from coordinate 17,478,114 downwards.
GATCTTAAACAACAGCTGCATTTCAGTGGTGGGCAACATGAGAGGGTGGGGGTGGGGGAGGAGGCAAACGGTTTTTAAAGTACTATAGGATGGAAGGCTGTATGTAAATACATGTTGTCATATAATGTACCAAGTACTGGCAGATGCTCAATAGGCTAAGCGGAGCTGCTGGAATAATCAATTCAGTTAATTTCTCAGTGAGTTTTTGAATACATTATTCAATTTTTTTTCTCATTATTCACCTGGCTCCTAGGGGGGCGTGAGTAATCCAGTGAATATTCATGAATATGCATGGACATTGCAACATTTTTATGAACATTTGTGAATAACATTTGTTGGTTATTGGCCCAGCCCCAGTTTTAGGTTTACCCTAGCTGATCCGATTAATGACAATGGAATAGGAACCGATAAATAGCCTGCTATGAGGAGGCAAAAGGAACCAGCAATTAAAGGATTTGGAGTCGTCTCCAGCATTGTCTGAGCCCTTGGTCTCACCTCCATACCGGTCAGATGGCAAAAGTAGAAATGGACTGTAACTGGCAGGACACCACAGGCCCTTGCTGTGTTGTTCTGCAGACATTTGACCAGGTTTGGGCATTAGAACGGAGGGGACTCAGTCTGGACCCAGCTGAGATCCAGCCTTTCCGATCCATTCAGATTGTCGGTTCCTTGGGACAGGGGCTGCCTTTCTGGTGTGTGTAGAGCACCCAGCACAGTGGAACCCCGGTTGGCGCCCTGAGGTGCTTCTGTAACACATCTTCAGGTGAACCTCATGACTCCCAGGAACCAGGTGTTCTGCTGCATGGACACAGCACAGCCACATGCCAGTGTGTAGCTTGCCCCTTTCATGCAGGGGGCTGTTCGTGCTTGATGCCACACTAGCCTGCAGACCATAGCGAGCTGGTGCTTCCCCAGGGAATGCACCAAGAGCGAAAGGAAATTCATCCCCAAAGTTGGGAGCTGGGAACCTCTTGCAATGTCTAATGCATGGAAAGAGGGGGGTGGGATACTTCCCGATTCCTACCCAGCCTATCGATTGAACAGACATTCTCTAGGCCTTATGGTTTGGGATCCTAAATGCAGTCCAAACACCGAGGCTTTGTCTAGCTGGGATTCAAGGTGTGATGCTCGCATGGGTTAGCTAGCAAGTACTAACACACACGTTTTAGGCTACATTGACAGGCTGAGCGAGGGATGTCATTCCAGCTCAGGTACATGGGCTTGCATTAGCTCCCATTGAGCTAGCAGGAGTCTAATAGCCGTGTAGCTGCAGTAGCACAGGAAGTGACTGAAAACGATGGGTATATGCTCGGCTGAGCCTGTGTGACCGTGGCTATAATGCTATTGGTATTTGTGCTGACTCGATCCAAACTCGCTTGGGCACGTCTACACATGCTGGAATCACACCTGTGATTTCAGTGTAGAGACACCTTTGATCCTAGCTTGTGATGGCCACTGTGTGTAATGATCTATGCACCATTTTCCAAGGGCTGCTTTTTGAATTTTCCTCCCCTTTTGTGTGCACTGCGGTTAAATGACCCTCATTGATGGTTTCGAATGACGAGACCCTCCTTGGTGACATCAGATTCCTTCCCACTCAGTGTCAACATCTAGTCAATGTTGTGTAGCCCACACTTCAGAAGGACCATAGAGGAATGCACGTGCAGCAGTAGCAGCTGTGCAGGATGGTGGGCCACTGTGCTTAAATAGCAGTGATAACTGAATAATTTGTACACCATTGGTTTTGAAAGACTTTTTTTGGAATGTCGAGCCTTGGCATGGGGGTGGGGAATAGAGAGCACCTGCAGCTGGTGAGGAGAGGGGTTGGGGAGGTCTCCTAGGGCTCGGCCATGAACAAATGGACCAGTTCTGGAGAGGCAGTGGGAACCTACACCACTGTGGAGCCCCACCGGAGTTGCTTGCTCTCTGCATATTTCAGGATGTGTTCCCTGTGATGTTTGATATTGGGCATCATCCAACAAAGACTTTGTCGGAGATTCCAGGTGATCTGGGTGGCTGTCCCAGGGCAGAGATGGGCCCCAGAGACCAGTGGTTGGATGGTGTTCGAGGGCCAGTCTGATTGTGTGTGGTTTCAGGTTCACGAATGCCATGAGACTCCTGCTGTCTGGGGACAGGCCTGCCGGAGGATGGCTACTCACATGAGAATTCTCCTCCTGGGGGGAATGGGAGCCAATCTGCAGCCAGACACTCACAGGAGCAGGTTTGGATCCTGGGAATCGAAGCATCCTTCCCTATACCCTGAAGTTTAAAGGGATTTGGGATCGAGGCTCCAGGCTGGGCCTAGCTTTAGAAACTTGCTTTTCTTGTGCAGCACAAAAAATAAAGGTAAAACCCCACCAGCTGGTACACTCACGCCTAGCTGCTCTCCTGGGTGTCTTATCTTCAGCACTAGCCTAGAGATCTCATGTGCTCCCTTCTCCACAGCTGGATCTCTCTGAGATGTACCATGGGCTCTCCTTGAAATCTATCTCAGCAGGGCAGGGCATGATTGGAGACTCCGATAATAGTTTAGTGGCTTAGACCAATGACTGGTCTTTCTGAGAAGCCACAGTAGCCGTGCATTGTTCACTTACATAGAACAAGTGTAGGGCTGACCTTGCTTTGTCTGGAATGGTGGGATATCCCTTCAAGTGTTCATTTAAACCAATGGAGAGATCTGGTATACCTCCTGTAATAAGGCAAACTTTGGGCATCATTGGGACACCATGATCGTGTGTGTGTGTTGGGAGGATTGCGGGGGTAAGTGTGATGTTGTAGATCCCACTTTGAGTCAGTGACAAATTAGCAGGTCCTAACTCGCAGGAACCAAAACACCCTTGAACTCAGAGGAGCATAATCAGAGCATGGGGGCGTCGTGTGTCTGCTATTGTGACAGCAAACCAACCCTGTGACTCCAGGAGTCTGTGCACTTCCTCAAAATAGAGACCCCAAATGGACTGCCATAAAGTGCTGGACACAGAAGAGTCCAGGTATAAACATTGTTCTTGGAGCACTGAGGATGTTTGGAAATGGGGAAATGCCAGCAGCTTTGGGTTGCAATCTTGGCAGGTGATGGGGAGGAGAAAGGAGAGCAAGATAGGGGTTGTACTTTGGGGGCTCTGCTAAGAGGCAGGTCTATGACTAGCTCAAGGAGTTCACGGTTCCTGTTTAATTTTTAATTGCAATTCCGCCTCAGAAACAAGGGGTGGCCTTTCCTCGGGGTACCTGAAGGCCCTTGAAAAATATATAATTAAGTAAACGTTACCTGTGTGTGTGTGTGTGTGTGTGTGTGTGTGTGTGTGTGTGAGAGAGAGAGAGAGAGAGAGAGAGAGAGGGGCAAATATACAGCCGGGAAGAACATCAACGTGAACTGAGGGAAAAGAGCCCGGTCTTCCACTTCAACCACTTGACATGCTTCCTGCATAGCAACCTGTAATGTATTGATAGTGCCGAGGGTAGCCTCTTCACATGGGGGTTGTCTTGTTAGCATTTTGGTCACCAGAACCACTTGGCTTCAAGCAATTCTCGTAGTAGAACTGCTTCTGCAACTCCATCCTTATCGGCAAAGAGGGTCCCTCCAGCTGAAATGGATTAAGCAATCCTGCAATACTCGAATACTTCCGGCCAATCATGCAGAAACACAGAGGGCGGCCTTGAAGTGTGTTTCTTTTCTAAAGAGATGTTACCTTGTGCCAGACAGCTAAATACACAGACAATCATCATAAACCGGCCCTGGTAGCTATCCTCTCGTCCTTGTACATTGTACAAGGGAACTCTTCAGTAGGAATTATTGCTCAGGAGCCACTTACTCATGTATTATTAGTTCATGCATGAGAGGTCTCTGTTCATGTTTAGCTTGTCTGAGAGGGAGACTGTTGTGCTGGGAGTGATGGTAATTTATGGTCCAGAGGCAAAGTCCAGAGCAGGAGGGGAAAAAATCTTCTTATGAAAAGCTAAATTCAACTGCATGAGCAGGAGTAGAGCACTTGCTGTTTTACAAAACTCCACCGGCAGCCAATGAAATGCACAACACAATCATTACATCATCAGAATACTTCCTCATTGGCCAACGACACGCCAAAGGCAGGATATAACTAGGACAAGAGAAATCACAAGGAGCATGGAGGAGAGTCGTGATATTCTCAGTCACCTAGCTGACAAGGCCGTGATGCGCTCTCCATAGTGAAGAGGATGTTGGCTACAGGTGTTCATCTGTGAAGCCCTCATGGATGGATCCTTGGGTAGGATTCTTTGGCCCAAGTGGTGCAGGAGGTCAGACTGGATGATCACAGAGGTCCCTGCTGGCCTTCAAATCTGAGTCTTAAAAAGAAAAATAGAAGTACCTTATAAATATGATCCCACTCTTCGGTAATATCGCTGTCCACGCTCACTCGTATGCTGCAATATCTCCTTCTGGGAAGTGTTTGATGGCCCGATTAATGTACCGATTTGGTGGGAAGTATTTAAAGCATGTTACTCTGTTGGATGTGCTCCTGATTAGGTGTGTGTCTGTGCCATTTGTTTGGGGAAAAGACTGAAAGCAAGACAGTTCCTTCCTGCTCCTCCTCCACTCCTTCCTTTTGGGTGGGGTTGGGAAGGTTGTACATTACATCCCCTCTCCAACTCCCTCCACACTATGCTCCCAAAGTAGCTCACCTGCTGTTGGAAGCAGTGTCACAAGCTGGTTCCAGCCCCTAGTACATTTTCTTGGCACAATGCCTCAAGTTTCAGGAAACGATCAGAATTTTTTTAACATCCAAACAGGCCAGTGTAGTCTGCCCCCTCTCTCCATTACATTAACCATGGTATCCTGAAGTGAAGCAGCCTTATTTATTTATATTCTTAAACCTCTAACTAGGTCAACACATGTTTCTCTTGTCTTAATAATTATTGATAAGATGCAGCGGATCACGTGCCTGACAGGAACCCAGCTCCTGCTGCACTGATCTCATTAGAGACCCTGCATATGCAAAAGATGCTCTTGTTTATCTAATTCCTGGATCAGCTGTTGACAGCCCCCTCTAATTTAACTATTGGGGGACCAAAGCCCAGTGCAATTTTGAGGCTTGTTTTTCCTCCTTTTAAAGTGCATTGCACCCTGATTCCTCTGTGTGAGATAAAATATTAGAATGTTGTAGGTGTATCAAATGCTCGTAGCTTCTTAAAACCCAAGCAAACAACCCAAGGCCTTTGTGACAACCTGACTGTGAAGAAAACAGATGGCTTTACTGATTTGTGCAAGGAGTTGTAATCTATCATCTTCATTATTGGTAGTGAATTGTAGTGCTCAGAAAGCTGATTGGTTGTGCTTTCTCCCCCATGTCCCTCCATCTAACACTGCAGGAGTCTCTGCTCTTCTAGTCTTTGGTCTCCCCAGAGCGCTGATGGTCAAAGGGTGGGGATGTCTGGCAAACCACAGGCTCCAAAAGTGACAGGCTACCGCAGCTGAGTGGTTGTGAGGGGAAGAAAGCTATGAAAGGGACACAAAGCAGCTCCCAAGAAGGTTGTCGCTCAGCTATAAGCAGGAGTGTAAATTCTATTGGCCAGATTTCCAAATAAGGAGCAATGGGTGTATATGTATGCATGTGCCTGCGCAAACAGGCATTTGCCTGCACAAGCCAGGTTGTTGCAGACTCAAACTGTGTGTTTCCTATTTCTGTGGGTGCCTGTCTTTGCTTTTCTTTAAACACTTGTTCTTTGTGCACAAGTTTTGTTAATAAAAACGTGTGCTGGGTCCAGGGTGAAGCACAGAGAACTACTTTGCTTTTCCAGGGATGATGAGCCAGGAAGAAGTTTTTCTTCTCTGTTTTGAAGTTTGTTCAATTATTTTTCCCAGGGTAAGTAACAGAGAGGGAATGTAGGGGGTACAAAAAGTGTGTGTGTGTGTGTGTAAGAGAGAGAGGGAGGCTTGGTAGCAAACTATTGCACAGTATTATCCAATTTTAATTCTGAGTTTTAGAAGGCCAGAGCAGGTTTCTTTTGTGTTCTGTTTTCCGCATTGGATCGAAACCTGATCTTCTTCACTTGAGCTAGATCAATTAAGCTTTACATTGGGCAATGATCTTCAGTTCTGCAGACTTCCGTTTTTGTCAAATTAACCTTTTGGCAGCTAGACTTCATCTCAGTACAGAGAAGTTCTTGTTACAAGGATCCCCAAAATAAAGTTTTGGGCTCTGTGGATAGAGCTGCTTACAATATCATGTTTAAGTTTCTGCTGTTTCTCCCTGTAACAAATACAACTTGCAGGCAGATCCAAACCATATGCGTGGGCTCCACCATGGCCACCCTCGAGTTCCAGGGTTTCCTTTAGTACCAGCCTAGTTTAGCCTGTCTTCAGGAAACAGGTGACTTTAGAAGCCATCTTGGGAAATTTTTTAAAAGGCCTTCTGTGTTTACACCATTGTTCCCCCGTAGTTTCAAATGGACACAGCACTCTGCACTTCCTGTCCCAAACGGCGGCGATTTTTGCCTTGAGTGATTTTCTTCCCTTTGGGATGCCGTTTCCCTGGGAGATTTGAATTCCATGGATGTAGTTGAGTTTTAATGTGATCTCATCCATTCCCTTTGCTGATTCTAAGTCCCAGCTGGTTTCCGAGCAGGGGACAATTCTCCTGCTGGTGGGACATGCGGCTGGTTCAGTGCACCAATTCAAAATTCCATCTACAAACCCTTTCCATTGTGCTGGTGAAGTGTCCTCCTTAGCCCCTTAGTTGCGGTTTTGTGGTCTGGGTTGTGCACAGTGCTCCGATGCTTGTGAAAAACACTTATGTGCAGAATAAAGTAAAGTAAAAAATGTCTTAAATGTGGATGCCTAAAGTTAGGCTCCTAAATCCATAGTTAGGCACCTAAAGAAAATTGGGTAGATTTTGAGAGCAGCTGAGCACAACTTCCAGGAAAGTAGGTTTAAATGTGTGTTGAAGATGCTGAATTTTACTTTTTTCACTTTTCCAGCTTGGTGTGTATTTTCTGAATGATGATAAAGTTATTTGAATAAGTGTAAATAAATTTAAATGACACACAGGCATAACCTTCATCCACCATTAAAATGCAGCCACCTCTGGGGTGGAATGCTGCAGCTCTTCAACAGTGCACAGCATGGGCAAGAAGTGAAGAAGGATATTGTATCCATTTATAAAACTGCAGAGGCATTTAGGAAAACAGAGTGTTGCTAGCCTGGCTGGAACAGCTGGCATGCTGGGGCTAGTGCTTCTCCTCGTGCACAGTGTTATAGGGTTATGAGCAAGCACGGCCAGGCAGGACCTCGCTGGCCCGCCAGCACAGCACCCTTAGTCTTGGCGACTCCCCGTGCAGGTCATAGGGGAATTCGTTGTGTACTGATGATCTGGTCAGTGACTGCTTTGTTTAATCCAGGACAGTGCACGGAGAGTCCTCTCGCTGGTCTGTGCTTCTCCCTTGCTTTCTCATGTGCATATAGGGGAACCCAGCACATGGTCAAGGGGACTAAAATGTACATCGTTTGGGGGCAGTGGGAGTGAGAGAATAAGACAGCGCAGTTACCTTTCATAAAAATGTGGCAAGTCGAGTGCTCCCCTGACGGTAGTGCTCCCAGAAGAAGAGTTGAAAAAGGCTTACAAAGTGTGGTGAGAGCTAAGCCTTTCTGTCATGTTGGAGAACACGTTTGCAAGGTTACGCACCCAGGGTGCCCCATATAGCTCTAGCTGGACTCTAGCCACCGCAGCCTCCGCTCCATAGCCCTCTGCCGAATGATTCAGTGAGACTTCATCATACTGCAGCATGAATATCATTATCTCATTTGTCAGGGGCCCTCCGAGCCTCAAGTCATTTAAGCTGGGAGCGGTTCACAATGGGGATCGAGGTTTTAGTTTACAAAGCTTAATAACCCCCCTTGGCCGTGATTGATAATGCTGGGGCTTGAGGGAGGTGAGGGTGGCTCGGGTTCCTACTGATGGGTAGAGAGACTATTGGTTATATTTAGCGTGAAGGGAAGAGTGACTCTGCACCCTTTTTGTCTTGTTAGACAGATTTCAGAGTGTGAAATAATGAGCATAGTTGTATCGCAGGGATTGCATGGAAAGCTGTAGCTGGAGCCAGGAAGTTAGCTGAGGAGTGGTGATAGTACTCTTTCCACCTACATTTTGTTTTTCCTATACCTGATCAAGGGGTGATTTACATAGCAAGCTGCACAAATCATTACAGATGCTGCTAGTGGCCTGGTTAATTAAAATACACAGTTCTCTGATTAGGGAAAGACGACCTATATTTACTGTATATAGGAAGACATCTGTCAGCAAGAAATGCTTGTTAACTCAATGCAGAAATAGGTCCTGGATTTCAGAGTCCTGGAATTGCAACAATTTTTTTAAGCTTTGAGGGCGAAGACTATTATTAACATAAGGGAGGACATATTTAGACTCTGTACTTCCATCTCAAATAGGGGGAAATCCCTGAATGTTTCTAGTAATTTTTCCTAAACTGTTTGCTACAAACAAATAATTCTTCTCTGGTTTCCACAAAAGAATATGTTCCAGAGTGATCATAAAATAGATTATTTTAAAATCTGCAGATGGTTTCCACATATTCCTCCCCAGCTCGCTGCATCTTTCCACTTCAGTAAACTGGTTTATAATTTAGCCGAGGGCTGTGGAGCAAGCGTTCTGTCATCTTATTTTCCTTGTTCATGTTCTTTATCCCCCCCCTCGTTGTCTTCCTTTTTTATTTCCCCCAGTTTTTCTCTCTAATAGGTAGTCGCTGTTCAGATCAGCGCCAAGCCACTGCTTAGATTGCTCACTATGTAACTCATGTTCTATCTATCCAAATGTCTAAATTCTTTACTCTGTAGAAATAGACTCAGATTATCTAATATAAAACCATTCATAGGACAATTTCCCTCTCTACAACTAGAATGGCTTGTTGCAAAACTCTAACAGGGGCTGGGAGATCATTCAGTGCCTAAGTGTGAACACCAGGTTACCATGGCCTCCATTATGCTAAAAGCATGTCCCTCCCAAATGTTTTTAACCAGCGCTCAGCAAGGGAAACTTGACAGCACTGACCACAAACATTTTGTGCTCTGTTCAGCAAAATCTTCTACCTCAAATATGGCTTTCAAAGTTGCATTGTGCTGTTCAGCTGTTTAATAATAATTCTAATGTGGCTCTTTGTACTGTTAAAGGTAATCAAAAATCTCTTATGAGTTGAATGGCATCTAAGATGAGATTTGCATTTCCAATAACTTGATTGGGGTTATTTCACCACTCCATTAGCGTTTTTTCTTTGCTCTTTGATAGTTCATCATTATAATTACTGAGATTTCATTCAAAAAAAGAAAAGGAGTACTTGTGGCACCTTAGAGACTAACAAATTTATTTGAGCATAAGCTTTCGTGAGCTACAGCTCACTTCATCGGATGCACGAAAGCTTATGCTCTAATAAATTTGTTAGTCTCTAAGGTGCCACAAGTACTCCTTTTCTTTTTGCAAATACAGCCTAACACGGCTGCTACTTTGAAACCTGAGATTTCATTACAATGCCTAAATAACCATTGGCCAATATACACGGGGAAAAAATCCACATGTTCCCCAGATGCCAGAACTGATGGTAACACTCCTTCTGACTTGGATGGGGACATGTGTGGGCAGTATTGTTGCAAATGGTAACTTTCCCCCTGTATGTTTATCATTCCCTTCCTGATATGCATTGAGGCTGCTGACACATCTGTCAAGGGACTATGCAATAACTGTTGTTTTTTTACAAGGAAACCTCCATTAAGCACTTTCCATTTATATTTAATTGTTTAAAAAAATCATACCAAAGTTTTTTGACCAAAAAAGGCTTTTTTTTTTCAAAAAACAAAAACATTTGCAGAAATTTTTCACTTACTAAAAACTTGTTTTTTTTTTTTTTTAATCAAGTGAAACATTTCAAAACGATTTCGGCAAAAAATGATAGAAAATATCTTGGAAATTTTGCCCATTTAGAACCCTGCAAAATAGAAACAATTTTTGGGCAACCAGTTTCCCATTTTTTTTGACAGTGGTAATCTTGGTGCAATTTAGTCATTTGCTATTTAAAGGTTGAATATGAAAAAATGGACAAAATATGGTGCTAAATCAACTAGATCGTGGACTTGAGTTTCACTGTCATTGCTCACATGCATAATTGCTGTTCAGTAAGGGCCTAACACATGAAGAGAGAAGTTGACTTTCCAGTGGTAGCTGATGCATATTCCTGAATGCACTTGCGGCCTGTCTACCCTGCTGACAATACTGAGAGAACTCTCTAGATCCAGGTATCTTTTGCAAACACTGATCACTGTTCAGGAAAGAAATTAATTGTGCTTTCCTGGACAGCAGAGGACTTAAGCACATTTTAGGTGTTGGGACCACAGCCCAGTTGTTTGGCACTGTATTTGGCATAGCACTGTTATGATTTTTAGTTGAGCTTCCCAATTCCACCCAGCTGTCACATCCTTAGTTATAAACCAGTCTTTACACCAGAGAATAGCTAAATACAGAAGGGAAACCCTTCCTTTTTAGTATGTCCCCCAACTTAACCAGAGACAGTTCAACAATATGAAATATGGCAGACATGTTTTGCCCCTTCCCCTACCCTGTCCCCATGATTCTACGTTTATTGTGGTGATTCCTTCCCTGGTTCGACAGTATGGGTCTGGGATGGCAGCCACGCTCTCTGGATTGTGAGGAGGTGGATGCCAGCACAGTGGGTTAAGTTTCTGTGTTGCAGAAAGGGTTATGCAGAAGACTGTTTTCCCCTGTTACCCTGAGGCTGATGAAAATGAGCTGACAGAACAGAGGCAGCATTAGCCTAATTATGGCCATAAATGTTACCAACTCAGTGGTGGATTTTCCTTTCTCAGTGACTTCCAGTTTTCAGCTTTGAGATGCAAATTTTTGCACAATCCTTGATCTGGATTTTCTTCTCATTAGCATGAAATTTGACTAGTTCCACATTTTTTAAATAACTGCTTTCTGAATTTTTAAACTGTGTGTGTATGTATGTGTAGGTAGGGGGAGAGTTACAGTGGGATTCCTGGTCTGTTTCATGGGCAGAGTGCTGGGAGAGCTAGTGGGGAAACGGGTGTGTATACGGCTGTAATTTTTTGGGAATAACAAAGCATGATCAGCAATGGGGGTTTGTCATGCCAGCCTCGCTCTTGCATATCTAAACAGGAGAAAGCCATTAACTGTGGAAACCCCAAGATGGGCACAGCTGAGAGGTGGTCTGTGCAGATGGGGACAAGCTGCCTTTGCAGAGATGCGCTGAAACCCTAAGTGATTTTCCCCTCTTGGTGGACTCTGATGAGCAATAATTTCCCGGTACCTCCACCCCTGTAAAAACAGACCTGCAGATTCTGTCTCACTTTCACAACTGCAAATGGATATAAAATTTTTGCTGTAAAACAATTACTTTTGCCTCTGCCTGGAAAATGAAGTTTGTCATTACAGAAGGTTAAAAACACTTACCCTGGAAAAATCATTTTGAAATGACTCTTACCTCCATGGATGTTTTTTTTATGTCATAATCTGCACACGTTAAATCTGTGAGCTGGGAGATTGCTAGTGATAAATCGGAAGCATAAGGCACTATTTTTGGTAAATGTCATTCTTGTAATATTTAACTCTCGTTGGGATGAAAATACTTTAAAAAAAAAAAAAGTTATGGGTGCAATTAGCAACCAGGAAGTTGAGGTGCTGGTAGTACTGGCTAGATTACGGGTAGGGGAGGCATCAGGTATGCATGTTTCTGCCAATGCAATCCTTCCTGCTGCACACACCCAGCCCCTGCTCTCTCCATGCTTTGTAGTAAACGCTCATGTTGCAGCTGAATCTTAATGGCCAGGATAAAAGCCTTCAATGAGTGAGGGCTGCGCTGTTGCATGGAGTTCCCTCTGTGTTCTGGATCCTACCCTGGCAGATAGGATTGTATGACAAACTGGGTACGTCTACACTACATTGTGTGCTCAGGCTCTGACTGGCTTACACCCACTCCCCACTGCTGTCGACACAGACAGCTCTCTGCCAGGGGCCTGCATCCCCTCAGAACATGGGCCAATGTGCTCATCCCGGGGGACGGGCACACGCCTGGGTTCCGCTGTAGGGCATGGTCAGGCTCTCCCACTTTGCAGTGAGGATTTAGCTGCAGCTTGTGTCACCAGGCTAGTGGTGAGAGAGCTGTGTCTGCGTGTCGCACCCTTTCCATCACACAGTTTCCCACTCACCTCCCCGGATCTGCGGACAAGCACCTGGCTTAAATGCAGCCGCTTGGTGTTTAACCCTTCATTTCCATGCAGACCGCTTGGTTTTAAACACAGCCAAGACCAGCTTATTCGAAAACTGAGGAGGTGCTGGGGTGCTGAGAACCGTGCCCTGCAGAGCCCTGCATGACCATCTTGTGAGCTGGGGCAATATGCTTCTAGCCCCAGAGGCAGCGGGGACACGGACATCACCAGAGGAGAGCCTGGAGTGACCAGAATAGACCCCCAAACAGCCCACAGTGCTGCCATGGGCCTCAGATCATCCAGTAGACCTCCTGGGCCAAGATTTGGAGGAATGGTTTGGGGATGGCCATGGGGAGCAGCCCACAGAGGCAGAGCTTGAGCTGAAGCCTGGTATGTTGCAATTGCCTCTGTATATTATACTTATTAAAAACGGGAGGAGTTTCCAGGCTACGTCCAATACAATTATTATTGCATGCCGGGGGTCATTTTGCTTCGGTTGAGGGCAGAAGCCGGGCTGTCTCCATGGCTCCCCACCCCACCCCATCACGTGGCAGCTGAGATGGATTTCAAACCAGGGCAAAAAATTAAAACAAGCAGCTAGCATTAATGTTTTACTAGACTTGCGCATTGTGGCTGAGAGGGGGTTAGGGATTAGCCTTACGAAGCACCAATTCATTTTCAGCATGCACTGCTCTGTTTGTAACTTGCCTGTACCAGAAACACCCTCCTGGTATTGCTGAAATGTCCTGGGCTGGGAGTATCCATCCCAGTGGGTGCCGTGGATATATTTCGTTTCCTGAGTCCCTGTATGGTCAGCACTGACCTGCATGGACAGCCTGGACAACACACCATGACCAGAGAGCGACTCAAATGTACACCTTCCAAGGCTTGTCCTGCCTCAAAGGAGGTTAAAACTGAAGCTAGTGATGGGGCCCTTCATAGGAACTCCCAGCCCCCAACCATGGGTACAAATTGTAGGGAGATTTTAGAATGAGTGTAATATATAGTTCTGCCCAGAGCGTGTGTCTGGGCTTGCTGGAGCTTTTGAACAAACCAAAACCCAGATGCTATAAATATCACAGCCCCTAAAAATGGTGGCATTTCCCCGGTCCCAGAAAAAGGGTAATGTGCTTTTTGACTTCCTTGGCAGGTCCTTCCGTCTCTGTTGACAGAGACAAGGAATCAGAACCCTGGGCAGTGGATGCTCACCCGACAAGGGAAAAGGAAAAGAAGGGGCTGAAATGCATCTGGGCATTGTGGAGGAGCCTGATGAAGAGCTGAAGTTCTGGGGAGAGAGGGAGGTGGGCGGGCAGGGTGCTGTGGGAGAGCCAAAGCAGCCCAGCTCGAGGAGAGAATGATGGCACAGGGGCAGTTCCTGGACCAGTGACACTTTACTGAGCGTGCCGGTTTCCCACGTTGTTTTTGGTGGTTGATGCCACACTATGTGTTGGGCTTCTTGATGACAACTGGCCTGCCTGCATGGTTTTGTATGTGTTATTGCAGTGTATTGACAGGTTTCAGATTAGCAGCCGTGTTAGTCTGTATTCGCAAAAAGAAAAGGAGTACTTGTGGCACCTTAGAGACTAACAAATTTATTAGAGCATAAGCTTTCGTGAGCTACAGCTCACTTCATCGGATGCATTTGGTGGAAAAAACAGAGGGGAGATTGATATACACACACAGAGAACATGAAACAATGGGTTTATCATACACACTGTAAGGAGAGTGATCACTTAAGATAAGCCATCACCAGCAGCAGGGGGGGAAAGGAGGAAAACCTTTCATGGTGACAAGCAAGGTAGGCTAATTCCAGCAGTTAACAAGAATATCAGAGGAACAGTGGGGGGGGGGGTGGGAGGGAGAAATACCATGGGGAAATAGTTTTACTTTGTGTAATGACTCATCCATTCCCAGTCTCTATTCAAGCCTAAGTTAATTGTATCCAGTTGGCAAATTAATTCCAATTCAGCAGTCTCTCGTTGGAGTCTGTTTTTGAAGCTTTTTTGTTGAAGGATAGCCACTCTTAGGTCTGTGATCGAGTGACCAGAGAGATTGAAGTGTTCTCCAACTGGTTTTTGAATGTTTGTTATAATTCTTGACGTCTGATTTGTGTCCATTTATTCTTTTACGTAGAGACTGTCCAGTTTGACCAATGTACATGGCAGAGGGGCATTGCTGGCACATGATGGCATATATCACATTGGTAGATGCGCAGGTGAACTAGCCTCTGATAGTGTGGCTGATGTGATTAGGCCCTATGATGGTGTCCCCTGAATAGATATGTGGACAGAGTTGGCAACGGGCTTTGTTGCAAGGATAGGTTCCTGGGTTAGTGGTTCTGTTGTGTGGTGTGTGGTTGCTGGTGAGTATTTGCTTCAGGTTGGGGGGCTGTCTGTAAGCAAGGACAGGCCTGTCTCCCAAGATCTGTGAGAGTGATGGGTCGTCCTTCAGGATGGGTTGTAGATCCTTGATGATGCGTTGGAGAGGTTTTAGTTGGGGGCTGAAGGTGATGGCTAGTGGCGTTCTGTTATTTTCTTTGTTGGGCCTGTCCTGTAGTAGGTGACTTCTGGGTACTCTTCTGGCTCTGTCAATCTGTTTCTTCACTTCAGCAGGTGGATATTGTAGTTGTAGGAATGCATGAAAGAGATCTTGTAGGTGTTTGTCTCTGTCTGAGGGGTTGGAGCAAATGCGGTTATATCGTAGAGCTTGGCTGTAGACAATGGATCATGTGGTATGATCTGGATGAAAGCTAGAGGCATGTAGGTAGGAATAGCGGTCAGTAGGTTTCCGATATAGGGTGGTGTTTATGTGACCATCGTGTATTAGCACCGTAGTGTCCAGGAAGTGGATCTCTTGTGTGGACTGGTCCAGGCTGAGGTTGATGGTGGGATAGAAATTGTTGAAATCATGCTGGAATTCCTCAAGGGCTTCTTTTCCATGGGTCCAGATGATGAAGATGTCATCAATGTAGCGCAAGTAGAGTAGGGGCATTAGGGGAGGAGAGCTGAGGAAGCGTTGTTCTAAGTCAGCCATAAAAATGTTGGCATACTGTGGGGCCATGCGGGTACCCATCGCAGTGCCGCTGATTTGAAGGTATACATTGTCCCCAAATGTGAAATAGTTATGGGTGAGGACAAAGTCACAAAGTTCAGCCACCAGGTTAGCCGTGACATTATCGGGGATACTGTTCCTGACGGCTTGTAGCCCATCTTTGTGTGGAATGTCGGTGTAGAGGCTTCTACATCCATAGTGGCTAGGATGGTGTATTTAGGAAGATCACCAATGGATTATAGTTTCCTCAGGAAGTCAGTGGTGTTTTGAAGATAGCTGGGAGTGCTGGTAACGTAGGGCCTGAGGAGGGAGTCTACATAGCCAGACAATCCTGCTGTCAGGGTGCCAATGCCTGAGATGATGGGGCGTCCAGGATTTCCAGGTTTATGGATCTTGGGTAGCAGATAGAATACCCCAGGTCGGGGTTCTAGGGGTGTGTCTGTGCGGATTTGTTCTTGTGCTTTTTCATGGAGTTTCTTGAGCAAATGCTGTAGTTTCTTTTGGTAACTCTCAGTGGGATCAGAGGGTAATGGCTTGTAGAAAGTGGTGTTGGAGAGCTGCCTAGTAGCCTCTTGTTCATACTTCGACCTATTCATGATGATGACAGCACCTCCTTTGTCTTATGCTCTAATAAATTTGTTAGTCTCTAAGGTGCCACAAGTACTCCTTTTCTTATTGCAGTGTATGTTTCCAGTCGTGCTTGGGTTGCAGCCGAGAACAAGGATGTTACATTAGCAGGTTTTATGATGTTCATAATAACGGAATTCCATGGCCCAGCAATACTACTGCATAAGCTGCAACGCATGGCAAAGCAAAGCACAGCAGTGTAATGCAGCTGTATCTAAGCTGCGCTGGCCGCCAAAATTAATTATCATGGGATAGTTACATTACTTCATACTCCGTCATTGGTAGCACCCGGCACCCTTGGCTGTGGGCATACAAAGCACCCCTGTGTGCCCAGGCGCGGTGGCTCCAGTCCCCTAGTGATGAGCATCAAAGCCTGGATCTTCAAAGGTATGTGGATGCCTAACTTCCATTGGTTTCCATGGGAGTTAGGAGCCTAACTAGGTTTGAGGAGCTGAGCTGTGATGTTCTTACAGGGGTGGTGGGACCTGTCTCTGGTAGCAGGGGCGTGCAGACCTAGAGAAGCCCCAGCTGGATGTGTTGGTGGGCTAAGAGCACTTCTGGACCAGTGGTGTGGGATGGAGAGACAAGTTCTCCTACAGTACATTGTGAGCCAAGCCCTAGAGTGACCACACCGAGCAAGATGATCAGAACCCTGGGCTTCACGCTCCCCAGCCACAGTGTCAGGGCATAAGCTGGGTGCGGGGTGTTCCTGTCCATGCAATGTGGATGCTCACAGGCAAGCTTGGAGAGCGTGGGCTTCTATGCCCAGCCCTGGGTTCCTGTGTGGCAGCTTTGGGAGCCAGAGCTATGCCTTACGGAGCTGGTGCATGAGCCTCCTCTCTAGCTGTCCCAACGCCTCCCACAGGAAATCTAGACGTGTCCTACCCCTGCCACCTTCATGCACAGCGCAGGATTCCCCTCTTCCCTCGCGCATTCCCACGGGTGGCGGAGCTGCAGCGAGGAGACACTGGACAGTGCTGTACCCTCCTTGGAGCGCATTTCTTGGGGCAGCAATGCCGGAGAAGGGTTTTTGGGAGGGTGGAGGCATGGGAGCTGCAGCAGAGCAGAGCTCCAGTCAGCCCTGGGGGGACGTATGGAGGTGTTGCTTCCCTGAGAGCATGGATTGGCCGAGGTGTTAGGGTGAGAGGCAGGCGGAGTTGAATTCATGCCATGAATCCAGCTGCATCCTCCGCCAGCTCCCCCTTCGCTAAGGGGTTCCAGTCACTACCCTAGAGACCCCGTCCATCTCACTGGAACAAAGGCAGCCCTCAGCCACTGCCTGAAGCCAACAGCCAGCCCTGGGGTTGGGCCACGCCCCACGGTTTGCTGGGAATATCTTGGGGGATGGGCTGAAAAACCTGTCACCGCTTTGAGGATGGGATTTCCCACAGGGCATCAAGGAGCGAGACAGGGAGGGAGATGAGCGCAGCCCCCATTGAGGCCCAGTGGGATCCAGGGATCGCATGGTCCCAAGAGACTGATGGCCGTTCTCAGGATCACTTTAGGCACCAGGGAGCCTGAGTCCATTGGCTTCCATTAGCCAAGGTCCTGATGCCAGTTGGAAAACTGGAAAACTTGCCTTGGTGCCTGTTTTCTGTAGGTGATTCTGAAAATGTCATCCCCAGCCCCATGGGCCCAGAGGTGAGTGTCTTGCTGGCTTGGACCTGGCTCCCCCACTCCCGTTGGTCCTCTTGTCCCTCTGGGGCTGAGTGGGTCCTCTGGTGCCCCATTGACCATGACCTGGGTTCCCTGGTCCCCACTGATCCTGAGCTCCTGTTGGAGCAGAACTGGGTCACTCCTTGGGTCGGAGCTAGGCCCCAGTCCCTGGAACTGGGTCCCCTGGTCCCCACTGGCCTGTACCCCTCCTTGGCCTCAAGCTGGGCTAGGATTGCCAGTTTTGGTTGGAGGTAGTCCTGGAGGTTTCATCCTGTGACAATCCTGGAGGGCTAGCAACCCTAAGATGGGTCCCCTGCTCCCTAGGGCACTATGTGCATCCTGGAGACTGTCTGGGGCGAAAGTGCTTCCCCGTCTGAGTTCCTGAGCTTTGCAAATGAGAAATGAGGCATGTGACTCAAACGGTGGTGTCCGTCCCAGCCGCCTGTGCAGGCCTGTGGCTGTACCCTGCGGGGCAGACTCTGTTACTGCAGCTCACAAAAATTCCACGTCCGTCACTTACCATTTATAATTCACAGTCAGGAATGCATCAGTTTTCTTCCCTCTCCTGCCCCCCAATTGGCTTTCCTCCCTGCTCCCCCTTCTCTCTCTAGCACATAATGAGTTTGATAAGAAATTGTCTCGTTAACAGGATTAGCCATGGAAATCTCTAGTCCCCTCCTATTCATTTTGTAATGTTCTTCATCCTGTTCTGTAATTTTCTGCTGGTATTAGGCGTCTGTGGACCACCTCGGGGAGATTAATTCCTGCTTGTCCTGTGATAGTGTGAATGCTGATCTGCCAGAATGGTGCACTCTGCAGCTGCCATGCTGTCGTTATGGCTAATTTACATGAAACCCCCATTAACTCTTTCCCTGAGAATCCTCGTCTCTTGAAATCTGCCGCGCCCCTCAGTCCACGAGCTACCTCCTACACTGCAGCCCTGTCCCCTGTGAGATGCAGGGGACAAGTCTTGCACCCAGGCGTGGAGGAGGCAGCTGGGCTGGTGGGGAGGCGAGGAGGTAGTTTGTTTTTGTGATAATGACGTCTTTCCTAAAGTAAGTTCTGCATATAAATAAAATGACTCAAAAATACTCTGCCTTGTATTAGAAGGCACCACTTTTCTGATAGCACTGTCTCTTTTATAGAAAGTTGCGTAGACAGATGCATTAAAACCTTATGGACCAAATTTTGCTGTCATTTACCAGTGTAAACCCATTGATTTCTGTAGCGTAACTCTGGATTTACCCCAGTGAAAATGAGAACAGAAATTGGCCCCATGATAAATAATTACCCTTAATTTAATAATTCTTTATAACAGACAGAAGACATGGCCCCCAAGGAAGTTATTAAAAAGAGGTCTCTGTTAATACCAGTTTTAGTGAGGTATGAGCACATATCTGTAAAGGTGGGTCCGGTTTTTGGACATGCTCACCCACAACTGGGAGCTAAACATAAAGAAATTTGGGGAAAAAAGGCCTGAGGAATTTTCTCAAAGATCATTTTAAAAAGGGGCTTTGGGGTTGACTTTAGATCAAAAGGTAGATTTTGAGAAAGCAAAGCTTTTAAAAAGCAGAAGACCAATAACAATGGTTTTGATTAAATTAAAAAAATCCATGCAAAATTATTTGCTTAACAATGTAAAGATGCCATGTTTGCAGTGCTCACGGTGCAGCGTTTTGCTCCTGCATTAAAACCTCCAGCTTATCATGCACAAAAGAGCTGTTTTGGTGCGTTTCTGAGAGGGGAAAAAAGTAAACAAATTGCATTAATGGGAAAGAGATGAGGACACTGGATAGCCTTTTGCCTGTTAACATTTACAGGATTATTTGTAATTTAGCGCAGGAAATTGGTGTTTTTCAAAATGATTGTTAACCTGACAATGTCCTTTTATTCAATTAATTTTTCTTCTTTATATTCATTGAGTGTCCATGAACAGATTAGTTTCTTCTAGTTTTATTTGCAATTAGTTGCCATACTTTTGGTGACTAATTCTTGAAATGTGGCTTGTGTCCAAGCAACTGCTGGTGGCAATTTGGTATACAAACATGTCATTTGGTTGGTTGGTGTTGAGTTTTGACAGGGCACATAAGCTTCATAGTAATACCTCACTTTCCAGAACTCTTGGGATAGGGTTTGGGATGTGAATAGTTGATTTTACAAAGTCAGTATTTCTTTCAACAAATATTTTCCAAGCTCTGCATTAAAAAATTTCTCCTTTCAGGGATGTTCCAGCTGCAGAACTTGTTTGCCGGTCTTCTCGTTGAAGGTGAATGCTGAAAGGGGTTAACAGACAGGCATGGCCAATTTGTTTTAAAACCTGAACAAATATTTGCAGGACACTTGTTTGAAAAAACTGCCCAGTTTCCCAATCACTAGTAATCCTCCAAGGAAGCTGAAAAGCCAAATGTTTCCAACAAGTCAGTGGAAATAAATCTTTAAAACGATGCAGAAGTAATTGGTGGAACTCCTAGCCACAGCATAGCATTAAGCTAAGCAAGATTCAAAAATATATTAAAGAAACATATATAATATTTATATATATAAATTTATAGACATTTATATGGCTAAGCAGATCCCTCAGTTGCATAAGATAGAAATGTACTAGGGCTATAAACTTTTATGCTTCAGGACCTAACCTAACCTCCGGCTGATGGGTTAGAAAGAAACTTTGCTCTGGGGGAGGATTTTTCCATACGTGCCCTTTCTGGGGTTTCTTCCGCCTTACTCTGTAGCAGCTGGTGCTGGGCACGGATGGAGACAGGAGACCAAGTCAGATGGACCATGGGTCTGATCCAGTCTGGTAAACACCGTGTTCTTATGCTGACTAACATCTGTTCTGACCTGCAAAAGCTGGACACCCAATGTGAGCTTTCAGACAGAAAACATTTCCAAATGCCTTGGGCGTGAAACAAGAGGGAGAGCACCACCTGCAGCTGAGGTTAAATTGACCTGGCAATAATTGCTTTGCAAAAAAAGGGGCTATTGCTTTGGACGAACAACCCTTGTTGTGGTTCCTCAGCTTGCTTTATTTGAATGCAGGGTGCGGAGCTGCGTTTGGTGCAGGAGCTGAGATGTGGCAGATGGCAGCTGGCACAGCAGGGACGGTTTTTTAACTCTTTTTTTACAGTTTTTGGTAGAGGAGAAGACATTGCAGCTCTGTTGGCTCTCCCAGGCTTAAATGCAGTGATCAAAACTGAAACCAAACCTGGAGGCTAGGGGGAATGTGGCATTTTTAATGCTAGACTGGGATCCTGCAGTTCTTTTTTAAACCCCAAAGAACCAATTCACTGGAAAAGCACCACTGCTGAGCTGCAGCTCTGAAATGCACGGAATGGGATTTGTCAGGGGATTAGCATCCACAAAATAAATCTGTATTCTCTGGTTCTCAGTAGCCAGCATAGGGCCTGGCAGGGCGATAGTATTGGGCAGTAAGACCCTGCCAATGTACATGATCGCTGTGGAGACCAAGAGGTGGCATGGCCTAAGCACAGAGTTCTTTGAGGTCGGGGGGAGGGTGAACACGCTAATGCAGGGCCCTGTACAGTGGGCCCTGGAAGCTGAAAGGAGAGACTTCCTATAATAGGGACATTAAGGAAGAACAGAGCATTTGCAAATGATGAGTAATTATTGCCATCTATTAAAGGGCAGAGGTAGATGTGTTAAACCTCACGCGCATCAGACGAGGTGAAACCTGAGATAATATTAGGTGGATGTAGAGACAGCTGTGGCGATCAATCATGCAAGAGGCAGAAAGTCTCTCTCTCTCTCTCCAGGTCAGAGGTGTGTGAAATAGCATCCGTCTTGTGAATGAGCTCAACTTTTCACTACCCAGAGCCATTTCATGGGAGGAAGAGTTCCTGTGAGTCTGGGGCTGGCTGGAAGGCAATGCTAATTAGGGGTTGCTTGCGGGGAGAAGGAAGTGTTGCAAAGCACAAGGAATAAAAGAGCCTTTGGCAATAATAGGTGGGGAGCGGCAGTCCAAGGAGAGCTCTTTAACGCTGGGAGATGACAGGCCAAAAACAGGTGGAAGGTGTAAAAAGAAGGCAGGATTTACTGAATGGCTGACATTCGAACCAGAGCAGTGCAGACCCAGCCTTGAGCAGGGCGTGGCATTCGTCCTACACAGTCCAACTCGAGTTCTAACACTCAGCTACAGTGTGTTGGTGGCTGGCAGTTCTCACGTTAAAACACATATGGCCCCGCTTGTAGAAGCCTAGCAAGACTAGAAGAGCGAAGCCTGTGTGGTCTGGTTCCTAGATAGCAAATGAGGTGACAGAGCAGCTCTATGGGTGTAAACAAGGATAGAGCGGAATTACTGTTTGTAAGCGCTTTGGGGCAGAGACTTGCTCTGCATTTGGACAGTGCCTGGACTACATTCTGGGAGCTGTAGCAATAGAAATAGCAGGTAGGCGGTTGCACAGGAGTCTAACCCAGAGTCCTGGTAAAACAACACAAAAGGAACATGGCACCCATGTAACGGTTTAAAAACCGGCTCATTGATAGGTCTCAAAATGTAACTGCAAACTGGCAATCATTGAATGGGTATGTTTCTAGTTGGGTCCTGCAGGGATCAGTTCTTGGCCCTACACCTTTTAATGTTTTTATCAATGACCTGGAAGAAAACATAAAATCATCACTGATAAGGTTTGCAGATAGCACAAAAATTGGAGAGTGGTAAATAAATAGTGAAGAGGACAAGTCAATGATTTAGAGCAATCTGAATCACTTGGTAATTGGGCACAAAGAAACAATATGCCTTTTAGTTCAGCTAAATGTAAATGTGTATATATACATCCAAGAATAAAGAACGCAGGCCATACTTACAGGATAGGGGACTCTATCCTGGGAGGCAGTGACTTGGGGATCATGGTGGATAATCAGCTGACCATGAGCTCCCAGTGTGATGCTGTGGCCAAAAGGGCTAATGTGATCCTGGGATGCATAAACAAGATAATATCAAGTAGGGAGGTAATATAACCCCTGTATTTGGGATTGGCTGCTACGGGAATGTGTGTCCAGTTTTGGTGTCCTCAATTCAAGAAGGATGTTGATGTTGGAGGGGGTTCAGAGAAGAACCATGACAATAATTAAAGAATTAGGAAGCATGCCCTGTAGTGACAGACTCAAGGAGCTCAATCTGTTCAGTTTAGCAAAGAGAAGGTTATGGGGTGGCTCGAACACAATGTGTAAGTACCTGCATGCGACACGTATTTAATAATGGGCTCTTGTTACACCTGTTCCGCTAGACCCGAAGATCCAAGGGCTGGAAGTGGAAACTAGGCCAATTCGGACTGAAAATAAGGTGGACATTTTTTAGTGTGAGTAATTAGCCATTGGAACAACTGACCCAGGGTCATGAAGGATTCTCCATTACTGGCTATTTTAAAATCATGATTGGGTGTTTTTCAAAAAGGTATGCTGTCGTTCAACCAGGGAAGTCCTAGGGCCTGTGCAGTGCGCAGTGGTCCCTCACGGCTTTACAGTCTATGGAAAAATTAAAGAAGGGCAAATTAAGGCTGAATTATCTGGACAGTGAGTCTTATTTGGCTGTGGACTAGTCTTCCAAGGGGAGAGGCAGGGGGAAGGCTCATCAGCTAGGACATGGCAGAACTAAGCAGCACAAAGCGCTAGAGGATGTGCTGCAGGGAATTGTCCTGCCTTGGCTGGGAGGAGCTGGCACCTACGTAGTCTTTTCCCTCAGCAGCTTCTCTTGTTCTGCAGTGACCTGAGCTGACCCCCGCCCCAGCAGCACTTGCATCCCACTGCGTGCCCAGTAGGTGAGAATTTCAGGGGCTGACTGTTGTGGGGGCAATCGCACAGCCAGCAATGTCTGGGCCCTCTGTGCAGCATAGCTCCCATGGCTGGCTTGCTAGCGATTTTACCTGCAGGATAAAATCTGCATTTCTGTTTCAGAGGGGTCGCCATTTCTGTTGTAGCACTTTGAGCGCAGGTGGGCCTCCATCGGGTGCCACCAAATGACAGGGCATTGTGGTTGGAAAGGGCTCGGAATTGGGCAGTTCTATTTTCACTCCCCGGAACAGTTACATCCTGTTTTCAAAACCTCCTCCCTTCCTTTTTCTCTTCTTTGGTGTCATTCTCCTCGCTCAGAAAATGTATTTAAATGCAGTTCCATTCTCAAAACGTCCCCTTCATGCATATCTAATGAATGTCAGGGAGATGCTATTACAATGGAGCCGAGTGGGATCCAATCTTGCAGAGTGTCTACAAGTCATTTGGATGAAACCCTGGGAGTGCTCCCAGTTTTATTACAGCATAATTAGAAATAAAATCTAGTTGCACTAGGAGAATGAGAGATGGGTGTTAATCCTGTAACAGGGGAAGATAAAGATGTGCCTGTAAAAGAGATCAAGGACAGAAAGAGAAAAGCTTTTCATGACTCCCCAATTTTCATCCCTCCTATTTTATTTTTCCCCTCTCTCTAGCTCAGCATCTATTCAGTGTCACTTGCTGCAGCTGGTTGAGAGAGGACCAGTTTTTCCAAATGCCCCCAGCCCTGTGAGATGTCAGCACCCTCCCCTCCTGTTGTTCAGGGGTCAAGAACACAGAAATCCCACCTAGCACAGCAGCTGGATCAGTCGCGGTGTTCGGGGTGGTTTAATTTCTGGAGCATTTCTGCCTCCTCACTCAGTCACTGGGAGGTCAGCAGCTCGGCACGTGTGTGGCAAGGGATTCTATTTAGGTCTTCAGTGAGCTCTACATTGCCTTGCTGCTCCGCTGTCTGAGGCAGCTCTGTAAGCAAGCCTCCCTTGCAGGTTTCTTTTGGGCTTTGCACAGGGAGGCCAGTGCCCTGGCTCTGTAAGGTACCCCATCCCCAGAGACCCTACCTGCTGCCTGTGTGTATTCTGGCTACTTAATATGCACAAGGTATTCAAATCCCAGCCCAGGCTCTTCAGAGCAAAAGTGGGTCATTCAGATGTTGCGGCCCTCTTTTTATTGTTTAAAATCACTTCCTGGAATGGTCCCTTTCAGACTAAAGTTAAAATGAGAGCACATAAAAGAACAATACCTATGGAACCGCAGTGGAATTCTTAATTGGAGCCTTAGGTTGTGTGGGCAAAAACTGCATGGTGGAGCAGAGCACTGGGCTGGCTTGAGACGGGCCCCAGTCATACACTGGCAATCCTACAACCCTGGTCTCCAGGCGTAGCCTCTCCTTTCATATGGAGGAAGTTCTCTTGCTCAGTACAAGTCAGGTAAGTGTTTAAATGTGCACATGTAAATTGAGTGCTGGTGAAAGTCCCCACTGGGCACCACTGGAGATCCTCTTCTCCCCACTGTAAGGGGGAGCAGCAAGGGCACTGGCTGTGCAAACTTCCCCTGCTACATGCCGTGAATATGCCTCTTCCCTGCTCTGGGCTGGCCACGCCCTGCTCGGAGAGGGTATCTTGCTTTCCCAGTGTCTGTCTCATATCTCTATAGTATACACACTGTGTACCCCAGGGCCCTGCAGACTGAACTACCCTCTCACTCCCAGGAGATGGCCCCTTCAGGCAGGGCTGAGAGTTTCACCTGGACCTCCGACTCCCAAAACCACTGTGGAGGCAAGATGACCTTTCTAGGACATGTTATTCTCTTTCAAGCTAAGCCTTGTTCTTTCCGGATAGAGGAGGACAGGGAGTCTTGGGTAGAAAGCGTGACCCACTTACAGAGCTAGAATCGGTTATTTCGCAGCTGCCCATGAAACTTGAAGGTGGATGTGTTCTGTATGGGCGTTTGGCTGCTCTGTACTACTCAGCCTTGTACAGCCACACAGGAGAAATATGTCGCCTTTCAAAGGGGTAGGAAACCTGCCACTGCCTTACAACCCCCCTGGGATTATGTATGCAGGGAAACATGTAAATACATCTGTTGTATATCTCGCAGTACTTATTACATTTGCATTTGGATTAATCAATGGCTTCTATTTAACATCCATTGGATGGATGGATGGATCCTTAATCTCTGTCTAATCTAGCCTAGCTCTAGTTTAGGTGTGTGTAAAGCTACCGACCGGCAGGTTAGCCTTCTAATTACAGTGGCTGTGCGGAGAGGCAGGCCCATTGTGCAATGCCCCAGTTGCTGACTTGGAGGGGATGGCTCCTTGGCATCTGGGTTGTGTAGGATCTCGAGGGAGGTAGCTGAAGGGGTGTTGATAGACTGAGACAGAGGGGTAACATGATCCGGGCAGCAGGCCTAGAAAATAACGCCTGTGCTTGGATGCCAGGTGGCAGAGATTTTCCATTACTGCTGAGCTGGAGAACACAGACTCCCTGTCCTTCTCCAAATGACATCTACATTGAAAGGCGGGATAGGAAAGCAGAGGTACACTGAAAATCACAGGCTTCGTCTTTGGGGCTTCCCTGCCTCCCTCCCTGTCTTTGCCCTGGGGATATATTCATTACTTTAACCGTGGCCAGAAATAGCTCTCAACAATCACCGACTGCCCAGGATGCCATGGGATGCATATGCTCAAACTACAGCTAATTCATAAATGCTGGCACCTATTGATTCCCCAGCAGTTAAAATAGAATGCGTAAGGAAATATTGGCCCCAGAGTATCAAGGGAAAGTTATCTCATTAGTCTTATGAACTATACAATGTGCTCTCTCCTGCAGCCCTGACCCTGCTGTTTTTATAAATCTATATTGGATAGAGCAGGAACTGGTAACCTGTATTGATTGTAATTTTTCACTTGAAATTGGAAGGCACCTGGGATGGATACTGGGGTTTCTTGGCCATTGCAGGCTTCTGGGTCTGGAAATGGGCTTTGGCAATGCCCCAGGCTTGTATGTGCTTTTTGGAGTTGAGATACTTTTCTAATAACCTACCAAAACATGGCCATGCATGGAGACGACTCTGCAATCCATTTGCCCGCTCGCCAAGATGCTCCTGTCTCTGTCTAGGTAATCTGATCCCAAGACAAGTCACCCAATGCACAGCCAGACTGTAGTCACACTCCCCCCTCCCAGCACTGGCTGGCCATGACACCACGAGACTAATGGCCAAACCCATATATGCCAGGCAGGGAGCTGAAGCCAGTTATCAGATGGGTGTGAAATAACAAGAGTAGCCCTTCGCTGTAGTACCTGGCAAACATCAGCTAGCTCCCTGCAGCATCCCTCGGAGGGTGAAGCCGGCTCCTTTGGACAGAGGAGAAACCTGAGGCACGGAGCTGGGAAGGGACTTAGTCAAGGCAAGTCTGAAGTGGCTGCCTTCTTCCCCAGATTTGGCTCTTTAAACCTTGCTTGAGTTGCTGTGTCCCTGTTTTCTACTCTCATGTCCTGCGGGGAGCGTGATGCATTGGATCCACCTTCTGTGGGAACACAAGAGAGGGAGGATGGAGGAGTAAGAGATACCAGAGTCCCCTTCCCTCCCACCATCCCTTGGTAGTGGGATTTTTGGAAGGTTATTTGCAGAGGCTGCTAGTTGTGTCTAGCTCTGAGAGCTGTTAAAACAATGCAGCTTCAGTCTGGCCACAGATACACTTAATCCTCTGCTTCCTGTAAACCTTTCCCACCTCCTGGCAGGCAGAAAGATTTGACTTTATTCCACAACCATCGACGTTAATCTTGCTAGAGGAGCTGGCAATAAGTCACTTTGGGGAGGTGTCCGTTGGAGTGGTTCACATCAGTTATCGCCCACGTCTTTCCCGCCAACCAGTGTAATTCTCTTAGACAAAGTTATTTGTCCCTTTTTTAAAAATTGAAGAGACTCCATCAGGTTGTGTAAACCCTAAATTTAATGTCACAGTATCTTTAAAATTGTGTATTATAATGGGCAAGGTGCTCATTACTTCCAGTGCAGAGGGATTTTGTCTTCACTCAAAAGGTCCAACCTTTGAACAGTATTAAAATGGATGAATCTACTGCACACCCGGAAGGGTTTAACATCTAAACACTCTTGTTGCTGTGAAGATAAATGATGGAACATCCATAGAACCCAGGCTCCCCATTCCTGGGGAGTGCCCATGGGAAGGATGGCCTGCAGGGTACTGTGTATGCAGGTAATTGTTTCCCATCTTGCACTTACTTTCAGAGATGAAGCTCTTCCCTCCCTGATACCCTGGTCATGGAATCCGTACAGATTTGAGAACAGCTTGTACATAACTCAGTTCATACAGAACTCAACCTGTAGATCCAGGCAGAGCCACAGGCAAGTTATTGTCACTTGATAGTGAGTCTCTCAATATTTGGTGGGTTTTTTTCTAAGAGCCCCAGCTTCTGGAGTCATGTGAATATGGGAGAATCTCAGCTTTCACTGGGGAAAATAAGTTTCCAGTCCTCATGGTTGCAAGGAAAAGATTGAAAAGGTGACCCCTGACAGCTCAAAGGATAGAAGGGAATGAGAAAGAATCTGTTTATTTTTTAAACTCTCTTGGATTTGGGGGTCGTGACTCATGATACTTCAGCCCTTGGGTTGGCAATGTGGCACATGCTAGTGACCAGCAGAGTTCCAGGTGTGGACAGGGTGTGCCATGGTCCAGGCAGTCCTGTTCTGCAGAGAGGGCTGGCTTATTAGGGAGTCCCAGGGGTCGGTCTCTCTCTCTCTCTCAGAATGTTTCTGTCCAAATCTGAGCAGCTCCCACGTGATGCAGACTGAGAGGAGTGAAGGACTTGCTGTGCTCCTTGCAGTTGGGTCTATGGAGAATGCTGGGCATTTTGCCTTTCTTAAGCACATGAGAAGCATCAATGTGGTGCTAATGGTCCATGGGCCCTTTATTCTGAATGGCCTGATTTTCGGGTGTTGAGCTCTTGTATTGAGCTCAGTGGCAGCTGCCTGGCACCAGGCCACCAGTCGTGATGCCATTATCATAGAGTGACTCCAGGCAGCAGGCTGGGATAAATAGGAGATCTGTCTGCCTGCCTCCACAGATCATCCCGCCAATGCTGATTCTGTTGGTGTCCAGGGAACGTGCCCCCGGACCAGGTGTTTGGAGTAGCTCAGGAAACATTCCCACCACCCCAGCGAGTTTGCTGCAGGTTTTACCTGGCACCCAGGGACTGGGGAGTTGAGTCAGGGCTGGTGAGTGCTCATGAAGCTCAGAGTGAGCCGGCAGAGTGCTCTTTGTGTGTACCGGTGCCTCTAGGCTTCCATTGAAGCTACTCCGCACAGCTGGGACCAGGGTCTGGTCGGCTGGAGAGGCACATATCCCAGCTCCCCTTGCTGGCTCCCTGCCTTCTTTCATGTATGGAGAGTACAAGCAGCCTCTTCAGCTAGCTGAGCTGCTGTCCCTTGTCCGAGGCAAGCTTCCTCGTTGGAGTCTAATGGCTTGAGGTGGAGCCATATGTGTATTTTCTGGCCCAGCACATGGGTTACGTCCATTTGCCCTCACAGCACTCCCACCCGGCTTTGCTCCCTGTCCACCTTGCCTCTAGCAGGCTGAACTCCTGTGGCTGGCTTGCTCCCTCACCCTGGGGAGCCAGTGCCTTTGCATGGCAGGCAGGGAGCATTCTTATAAACGTAAGGAGGCCATTTTCAGACCTGGTGGCAGGGAGCCCAAGTGTAAATAGGTGTGAGGGCTTTATTTGTATTCATTTCATGGTGGGGGATATTCCCCACCCGCCTTTGGTCTCCCTGGGCTTTTCTTCGCTCTCCACTGTGTAGGCTCAGCAGGTCCCTCATCCATTTCCCCCACAGCAGGCCATAATTTGATTCTTATCAAACATGCAGAACTCATGTTGCAGAAGGTCCCTCCAGAGGTTTGAACATCCTACTGCTGCTGTCTGCTCTCCCTCTCTCACGCTGCGTGTCGCTCCAGCTCGGGAAGCCTTTGTTTCCGGAGGAGTAACACGGCGTTCTGAAAATGGTACCACAATTAAATATGCACCAAAAAATAGTGGGGGGAGGAATGAGGACAGTCAGGGTTGTGGAGCAGCAGTTTGCAAGATGCAGCGGCCGCTCGTTGCCATAGAAACAGCCTCCCCCCTTGCTTAAAATTCCAGTACAGCCAATATTCTGTGCTTACTGGTTTGCTGAGAGATGAAACATTAATGATCTATTTGCATTTTATTGCAATTGCACCTGTGGGGCTTTTCTTTCTTCTTTTCTTTTTTGGATCTCTGTATTAATCCCTCGATACTTCAGATTGACAGCTCAGAGCTGTGACGGCTCTGCAATTATGTGTGTGCTGCGGCATTGACTTTGCCATGTCATAACACAGAGACAAAACAACACATGCAGATTTTGGCTAATGAGCATCTAGCCCCTCCTTGTAAACACGGAGATAGAAATATCTCTTCTCTCTCCCTTCCTTCCTCTCCCCTCCCCTTCCAGATTTTGCAAACCTGAGTGTACAAACAACTCATTCATTGATCATTTTGATTTCTTGTCAGGTCTCCTTTTGGCTTCAGGGCTGGACATTGAGTTACTGGGCCTTAAAGGCATTTTTGCATGTGGCTTTCCAGTCTTTGTGTTTATTTAGGCATTCTGTTAAGTTAGATGAATGTTAATTGTTCATTGAAGTCACTATTTTTCTCTCTGTTAAGAATCCCTGACACAGAACTTGCTCTTACTGCAATTAGAGTAGGATAAATGAATATCTGGCTGATATTCAGCTAGATAAATTCATGGAAGATAGATCCATCAGTGGCTATTAGCCAGGAGGGGCAGGAATGGTGTCCCTAGCCTCTGTTTGCCAGAAGCTGGGAATGAGTGACAGGGGATGGATCATTTGATGATGACCTGTTCTGTTCATTCCCTCTGGGGCACTGGCCACTGTCAGAAGACAGAATACTGGGCTAGCTGGACCCTTGGTCTGACCCAGTAAGGCCATTCTTATGCTGAGATGGGAATGTGCCGGCTGGAGTTGGGACTGACCATTGCTCTGCCTTGTGTCGTGGTTTGCTGCGGATATGCTACGTGGTAGGAAGCCTCCTCTTTGGACTAGCCTGTGAGTGTTGCTGGGTGGAGGAGGGTGGGGGGCATCAGGAAGGATCAGGGAGTGGGTTGTGAGCCTTTGTGCCAGATTGGTTTCAAATTTATGGCCCCCTCACTTTAAAAGATCTCTGCTTCCATTTTGAGCATAAAAGATGCTCTTTCCTTTGCCTGAGTACAGAACTGTCCAGGCTACTTCCAAATGGTGGAAGCTGATTCTCAAGCAAGGCCCCATCCTAGGTGCTGGCAGTTGAATGAGTATCGAACCTGTTCCCAGGTCTGTGGCTAGGGGTGCTGTGCTGATGGACGAGCCATCTTTCAGATGAGAGAGAAAACTGGGGTTCTGCCAGTAACGAGGCTGGTTCTGACGGGACCCAACGGAGAGTGCCAAGTCAGGACAAATCACTTCAAGCAGGGCAGTTACAGCCCAAGGCTGGGGTTTCTGTGCACACCAAGGCAAACCAAACCTGCCAAACAGAGAAGACTTTTGGTTTTACCCCACTGGCTAACCACAAGTCACACAAGCAATTCCCTTAGACACTCCAGTTTCACAGTATCACCACCAGTGCCACTCATTATGGGGACAAATGGTTATGAAAACCAATACCCTAGTAAAAGAAAAGAGGTTCTCTTGATTCCAAAGGACCAAGCCCCAGACCCAGGACAATATACAAATCAGATCTCACCCATAAATCACGCTGTTGCCAATCCTTTAGAATCTAAAATCTAAAGGTTTATTCATAAAAGGAAAAAGATAGATGAGAGCTAGAATTGGTTAAATGGAATCAATGACGTACAGTGATAGCAAAGTTCTTGGTTCAGGCTTGTAGTAGTGATAGAATAAACTGCAGATTCAAATCAAGTCTCTGGAGTCCATCCTCAGCCGGGATGGGTCATCAGTCCTTTGTGTAGAGCTTCCGTTCGTAGCAAAGTCCCTCCAGAGGCAAGAAGCAGGACTGAAGACAAGATGGAGGAGCTGCAGCAGCTTTTTATAGTCTCTTGCCATGTGGTCTCTGCTTTCTTTGTCCCAAGGACAAGCTGTCCATCACATGGCCTGGAAAAACCTCAGAGTTCTGTCCATAGGCAGGCTCCTGCCTATTTTGCTGAGTCCCCAGGCGTGTCTGCCTTCTCTCAATGGGTCAGTTGTGTAGCTGATGGTCCTTAATGGGCCATCCAGCAGGCTAGACAGAGCTGACACCAACTTGTCTGGGGTGTCACCCAGAAGCATAGCACAAGTTTGAAATAGACAGTATAGAACCAATATTCATAACTTCAACTACAAAAATGATATACATACACAGATAGCATTATCCCTGACCAGCAAACCATAGCCTTCCCGTAGACACCTCACATGACAATCTCTGTACAATATTTGCTGTAAATATATAACAGTGGTTGCAATAGTGATCTATACAGTTACAGATTATATCAATAATGTCACCTCCCATCTCTGGTCACAGAAGATTCCCATGGCACTGCTCATTTTCATGACCGAAATCAGACTCAGGAAATTACATTCTACCAACATTCTCCATGCTTGTGCAGTGGTGCTATGTGGCAGCGCTGTGCTGCTAGTAAACAGCTGCCATGTCCCACTCAAGAGGTGGCTGCATTGCAGTGGTGGGCCCAATCTTTTTGTGCTCTTTGGGGGTGAAAGGCTCTATCTAACGGTTAGGAATTGTGAGCGCCGTTAGAGCAGGTTGCAGTGTGCTTTCCAATGGGGAAAGCCAACTTTAGCCTCTTTCCAAAGCCATTTGCTTGCCTTCCTTTTCATGCTGCTGCTATGTTCTTCCACAGCATGGGCGTTTGCTCGTTAGTATGTATTAATATTCATGGTGAATTATAAAGCGGGGACCAGGTTAATAAGTGGGCTAATGACTCCTTTTTCACCTGCGCACTAGCCTGAGGCATGGACAGAGAGGCCTTACTTTTGTGCTTCAGTGCGGGAATGTCTCCTTGTGGACTCTCTCACCATTCCAGCTGGCTCGGTTTATGCTGCTTGTTACCTGCTGTCCTCTGGAATCTTCCTCCTGGTGTTCAAGTATCAACTTAAGATTTGTTTTTGCAAGCTTCTAAGTAAGTTCAGCTAATTATTGACTTGGCAGGATGGATTCCCTTTTAATTGCCACATTGCAGCATGGCACTCTGAGACTGCACAGCGCGGTCAGAGTTTGGAGTTGCAAGCTTGCCTCTCGCCTGGCCCTGCCTTCTTTAACAAGCCACCACGGAACCACCTCTCACTCTCCTCCCAGGCCCAGGGTCTCAGGTCCCTTTCTGCACATAAATTGAGCTTGTGGAGGGGTACTGCAGAGACGTACTAGTTTGCCCATAGTAAAATGGAGTCTGATTAGACCCAGAGTGAAGCCAGTGCCAGAGCTGAGAGTGCAGCCTTAAATTCTGTCTGTCCAGTGCATTTCAGCAACCAGCTGGCACCACTGCTTACTCTTGTTGAGCTTTTATATTGGGAGCACATTCAATCAGATGAGGGGTATATTTTAAGTTAACCTGAAGATTGTGACCAACAAATAAGTTCTAAAATGGGCGCCTAACACCATTCCTATGGAATGTCACGGTCCACTTATTGGGGCGCCCCGACCCCAGGTTTGCATTCTCAGACAGATTCATCCACACTCAGAATGGTATCTGTGCATCCGGCTTTCCGTCTGTATGTGTCTCTGATCTGAACATACGCTGCAGTGCTCTCCTTTCCTGATTTTAGATCCCCATTTAAAACTGCAGCCCCCGAGCTAAGGGAGGAGTCCAACCCTTGGTTTGTCTGGACTGCCCAGATGCTGTATTGACCACAGCGGGCTCTCATCCTGTGCTAGCAGTTGCGGAGCTCCTGAGATGCAGCAGGGCAAGTGAAAGACCAATTTTCCCCCTTGAATTCAGCTTTGACCTTGTTCCTTTCCGTAACTTTATGCAACTTCCTGTGGGAGTTCCCTTATTTTATGGTATCTTCACTGAGAGACTCCAGTGGTTGGGGTTCAATATATACACAGGTGAATGCTTCTCTGCAGAGCGGGCATTCGCTCACCCTATCCCTGGGATGCGTCTTACTGCCTGGCGATGCAATATGTTTAGTTTGATCAAACACAGAGAAATAACCAGACTTTTCCCTCTCTTCTGCTTGTGTCTCCAGAAAATAGGTTTTTTATTACTTTTTATGGAGGTTTGTACATATCGGATGTGCAGAAGGAAGATGCCTTGTCCACCTACAGGTGTATCACCAAGCACAAGTACAGTGGAGAGACACGCCAGAGCAATGGGGCTAGGCTCTCCGTGTCAGGTAAGTCTCTGGATCTGAACCTGCAGCCAGCAGAACTCAGCTGTCAATCTGTGTGTGCGAGTCTGTGTCTTTAATCTTCTTATCTGGCTCCTGTCACCATGATATCGGAAGTCTCCCAAAATGGTAAAGTGTATGCACATAAAAGGACAGCCCAGGAGGTTCTAATATGACTGGGAAGTCCAGCATGAGCCTTGAAAGGGGCTAGATTTTCAGACGGTGCTGAGCACCCATCTTTTCTGGCATCTCAAATTAAGAATGGCCATGTAGGGTCAGACCAATGGTCCGTCTAGCCCAGCATTCTATCCTTCAACAGTGGCCCATCCCAGGTGTGTTAGAGGGAATGAACAGAACAGGTAAGCATCAAGTGATCCATCCCCTGTCGTCCAGTCCCAGCTGCTGGCACTCAGATTCTAGGGACACCCAGAGCATGGAGTTGCATCCCTGACCATCTTAGCTAATAGCCATTGTTGGAGCTATCCTCCATGAACTTTTCTAATTCTTTTTTTTAAATCTAGTTATACTTTTGGCCTTCACAGAATCCCCTGGCAATGAGTTCCGCAGGTTTACTCTGCATTGTGATGAGTTGAGTCACTAGGCACTTTGGGAAATCTTGGCCATAGTTCTCTCTCTGTTTCCTCCAGTCAGCAGGGACAATGGCCTTTATATTACCTGGGTGGGGGGTTGTTTATTTGCTTTTTCTGTGGGTGTGGAGATGGTGGTAGCACAGAGAGAATGAGGATGAGTGAAAGCCTGGATGGGGCGAGGGGTGGAGATGGGAACATTTTATCCTCCTGTTCATCCCCAGGAGTGCTAGCTCTTGACAAGAAGAATCCAGCACAAGTTGCCCCATGGAGGGGCTTGGCTCGGGTCCTGTTTGATTGCTCCTTGTGTGACTCTGCAGACAGGAGCCTGTGGCAGGGTGCTGCAGGGCCCTCTTGGTTCCTGCCCCTGCTGTGCCGACAGGGTCACTCAGAGACCCTGGGGTTCAGTAAACACTGGTGTCGTTGGTTTACGGGTTGTGCTCCTGCCAACCTTTTCACCATACACAGCTTGGGTTCTAATGTGTGCACCAGGGAGGGAAGAGCTATTGCTCTGCTTCCACTCCCCCACCTGGCTTCCTTCCTCCTGGCTAATAGGGTGAACAGCTGTCTCCCATTCACCAGTTAGGTGCAGGTTTTCTCTAGCAAGCTCCAATTTACTTCCTTTCATGGGTGCTGGCGTGACAGAGGGCTGAGTCAGCAATTCTTTTCCAGCACCCTGTCACAGAGCCTGACATGGGAATCATTGGGATCTGTATGGGGTAGATCTAAAACCCAGGCACTGTGCCCTGGCCAAGATGCCAGGACCCGTGCTGGGCTCCTGTCTGCTGGAAGGAGCTCTTACCATGTACTAATTTATGGCTCTTGCCCTCAAAAGGTAGCAGATCAGTTATTTACATTGACTTCCATTTTCTTAGCAGTATAATGGACTTAACTCCCTCTATATATTAATTATGAGCTGGACATTATAGAGTTCTTAGAGAGGCTCTTGATAGTACAGCAAGTTAATGCACTTGCCATTCACCTCCACGGGCTTCTGTTCAAAGGCCGCCAAGGTCATAAGCACACGTGAGCGGTGACTCCAGCCCACTCCTTCCTGAGCATTTTTCCACTTGGCAGAAATGACCACGGCAGTTTCTTCGCAGGGCAGGAATTGCAGGGGGTGCGAGCGTTCTGGTCTGAAGGGCATTGGCAGGGCTGGTGTGGGGGAGCCCAGGGCTGGAATTACAGGGGGCATGAGTGTTCGGGTCTGAAGGGCGTTGGCAGGGCTGGTGTGGGGACCCCACGACTGGAATTAAGTGCAGGGGGTACTGCAGATGAGCACTGAGGGGCGTGGGCTGAGCTGTGTGTTTGTGTGGGGTGTTGGGGGCAGGACCAGGAAAGCAGGAGGCACTAGAGGTCGGGACTGAAGTATCTAGGCAGAGGTGCATGTGGGGATCCCAGGGCTTAAGAAGGTTTTTGGGGGGTGACAGGTCAGGATTGGAGCCCCCGGCCTGAGCTGTGTCAGGACAGTTGACCCTGGCCTTTGGCACACTTTAACAATTGTCCTCACCTTTCCCTGCTGTCCACTGACTCTCCTCACAGTGACACAGGGCAGAGTGACACAGGATGAGGTGGTGCTGGAAGCGATTTTGTGGAGGTTAATGAGATTCGGAGTCAGCTCCTTGAACAAGGCACAGACACCCCCCCTGCATTCCTGGTCCATCATCAGGAGGTACTGGAAGAGGTGCAGGGGCTTGGCTCAGGTCTGGCTGGCCAGAGAGGGATCTCTCTAGTGGCAGCTCTTCATGCAGAACCAGATGCAGCCGCAAGCCGCCTTCCATCCAAGTTAGCTCATCTGCCAATTGAATTGCCCACCTGTCTTCCAGCCTCGCCCCGCCCCACTCCACTCCCCCCCCAACCTGGAAGTGAAGTACAGCTGCCAGTTAGGTATCCTGGGAAGCCATGCAGCATGACACCGGGATGTGATGTGATGTGATGTGACAGGCCGGTATGTGAGCAGCCCGATGCGATGTGATGAAGATGCAAGTGATACTGCAGCAGACAGCGCAGTCTGTACTGCTGGGTGTCGTGGGGAGCTCCAGGCTTCACTGCCTGCCCAAGTTACTCTGATTTGGAGGGACTTCACTCAGCTTGAATTCAAATCACCCCTTGCACCAATCAACTTCGAATCCCTAGTTCTTGACCATATGTTTGTTGGCCTTGTTTGTGTTGGTTTTGGCTCCCGTGTTATAACTGGTTGATGGCTGTGCCCTGGCTGTGCAGTGTGGGCTCGTGGTGAACAGAGGGGCAGATGGAGAATGGAAGCCAGGGCTCCTAGGTTCTGGCACTGACTCGCTGTGTGACCGTGGGCATGTCACTTTTATCTCCAGGCCCCATCAGTAGAGGAGGGATAATACGTAGCTACCCCACAGCGGGGTTGCATGGGTTAAATAAAGTTTGCTAGCACCCTGTACTTCCCCAGTGCACCTCTCAGCTGAGGACCTGTGCATTGTCATTCGTATCCAAGAGCCACCACCTTGCCGCCCCATGGCTATTGGGCGAAGTAGTTGTCTGAAGGGCAGGGTCCTGTGTCACCTGTTGGCAACATCTGCCCACGAGGAGGCAGGCCCGGGGAAGGAGGTGGAGCTGGGTTTGCAGCAGGGAGCGTGGCATGTTGTGCCAGAGTTAGCAGCTAGGCAGACCAGACGTTCAGACCTCTTACTGGTATGTGTCCCTACCTGAAGGGCATGAACAGGAACCGCCCCTTCCCTGGGCTTTGCGCTGTCCTCTCCTGAGGTCAAGACCCCCCAGACCCTCTCACCAGGCTTCATACAGTCTTCTCATATGGACAGGACCCCTCCACTCACCCCTCCTGGGCTTTGCGCTGTCCTCTCCCAGGATGGGGTGTGTTCTATTTTGGGGTGGGGGCGCTCAATCTGGCTTGGCCCCGTGCTGGCCATGGCTAGTATTTCCATGCCATGGCTTTCTACTGCAGCGTGGGAGCAATGAAAACCGTGTCTTTCCGCTGGAATTGAATTTCATGCCTAAGACTCTGTGATTAATTTTCTCCCCTCCTGGCCGCCCGATGGGCCCCTGTCCTTGTAAATTTTGAAATATACGACAGAATTTGTGTCTTTTGCACAAGTTAGGTCCCCTTGCGTAGTTCCTACAGTGCTGTATTTATCTCACCCTCTCCTAGTGAGTGTGTCTCCCAGCCTTCCTGGGAAGAGCCGGGGGAGAGGGAAGGTCAGCCCAGGTATTGCCCTACCCTAGGCCAGTCACCCTGCTTGCTGAGCACATGCTAGGCCCCCACCTGCCCTCACCTGTCCCTACCTCATGTATTCATGAAAACCGTGCTGCAATTGGCAGGGCCCCAACTGAGATCGTAGGTTGGGTACGTTGCACTGGCCAGCCCAAAAGCAGCAGCATGTGTTCATTCTGGACCCAGGGCCACAGCTGGCTGCCCCATTCCTGGCCATGCCGTGGCTGTCCTGCCATCTAGAATAACCAGGGGTCTTCAGAGGAGGAGCGCCTGTGTCTGGATAGTTTGTAGCTGAGTTGTGTGGCTGCCCCCAGGTCACTAAGCACAGGCCTTCCCCGGTATCCCTGTCCTGGTGATGGCTCAGGCAAGACTCCTGGGTCCCCAATGTTTATAACCAAATGCTCTAGTTTGCCCTCCGCCCCCACGTAATGCACCAGCCAGATGGTGCAGGCTGAAGAAAGGGTGTGTCGGCCTTTGCTCCATATCTGCTTTTGAGCAGTTTGTTTCCTCTCTGCTCTTAGACCCAGCAGAATCCATCCCTACCATCCTAGATGGCTTTCAGTCCAGGGAGGTAAAGGCAGGCCAGCTGGTGGAGCTTCCATGCATTGCCTCCGGGTACCCGAACCCAGCCATCCGGTGGATCAAGGATGGGCGCCCACTCCCTGCAGACAGCAGGTGGACCAAGCGCATCACAGGACTGACAATCAGTGACCTGCGTGTGGAGGACAGTGGGACATACATCTGTGAGGTCACAAACACCTTCGGGTCGGCCGAAGTCACCGGGACCCTCACAGTCATAGGTGAGAGCCAACAAAACAATGGAGAATGTAAACTTATGGGCTGCTCCATTGCACATCTGGGGAATGGGGGTTGGGGGCAGTGGGCTCATCAGGGGAATGGGAGGTGGGCACATCTCTAGAAAGGATCCATCCATCTCCTCAGAGACAGTAAGCCTGGTTTCTGTTCATCTCATTTTATTAATACTGGAACTGGGCATGGGCCAAGAGGGTGGATCCCACCCCCTCCCCCTTCCAGACTTTGGGTCAAGTGGGATTCCAATCTGGATCTGAGGTCCATGGTTCAGGCCCATCTTTGCTCAGATCAGAAAGGGCCTACCTGGACTCCCCAGAGCCTGAACAATCAGCCAAAGTGGGTGTTAGAGGGGAATCGTGACTGCTGCCGGATAGCCCAGTGCTGTAACTGAGTTTTGATTTCTCTTCTCCCTTGCATGTCAGGTTCGGTTGCTCTGATGCCGTGGCCTGCGTGGGTTTTATATGCCCTGGGTTATGTTCTATGTGTTAGTGTTATGGCCTATTTTACTGTCTTCTCCTTAAACATTAGCAATAGTGAGGTGCGCAACTCTGGATTTCATTGATCATGCCATAGTGGGGGCGTCCTCTCTAACCTCCCAAAGTCCTGGCCCGGCATTCCTTGGCTCTCTGTTAACCTGGGATGGATTGTCTGGGGGCAGCCCCTTCTTGGGTTGTTCCAAAGTTCTGGCCAGGAATCTGGAGACACGCCTGAGGTCATCCCAGGGCTGTTTGTTTGCATGGGGCAGGTGGTTCTGAGGGATTCTAGCCTGGCTATTGCTGGTCCCTGTTCCAGAACTGCATGAGTCATAGAATCATAGAATATCCG
This sequence comes from Dermochelys coriacea, assembly GCF_009764565.3. NCBI lineage: Eukaryota > Metazoa > Chordata > Testudines > Dermochelyidae > Dermochelys > Dermochelys coriacea. The sequence continues at coordinate 17,438,977 of NC_050089.1, read as the reverse complement.
GGTTGGAAGGGACCTCAGGAGGTCATCTAGTCCAACCCCCTGCTCAAAGCAGGACCAATCCCCAACTAAATCATCCCAGCCAGGGCTTTGTCGGTGGATGGGTGATCAAAATGAAGTCGCCTTCTTGGCCCTGGCCATCGTACAGTGCCTGGTACATTGCCTCAGGGACATGCCTGTGCTGTATGCCAGAGCACACGCCTTGTTACACGTAGAGCTCAGAGCATTTGAAAGAAGTTTGTTTATTTATATCACAGCAAAATATCTCAGAGAGCCCCAGATTTACCATTTTAATGGAGGGAACAGACCAGGACTGGAGGAAAACCAGAGCATTGTGTTGTGTGACTGGTTGGGTTATTAGTGTTAGTTTTATATTCAGGGCCTGCATGTTGTGTTGTGTTTGAATTTATGTTTAATAAACTCCAGCCAAACAGTAAATTCTGTCTGGGGAGGACATGCATTTATTGCAGGCTTTGTTCCTGGGGATCTCCTCGGTCCCCAGTAACCCAGCTATGCAGCATGGCCCTGGGGTGGGAGGCATGTTTGCCCCAGCTCCCACAGCGACACTCGGCATGTTCTGCGAGTTTGTGGAGGGGCTAAAATCTCGACATGCCCAGGCAGGCGCACATGGGGCTGGATCGGAACGGGAGGCTCCACCCAACACAGCAGCACGCTCAGTGGGCAGCTCCAGGGAAGTCTCTGCTCAGAGCAGGCCTGTCGCACCTAACACATCAGCCCGCCACGATGTCCGTTTCCAAACGCAGCCAGCCCCTTCACGCCAGCTCCTGTGCAGTCAGAGCGAAAACGATACACAGGGGAGGCACTGCCTGCCCCCCGCACTCCAGGCTGGTGGGCATGCTGCCCACACCACGCAGAGGAGCGTGTGTGGGGGTGACATTAAGATGAGGGGCCCTTGCTGAAGACTCTGAGGAAAGTCTGGGACACACCTGGCTTATTGTGCAATGACATTTCATGTGCAGTCAGGCTAATGTTTCCCCGGGAGAGAGACCACGTTAATCAAGGGACTCATGGAGTGCGCTGTGCAAGGAGTGCTCCATCTCCCAGCCTCGCTGGTGCCAGCTGTCACGCCAGCCTTGCCCTGCCCCCTGCACTGTGATGGTTCCTCCTGGCAGTGCTGGGTGCAGTTGCACTAACCCCCCATCTAGCCCCCATCGGGGTAGGTTTTGTGTAAGGCTCCTGATTCCAGCAGGCCCCCTTTCCCCTCGCCAAATCAATTCTTGCTCTTGACTCAGCGGCTGATGGAAAGGCTTAGGAGCAGGGGTCTGGGCCTGCAGCTGGTCTACCCTTCCCAGGAGTTTGCTGGTCGAGGCAGACTCCTGACCCCAGCCAGCAAACACACGTTCGAATACAAATTGCCTTGTCTGCACTAGGATTTGAGCGTGTGCTCACTAGCGCGTGTTGAAAACACACCTGATTCCTAGTGAAGCCAAGGCCTTGCTGTGCTCACTGTGGCAGGTCACTTGCAGCGTTCCCGACAGCAGCTTGCTGGTATCCTCCTGCTGCAGCCCGGGGAGTAGAAGGGAGACCTCGCTGCCCCTCAGTGTGATGGGCCAGATTCTGCCCTGGTGCAACTCGGCTGGCGCCAGTCGGGTTCCCCTGGGGCCTTCCACCTCCTGTGCCGAGAGAGAGATCGCTAAATCCTTTCCCCAGGCCATGAGCCCTGAGTGTTTTTTTCTTTTGCTTCTCACCCTGTCTTGCACAGACCCTCTGCACGTGAGCCTCACGCCAAAGAAGCTGAAGACTGGCATTGGCAGCACAGTCATCCTCTCTTGCGCCCTCAGAGGCTCGCCAGAGTATGCCCTCCGTTGGTATCGCAACACAGACCTGGTGGTGCTGGACGACTACATCTCCATCCGGGGCATTAGCAACGAGACCCTCCTCATCACTGCCGCGCAGAAGAGCCACTCTGGGGCCTACCAGTGTTTCGCCACCCGGAAAGCCCAAACGGCGCAGGACTTCTCCATCATTGCGCTGGAGGGTGAGTCGGCTTCTCAGCCATGACGGTGAGGAGGGGAGTCATTAGAGGGTCTCTCCAGTGTCCTTTGCCACCCATGAAATCTCTGTGTGCAGAACAAGTGCAGGGGAGATTTACAGCATCGCTAGGAGAGGAGACTGTTGCCCCTTAATTAGACCCTTCTCCCCTGCTTCCTGGCCTGTGTCCAGGCATGTGTGTACTGGTCAGTGGGTTCCAGAGCTGTGTCCATACACAGCTGCAAGCTTTGCCCATTTCTGCACCTGGAAGTGAGATTCTGCGATGCCAAGCGCTCCCCGTGCTTTGCCCAAGTGCTTGGACGCTCCCAAGGTGCTTCACAACAATTCACTGACCTACGCCATGCAATGCCTATGCGATGTAGGGGTCAACCCAGCACTGAAATGCAGCCGTCTGTGGGGCAGAACCAACAGTTATTTAACAGCACCTAGCAACGCTGCTCAGTATTTCAGGAAAGGAAAAGAAGAAGAATTCCCGTTTGCAGGAGGAGTTGGGTGAGGCAGAATGTAGTTATCAGACATGGTGTGGTCAGGAAGTTGCTCTCCATTAGTGAAGGTCCTAGGGTGCTTTTGATAACAGATGGCCAGGACTTTAGTGTAACCTGCTGTAGTAACTGCAGGGAGAGAACCACAGCTGGGCCCTGTCCTCTGCAGAGAGGGTCTGTACCAAGAAAGCAAAATAAGTAACAGTAACTAGATGGAGAAAGGAGGAGCTGCCCAGATGGGGCTCATTGTGGTCCCCTGGCCTTGAGCATGTGCCCATCCTCCCCAAAGGCATCCTCCCTCCTCTGCCTCCCAAGTAGTGTCCTTCCCTTGAGTGCATGTGCCAGGGTGCAGGCTGAGCCCTATGTCCCTGCCCCTCATGCTCCCTTTTATGTCTCCTCTGAAAAATGCTACTAAGCCAATGTCCCCTCGGTTCTCACCAGCCCCTGTGAAAGCAGCAGCCCTCCTCCCTGGGGAACGCAGGCTGGGCATGGTGGGGCCCTGGCCAGGGAGCATGGCGTGTCAGGCACGTTCACCCCATTGGTTTGTTGTTTATCTGTGTCGTGGAAGCACTAGGAGCCACAGCCCTGGACCAGAACCCAATTGTGCTGGGCGCTGGACAAACAGAACAGGATGCCCCTGCCCCCAGAGAACTGACAGTCTAAGTAGTGTTTCAAACCCTTCGTCAAGCTTGTGCCTAAATGCAGCTGCTTGCGAGGGCCCCAGCCTGAAGCCCTAACATGCCCCTCTCTGGATGTCTCTCCTAGATGGGACCCCCCGGATTGTGTCCTCCTTCAGCGAGAAAGTGGTCAACCCAGGTGAGCAGTTCTCCCTGATGTGTGCTGCCAAAGGCGCTCCCCCACCCACCATCACCTGGGCCCTGGATGATGAGCCCATCCAGAGGGACAACGGGCACCGCACCAATCAGTATACCATGTCGGACGGCACCACCGTGAGCCACATGAACGTGACCAGCCCGCAGATCAAGGACGGAGGGGTGTACCGGTGCGCCGCGCGGAACTCGGTGGGCAGCGCCGAATACCAAGCGCGAATAAACGTAAGAGGTGCCTGTCTACTTTTAAATATCAGCATAGGACTCATACTGGGCTTTGTTCTGTTCTGTTTTTTGGTAGAATCGCTCTTCTTTTGTGCTGTTCCACCCAGCTCCCCCACTGCCCTTGCTGTACTTTTAAAGTTGCTTCAAATCATCAGCATGCACTTGGTCGAACAAACCTTCCCTGTGGTTCATCAAGTGAGGCAGGACGTGGGGAGCCTACGGAACTCATTGCCACAAGATTATATTGAGGCCAAAATCTTAGCAGGAATCCCAGAAGAATCGGGTGTTTATGTGGCTATTGTGGACATCTACAGCTGTGTTAGAGGATTAAAATCCACGAGGAGTGTGGTGAACCCCTATGTTGCTCTCCCGAAGCCAAGCTTCAGCAGTGGGGAATGGGTTGCACCCTCCTCTGAAGCATCTGGTGCCGGCCGCTGTCGGAGACAGGAGATTGGGCTGGATGGGCCCCGGTCTGGCACTGGCTAGCCATCCCAAGGTGGTGGCTGTCCCATTCGAAACATTTTGTAACATATTGAGGCAAACATCTCAGTTTGTAAAGCAGAGCCATGTCTCATGGTCCAGCTCTCGGAGAGTGGCTCTGCACTATTCCTTGGGAGTTGTCAGGGTCACTGTGCTGCAGAGGTGCTGACTGAGGAAAGCCCCCGCATCTCAGTGCCATGTGGTTCCCTGCTCCTTAGGGGTTATGTTCCAGGGCTACATTGGGGCAGACTGCAGATCCAGATCCCCCCAAAGCTGGTGGTTGTCACATGCCAGCGAAGTTCATTGCAGTTTCCACCTTAAAACTGCATGTCCCTTCCATTTCTTTTTCTGCAAATGTTGTGGGAGAAACTAACGCTCATCAAAGTGAAGGATTTTGCTGCCGGAAGTTAGGAAGCGTACAAGCATCGTATGCCCCGCCCTGCCAGTGCACAGCAGTCCTGACCTGCAGCACCCCCAATTCCAGGCTTGCCCCACGGCCCCAGCTTTGCCAGTGTAACTCAGCCCTGATCTGCTCCACCTCCTGCTATTTCAATCTTCTCCTCCCTTCTAAACCTAATGCATCTTGGTCCTAACCTGCAGTGTTCTCTGCAGCACCCCCAGCAATACCAGTCATTGGTTTCTGAGCAAATATTGCCAACTTCACCAACTATTGCCTTTGGGAGGAGCCACCAATTTAATTCCCACTAATCCCTGGGAGGATTTAGAGCCCAGCTCCCTGGAGATGAGAGCTAGCGCATGCACCCATTCTGCTCTCATCCTGTTGATCAAAGTGCAGCTGGTAAATATGTCTGTTCCCCCAGAGAGTGGCTCCAGCTGATCACGTGCCCAGTCCCAGAGGGTGAGCAGTTGTGATGGCCAGCGGGAATGTGCCCTGCAAAGCCTCAGCCTAACTTTTCCCTACTTGTTTTAACTGCACAGTGCCTTGGGGCCCTGCCTCACCTCTGACCTGTTCACCTCATAACTCTGACTCTGTCCTTCCTTCCCAGCACTAACTGCCCCTAGGCATTGGAATGTGATTAAACCCGATGGCGAGCCAATTTGTTAAATCATGACAAATGAGCTGAATTTTCTCTTTGATTTGTCAGAGCTGTATTTTCTTTGTCTGCTAAAATCCATTGTGCTGTTAATCATTCCTCTTGTTATGGTTGGAGCATGCTCTTCTTTGCGTTACAGGGACTTCTGGTGGGCAAAATTCTAAGACACAAGGTACAGTATTAGCCGGGGTGACCGTTAACAGTTAAAGCTTCCGATTGACCACTTCCGAGCTAGACAAAGCCAAAAGTAACATTATTTTATCTACCAGAAGCAAGTTTGAATGGCCGTGTTCATCTGTGTCTCCGGTTTGCGATGGTGTTTGTCTGGAAGTCCAGTGAAGCTGGGCTTTGGCAGCCGTTGATCGCTAAATCTGGAGCAAGTTCATCGCTTAGCAATGGGAACCACTAGCAAAGTTTGTTGTTGAACTTTTTTTTGTTCTTTAACTACAGATCCCTAGATTAGAATGCAGGGTTCCTTAGTCTGGGTACATGCACATCTCTCTGACAGGGCCAAGGGGCTGTTCATCAGGAGCAAGTTTTTAAAACTTTTCCAAGTCCTCTGTCAAATTTACTCCCACTTTTACACACCCACCACACCCTTTCTTTTCTGCTGGTCAAGAAGCCAGCGTTCCGTGGCCAGTATAATGCATGGGTGTGCGTTCCTGAATAATGGCTGCCCTATTTGAGTTAGCTGGATCTGAAGCTACCGGTGCTGAATTTGAGTCAAGATAGAGGCAGGAAGGGTTGGTAGCTCTAGGTTTGCCTGGATTGTTTCCACTACGCTCCCAAAACTGTCTGGGGGTGTGCAGCCCTTTTCCCCTTCAGTGCTCAGGGGAGAACTTTGTGGCTGATGCTTCTTATAAGATACTTTTTTCTTTGCTGGGTGTTTTCTTTTGATGGACTCTCTGTTTTTGAAGTTGTTTACCATCGGCACCCCAGAACGAGGGCTGGCAGAAAGAGCGTTTTTAAATCCATTTTTTATATTATTTCCCGACTGCTTTGGAGCATTAGAAGTTGTGGCTTTACCAGAACATGAGGCAGCTGAAAGCATCACCAAAGCACCTTCCCCCACTTCTGCCTCCGCCCATCCCCAATCTCATCTTATTTTCAGAGCTTCCAGAAAAAACTCCCCCATTGTGAAATTCCTTCTCAGTAATTTTTGGAGAGAGTGGGTAGGAGAGATAGGAAAAGCATTAAAAAGTGAAAGCAGCAAACTGCTTTTGAATGCGTTTGTGTTACATGCCAAGGAAATGCATCTCCCGTAACAGTGTCCTGCATTAACTCGGAGTTCTGCATTTCGCCTCAGGCTGGGAGTCAAGATATAGTTGATCTTTACACTGTAGGTGGAGTATTAGTTTGCTGTTTCATTTAGGCAACAGTGGACAACCAGGAGAACAATATGATTGTTGATCTAAGACACATGGTGTTGAAATACTCAAGTGTAGTGTTCTCCTGATCCATAAACCAGTCTGAAAGCCAGAAAGAAACTGCTAAACAGTGCCTTTTCAGCAAAACATGGATCCCTTGCTGGAGGCTCAGGCAGGCTGATATTAAAGTGGAGGTAAAATAGTTTGCAGTTGAGATTGGTGGTGGGAGGTCCTGCTCCTGGCATATTCCTTTTTACAGAGACATGCAGGGCAGCTGTAAGTGTGTTAGAAGCTGAATGGAGCTTAGGGAAGCAGCACAGAAACATACAACCTCCTCAGCAAAGCCGCGCCGTCCCTAGCATTACTGGGGGTGGTTTCAGAGGTACGCAGAGAGTGCCCCGTGGACAGAACTTTCACAGCTGAGTGTAGAAGTGACACCCACACAATTTGGCTGTGATTTTAAAAAGCACCTAAGTGGTTCTGGAGCACATGCCCCAGCAACTTTCAGTGGGGGTGCGTTCTCCTGTGCTGTGTTGGCGCTTTGGAATATCCCACCCTTTGTGCACAAGTGACTCTGGTGCCAAAGTTTATCAAAAGCTGGCTCTGCAATTTCTGAGTGCGTGCAGGATGGGGGGAGCTCACCCATATTTGAGCTGTTGCCTCCCCCTTCCCAAACATGAGCAAACCCTAAGTGTTTATCTTGCCTATGAAATGTGCTCTGAAATAGCAACAGATCTGTGTGCAAACAAATTGCTCTTCGGAATTAACCTAGCCTGCCTCTTTCCTCCTTCCCACAATGTAGGTCCCCCGAGTATCCGAGCCATGAAGAATATAACAGCAGTGGCGGGTAGGGATACCTTCATCAACTGCAGGGTGATCGGGTATCCATACTATTCCATCAAGTGGTACAAGGATGCCTTGCTGCTGCCAGATAACCACCGCCAGGTGGTCTTTGAGAATGGGACCCTTAAGCTGATGGATGTGCAGAAGGGCATGGATGAAGGGGAGTATCTCTGCAGCGTCCTGATCCAGCCGCAGCTCTCTATCAGCCAGAGCGTCCACGTTACTGTGAAAGGTAGGAGGATGGGAGTGCTGAAGTGGTCCCTGGCTTTAGCAGGGGACTCACTCTCCTACTCTGGTGTCCTGCCAGTTCTTGGAGTCTCTCATGTGTTAGTTGCAGGGGACTTTCAGGGAGGTGCCTGTTGCAGCCAGCAGCCCAGCTGGCTAATTTCAGCATTGTCCTTTTGGCATTCTCTCTCTCTCTCTCTCTCTTTCACGCACGCACACCAGAGTCAGAACTATCCCACCATGCCTGGGTTTTACCAAGAGGGACATAGGTGAGTTGTAACTGAAGAGCACAGTCACCTCAGCCTTGTTTGGTCTTGGGGAGCCCAGCTGTGGGGAGGGGAGAAAGGGTAACCGTCAGGAATGCTGCTGGAAAATCCCCAATCTCCTGCCTGCGAGATGTTCGTTGCAGAAGCCTTTGCCAATTGCCAGTCCCAGGCAATCTTGACTGATGCTGCATGAGGCACCTCTCCCCTCCCGTGCTCTTCTGGGCCTTTCGGCTGCACTGACTAGTCTGCCTCCCACCCACAGCCATGGGGCACCAATAGCTCTCAGTGCTCAGTTGCACGTGGACAACTTCTTCACCATGGGTCGCACATTTGCAGGCCCAGGCAGAGCAGAGGTTGCATTCGAATAATTGTGAGCAAGTTGTGGGATGAAGATGGATAAGCCAAGCAGGGACGCGTCTTGCTCCATTGGACACACCATGGGCTCTTCGTCCAGACCGTGGCCTTGCATTGCTAACGTTACATGGGTCCAAGATCAATTCCCATCATTCTGGGTTAGCTGCTGCAGCCCCAGTGAATTAGTTCAGTTACTGCTGAATAACTGCCTGGACCTGCCGCTCCCTCTGCTGCCCCTCTCCATAGTGTATCCATTTCCCATTACGAGCAATGGAGCAAGAATTTACAGTGTAAACACAAAGTATTAAAACATCTAACCTTTGCTCAGATCACCTTCGTTGAGGTTTTACAGTGTGTGTTAGCTTTTAAAAAAATAATACACTCAGTCTTCCGAGCATACAGAACATCTTAAAAGCTTCTACAGCCCATCAATTATTCAGCCCCATTCAGGGAGCTATCAGTCCTAATGAATTGAATCTGATGCATTCCATTCCAGTGACTTGCTGAGATTGTGTTATAAGCGTGCGATGCTACAGTATCTTCCATCCTCAGGCTTGTCGGGGCTCCTCAGCCTGTCGCCAGCTCGGTGGGTGCAGTAAATCATTTCGACAAACACAGCCACAGCAGGGGAGAAGAAGGGCAGTTCTTTCTCTCCGTCTCGCGGAGCCGAGTATTTCTGGAATGCCCTTGAGTTCTGCATTGGGTTTTGTTCTGATGCCCCATCCTTCATAGCCTTATTTGGAATTGGGTTAGCAGGAGCATACATCCATGCTGATTATGAATTCTGCCACTTGATTAGCTCGTACTCTCCTCCAAGGCTTTGCAAAAGGAACATGGAGGAAGCTGTGTTCTGTAGATGGCATGGATCAGAGATCTGCAGAAAGGCCTTCTCTGTCATCAGGAGCCCTACAGAGTTGGTAACTGCACTGGGTATCTTTGTTGGCAGGAGGTATTTTATTTTGGAAGCCACCACCCCTGAAACTCGGCAGGAGGGATAGCTCAGTGATTTGAGCATTGGCCTGCTAAACCCAGGGTTGTGAGTTCAATCCTTGAGGGGGCCATTTAGGGATCTGGGGCAAAAATTGGGGATTGGTCCTGCTTTGAGCAGGGGGTTGGACTAGATGATCTCCTGAGGTCCCTTCCAACCCTGAGATTCTATGATTCTATGAACACAAGCTCTCAAGAGGACACAGTGCATTCAGTAGCACTTGCTAGTGCACTAAAGTTAATGGGCTGCCAGGCATCCTGGCAACTGGTCATGCAGAGTTCAGGGGGATTCCAAGTGAGGATATCTTGGGTGAGTTCCTTGTGGGGTAGGTTCAGGGTGGACAGTTTGGGAGTGTGGCAATAAGACACCTGTTGTCCATATGTTTGGGAGCCCTTGATGTTCGTGTGAAATGAGTAGTAGGAGAGCTGGGAAGAGGAAGAGGACATTTGCATTTCTTCTTCTTCTTGTCACGAATCCTTTCTGTACCTTACACGTCAAACTACAGTTCATCTGAGATTTTATTGGTAGTTTGAGTTTTACAAAACTCATTGGGCTCCTGTGGGGAGAGCTGACCCTTGTGGATCGTCAGTACAGGTTTACAGTAAACAAAGCCAAACTTGGAATGAAAACATCATGCTTTCTGAGAAAACCATGTGATATCCTGAGTTTGCACCAAACCCTAAATCTCTCCTCCTTCACTCAGGGATAACCATCTCAACAATGTTCTATACACCTGCATAGTCTAGTGCAGGTGCTAAAGCTCAGGAGAAAATGTCCATAAACTGGCCTGGAGTTTTGGTGCGAAAGGGATGGGCTTACAGGGAGTACCTGGAGACTGCAGTGGAGAATGCCCTGGGTGTCTCTCCAACATGTGGCTGCATTGAGGAACGGAGCCTCCCAGCAAAAGAACTCGGCCTGCAACAGCAGGCGGCAGGAGTCTCCTCACTTGAGACACTTTGAGAACTAGGTTTCAGAGTAGCGAGCTGTAGCTCACGAAAGCTTATGCTCTAATAAATTTGTTAGTCTCTAAGGTGCCACAAGTACTCCTTTTCTTTTTGAGAACTAGGTTGGCCAAAGCACTAGGAAAAAATTTCAGCAGGGGACAGCCCTTTGTTAGCCCATAGGTCTTTCCCACCTCTCACTTCTCTGGCTGCATGAGGCAGGGTTACATTTTTGTTAGCTAGCCATACAATTTTTCTTTATTTCAATGTGTGTGTTTGTGTGTGTGTGTGTGTGTGTGAGAGAGAGCAAGAGAAGGCCTATGTGGGTGTGTGCACGTGAAGCATAACATAATTCAACTCTTCTCAATCTCTAGAAGGTGCCATTAGAGAATGTAAGTGTGGTGAAGATGAGCTGCAGACCCGTATATTCTGGGTTCCCATTGATATGCAAATCCTTCTGAGCCTGGATTTACTGTCTTGATCAGTAGTTGGTGGCAGTTGTAGAAAGGTGAGCTGATTTAAATGTTCTCCGGTCTGGCTGACAGGGCCATTCTGATTGGAAGGGAGACAGGTTTATTTCATCTGCAGCATGGCTGGTTAGAATTTATACCAGAATTTAGATGTTGTTTGTTTATTTATTTATATATTTATTGGCCGTCAGATAAAAGACCCATGGAAAAAAATTGAAAATGCCCTGGAATACAATCCGAGCTGCTCCAAAGACCAGAGTAAATAAATATAATGGTATATACATATAGAGTATGCGATGGCATGAAATGCTGAAAAGCTTTTATTGCCACAAGTTCCGGGTGACCACATTAAGTGCAACAAGTGAGTTATGCAAGTCTTCCGAAGCAAGTGATGATACAAGCTTTATAGCACCCCTTGCACCTGTGCTTAGTGTGTTCATGCTAGTTTTTTTTAAATCTTAGTCCTGTTTTTAAGTCTCCGGCTGCTTTTGCCTCTTTGGGGGCTAGTCACTTTAGAGCTGATGCTGTGGGTATGCTCAGCATAGAGCTCTCCCCAGGAGTGGCGTGAATGGGGAATTGCTTGGGACAGGAAGGAATTGAGCTGCTTTCTCTGGCTGCTGCCTGTAGTGGTATGACTAGGGGGCATGCAATGGAGTAGGGAGCAGTAATGGTTTCGGGACGGCTGCATTACTCATGTTCCTACAGCATCACCTCGTACTGACCTCCAGGCCAAGCTGAGGGTGCAGGACCAGGGCTCCTCGCCCGGGGATCCGGTTCTGTCAGTAGTGCTGCCTAGACTCAGCTGAAACTAAGGGTGTGTCTATACTGTAGCTGGGAATAAGCCTCCCACCTCGAGCAGACAGACTTGCACTGGCAGGGCTCTAGTTAGCGAGCTGAAAATAGCAGTGTGGACGTTCTGGCTTGGGCTGGAGCTGGGGTTCTGACAGCTACGGGTCCAACTCAGCCCAAGCCAGAACGTCCACATTGCTATTTTCAGCTCGCTAACTGGAGCCCGGCTACTGCAAGTCTGTCTGCCCGAGCTGGGAGGCTTGATCCCCGCTTTAGTGGAGAGGGAGCCGAAGAGGCGCTGACCCAAAGTCCTGATTACAAATGTAACCCTCTCACTTCGGGGTGAGGGCTGAGGAGACGGACCCTGTGCACTCAGCCCAGCCCAGGGGTGGGTGAATGGGCCCTGTATTGTGCTAATTAGGGGCCTACTAGAAAAGAAGAGAGACAAGACAACCTTGGGAAACAATTGGAAAGTGAAAAGCAGTGAGTTCAGCTCAGCTTGTCTCCGCCCAAGTGACAATGTCTTAGTGCCCCCCTGAGGTCAGCAACTTCTTGTGATCCAGAGGAGGTGAGCATGAGATAGTCCTTCCACTTGGAGTGATGGAAATCCCCCACCCCCATGTCCTCCCCATTCTGTATCAGCAGTTACATTAAAATCTGTTTTGGCTGTAGTCTCTTGGAGTGCAATGATCTCCATGCTCTCCATAGAGTGTCACTTTTAGGCTCCAACAGTTTTACGTTCCAGCCTCAAAATCCTGCTCAGATTTCATTAGTGCTATTTAGTTTGGAATCCCTGTCTCTTTCATGGCCCAGCCTTCTTGCTCATCCAAGTTCTTGCAGCTTCTGGGAGACATGGAGCCCTGAACCCATCCTGTTTCTTACAGCTACAGAAGCCATCAGCTGTCACCATTGGGACCTCTTCTCCTTAGTGGTCTCTTTGTCTCCTCTGACAGCACTGTCAGAGCATCCTCCCCCCGGGGATCCACTCTAACAGCTGTGCTCACTATTCCAGGCAGCAGACTAAAACTCTATCTTCTTTTAACCTAATTTTGTGTGGATTTGGTGCTTGTGATTTAAATAGCGATACTCAGAGCCAAGACTGGACTGGGCTTACATTTAGACAAGCTTTCTCTGTGAAGGAAACCCTGAACACTGCCGTGTGACCCCGTTCAGTGACTCTCCCAGCCCAGCTGTGTGGCTTCCGGCCTGAACTGCACTCCCCCACCCAGTTAATTCCAATCCGGGGCTCTGGCACCACTGTGCTAAAATGACTAAGAGTCTGGGATGAGACCCCCACATGCACTTACTCCACTTGTGAATTACCAGGCTCTGAAACCCAAGTCTGTGGAGTAAAAGGACTCGTGCACTTGTGAGCTTTCCTGAGCTGCCGTAGCTAGGGTGTGCTCTTGCTGAACACGCGGGAGCTCCAGAGAGAGAAGAATTTGTAGTTGTCCCAACATCAAGAAGTTAATGCCGAATATAAAAAACCCTTCAAGAGCTGGTTCTTGTCAAGGAGAGTTAGAACACGGGAGGTTCTTCTGCCGAATTCTTGCTGGGGCTGGGTTGTTTTGTTGGTGTTTAAAGAGGCCTGTGAGGTGTGTTGGGAGAGAGCAGTGCACAGATACCCAAGCCCTCCTCCCCTCTGCAATAGACTGCAGAGCATACACAATTAATTATTCATTAATTATGGAAAACAGGCACTGCTGGCTCCATGGCTCCAGCTTCTTGAGTCATTCCTCTGCGGCTGAGCTAATGGAGCAGCCTAGTCCCATTGGAAAGAGGTTCCCCGGCCCTTATCTGCTCCCAGAGCACCACAGAGGACTCTGCTGAGAGCGTTAACTGTTGGAATAAAAACCTCTGTGTTTCCAGCAGTGAGGGCCATCTTGGCTGATGTGACAATAGATTTGTGCCACAGATGTCACCATGAGACATAACATCATTCATTGCACAGAGCCCCTCAACTTGCGGCCAGGTGCCCCCTTAAAGGCATGTTAAATTGCCCTGGTGTGACACGGTGGGTCAGCAAAATAGTACTGATAACACCCACTGTTAGTGGGGCCACAGGGAACACTGTGTGGCCACAAGAAAGGTGCTGGGTTCAGTTCCCCACAGTATGAGTGGGCGCAGCAGCTCCTTGGAAGCCATAGGAGTTGGGTCTACACCCCCCAGGGCTGAATTTGCCCCAGTGACTTCAGCCTTAATTTTTAAATGATTCTGGGTCCTTCTTCCAAACCAGGCTCCTCACTGTTTTGCTCCTTGCCTTGCCAGTCCCTCCCCTGATCCAGCCCTTTGAGTTCCCACCGGCCTCGATTGGCCAGCTCCTCTACATCCCCTGCGTGGTCTCCTCGGGGGACATGCCCATCCGCATCACTTGGCGGAAGGATGGGCAGGTGATCATCTCTGGCTCGGGGGTCACTATCGAGAGCAAAGAGTTCATGAGCTCCCTGCAGATCTCCAGCGTCTCCCTCAAGCACAATGGCAACTACACATGCATCGCCAGCAACGCCGCTGCCACAGTCAGCCGTGAGCGGCAGCTGATCGTGCGAGGTGAGAGCCTGGGGAGCCCCAGGGGGTGGGGCGTGGCTGGGCGCGCTCGTAGTTCTGTCCTCTGAACCAAGACGGGCGTCCTCTCTATTGTTTGAGCGGTTGCAATCCAAAGCAGCCTGTGCCCTCTTTGGGCGTGAGTGAGACGGAGGTAGAGGATGGCAAGAGGAGAGACATTCAGAGGCATAGATGGGAGAGAAAAGAGCGCTGCAGGTGGGGTGTGAAATGAGGCAGCGGGACAGAGACAGCACTGGTGAGACTGCAGCAGTACAGGCAGGAGGCTGGTGCCACTGAATCAGCGGGATGAGCCTGCAAAGAGGCATGGTGGATTTGAGCCATGGTGACCGTGCTGTTCTTTAACTTTCCCCAGTGCCGCCTCGTTTCGTGGTGCAGCCCAACAACCAGGATGGCATCTATGGCAAAGCGGGGGTGTTGAATTGCTCTGTGGATGGGTACCCCCCTCCCAAGGTCATGTGGAAGCATGCAAAAGGTAGGTGTGAGCTACCGTGTCTCACCGTGTCGCATGTGACGCCTGGCTCGGGGAATGGCCCGTTCGTGGCAGCTGCTCTGCCTGGGCGAAGGACATGCTTGTGGGGTGAAAAGGCACATGGCAGCCGTGGCCGCCCCTCCCTGTGGGGGTTTCCTATCCCATGACAGCCCTTACAGGGGCTCTCCTCGATGCTAGTCACTATCTGGTAGTTGCCTTAGCAAGGCGGTGCTAGACAGTATGTGATATTGCTCGGCTAGGATTATAGCTCACTCGGATCCCACCTGCACTGCTAGCGCCTGCATACGTGTGTTCCTCCTTGCACCAGCCTCTGAGCCCGTTCCAGAGGAGAGCTGAGAAGCCTGACCAGGCATTTTAGAAAGGAAATAGCAAACCTCTTCTCCACTGGCCCTCATGGGCTGCAGCCCCTCTTTCTCTCTGCCACACGCAGGCTGGCACAGCATGCTCCAGATACTGCTCTGCCCTCTGGGCCCATCTGCAAGGGCTCCTAGGAGAGAGCTCTGCTGGTTTGTAAAATCCCAGCGCAGGTCAGTGTCTTGTAACCAGACCTGTCCTGGGGCTTTTCAGCCTGTCCGGCCCAGAAGTCCACTCCTCTACCGCAGCTGCTGCTGATGTGCTGGCGCTTGGATGCCGTTCTGAGGGTGCCATTGTGAAGCTTGACACATTTAAGTCTCTCCCTCTCCCCAGCAGGCATGGCTATTTCTCCTCCTTCTGTGCTGTGGAGGGAGGTGAAGCCAGTCTGGTGTCACTTTTGCTGATGGCCTACATCTTTTATCTGCTCGCCATTTGGCCGATGGTATGAGCCGGGTTCTGAGCCCTGTGTGCGGCAGGCAGCTGTGTGTGCAGACCCAGCCAGGAGCTCACGCTTTCTATGGGACTCTCCCAGGAATGGCGGCTGTCTTTTCTCTTGAACTCCTCTGGGTAGAGGGAGGTCAGAGCAGGCTGAGAGGGAGGCGTTAGGAATCTGGGGGACATTTAAAAACAACAGACAATAGCAGCCTCAGGCGCCCCTAAACCTTCTCTGCCTCAGCTGTGTCCTCTCAGGATTGTTTCT
Organism: Dermochelys coriacea; assembly: GCF_009764565.3. NCBI lineage: Eukaryota > Metazoa > Chordata > Testudines > Dermochelyidae > Dermochelys > Dermochelys coriacea. The sequence goes on along the minus strand of NC_050089.1, from coordinate 17,423,546 downwards.
TTGTCTCTCCTCCTAGGAAGCGGGAACCCCCAGCAGTATCATCCTGTGCCCCTCACGGGCCGCATTCAAATCCTTCCCAACAGCTCACTGCTTATTCGTCATGTGCTGGAGGAGGACATTGGCTATTACCTTTGCCAGGCCAGCAACGGCGTGGGGACGGACATCAGCAAGTCCATGTTCCTCACCGTCAAGAGTAAGTAGCTCAGCCGTTTCACAGCGAGTCCGAGGTGGGGAGAGCAGGGGAGAACCAGCCAGGGGGTAGAGGGGAGAAGTCACCCAGCAAATGGGATGCAGAGAGGAAAGAAGAGGGGAAGCAGGGAACAGACTCAGTGTTTGACATGCTCCCTACTCTGGGTGGCCTGCAATGTTTGGAGGGAGAGAGCAAATGAGCGTTTGTGGGAAAAGAACAGCAGCATGGTGGGGAAGAGACAGGGTCAGTTACTTGTGGAGCCACATGGCGTGCTGGGGGTTGGGATGCGAGTGGGGTGCCAGGAAAGCCAGGGTGCCAGTGAGCTCAGGAAATTGGAACACAGAGTCCCAGAGAGAGAACAAAGACACCAGGCGTTGGAGAGGTGTGTGTGGTAAAACCTAGTGAGCTGGGGAAACCGGCTAGAGGGTCTCCGTGGAATGCACAGACTATGGCTCCTGCTGCTTCGCTGTAGGACATTGCATGTACACTGGCCTTGGAGGTTGTCTGTCAGGTTATTCGATTTTCACAGAAAACTCTTCCAGTTGTGGGAAATTTTGATGAAGAAAGTCATCGAAATTTCAAATGTGTTTGATCAGCTCTCCCCAGGGGGAACTTCCCCCCACCGGCAGGGGCACCCAGAGAGATGAATGGCTGGTACAGAGAGATCCCGGGGCCATCATGGGAGTGATTATGCTGCAGAGTGTAAATTCATTGGGACAGTTGCCCTGGGTGAGGGAATCAGTGGTGTTCTGCGGGGGTGAATGGGACCCTTTACGGGCTGCCAGGATTGCATCTCACCGTCTGGTTTTGGGAGTCAAATTTGCTTAGATTTTAAGTCCTCAAGGGCAGGGGGTGCCTTGTCTCCTGTCTGTACAGCACCTAGTGTGCTGCAGGTGTTGGCAAGCAGAGGGGAGTAACAAATGCAGTGTCTAGGCGGGTTTATGTCCCTGGGTCTCTGGGCCTGTGTCTCTTCCCCCCACTGCCTCATGCCCCAGCTAGGTCTTAAATTGAATCCCCGGGGCCAGGTGGAGGGTAAAGTTCCAAAACACCTGGGTACTAAAGATGACGCATGGTCATTTTCCATCATATGTATTGCTACCTGGTGCTGCGTAGCTCAGCCCCTGCGTGCTGGCTGTGGGCCAGGCTCTCCTCGCTGGAGCGGTGTGTCTCAGCTAGCTCAGTGCAGTGTCATCTGATAGCTCCCTCCTTTTATATTTGGAGATACTTTATCGCACACAAAGCCCTTCCCGCCTCGGCAGGCCAGCATGTGAATTCCTGGAAATCAATGCAGAGAGAGCTGAAAGAGGGATTGATTCCTATCCCCCGGGGAGCTGCTTACCTTACCCTATCAAAAAACACTTTGTCCTTAATAAAACCGGGCAATCAATCTACATCATCCATGGGGAAAAGAGGAAGGAAAATAGCTTTGCTAACTCCCTGCGTATGGGCCTGTTAGTGGTGTTAGACACCTTGTTCACACTGCGCACGGTATTGGATTCCTCTCTCGCTGCTATCAGTGGAATAGATAATCTCCAGCTCCTTTTTATTTAGTTTGGTTGTTGCAAGAGCTTAAATCTGAAAGAAGCAGCAGACTATCCCAATTGTGCTCATTACTGCAGCGGTTCACTCATGTCACTTGAGTTAAGAATATGTCATGGCTCCGTTACAGAGCGTCAGATGTTCAGGGCTTTATTACCAGGCTGTGAAGCAATATCACTCAGGGCTGCAGCGAGCTCTTTGAGCTATTTATTCACCAAATTTCACAGGTTGGTACTTCCTGCCTTTAAAGAGTGTAGCGTTGCTGTCCTGTTCCATTTCAGTGCTGAACCCTTCCTGGCTTTGGTAAGCTAATTAACACAAGTAAAATGCTTTGAGATCCACTGGGAGAAAGGCACTCTGGACAGGCTAACCCTTAATGACCCATGCTTTCCTCTTAGTCCTTGCACGTACACAGCTCTTAGTGGAGTCAGTAGGAGCTTTGCCTGAGTGAGGATTTCAGGATCTGTCTCTTTGTGATTTTATTATTTAAAATGCATCTTCCCCCAGCCGGTTGGTTATAAAGCCTCAATTCAGAAAATAGATGTGAGTAGATCTATGCGTGTCTCATTTACTTCAATGGGATTACTCACGTGAGTAAAGTTACTCCTGTTCGTAAGGGTTCATAGGATCAGACCTTTATGGTGGCATATTTAGGGACTGGCAGGGGCTGGACAGAGGTTTTAGACCCTCTGACTGGTCCAGGCACAACCCATCCCACATGTTGAGGCTGTCTGCCAGCATGCTGCAAATGGCTGTGCTCAGGTTTGGTAGGAGTTGGGGGATTATTTCCATTAGCTTTAAATGGGGCCAGTTAACACCTGATGCTTACTGCACCCAGGGTCTCCTATTTGTATTTGTTTGCACAAAGATTTTCGTTACAAAATAAGCTGGGAACTGATAAGTGCCGGGTGCAGGGATTCGGGAGTGCCAAGCTAGGGAGGCCAGTCCCAGCCTGAGCCACGCAGCCACCCCAACTCCAGCTGGGACTGGCCTCCCTAGCTTGGCACTCCCGAATCCCTGCACCCGGCACTTATCAGTTCCCAGCCAGGACTCAAACATTAGAAATTGGTCACCAAAATGAAACAAACAGATTGGCTCTGGTTGCCCCTTCACCAAGGTCTTTCCCTCCCACCCCTCACATGTGTTAATTTCTCCTGTGGATTGATGAATTGCAAAGAGCAATTTCAAACAAAATACTTCAATAAAATGCAGGTACAAAGCTTGGACGATTAATCCAGAGTAGAATGTGCAGAACTATCCAGAGTTTGAACTGTCCCCTCGTCCCCACTGCCTTGTGTAATTGCATCCCAGGACAGGTTGCTTGCTGACTTGAATAGCACATAACCTTATTATGCACGTGCTTTTACGTTTCTCAGAGACCTCGGCAGCCTTTGAAAAGGCTCGACTGAATAGGTAGACAAAGCACAACAGCCAATTAAACATTATAAGGGTTCTTCGTTTTTTCATTTTTTTAATTTTGTTTAGCGAAATGTCAGGCCAATTAAAGTGAGATCAGTGTGAGCTTTCATTTAAAGGCAGGTCGCTGTGGATGGAGTCAAATGAAAGTTAATCAGAGTCCAAACAAAATGTGCTTGTGTGCGGTAGAGAGACGGGGACTGGCCTTTTAAAGCCACATTGCTGAAAAGGGTCTAGAGACTTCTTATATGTGGGGAAGGTTCTGTGTCTGTGCCATGTGCCCAGATACTGCAGTGATGGGCACTGTGCTGATCCCCAGAATGGAGAGAGAATATCCCATGTAGAGATTTATGGGTGTGGCTTGGGGTCCTGCAAACCCACCAGCCCCACAAAGATTGAACTGCTGCTTTTGTCAGGTGGCAAGTGAAGAAAACAGCTCTGATTCTATCCTCCTTGGATGTTTAACCCCTTGGGTTGCCATTTCTCCACCCTTCTTTCCTGCCTTTAACAAACACTGGGTGGGAGTCGTGAGAGCATGCCAGTGGGCAGAAGGTAGTACGGGGCTGTGCGTTGGCTCCCAGACTGCGGTACGGAACGTATGTGTGCTCATGAAGGAGTATTGTCTCGTGGTCAGGACTCCTGGGTGCTTGTCTCAGCTCAGCCTCTGGCTTGCTCTGTGACCCTGGGCCAGTTTCTGTTTCCCCACCTGTTAGATGGGGATAATGCTACAGGCATCACAGAGATGGTTTGGCACGATTTATGGTTAGTAAAGTCCCTTGGGGTTTGTAGAAGCTTTTGTGTAAGGATCCCAAGTAACTGTTGATAATGTTGGTGTGGTTCTTTCCACAGAGAGAGGGCGGGGCGGGGGGGTTTGGGGGGAGACAGCTGTTCTGTTCAGAACATGAGAGTCGGTGAGTCTCTCTTGGGTTGATTAAGACATGAGAGGCTCTTAAAACTTGGGGTTTTCCCTCTGGAAGTGCAAAGTCAGTACTGTAACTCCTTGCTTAACGTTGGAGTTATGTTCCTGAAAAATGTGACTTTAAGCGAAATGATGTTAAGCGAATCCAGTTTCCCCATAAGAATTAATATAAATGGGGGGGGGGGGGTTGTGTTCCAGAGAAATTCTTTTCACCAGACAAAAAACTATATATATATATATATATATATATATATATATATATATATATATAGTTGTTATTTGTGTTATATATATACACACACACACACACACACACAGTATAAGTTTTAAACAAACAATTTAATATTGTACACGGCAATGATAATTGTGAAACTTGGTTGAGGTGGTGAAGTTAGAGGGTGGGATATTTCCCAGGGAATCCCTTACTGCTCAATGATGAACTAGCATTCGGCTGAGCCCTCAAGGGTTAACACATTGTTGTTAATGTAGCCTCACACTCTGCAAAGCAACACCAATGGAGGGAGGGGAGACAGCATGGCAGACAGAGACACGCCCTCTGTGTGTGGGGGACAGAGAGAGAGTGATGTGCATTGCCCCTTTAAGTACGCTGACCGACTCTAAGTACATTGCCTTTAAAAAAATCAGGAAGTTGAGACAGCAGCTCCATTCTAGGCCCTGTCCTGTCCTCACCCCGCTCTATATGGAGAAGGGGTAAGCAGGGGGCAGGAGTAGGGGGAGGGGGACACCCTGACATTAGCCCCCCTCTTTCCCCCTCCCCTGCACAGCAAGCAGGAGGCTGCTGGGAGCAGCTCCAAGGCAGAGGGCAGGATCAGCACAGGGCAGTGGGGGGAGGGACAGCTGAACTGGGGCAATTGGTAGCCTGCTGGGTGGCTGCTGCACAGAGAACTTAGGGGTGCGGGGAGCTGATGGGGGTCTGCCGGTCCACCCTGATTCCAAGCCCCCACCAGCTCGCTCCAACGGGCTGCTCTTCCTTCAAGCAGTGGACAAAGCAGGTGGCTGCCAAATGACGTTATAAGGGAGCATTGCACAATTTTAAAGGAGTATGTTCCCTAATTGACCAGCAATGAACAGAACCAGGACGACTTTAAGTGACGAGTTACTGTATTGATCTATTTTATTCCCTATGCTCTGAACCTAGTCATTGATCCTGCTCCGTTGAGCACCTGTGCTGGGCCAGTGTGATTTTGGCAAGGAAGTTCAGGGGAAATGTTTTTTTGTAGCAGGCTGAGTTTATTAAAGGCGGAAAGGCAGGTGTTAAAAGTTGCTCAGGTATTTGGAATGTGAGAAGTAATCCTGGGGGAAGGCTCAGTAAGCAGAGTGCCGGTGAGGGGATCAAAGGGGCAAGAACACAGTTATGCCCCATGCTGGGTGTCGAGAGGGAGGGCCTGATCCTTAGCGGGTGGAAAGTCCATGCATGTGGATGTGATGGAACTATGCTAGTTTGCATCCGCTGAGCATCCGGTCTGGTGGAAATGCACTGTGCTTAAGAGACGTGGCATCTCCCCTGGGGAGGATTTGGGCTGCTCCTGTACCGTTGTTTCTGTGTCTGCAGTGCAAAGTCCAGGTGCATTCTCTCCCCGCCAGTCCAGGAGTGATCTCCGATAGTCCCGTCTCTGCTGCAGGGTGGATGCTAGCCAGGTTAAAGGAGCTCTTTGTAAATTGAGGGGAGATGAGGAGCAGGTTGAGAAAGCTGTGTCTGTCATTCTATATGGGCCATACTTTGGAGCTCTCTCCTGGAGTGTGCAGCAGTGCAACTGTTAAGGCAGCTGTCCCATTACCTTCCTGAGGAACCCTGCCTGCCCATCAGCTTGGAGGGCCTCCATTTTCGGACACAGATTTCTGCTTCAAGATGGCTGCTGCAGCAGAGCAAGTCACACACTGTGCTCTCTTGGGGAGATGTTGCATCTGTTCATTTGTGTTCCCGCTAATCTGAAATAAAAGGTGCAGAGACTTAAAGAGACATGCTTTGTGTATGCAGAAAACACAGCAGCAGATGTAAAAACCAACCGTGCTATGGGACAGCTCAGGTTGCTGTTTGCAAGACACATTTTGGAGGGTGGGAGTGGCCTTCAGGGGCTGCCAGACCCTGCCCTAGTCCCCATCCAGTGGCTTGAGCTCATTTTCAAGCAGTTACTTCTTTCTCCACCTTTGCTACCTATCCTCCCTTCCCCCAGCCCCATTCCCTGTCAGCTGGTTTGACAATGACATGAGTACAATATTGAAGATTGCAGAGGGCCATCACCTTTCCTTTGCAGAGATGATCAAGTGTCTGGATAATAGGCCAACAATCAGGATGTCTACAGCATTTACAAAGAAGTGGGAAAGCATCTGAAACAGCTTCCCTCTTCGGCTGAGCTTGCGGAGCATGAGATCAGACGTTCACCCACAGGGCAGGAGTCTCATTGGGCCTCCATCTAACTGTCCATGTTCCCCAATGTCTTGGACATGCCGCAGCAGAGTGAGTGGGGGCGGGAGAGATGACAAGAGGTGGGAATGGAAGTTTAGATCTGTCATGCTGCTTTTTGGACTATGGATTTTCAGACTTTGTAAGATAAAAGCATAATTTTATCGACGGCTTCATCAAAGCCTAGACTGTTAGTGCATAGGCCAGCCATGCTCTCGGGGAGGAGCAACACCCTCAGTGCCTGCACACTTGCTGGTCTCAATTCCCCTGGTCCTGCACCTGCTGAAATACCTATTTTTGTAGCTCTTTAGGCCAGGGAGTGTCTGTACAGCCCCTGCACAATGGGGCCCACTCTTGGCTAGTCTCTAGGCTGTAAGTGTGTGATAATAACATAGTGAATTTACGTGCAGGGTTTTCTAAAGAGCATTTTTGCTCCGTGTGCATTGGAGGGAAATTTAAGGTGATGCTGTCAAGTTTAAAATAACGATTTCAAACAAACAAACGCACGCTTCCTTGTGTAAAAGTCCGGGAGTTTGAAGAATCAGATTTGCATTTCACCTGTAATGCTCTTTTTATGTTTCCGCGCTCTGTCTTAGCTGGACAGCGAGCAGATATCCATCAGTTTTCTCCCTGGCCTTCGTGCAGTGCTTGAGTCCAGATTATGATGTCCCGACTCTGAGTTGTCCTGTCCCCTGTGAGGAAGGCCGAAGGCAATGGGGCTCCTTTGGAGGACGATACTACTCAGTGTGAGCAATGGTGTGGCAACTGGCCTGCAGCTTGCAAATGCTGCAGGGGCAGTTAACAATCCAAACAGCTGCTTTCGTCTCTATTAGCAAATTCCCAGCATGGGACTATTTCCATATGTTTTGTCCCTTTAAAAGTAGTGCTTAGGAGAGCGATGTTAAAAGCGGTAGCAGGGCACAATTCTGACATGAGCTGTGTCGATGTGCTGCACTCCAGTTGTTTGGGTACCTGAGACTCTCCTGACCAGCGCGTGGCTGTCAGGCAGCCAGTCTGTCCCAGCCTGTGTAGTGGTTTAGAGAGATTCACAGACTTTCCCTAGGGACTAGGCCGAGACTATGTAGTGAGCTAGGGCAGGATTGAAAGCATGCAGCAAAAGGGAGAGTCATCCTTTATACAGTCACTTGGAAACCCCTTCTCACTGGGGCTGGGGGACATTTTGGAAACTCTAGGTGTGGATCTTGCTGGGTACTGAGCTCCTCGTTCGAGATGCTGAGCACCGTCAGCTCCCTTTGAAAGTCCCTGGTGCTGGAGGGCGCTCAGAACCTTGCATGGTCAAGGCTCTAAGATGGAGTTGGGAGATGGTGTGCACACGCATGCAGAATGCGCGTGCCCCCGCTCTGGCACATGCATGCTCTCTGCCAGCAGGCCCAGCAGAGGCACCAAGCTGGGATGTATTTGGAGGTTCGCTGTCAGTACTCCAAGAGCATAACTGATTGCTTCCATGCAATTTGAATTAATCTCATGCTTCAGGTGAAACTCGCTAATCAGTGTAGACAAGAAGCTGAAATGGGTGCAATCAAATTAACATCATGGAGCCAGCTCTTTAAAAAAAAAAAATCATTCTTTGTTGTCCTTTTCATTCGATTATCACTCCAGCGTGGTGCTGCTTTCCTTACCCCCGGCCTGGGCTCAGGATGGCAGAACGCACAGCACATTGACAATTCCCTTTGGAGCAATCTTATCTCTGCCCACCAGATGGGATCAGCCTCTTGTCTGTGTCTTGTTAACAAGAAAGGGGGAACAAGAGAAGGAAATGCTGTTTGGGGAGGAGGTGGCTGTTCTGGCTTGTGGTTTGAGGGAGGAGATGAGGAGGGGTGTGGGGGAATGTTAGTAACTGCCAGAAAAATAGTTCCCCAAGGAAACCTTAAAAAGCAGCGACCCTACAATGCACGTTCCACCGCTGTGTCAGCTGCCCTCCTGACCCTGCCGTGTGCCATGGTGGAAGCGAATGGTGCGCAGATACAGGGGCTGATTTTTCAAAGGTGCTGAGCATCCACAGCTCCCAGTGGTTTCTGCGGGTGCCCAGCATCTCTGACAAATAGAGGCACCAAGGTAGAAACCCTTCTGTGCCGGGACCTCCCGCACAAGGAAGAGCTTTGTCTTGGCATGATGTTTCAGGAGTGCCTTGAGTACGACAGCATTGTACATCGGGCCTTAGACCCTTCCTAGCAGGGGAGGGGCCACCCTGCTAGATCCCAGGCTTGTCCGTCTGTCCAGCCTGTCGTTTGTGTCAAGGGATGGCATCTGACTCCCGCGGGGCTGGTGAGTTGTGGATGCTGTCCTCTTGCTCACCTGTCCCCGCCTCTCTGTGGCTGCTGCCAGGCTGGCTCTTGGCAGGGGCGTCCCGGCCTTTGCTGGGAAACCAGGTGAGCTGGAGAGGATTTGACTTGAGACTTTTGGGCAGACGCCTCTCGATGCCCTTCCCGTACCTGCCCTGACAGGACTACGGCGCACTATGTCACCGGAAAGTCATAAGGGGCAAGGGGGTCCACAGCTGGCTTAGCTGCTGGGTTACACTCACCCCACCCCAGTGGGGCTGGGCCGTGCCGGCCTCGCCATGCCTATGGCCTCTCTGTGCTTTCCCTCCTCTCTCTCGCACGGGGGTGAAAATAAGTTAGAGGACTTACTGGTACAACAGTCCTGAGCAGGGGGTGTGGCCTCAACCCGAAGAGGCGTGGCCTTAAATCCCCGGGGTCCTTTAAATCTTGATTTAAAGGGCCAGGGCTCCAGCTGCCGCGACCGCAGTGGAGCCCCAGACTCTTTAAATCACTGAGGAGCCCTGGGGGCTCCCGGCTGCCACCACTACTCCGGGGCTCTGGGCTCTGGCAGAGCTTTAAAGGGCCTGGGGCTCCACTGGTAGCCGCTGCCGGAGCCCCGAGCCCTTTAAATCCCCGCCTGAGCCCTGCTGCCCGAGCCCTGAGGTAGCGATGGCCGGGCTCCATCGGGGATTTAAAGGGCTCCGGGGCTGCAGCCGCCGCTACCGCCCTGGCCCTTTAACTGCCCACCAGAGCCCCCCCCCCACCACTACCCCAGGGCTTCGGCAGCAGGGCTCCGGCAGGGATTTAAAGGGCCGTGGCAGTAGCAGTGGCTGGAGCTCCGGGGCTCTTTAAATCCCCGCCAGGGCTCGGGCAGCAGGGCTCAAGCGGGGATTTAAAGGGCTTGGGGCTCCAGCCGCCGTTACCGTCCCGGCCCTTTAAATCCCTTCTGCAGCCCCGCCACCCCAGAGCTTCAGCAGCAGGGCTCAGGCAGGGATTTAAAGGGCCCCGGGGAGTTAGCGGCAGCTGGAGCTCTGGGGCTCTTTAAATCCCCGCCAGAGCCCCGCCACCGCTACCCCGGGGTTCAGGCAGCAGGGCTCGGGCCAGGATTTAAAGGGCCCCGGGGGAGTAGCAATAGCTGGAGCTCTAGGGCCCTTTAAATCCCTGCCAGAGCCCCACTGCCGCTACCCCAGGGCTCAGGCAGCAGGGCTCACGCCGGGATTTAAAGGGCCCCTGGGGGGGTGGGGAGTAGCAGCAGCTGGAGCTCCGGGTCCCTTTAAATCCCTGCCGCAGCCCTGCTGCTGCTACCCCAGGGCTTTAAATTGCCCTCTCAGAAAGCCGGTCCTGGTACAGCACACCGGCTCTTACCGATATGCTGTACCGGGGCGGACTGTCTTACTTTCACCACTGCTCTCACTCCTCAATCCTTCACCAAGTGCCCTGCACACAGATGTGCTGGCATCCCTCAGCCTTGCCACAAGCCGAAATACAACAGGGTGCAAGCAGCTCAGAATCCACAATGGGGACGGATGTGACGATGGGGCCAGAGCCATGACATGCAGGTCTGCGGTGGGGATGGAGCTGGATGCTGGTGTGGCCTCAGGCACAGCAATCAGACACCCGCAGCTGGCCCGTGCCCTCTGACTCGGGCTCAGGCTGTGGGGCTGTTTCAGGGCCGTGCAGATGTACCAGCTCAGGTTGCAGCCTGAGCTCTGGGACAGGGTCCTTGCGCTGGGCTCTAGCCTGAGCCCGAATGTCTCCACCAGCCCAGGCTCCGTGAGGCTGAGTCAGTGGGCATGGGCCAACCCTGGGTGTCTGATTGCAGTGCAGACGTACCCGCAGGCAAGGGTGAGTTCTCTTCCTGTCTCCAGTCAAATTCATGAGAAGCATTGATTTTGCTTTGAGCTTGTGGGTTCCTTTGAGCCTTTGATCTGGGAGCGGAGCGAACCCCGGGCAGCTCAGACCAGATGGGAGCATCACTGCACAACCTGGGCTGGGCAGCACACCGCTCTGAAGGAGAGAACTAGTGCAGTAGGAAACATCTGCCCATGGAGTCTGCGTGATGCCTCAGGAAAAGAGCCTTGCAGGTGAATCAGGCCAGTGGAGTGGATTCTCGGACCTCTCTCCCCACCGTCTTCGCAGCTCCTCTCCCCCCAGGGACCTCAGCGCAGCCCATGCCATGGTGGATGCTCAGCTGGAATCTCAGCCACTTGTCAAAACCATGTAGGCAGAGAGAGAGGAAATTATTAACAGAGAGAGACCAGGGCAAGAGACCTTGCACGAGAAGGGTTATTAACGTTCCACCCCCAGAGGGGAAGGGATGCTGCTTTTCTGAACTTTTCCTTCTGAGACTGGTAGAGCCTGGCTGTAAAGAGCAACCCTCTGCAGCCTGAGCCCAGGCCATGGGACTCCATTCCTGTGGCACAGAGGCACTGATGCCCCATGCCCCCAATTCATATTGCAAGGGGGGGTTAGGGAAGCCACGGCAGGGTGGGAGATCTGAATGATGCTTCGTGCTCCCCCAGTTCTCCCAGGGTGTGGCCTTGCTATCAGAGTTAGGAGCTGGAGGTCAGGACTCCTGGGTTCCACTCCCAGCCGTGTCTCATCCTGTGACCTTGGGTGCCATTTCACCTCTGAACCACAGTGTCTCCAGCTGCATGCTGGGTCCCTGTAGGACCCGTAACCAGGGAAAAGTTCCCCTGCTGTGAGATCCTTGGCTAGAAGGGGCTATAGACACATGGAATATTATTAGTCAGGATGTCCAGTGACTTAATGCTGGAAATGTGAGTCCAACCTGGAGCTGTTCCCCTGGGCACACCCGTCCCACACGCCTCTACCACAGGCACGCATGCCCAGGGCTTTGTACTCTAGGCGGAAACGGCTCCCAGTGTGTCCAGTGACGAGCCTCTGTGCTGCGGTATCCAGCTTCCATAAAGAGGTGGACACTTCCAGGGTTTCCTCCGTCAGGAACTTCCCGGGCAGTAACAGCCAGAAGCTGTGTCAGAACCCTTCCTCCCCTTCCTTGGCTGCGCCCCTGCCAGGGGAATTCCTGAAGCCGTGGTGCAGCAAACCTTGCACAGATGGGATGATTTAATTAGCTTGAGTGGCAGCATTTGGTCCAACTCCAGTGTCTGACATAAGCCAGTTTCCCACCTGGCTCCAGCTCAGTGAGCATCCAGAACAGGTGCCCTGTAGGGTTTGAACTTGGAATGAAATAGGAAAAATTCCAAGGTATGTGGTGGGAGAGGGTGCATGCGGGGGTGTCACTTTTATTGTATCACCAATTCTCGCGTCCTTATCATGAGTCCTGCAGTAATGCGTGTTTTACTAAAGCCCCAGCTCCTGGAGTCCTGTGATGAGAGGAGAATTTCCACTTTCCTTTAAAATAAAAAGTTAATTTCTAGCCTTCCTGTTTGTAGCAAATAGCCTGAAAATGTGACCCAAATGCATCCTAAAGAGTCAGACACCAGAAGGCAAAGAAACCCCACCATTTATTATATTTTTAATCTCACTATTTTTAAACTAGTCTCGTGATATTGGGGCCTGGCTCATGACTTGTGGAAGCATGGGATTAGCTATGCTGCAGCATGACCCCTGTGCCGCTTTGCATGAGTGCAGAGTCTTTAAAGTGTGACTTTTCCCCTTCACTCCCTGGGGGTTTTTCCCTTCCACCTGTCCTGAATTTGTGGGGTGTCAGTCTGGTTCCTGGCAGGCAGGGTAGACGCATAGCCCCTTGTTCTCTAGCTGGTGCCTCAGGAGCAAGGCTGATAGATGGAGTGGGTCATGAGCTTTGATCCCTCCCCTCTGGCCTCCTGAGCTGGCCTCTTGGAAGAGTGCAGCCTGGGGGAAGCTTGCCCTGGCCTGCTGGTTTGGCTCTGTGGCTAATCAGGGGCTTCAGTCTAGCACGGGTATCTTATGTAAACAGTCTGAACATGGGGGCTGCTACCTCACCACAGTAAGTCACAGGCCACACAGTGGGTGAGGCTGTGAATCCTTGGCTGGAGTATGTTCAGGAGGGGTGAGTCGAGAGGGTCAGCCCCTGGGTGAGCGAAGTGTCCTCTAACAATACTTTGTCCTTCCATGGCCCATCCATCCAGGCCAGGAACTCAGGGCACTTGTCAAGCGTCCGTTAACTAAGGCTCACTGCTCCCCCTGGAATGGGATAAATGTCAGTTTCCCTGTCCATAAAGCGGGTAAAAAGAGTCCACTGGCTCTCCCAGAGTCTTGCAGCAAGTTGGGGGCAGAGACCGGACTCTCCCTTTCCTTCTTTCTGACCAGTAGCCCATAGTCCTTCCTAGAGCTAGGAATAGCGCCTAGGCATCCTGGCTCCCTGCACCCCTGCTCTCATCCCTACAACCACTCTCCCTCCCAGAGGTGGGAATAGAACCCAGGAGTCCTGACTCCCCCATTGCCTGCCATGCTCTAGTCTCTTCATCCCGTCTCCTCCCTGAGCAGGAGTTTGAGCTTTTCTGCTGGTAGCTGCATTTCCATTACTATTGAATTAAAATGTAAAGCATCTGCCAGGTGGCCAAGCCCCACTCAGTGGCAGGAGCCTCTGTGGAGCCATTTCACAAGCCGGAACAGGTGACACCATGTCTTGACAATTGTCTAGTTTCTGAAATTGATTTTCTCCCCTCAGCTCGCTCTCTGCCCTGCTCCCCGTCCCCTGGGGACGGTGCAGCACTTCATTGGTTAGATTGGCTTTCTCCCTCCCTGGGGGGCTGGTCATCCTGGAAAGAGGCCCAAACCGGTGAGAGGGCAGGGGAGTGAGTGAGTGAGAGAGAGAGGTCTCTTGAAGAGGTGCATAGCCCTAGCCCTAGCCCAGCTCAAGGAGAATTGGTGCAGCGGGAAATCCTTTAGCTCCCTATTTGATCCTTGGAGCGCCAATCCAGGCTGTGGGAAATTAGAATGTAAAATGTATGTGGTGTTGGTTTTGCTGCTTTCCCCTCTCTGGGCAGCACGCTGCTCTCCCGGGAACCCGGCAGCACTGAGAAGTTGATATGTTTACATCCAGTGTGCTGCTTTTAATCAAACATCAATAAGTGCATGTCAGCGAAGCAAAGCTTGCAATAGAGCTGCCCTCTGAGCCCACTGCTCCCAGGGAAATGGGCTAATTGCTCAGCTGCAGAGCAGCCTTGTGTGTATTTCCCATGCCCCCTTTGCCCCCCATCCTGTCCAGAAATTGGCTCTGGCGGGTTTGCTGGTTGGTCACTTTTCTGTAGAACCAATTTTGGATTTGTAAAGACCGGAATTCTGGGGTGGCCGCATTCTGCAGGATCCCCCCCCCCCCGGCAGGAGACAGGAGAATGTGTGTGATAACTTGGTTAGGGCTCAGCAGCTGGGCATGCAAGGAGCATTGGCACTTGGCACCCTGAATTCGGCATGCTGTGAACAGTCTCCATGGCAGGCAGTGGAGAAATGGTTTGTACCCGCCCCTGCCAACCAAATGCACAGCCTTTCCCCTCCTCTGCTCGGGCTGCGCAATCTGGATCTGAATTGCAAACAGCCTGAAGTTTGGGGTTATTTGTAAGGAGCTGGACCAACACCCCGAGTCCAGAGGGAATTTTGGACGTGGCCGCTGCTTCCCAATGAGCTGAGTCCGGGGTGCCAGTCCAGAGGTGGAGACTGCTCATGGGATTCATGGACCCCCTCCTCCCACAAAGTTTTGGGTGTGTGGTTCCAGGCTCATCTCTGCTCTGTGCACAGGGCTGTATGTTCTTACTGCTCCCCTGGCATTTAGCGCCCACAAGCAGTGCCGTGAAGGGGAAATCTGAAAGCTCAGTTGTGTGCCAGATCCTTCGGTGCCTGGTGCCTATTCTTTAAACGTCCTTTTAAACTCATGACCCCTTTTTTCTGCAGGGGCAGCTGCTAGGGAAGCTGTTGCAGGCTGGCTGGGCCATGAGGGCATCAGTGTGATAAGCGAGGCCTGGGCAGGTCAGCTGATGGCTGCAAAGTTCTGTTAGAAACAAAGAGCCAGCGCTGCCATGACAGGCTATGGATGGGCAAAGGAAGAGGCAGCTGTGCACTTAGATTGTTCCTGGGGCTGCTCGGTGGGTATGTCTGTGTCTGCACTTGCTCTTTTGAGTCCCCCGTTAACTGAACCATGGGGCCACCAGGGAGCATGTGTCTGTGCAGAGATGTGCCAGAAGGCTGAGTGCCACACAGCAGTCCCCAGAGGTGCAGGGTAACCAACGCAAGCACCAGTAACCACCGGAATCTCTGTCCTCTCTCTAAAGGTCACCTGTCTGCAGCGGGTAGCACCTTGGCCGTTAACCCCTTTCAGGATGGCCCTGGCTTTGCCTCGCTCTGTTGTGCAACTGTTAAGTCTTTTCCTATTGCTTCTCTTTGGGGGAGAGACGCTTCAGGGGCAGCTCATCTCGATACCGGGCTCATGCTGGCTAATCCACAGGACAGCAGTCACTGAGGCTGGAAGCTTTGTGGGATGAAGGCTGCCTTGAGATCCAAGAGTCTCCCTCTCCTATGCCCCATCTCATTGGTTCAGGGTGGTTTGAGCTCAGGGCGTGCAGGGAACTCATCCACCCCTAATCTTTTCTCCTCTTGGCTCTTGGAAGACCTATGTTTATCAGCTACACAATCCACATATGGTGTGGCCAGCTGGAACCCAGACCTCCTGCTCCCAAACACAGCCCTGTACCCCTTGAGCCTCATTAGCTGCACCGATGCTAGGATTCATACATCTGTGAACCGCAGCTACTAGAGGGAGATACAAACTCTGTTCAGAAGCAGGTAATGGGGCTTGTGGAATGGCCAGTAATTAACACCTGTCTCCGTTGCAGCTGGGCTATTTGCCCACCTCCTGAGAGGACTGTGACTCCAGGGGCAATTGGGCCGTTTCTGGAAGGGTGGAGGCAGGAGCCCAAGCAGGACTCGGGAGTGACCATTGTAGCTGGCTGGGTGAGGCTGGTGACTAGCACTTGCTGGAATGAAGCACGAAATATGACACCACATTGAGCCCCTCTGCACAAAGAAATCCAGACTCACCACATGCAGTGACCAGACTAGTTTACACGAATGTACTGATTAGTGTGTGCATACACCAGCGCTGTGGATTGAATGGAATCAGAACTGCCCAGTTGTGTGTCATGGGGCCTATGCTGCTAAGGGATTCTCCTTTAGCCCGAGGGCTGTGGCAGCGGGTTCTGTTTCTAGTGGGGCTGTGAAGTTCCCTCTGGCCTGGCATGCAGCAGCATGACAAACAGGAAGCCCAAGGTGGGTACAGATTTATTATAGTGCTTTGCACTTCTGTAGCCCCTCGAATGCCAGGATCTCGGCGCCGTTCCCAAGGCCCGGGAGGCAGGGAGGTGCTGCTGTTCCCCTTTCACGGACAGGGAACCTGGAGCACAGAGGGGGGAAGTCACCCGCCCAAGGTCACACGGGACATCAGTTTCAGATTGCAGCCTCCCAGCCCTTGCTTTAGTTACTAGTCCGGCCATCCACCCTCCCCCCACGTAACACACATCTGCCGTGACCCTTTTCCCTTTCTCCAGTCGCCATACAGCCAGCAGTCAACTGCACTAGGGGGCTCCTCCCAAGGTATGGAACAGCGACCCAGGGAGGAGAGCTCTTGCATCCGTCTCTGAGCGCTCTCCTTTGCCCCCCTGCTTGGCGTCTGTGTCCCGGTTGACTCGCATGCTCCCTGGTGCTTGGGAATGGTCCTCCCCTTCCTCAGTTGCTTGCCATCCCTCCTCCCCTCCTGTCCCCCCCCCCGGGGTTTTGTCTGCCGTCGCCATTGGAGCCGCACTGCGAGACTCACGTCATTCGTGTGTAAAGTTTTGTGTGGCCACGGCTCCCCTTGGGGGCAGGCCCCAGGCGGAATTTTTACAGGGTGCTTTGAAGACTTGTCACAAGGCAGAGACGTCCTTGCCAGCCGTCAGAAACAGCCCCCGCCCCTCTGTGCCCACTCCCCCAAATCTGCTTTGCCTGCTCCACACCCCACTAGCACACGTAGCCAGAGAGGAAAGGTTTCTGTAGCTGTTAATTGAATTACATTGCCATAGAAAGCCGAGAAGTCGTAGCTCATTAAACTCTCTTGTGTCCCATTAGAACAGTGTGTGTTGCCTTTGCGGATTGTCATTATCATATATTACTGCAGGACTCAGCAGTGCTGTTTGTTTATGCATTACATTTTTTTCCCTGCTTACCCAGCCCTCCCCCACCGCCCGAAGCCTGTTTTTCCTGCATGGTATATACCGCTCTGGGGACTGTGAAGCTGCAGCCTTCCTCCCTTGCTGGATACATAATGACTTTTTTAGTGAAAGCCAAATTTATTTTCCTAAAGCTGGATTAACTGCAGGCTTGGTCTGTGTCAGGGGCTCTGCGGTGTTTTGTTTTCAGTGTGTTTGTGCTTGCGAGGTGGGTGAATGATGTTTACTACAGTCGTGCCATCCCTCACAGCGGGAAGGGGTACGTTGGGTAGGAGCTATCGCAGCACATGACACTGTTGGGTGGGGGGGGACTGCACACAACTGGGGCTGATTGGTCAGTACGTTTCCTCACCTGGGATTCTTGTACTTTTACTGCAATTGGAATGTGGTCTGGAGAGTCGGGCATCAGGCCGAGAGTCAGGAGAAGGGAGGTTCACTGTCCAGGTCTGCCCTTGGCTCATCGTGTGACCCTGGCCCAATCACTGAACCTCCCTGGATGAGTGTTTCCTCCTTAGTGAAATGGGGGTGTAACCCTCCCTTGCATGGGTGCCAGGACAGTGACTGCAGAGCAGTCTGCAAAGCCCGCTGGTGGAAGACACTCTAGAGAGGCAAAACTTTTATTTAGTATTGACAGTGTCCTGATTCTCTTGTGCTGGGAATGGAACCCGGGCACCAGCTGTGGATGCACAAGCACCTGGAGTGTGGTGGGGCTGAGTGTATTTTATTAACTGGACCCTAAGTATTCTCAAAGGCTCATTATTTGGAAGGCGTTATCGTAGTGGGAGGCCTGCCAGCAGTTCCACTTTATTGTTCAGTTTCTGAGATGGCCATCACTTTCTGTAGCCAATTGCCATATCCAGCGAGTGTTAAATATACAAAGGACACAGGCCAGCGAGCTGGACTCCCATGCAGATTTGCATTCATAGTTCTGTGCCTGATCAAGACTGAAGAAAAGATTCTGAGGTGCTGGAAGCAGGCCAGGCCAGTGGAAGGGCAGGGACTGAGTGGCCCCCCCCCAGCAGTGTGCAGATGCCCAGAGGGGCCAGGCTGAGGCCCCTGTTTTCCAGGTTATTGCCAAGGAGCTGGCTGGCTTCCCCTTCCCAGTAATTAGTGCGGCCAACTCATTTCTTCCAGAGGCCGGGTTCCCTTGTTAGATGCACAATAGAGGTCTCCCTACAGGATCGGGAGCAGGCAGATACTGGACACTGTTGATATATAATATTCTAAATGCTCTTGATTACAAAACAAACCTTACTCACGCCACAGTCACACTCCAAACATACTATACCAGTGTCCAAAGGTCAGAATGGGCCTAATGGCCAGTCGAGATTCCTTCTGATCATAAGATGTGGGGAGCCAGTGAAAACCACATTTATATCCACACGGGGCTCTGGATCAATAAACGACTCTGATTTGCTGAAATCCTAGGCATCCATTTATAGTCCATTCCATCGTGTCATCAGTTTTTTGCATTTGTTTACTAGGCCTTCTACCCACACAATTCCAGAGACAATCCTGGGCGGGCCGCCATGATCCAAGGCATGCCATTTCCTCAATTTCTGATACAATTTTATATCAGTCCAGCTGGTGTTGTTTCCTTTTCTGTTGATTCTCTGTATTTTTCTCAGAACATAACAAGATTGTTTTTCCACATATAGTTCTAATAGTTCTTGACCTTAAGTTCTTGTTTTGGTTGCCAACTTGCAATGCACATATCCATGTCAAGCATGCGTCATTCATACCAGGCCTCAATGACCTATAACATATTACATGGATATATGAATCACTGTGTGTGTGTGTGTGTGTGTGTGTATATGTATGTATGTATCTATATCTATATATCCTGACAGCTTTGCTCTGCTGCTGGGTTGGGAATTCTCAAGAGATGCTGCCTGCTCCCCTTCACTTCTTGTCAGCAGGAAGGACTGGAAGCCCCATGTGTCTCCAGAGGGGGGATGCTGTGCAGGCACTTGGAATTGCAGGGACCTTTGTTCGCTTCTCTGATGATTCCCACCTGGGACCCAGAAGGGTCACCCTCTATGGGGCCAGGGACTCATCATCACTGTTTTAGGGTACTCGCTGGCCAAAGCTGGCCTTTCTTTCGGAAGCTTGTCTTCACTCTACAATGCCACACAGCTTCCCTGTATTCTTTTATAGCAGTGACCTTTGTCGAACACAAAGGCTGGTTTATAATCTGCAGCCTTATTTTTCGCTTTCTCCTTGGTTATTTTTGGGGCAGGGGAAGGTGGCACTAGGAGTTCAGGAGACCACAGTATAAGAGAAATCTTGCCGTCATTTTCTTTCCAGCATGCCTCTGAATTTTTAGGTCCTTGTCCTCCACTGGGACTTTACTGTTTAGCTATTGTTACTGCACCGGCTGCAAGTTAGATAGTTTGCAGTGACCTAGGAGCACAGGGTCCCTGCCAGAGGGATCTTGCAATCTGAGCTTGTGTGAAACTGTTCTCCCTTCTTTGCGTGGGAGACCTAGGAGCTACCTGGGAGAGGACGTGCCAAAGTGGACTTGGAGCAGAGAGGAGTATTGTGGTCCAGATGGCTGGGTCAGGGTGGGGGTGTGCTCCAGGCTGAGAGGAGTGTGGGGCAGAAGGCGCAGAGATGGCTGGAGGATGGGCAGTTACAATGATTAGCTATGGAGCAGGGAGGAAGACACAAGGAGATGGGAACAGGAGTGAGCAGGGTTGTGCAAGTCCTAGAGGGTCTGGACAGCCTTCTTTCAGCTGCCTGGCAGCCTGTTGCGTATGGTGTTGGTGTCTTCTCGGCTTCCAACAGCCCAGTGTCCAGCACGTCCCAAGAGCTGTCACGCCCAGTCGCCATCTTTGCTGGCTCGTCTCCAAGCAAGGAGACTCCACCCCTTCTCTAGTCTTCCCTTCAGGCTGAAATGAAATCAGGGCTGTGCGAGGTGGGTGGGAACCAAGGCCAAGACCTGTCCTGGCCAACTCGTACTATCTCCAAGCCCCAGGAAAGCATTGTTGTTGTCCAGTGATTGTCAGAAATGTGATAGTTGGCCCTCAAAGCTTGAATGACACCCACCAGTAAATGGGTTCACTCCAGCCTGCGCCAGGGCATACTGGGGCTGTCACTTTTTCCAGGTAACTTGCGTGAGGCTGGTGAAAGGATGGGGCAGCTGACCCCCATGTGACCGCTCACCTGTGTATTGTAGAAAATGCTAGCTGAGCCGAGCCGTAGTTACTGGCTCAGTCTGTTCCCTTGTGGGGTCGGTCGAGAGCTGCCCCTTTTAGCTGGGAAAGAGGCACTAGGAAGTGCATGCCTTTCTTTTTATTGTATTTTATTGAAATATTCTGTATGGATATAAAAAAATCTCTGGCATCTGCAATGCAAAGCCTGACTCATTGATGTAAAATCGTACTCTATATTCTGCCCAGGTTTATGTGAGTGAATTATGCAAATTTTTGATGGAAAAATATTCCTCCTCACATCCTTGAGAGTGTAAAACCTTAGTCAATAATTCATAGTTGTGTGTCTCAGACTGGAGGCTTTCTCTTCATTATAACTTGCACCTAGTTATTTGTCTTTCACATTTTATTGTATATGCTGGTGTAATGCTATGCATTATAAAATTTATCTGCTTCATTATTTTATGATCCTGAGCTGTATAATGCAACAAAATGATTCTGTTTCTGACTGCATGGCCTATTGGCTGTATCTGCAGCTGATAAACTGCATTCGGCCACCTCACTGATGCTGTTTGTGGGATAAACTTTGAGCGTGCTGAGTTGGGTGCGCCCTACCCACATGCCTGGGGATGGAAGAATTGTCTTTAATTCTCCAAGTGCAGCAGTGGACATTAACCCCTGTGGGTCTCAGTGCATCCCCAGCATGAGGGAAATCTTGGACTGGTTTGAATGTGCTTAAAAACAATTAAATGCGCCTTGGTGGTGGTGGTTTGTTGTGAATAGTAAGGAAGTTCCTCGCTGTGTCGGTTAATACAGAAGTGTGTGTTCACTAACAACTCCTAATTCTCTAGCCTTTCACCCCGTGGAGCATGGCTGGAATCTGGCCACACACGTAACACGTCGTATTCTTGCTAACGCTTAGTGGGCACACAGTGCAGAGTAAGGACAGCTAGCTGAGTACTGCAGTTAGCCAGGTCCTTTCGTGGCCTCCATCGCCCTAGTGTCCGAGGGCCTTGCTGTGGGGAATGGGTTTTATCCTTGCAACTCCCCACAGAGGCAGGACAATATTCTCACCATTGTACAGCTGGAGAGATGAGATGTCGACATCTGTAGCTCAGCTGGGAGGTGAACCCAGATCTCTTGAGTCCCATCCACTGCCCTGCCCACTAGACCACCCTTTCTCACAGCCCCCTCTTTAATGCCTGGTCAGTTACTAGAGCTGGAGAGCAATGTTCATTAGGTATCTGATTATTGCTGGCTCCTATGGGGCTGGTGGCTCCAGCCACATCAGCTGCTGCTGTCCAGGGCACAGGGATGGTGAAGCCAATGACAGAGTGCAGACCTATTCCTGGCTCATTTCAGCCTTGGAACCCCACGGCCTGTGCCCTCTCTGGCCGCAGAGCTCCCAGGCTAACTGAACAGTAATCCCCCCTCTTGTGGGCACAGCAGCTCCTGGGGACCCCGGCACATGGCTCTGAGGTGCTGGGTTGTGTGTGAATGAAGACTATCTGGGACAGGTATTGCAGCCTTTGGAAGGCAGCAGGGGGTTATGGCTGGTGGCTGGAGGATTGCTGACCTTAGCACTCTGCAGCACTCTGCTTTGAAGGCAGCCAGTTTAGCCTTGGCCAGATCGATTTGCTGTAGATGTGAGTGTCAGAACAGTGCAGTTGCTAAGTTCCCCAAGGTCTGTTCTGCCTCACACCTTAGCACGTGTCTCTGAAGCCTCTGCTACTGAACTCATTTCTTCCCCTCCTCTCAGTCCCAGCCATGATCACTTCCCATCCCAACACGACCATTGCGATCAAGGGCCAGATGAAGGAGCTGAATTGCACAGCCCGAGGGGAGCGGCCAATCATCATTCGCTGGGAGAAAGGCGACACCATCATCGACCCCGACCGCAACATGAGATATGCCATCACCACCAAGGATAACGGTGACGAGGTCATTTCAACGCTCAAGGTGAGAGAGCTCTGGGTGAGATGTACCAGCGCTGAGGTCCATGAGTGGAGCGGTGGGTGCATTTCACACCCCAATGGGGTTTGGTTACATTTCTGATCACAAGGGGTCACCCTTCTCTTTCCATTTGCTGCTCCACAACCTGTCTGTGCTGGGAACGGCCTGAGAGCGGTTTGGCTGCAAGTGCCTGGCATTACTCGGGCTTCTCTGTAAAAACCATCTTCCCCCTCAGCTAGGGAAATTATGGGGAAATTTTTTTAATTTCTTATGAGAAATTTTTCAGTTTAATTGAAAAAAAAACCCTCGAAAGATTTTTATTGGGTTTGTGAGAAAAGGGAAAATTTCCAATGAAACGAATCTTTTCCCTCAATTCATCCAAAGATGGAAACTTTCCAGCCCGCTCGTGTGTGTGAGCTCCTCAGTCCTGGCTGTTGGGAGCCTGGGTGGCACAGTTGTCACACCTGAAGAAGTAGCTCAGGTCCTTCTCTCCAGACCTAGGGCTGAGCTTTCATTGAGTGGTGTTAGCGATTGGCAAGCTCATTTTGCCAGCACTTGAATCCACTAAAACGTAAGTTCAGAAATGTGCCTCATGTGAATGCTGCTGCTCTGAAGAGACTGCAGAAGAGCAGAGGGGAGAAAAGGAATCTAGACACTAGCCTCAGTTTGGGGTGGGAAGAGAGACCTTGCTTTGGGTGCAGGCTCTGTAAGGCATGGATGGAGGGCACTTTGGGTAGCTGCACCTTTAGCGTAACAGAAGAGAGAATTGGGCCCGTGTATTTTCTGTTTAGTGTCTGTCACCAGCTGTACAGTTAGAGCGTTGTGCGAATAACAAGCACATCTCCCGCATTAAGGCATATTGTGCCCTCACTGTCACAATGGCAGCGAAATTCTGAAATGACCTCATTTTTGCTCCTTGCATATCCACAGCTTAAACCAGCCGACCGGGGAGACTCTGTCTTCTTTTCCTGCCATGCAATCAATTCTTATGGTGAAGATAGAGGATTGATCCAGCTCACTGTCCAAGGTACTCGTTTTCCACCTGCTAGGTAGAATCATAGAAATGTGAGGCTGGAAGGGACCGGGGGAGGCCATCTAGTCCTTCCTCTGAGCTAAGGTAGTACCAGGTAAACCTAGACCATCCCTGACAAGTGTTTGTCTGACCTGTTCTTAAAAAGCTCCAGTGCCAGGGATTCCACACCCTGCCTTGGAAGCTTGGTCCAGAGCTTAACTAGCCTTAGAGTTGGATGTTTTTTCCTAATACCTCACCTAAATCTCCCTGGCTGCAGATTAAGCTTATTACTCCTTGTCCTGCCTTCAGTGGACATGGAGAACAACTGATCCCTGCCCTCTTTACAACAGCCCTTAGTGTATTGGAAGACTGTTCTCAGGTCCCCCTCCTCAGTTGTCTTTTTTTCTCAAGGCCAAACATTCCCAGTTTTTTAACCTTTCCTCATAGCTCAGGTTTTCTAAACCTTTCATCATGTCTGTTGCTCTCCCTGGGTCTCTCTCCAATTTGTCCACCTCTTTCTTAAAGAGAAACTGGACACCAGAGAGGAACCTGGGTCACCTGGGATGGATTCTTTGTCACTGGAAAATTTTAAATTAAGTTTAGATGTTTTTCTAAAAGATCTGCTCTAATTCAAATAGGAGTTAATAGCAAAAGTCCTCTGGCTTGTGCTTTGCAGGAGGTCAGACTAGATGCTTACTGTGGTCCCTTGTGGCTTTATAGCCTAGGAATCTTTGACCCCACGGGGATGAAGAGAACATGCCTGTTCAAGCAAGCATTTAATCATGTGCTCAAGTCCCATTTAGAGGAACTTAAGCCCGTGTTTAACGCATGTGCAAGTGCTTTCCTGAGTCATGGCCTGCGAAAACATGTCACAGAGAAGGTGCCACGTACGAGACCAGGTGCAGTGCATGCAGGAAAGAGACAGCACAAAGAGGGCTGCTTCTTACTCCACATGCCACTTACCCGTGTGTCTTTGAGTCAGACCCGCTCACTTCGTACAAACCAGGCTTAATCTGTGTGACGCCTGCACAACCGATACAGCTACAGGAGAGGGAGCTGGGTCTGGTCTGCCTTCAGCATCATCAACAAAATTGTCACCTAAATGCTGACTGCAAGATCTTCTGTGATCTTCTGCCTTGAAATCCGTTGCAGGAGCCGACTTGTATTTTAAGGCCCAAACAAAAGGAAGTAACCATCCAACTTGCTTCCTCTGTGGGGGAAGGGAAGAATGTCACCACCAGGGGTGAAATGGTTTTCATATTTTTGGGAATGGTTTATTCACTTGGCCTCAACTTTTTCTCTCCAAGAGCCTCCTGACCCGCCAGAGCTGGAAATTCGCGAGGTGAAAGCCCGAAGCATGAACTTGCGTTGGACTCAGAGATTTGATGGAAACAGCATCATCACTGGGTTTGATATTGAATACAAGAATAAGTCTGGTAGGTGATTGCATTTCCCCCCACTATGTACGTATAATCTAGACTGAAACAAACATGCTTCTGTGGAGTTGTTATCCATAGATACAAATCTAAAACAGTGGAAGAAGACAATAGTCTGTGTGTCAACATAGGAGATCATATGTACTATGCCTGAGGAAGAATTTATAATTAGAACTAGGAGGGAATCTTTCAACAACATGGCTTTTGTCAGAAAAAGCTGATTTGTCAGAACCAAAGCTTTTGGCAGGAAAGGGTTGGTTACGACAGATTTTTCAACTCAAAAAGTTTCTGAGGAAAAAATGTTCTGAAGTTGTTGAAACATTAAATTTTGACTTTTTTGTGAAGAATTCCAGTTTTCTGGTTCAAAATTACTTTCCATTTCAAACTTTCAGCAAATTATAGTAAAAAAAAACATAGTCAAAATCAAAATGAAATGATTTGAAATGATCAAAGCAAAACATTGTGATTGGCCCCACACCCTCTTTTTTGGAGCGGGGGGGTTGGTTTGCAAATATTTTTTATATTTTAATTTTTTTGGTCAATTCTGGACAGGATTTTTTTTTTCAAAATCTCAAAATTGTTCATGGAATGGGAAAACTGTTTCTCTACCCCCCACCCCCCCAGCTCTACTTGGTACTGCCGGTGAGACCCGAACTGCTGGGAATTACCAGGGTAGTTTTTCTGCTTCCTGCTGTAATAGTGGAACAGAATTGAGTTTTGTGTAGAGCCTTCTGTTCCCAGTGCAGCAAGCTGGAGGCTGATCTTACTGTGACTTTGCAAATCAGGACATGCTCTGAAAGGGGCATTTTATAGCCCATGCCTGCAAAGTTCTAAGTTCCCTCAGCTCCTACCGACTGCTGTGAGACTCCAGGGTGCTTAGCACCTTGTAGAATTGAGGCTTAGCTTGTTCTCTTTCTGAGTGGCTGCTCTCCTTTATAAAGACTGCATTCATTGCCGTAGTAACGATTAATGCAGTAGTTCCAGATCCACAGAAGGAAAACCCTGTGATAGGGAGAGGGACTAGATAAGGCTCCCATTTTTAACAGCAAGGGTAATTAGTCATTGGAATAGCATCCCCAGGGGCAGGGCGGATTCGCCTTCATGTGAAGTACTGAAATCAGTAGTGGAGTTCATTCTCAGAGATGCTCTAGCTCAGCCAGGGGTTCTGGGCTGAATGCAGGAATTCCTGTTTGAGGGTCTCTGGCCGGTGCAGTGTTGGAGATCAGTGTGGATGATCATCATGGTCCCTTCGGGCCTTAATGTCTATGAAGCTAGCTGGCCAGTTTGATCTTTTCACGTCCTAATCGCTGATGCCGCACAGAGACACACAGACTTATTAGTGTGGGGGGAAGGAGTGTGGTGTAGTGGCCCCCAGTGCACCCTGCCACTGAGAGTGCTGGGGCTGGCTCCAGCCCTGCATGCTCAGCAGTGGCAGGGAGGGTGCTCAGTCCTGTCTCCCCTCCCCAGTCTCTCTCGGGGAGAGGGGTCTCCTTCTGGGACTCCTACTGCCACTTCCTCTGCTTCCTGAAGACAGGTGGGGTCATTTCAAGGAAGGGAGGGGATGCAGGCCTCGTCTGCACATTCTTTCATGGTGTTTATTGGGAATATTCTGCATCCCAGTCCCTTTGATGAAGAAAGGAGAGAGCAGGATTAATGAAATATGTTAATTCATGTTAGATGGGAGCGTTTGAAAGGGAATATTAAAAGAGACAATATTTGCAAACAGCCAAACCTGGAGTTATACAAAAGCAAGGAGGGAAAATCCTTGCATCTTTAAACATGGGAACCAGATAAACAAAGGCCATAAGTAAACAATAAAATAGTCATCCCCAGCCTGGCTGTCAGAGCTGATGGAAATAGGCACTTTTCAGAGACGTCACAGCACCTTGCAGAACATTGGGTCGAATTGACCTGGAAATTCCTCTGCAGGGCCCGTTGCCTGGGACGCATGGCTAGGAAATGCCCTTTGCTACCAGAGGTCCCATTTCGGCCCCCTTGCTGTGATCCAGCCTGGATCAATGTCCTGTAGTGAGCAGTGCTGCCCAGAGGAACCAGGAGTTTTGTTAATTTCTTCAGCTGAACTTCCCAGTTCATGTTGGTGCCTCTGCCTGGCATGAATCCAACATCTATATGTAGTTTGGTCGGAAGATGTAGATTCCTAATCTTCTGGGGGTATTTCAGGTGCCTTCTTTTGGAAACCTAAGATTCTGCCTCTTTCCCACACCTCCACTAGAGTCTGTCGCTTTTCAACAATGTCACTACAGGAGATGAGCTGATGATGATTTTCTGAACAATCAGATATGACATGGAAATGTATCAACTTGTGCTCACCTCATTAAAAATTGTCTGTGTCTGTGTCTATTTTGCTTCCAAATGAATTAAACCCAGGCCAAACATAGAGCCTCATACACTTCACTCACATACTGCTCCAGCTCCTCCTCAGGATAATTTTAGGCATTAAGGGCTCGATCTTGCAGGATACTGAACAATTCCTGGAGGCACTGAAGAGCCTCAGCTCCTGGGGAGGGAAGTGCTCAGTGATTTGGTGAATTGGGTTTTAAAAGCGGGAACTGTATAAGCCATCAGCTCCACACTTCAGCAACCCGCAGCTGTGAGTCAGCACACTCTTGGCAGCAGGTTAATACATGTCCTGGCATTACCAAGCACTGCTCCTTCTCCATCTTCAGCACTCTCTGATGTTTACAGTAGGTTCCAGATGCTCTGCCCTGCATGGGTGGCATAAATGTGTCAGGTGCTGAGGAGTTGGCATGTTTGTGGCTCAGTGGGAAGGGAGTCATGAGACCAGGAAGACGTGGTGGTGTGTGAGACAGGCAGACACAAGTTCTGGGGCATTTTGTTATTGAGATCCTACCAAAATGAATGGGCATTCTAGCCTGTGGGGCTGACAGAGCCTCTGCAGAGCCATTAACTCCAGAACTCTTTATAGGATCGTTGTCCTCTTTCACTGTGTTTTTTTTTCCAGATTCCTGGGATTTTAAGCAATCTACCCGCAACATCTCTCCCACCATTAACCAGGCTAATATAGTGGACCTGCACCCAGCCTCCGTGTACAGCATCCGCATGTACTCCTTCAACAAGATTGGGCGCAGCGAGCCGAGCAAGGAGCTCACCATCAGCACCGAGGAAGCAGGTGCTTCTCGCTCATGCATTTTCCTCTGCTGCGTGCGTGCCTCCTGCACTCCTTTCTCTGGCTACACAGGCCTTCCCCCCCCCCCCCACTCTGTGTGCTGAGTCTGAGCAGCAACATTTGTTCGGGGAGGTGATGAGGAGAGGGAGTTACCAGGAAGGACAAATTAAGCTGGATGCAGCATTGAGCCTGTGGTGCTGGATGGGAAAAGTCTGAGGCTTTGTGTGTGGGAGTGGCCATGCGCAGGCAGGAGTGGATCACTGCACTGCCTGTGACAGCAGGTCCCTCTGGCTTTCACCGCACCAATTAACAGGCAACCACGGTGAGTTGTGCCCAGGGCACAGGAACCGGCCTTTGTGCTGAGCACTTTCTTCCTATTGGCAATGCAGAGCAGGGAGCTTTCCATGGTCCTGACCGAGCGATTCAGGAATAAGGGAACTGAAGGGGACTGCCCCTTGTCCTGACCTGTGTCCATACTACCGCACGCCACAGGATTTGGGAAATGAGCTGCTCAGGCCTCCCCCTTTGTTGTTAACTTCAGCGCACAGTTAGGGCACTGCACACGAGCCGACAGTTAACGGTGCCATTTGCTCCATCTCTGTCAGCAAAGCAAACGTTCCAGCCTAGGCAGCTAGCTCAGCTAGTCACACTCAAGTTCTGCATGTTCCCTGCAGCACCTGTTGAGATTTAGCAGGAGTTTGACCCCCACACAGTTCTGTTGATGTGCAGGAATGCACATGTGTGTACTTACTGGCCTGTGAGCCTCTGGGATCCAAGATTTCTCAGCTGAAGTTTTTAGAGAGATTTCTGGGCAGAGCATGAAATCTGTGCTGTTAAAGCACAGCTGTTTTTATGTGCGTGTGTTTCACCTTTGCTCATTTCACTGTGTGTGTGTGAACCCCTGTAAGGAACCAAGTCCTCTCCTCAGACACTCACAAGGGGATTGATTTCCTCTCTGGCTAGGACCTGCACGTGGGCCCAGTCAAACGTGTATCACAGGAGTGATACAGCAGGCATGTTGGATAACGTTCTCTAAGTCTGAGATAGGGCAAGCACTCTCTCTGCATGTTGTTCTCTCTCTAGAATGGCTGCATTCATCGCTTTAACCGTCCCTCGTGCACTCAGCAGTGCTGCATTAGTCAGTGGGAAATAAGAGAGCTGATCTGGGAAGGATGAAAAAGCCTTTATTTAAGGCAGTTTATTTCAATAATAGAGAAGGCAGGAGGGACACAGGTGGTGGTACCCAAGTGCATTTATTTTTCTCTAGCTCTCTGTTTTTGGTTTTTCCCTGTGATGTTTGCCCCACTGCAGAGTTTCTTTAAAGTGAGTTTTGCTACAAGGGACTCCTTTCTCTGCAGCTTGTAAACATGACTCCGTTTGATCTGTTTAACCACAGCTCCGGATGGGCCCCCAATGGATGTCACTTTGCAGCCAATGACATCGCAGAGCATCCAGGTCACCTGGAAGGTACATTGTTGTGGGGGGGGGGCAGGGGGTTGCTATGTGTGGAGTTCTGTTGGCTTGGTGATACCCCTCATGTTGGTGATATATGGAGGCAGGCCCATTGACTGCACAGCACCCTAGATGGCACATTGGGTGCCTTGGGCAAGTCACTTAATTCCTTTGTGCTTCAGTTTCCCCATCTGAAATGGAAATATAATCACATATTTTACAAGGAGGCTTAATCAGTTAGTGATCATAAAGTGCTTTGAGACTGTTAGATGAAAATGCACTAGAGATGTGCGAAACGAGATAGTTGTTTCATTATGGCAGTGATGTAAGAAAGCCGGTTTTAGGGGCAAGAATATCTAGGATCACAATCCTAAACAGCAGCCCTGCTCTTGTGGTTCAGAATGTATTGGATCGTCACCTTTCACAATGATGCCCAGGCCAAAGTAAAATTCACTAGACAGAATGAAAACTTCAGGGCTAGATATGTACCCCAGTTCCATCATACGAGGCCCTTCCTAATCATGTTTTATAAGATGCTTATTATCTTACAGGATATCCATGCAGGGCGGAGAGGATAAATATGTAAAAATCAAGACGCTTGGCTACAAAATGCTTGTGCAAAGATCAATAAAATTTAGGTTTCAGAGTAGCAGCCGTGTTAGTCTGTATTCGCAAAAAGAAAAGGAGGACTTGTGGCACCTTAGAGACTAACAAATTTATTTGAGCATAAGCTTTCGTGAGCTACAGCTCACTTCATCGGATGCATTTGGTGGAAAAATCTCCCCACTGTATTTTTCACCAAATGCATCCGATGAAGTGAGCTGTAGCTCACGAAAGCTTATGCTCAAATAAATTTGTTAGTCTCTAAGGTGTCACAAGTACTCCTTTTCTTTTTGCAATAAAATTTAGAATCAGATTTATTTTTCAGAAGCCGCATAATGAAAAATAAAATAGATTATAAAGTTAGGACTTCAGAATGAACCAGCAAGTCAATAAATTTAGGGCTCCATCTTCTATTCCTCCCCTCCCCTTTTATCATTGAAAAACAGATTAATGAAAAATAAGATTCACTTGAAAGATAAGTCACTTGGTTTTAAGAGTATTTCAGCTAGATGTATTGCTCTGTCTTTACAACATAAATTTGCAATCAGCCCTATTGATTTCTTAATGCTTCAGAGAAATATTGTTAAAATTGATTTAAACCTGGCTTCATGCATTTTTAAGGCTGTCAGCCCCTTTCCCCCCACCCCCTCCTAATCAGATCATCCGACTTGAGTCCTAGCCCTAACCAGGTGTTGTAAATCGTTACTTCCTCATCAGCCAATCAGCATCCAGTTATCAGCCCCTCTGCCAGGCTCTGAATGGCTCTGGTTTTGTTACTATTTGATTATCAGCATCTGAGCTCTACCTAGTAGAAGCCAAAATGCAGGAGTATTTTAAAAAATCAACCAACAAAGATCTGGTCAGACTAAAAACCAAAGGATAGAGCCCAGGAGCAAAACCTTGTAGCCTGCAAGATGAGCCACTCGCTATTCCAAAGGAGCAGTGTCCTCTGGCACCAAGGATGCAGAATGAGATTACACACAAACAGCAAAGAAATGCAAACTAGGAAGGAGCCCAAACAGCCAGGATGGGCCAGTTCAGATGAATGCGCCCAAGTGTGCCCTAAAGAATGTCAGAGTGGGAGTAGAAGGCCCTTCCCCGCAGCTGAGAGAGTCTGGTCTTCATCCCAGTCCAGCATGGACCTGGGGAACAATGGAAGACCTGCTCTGGCTGGGCAGGAGACGTTGGGAGAGCTGAGTTGCAAAGGGCTGTGTAGACAACTAATAAAACACCTGCAATTTCTATTTCCAAAGCACCATACACATTCTGAGACAGTCTCACAGTCTCTCTCCCCTTGTGAGGGGGGTCGCTAGGATCAGCCCCAGGGGTGAATAAAGCACATTAAGTATTCACTCCAGCTCTGAGCAGAGCTGGGATTAGAACCTGGCCATTCCTGGCCCCTCGCCTTATGCTCAGTGCACATGGGCACGCTGCTTCCGGTCACTGAGACCTCCCATTTTGCTGCGTGTTGTCCCCAACAGTGCTGGGGGAGTGCTGACGGGCTGATGAGGTAGGGGTGGATGCTGCCCGTCCTGTGACCCTGTTTCATTTGTATCCTCGCTTCTGCAGGCCCCAAAGAAGGAACTCCAGAATGGGGTGATCCGTGGCTACCAGATCGGCTACCGGGAAAACAGCCCCGGCAGCAACGGGCAATACAGCATTGTGGAGATGAAGGCCACGGGGGACAGTGAGGTCTACACCTTGGACAACCTGAAGAAGTTTGCACAGTATGGGGTTGTGGTGCAGGCATTCAACCGCGCGGGGACGGGGCCCTCCTCCAGCGAGATCAATGCCACCACGCTCGAGGATGGTAAGCATACCAAGGTGCCCGGGCATACAGACAAGGGCACAGAGCCATCTGGAAGGGCCTCCAGCCATTCTGAGGGTGTTTGTTCTCCAGGTCTCTGGTGCAGCCTGATTAGTCTGTGGCAGCAGCAGCCGAAACTCTGAGGTAGGGTAGGTCTTGTCGACACGGGGGATTTGCACCATCTGTCTAGCATCATGCAGACCCCTAGTGTAGACCATGATTTACACCCTGCTTACAAGCATAGCAAACAGCAGTGGTACAACTAGCAACTCTGGACTGTCTACCCCGTCCAGGGAGCTGGCCACCCATGGCTGAAACTCAGCAGAGGCAAAGCCCTGGAGCGTATATAGCAGGTGGGCAGCAGTGTCTCCGCCTCTCGTTCTGTCTCCATCTGTCAGCCCTTCCCTCTATGGGAATAACATCTTGGTGATTTCCTGAGTGTCGTGCAGAAAGCAATTTACAGCTGCCTGACCCCTCTGCCCACTTCTCATCCGTGGCCAGCACAGAAAATGCTTTTGGGCTCTGCCCCCTTCTGGTAAGGGGCAGAGCATCTGTGATTTGTTCTCTGCCTGATGGACAGGGAGGCTGGCTTTCATTAGATCACATGATTTTGAGAGAGATAGATATATATATAAATTTTTCCCAAGAACAAAAAGACCTGAGTCAGTGTGCGGGGATCCAAATTACACTGGATTTGTAGCCTAATCAAGGGACGTCAGGGTGGATTTACCACATCCCTGATCATTCTTAAGTGAATGGAGACCCACTAATCCTGCAGGAGCTATTATCTGATTCAATTACGGCCATTGTTGGCAGAGTCCTTGCCAACTCTGGTGTATTTTAAACTACCCTACATAGGGGAAATGGCATTCCTGCCCCGGTCATTCAAACCCAGGATCAGGAAAGCCTCTGTACCTTCCCTCAGTGTCTCATTTCTGAGGTGCATGACACTTCATGGAAAGAATCTGCTTACTCTGCTGAGAGTGATGCGGTTGCAGATCCTCCTCCTATATCAGCCGAATCTCCAGCAGCAGAGAGATCTGAAAGTAGCAGGAAAGGAGCAAATTCCTCACCCCATGACCACCTCTGATAGAGCCTAGGAGCAGATGCAGGTGCGTTTCTATTGAAATATTTGTCTGTGCCCTCCAAAGAGCATTGGTACCTGGCAAAGAACATTAGTCACTTAAACTGGATCAAACCCTTTCCCCATCCCACTTGCCCTGCAGAGGGAGGTTGTGGTCTAGTGGTCCAAGCAGGACCCTGGACTCAGAACTCCTGGTTTCTGCGTGATCTTGTGTAAGTCACTTCAGCTGGGATTTGCAAAGGGGCCCAGGAGAGTTGTGCACCTATCTCCCTTGTGATTCACTGGGTCAGATAGGGCCACATTTTGGGTGCCTCAAATCTGGGTCAGATTTTCCAAAGTGGGCTATGATTCTGGGTTCCTAGCTTGACACACAAAAGGCCTGATTGTCAGGAGTACTGCACACCCACAGCTCCAACTGACTTCAGCTGGCATGGCGAGTGTTCACACCTCTCAAAATTAGGCTCCGTATGTCTAACGCTAGGAACCCAAAATGAGAGCCCACTTGGGAAAATCTGACCCATAGCCTCTGTGATGTAGCCTCCCCATCTGTGGAATGGGCTGATGCTGCTCACCTTGTTGTAGCAGTGCTAATATCTGCAGAATGCGCCAAGGCCCTTGAAGGGACGGGCGCGGCAGATGCCAGGTGCCTGTTTGAATGGCTGCCGCAGAACAGACTCCAGCTGAATTGGAAGTAATTTTCTATTAAGCAAATTCGGAGCCTGGGAAAACGCTAACAGCCATGCGCATAAGGCGAATGCTGCGAAAACAACCATGTGAATCAGGGGACTAGCTCTTAAGAAAAGAATCGGTTTCCTATATTATGATTAATACTTACTTCCAGTCATGGCACATGAGTGAGACACAAAGACAGTGTGTCAGAGTATCAGAGGTGACTGGGGCCCCCTCTTCAGCAGCCCCAGGCCCGCAGCTCTGTGCTCTGAGTTTGTCCTTCAGACTGGCATTTATTTCATCTTGTGTTTAAAATTTCATGGCTGCATCTCCTCTTTCATGCTCATGGCATGATTCCTGTTTTGCTAGCAGCCCCTATCTTCCCTCTGCCATGGCTGAGGCAGGGAGCACTTAAATGACAATCACAAGGAAGCAAAAGGTTGGGGGGTGGGAATTAAACAGAAGAAGGTTCTATTTTAAAAAGAAAGAGCTTAGCATGGAGGGTCTTGCTGGCAGGTGGTGCATGAAACACAATCACATGCACTGCAGTCCTTCCCTGCACATCTGGTGGCACTTGTCCTCTGAAGAGCTCAGAGCACTTCAGGGGTGTTAATTAAGCTTCATAACAGCCTTGCTAGGTAGGTAGGTATTATGCCCATTTGGCTGACAGGTGAGCTCTGGCACAGAGATTGAGTGACTTGTTCAGGATCACACGCAGTTTGCTATTGGCAGAGTTGGGAATAGAGCCCTGGCCAATGCACCCTTGTTCTCACCATGAGACACACTCCCTCTGTCCAAACAATAGGAGAGCTTCATAAAATCCATCTGGGAGCAAGGGGGCATGGGCACCCCAGTGCCACAGTGAGGAGGTGAGGTTCTGTGCCTGGCTCCGTTAGTGACTTGCTGTGTGACCTGGAACAAATCACGTAACCTCTCTGTACTAGAGTTGCCATGTCAGTAAAGTGGGACTAGCAGTCCTTGCCCTCCAGTGTCAGGTCTCTGTCTGAAAGGTGCTATGTAAGTGCTAGGCCTCATTGGGTATTTGAGGCTCCCCCAGCCTGTGCTGCCCTGCCAGGCACCTGCTCAGCTTCCAGCCTTTTTGAGTGACTGAACGTGCTCTGGAACTGCAGGTAGCAGCTGGAGGGGGCCCAGCCTGTGAGCTCTAGCAGCTGCTCTACCTGCTCCTTGCAGGGTTGTTTTACAAAGTGCCTTAGATGTTTCCATTGGGGAGAGATCCTGGTTGGCCTTGGAGTCATTTTAAAAACAAAAAAAAAAAGTTTCACACTGCATTTGCTCAGCAGTTTTTCATACTTAATTAAGGTTCTCATTAGCCTGTCAAAGCATGATCATTCCCTGGCTCTATTAGCACTCCTCCTGGGGTATTCAAGGGCCCCTGTTTTAGCAATAGTGTCTTTTCCATAATTATATTGCCTTCATTTTGTTCAAACGAACTCTGTATTAGTTATTACACTCAGTCCCTAATTACATGGTGCTTATATTTTTACACCTAAGTAATGTGAAACAATAATCATTTTCAAAGAGGATCGTTAGGATGATGTATTATCATTTAAATGCTCATAAAAATTAGAGTTACCTCTTGTGGGGCAATGGGATCTAATTACCTTGCATCCAGCTAGCTCTCCCGTTTTTTCCTTTTGTTCTAAGTGCAGTATAGACCTCTTTCCTGTTTCCTGGATTATGGGGCTCTAGTTGGTTTTGAAGAAGCTGTGAAGTTTCACGCAATTGTGCTGGCAAAGAGTTTTTGGTGGACTGAATGTTGAGGCAAAACTTCTGGGACTGGGTCAGTTCTGCACCTTCCTGGTGGGTAGATGTGTGGCCAGTTGCTGCTGCAGAGCAACACATTTTTAGGCTGTCCTTCACACAGCGCTGACCTTGGGCACCCTACTAGTTCTGCAGCACTGCTTGTGTTCTGGTAGCACGCAGAGGTCCCAGCTCGGCTTGGGTCCCCTCTGTGCCAGGTGTGTTTCAAATGCTGCCATCCATAACAGCACCTGGGAAAGCGAGCGTGGTTTTGACTCATAGCTGAGCAGAGGCCACAGTCCTGGAGTGGGATTATGTAACTTCTCAAGAGTCCGATGAGAGTTCCCTGGGAAAACAAAAGCTGCCTTGGCCCTTTGTCTGGGGGTATTTCACAGGTCCGCTTGACAATCCACTTTGTTAGGAGTCAAGAGAAGAGCTGGAGATGGCAGGGGGCAATGTGCAGGAAGGGGCAGGACTTCATGAGACAGAGGCAACGGAGATGTGAAAAGAGTGGCATGGGTGTGGCACATCCCATGCCTTCCCCCTGGGTGATTAATACTAAGCAATATGGACAAAGCACTGGTGGTACTTCCCGCTCTGTTTACCCAATGCCAGGCCCCTTCTGTAGTTTTGAGCCTCGACTTCAAAAGCAGAGAGAATTCGGGGCTGGTCAGACTGAACCCCCCTCCCCACAGTGCTGTGCCCTCCTCAGCCATGCTGAATGGCTCAGCAGTGTGAATCTGGAGATGGAAGGATAGACCCCTGGGAGGCCACCCAGAAAGCAGCTCAGCATCTACAGTGCTAGCTTCCGGGGTGGTGATGCTGTGTAGCCATGACCCCATTGGGCTGGTTGTTTTGAGTCCCTGCGAAAGCCTTAGTGGATGGTCACCGGCAGGATTGACACCTCTGTGTAATGCCTGCCACCTGTGTTCTCTGACACCCTGAGGCAGTGAGTTCCCTTTGCTGGACAAAGGAGGGTGTCTGGAACCTGGCTGCTTGGTTAGGGGTAGCACCTGTGTTAAGCAGCCAGCCTGTAGAAGTGCCCAAGCTGGTCCCACCCCTATGCCAAGCCCACGGTCCCCCTTCTCCACCCAACCCCAAATCTGCCACTGGCCAACCCCAGCCCTAACCCTAAATTTTGAAACTCTGTGTTCTATGCAAGTCCCCCTTTCCTGTCGCAAGCTCAGTCTCACGTATGTTATTTTCCACTTTATTTTGATGAAATCTCAGTAGACAGCAGCAGGTCTGCTCAGTTTACAAGACCCTGTGCTGCAAACTCATCCTTTATTTGGTTAATTTCACTTCCAGGGCATGCTTGAACCAGGGCTTTAGCGTCAAGACTGGTGGGAGCCCTGTGGGTGTGTCTGCACTGCAGCTGGGAGCAATCATTCCCAGTAAGGGTAGACAGATTAGAGCTAGCACACTAAAACTAGCAGCATGGAATTTGCAGCACTGGTGGTGGATTGAGCTAGCCACCCAAGTCCAAACCTGCCTGACCCCTGGATCTGAGCTCGGGTGGTTAGCCCAAGCCCCCATCTGTGCCACACCACCCACACCGCTATTTTCTGCACACTAGTTCGAGATGAGCTATTGCGAATCTGTTTGCCTTCACTGGGAGTCACACCTCCCCAGCTGCAGTGTAGATGTATGCTGTGTTACCCTACTCATGACACAGGCTAGACACCACCCACCCTTTAGCGAAGAACCTTTCTACTGGGCTCCCTTACTCCAGTGCTGCCTGCCACTGATTTGGTTTTGCATGTTCTAACCCACATTTGGGCTGCTGCTAACATCACTCTCAATCCAAGCTTTGCTGCAGAATGGAGTCCTCTCTGGTGGATGAGCAGCTGCCAGGACAGTGAGAGGTGCTGGCCTAGCTGCCCAGAAAGGCTGGGATTAGAGCTCAGTGGAAAGCAGAAGTTCCAGCCCCTGGAAAATTCCAATATTTCAACTTTTGTTTTTGTCTCAAAATATCAAAAAGATTCACAGAACTTGGATAAATTCTGAAAAGGGTTGATTTGCAAATGTCCAAGTGACGCATTCCCTCTCTTCCAATCAAAGTCAAGTGCTCTGATATTGCACAGCGTCATTCTTCATTTTGAAATGTTGATTTGAAATAAAATATGTGGTTTCAGCATGACATTAAAATGACATTTTGAGTCAAAACAAAACGTTACACAAGGCGAAAAATGAAACGTTTCTTTGAAATCATCATTTTTCCTGTGGGAACATTTCGCTTTTGATGAGCCCACATTTTCTGATGGGAATGGTTTTTTCATTGGGAAATTGTGACTCAGTCCAGATGGGATCCAACTGCACGTAGCACCCCATTGTGGTCTGGCTTCTCACATGCTCTGAGATGGCGAATGTGAAAGTCTGAAATTCTTACCTGCTCATTGCTGACAAATGCAGCAGGGAGCCAAACCCTAAGAATAGATGCTGTGAGGACTAGTCTACCTGAACAGACAGATGGTGAGAGCATTACCGATGCTCTGCTCATACAGCATTGCATCCTCCCTCACTGATTAATTCTCTCTCTCTCCATGGACTCTTCCATCAGTTCCCAGCCAGCCCCCGGAGAACGTGAGGGCATTATCCATCACGTCAGATGTGGCTGTGATCTCCTGGTTGGAGCCCCCACGCAGTACCCTGAATGGCGTGCTCAAGGGGTACAGGGTGATCTTCTGGTCTCTCTATATGGATGGAGGTGAGGGCTCGGATGGGATTCACTGTTTTTGCTTTCTGTTTCTTACTCTCCTTATTCTAAAATGTTACACGAATTTGAGACCCCTAGCTAGATCTGCCATAATGGAGGCTGGAACTATGTGAGTCCCGTCCATGTCTCCCGCCTCACCTACACACACAGCTGTAGCTCCACTTAGCACCTGACCTTCAAGGCCCCCTGCTATTGCAGTCTGCTGCCAAGCCTGCTGCATTGCTTGTTTTTTTCTGTGACTGTGGACATGTCCATAAAGAGCCAGGATGCCACTTGTGACCTGAGCTAACATGTCAGTTGGATCCCGTGCTTATAGAGCAGAGCAATGGAGCCCATCCCCACACTTGTTCTCAAGGCCCCTGTGCGTTGGTAGGCCATGGAGCCATGGGGGAGGAAGGCTGGGAATCTACCCAGCTTGGTCACAGAGAAGGTCAGAAGCTGGGCCCAGAAGCTGAAGCAATAGCTCTGCAGAAACGAGCTGGAAATCTTGTAATGCAGCTGGCTTTACTGTTCCTGTGTCTCTCCTTGGTCTGAAAGCAATGAGTGATCTTGGTGCCTGGTTGAGACACCTGGAAGTGCATGGCCCCGTGTCCTGCAATGGGAGGGTGAGCAGGAGCAGAGAATCTAGTCCTGCCGAGGTTGCCTGGGGAGCAGGCTGGTTCCAGGCCCCAGGCTGATCCCCTTGTCATATTTCCTTTGCAGAGTGGGGGGAGATGCAGAACATCACCACCACGCGGGAGCGAGTGGAGTTGCGGGGAATGGAGAAGTTCACCAACTACAGTGTCCAGGTTCTGGCGTACACGCAGGCTGGCGATGGCGTCCGCAGCAACGTGCTCTACATCCAGACCAAGGAAGACAGTGAGTCATGCTTGAGCATGATGGGCCCCTCCTGCCCAGCATGGCCTGGAGCAAGGCAGGAGAGGGTGTCACAGGTCAGGGGGGAGGGCAAGAAGGTTGCTGCTACAGCAGGGATGTGGATTCTGGGGCAGCTAGGTATGGCATGCCCGGGGTGCTGGGACAGCCAGGGCATGGCCCGGGTGGGGTGGGGTTCTTGTTTAGCTGGGGCATGGCATGCCCGGGGTGCTGGGGCAGCCAGGGCATGGCTCGGGTGGGGTGGGTTCTGGTTTAGCTGGGGCATGGCATGCCCGGGGTGCTGGAAGGAGATAGCAATGGAGCAGGGGGTGGCAGGGGAAGATGATATTGAACAGGGCCGTTAAGCGCCTGTTTAACTGAGGAGCCTCAGGAAATGGCTGCCCTCACCCATTGCTCCAGCCAGTGCCCCTGGACAAATGCTGACTCAGCCAGACACAGTCTGGGAGGGCCCCAGCTCCTGTCTTCCCCCCTGCAGAGCACAGCCCTAGATGATGATTGCTAGCCCAGTGCCTGCTGCTCAGGAGCCCCCTGCCCTGCACCCCACCTTGTGTCAGCCCTCTGGCCAGCATGGAATAGGATGCTGGCCCCACAACTGCACCAAGCCAGTGGGGTCTCTAAGGCTGAGCTGGGAATGTTCTTGCTGCTGGGTGGCTTGAGCCAGTCTGAGGGAAGGATATGGGAAGCCCATGTAACTCACTTCCCCCACCCTCCCAAGTACAGTGATGTGCCGGGGTCCTTCAGTGAGATGCCATGAGGGGTCATAGGCACTGGGCTGCAGTCCTCTGGAGGAGTGCAGGCAGGTGCACATGGGGCACTCCTGGCTCACTCTCTCTCCCTCTGCTCTCAGTTCCTTTCAGGGGTTTGCTTCTGATGCCTTAATCGACTTGTCCACAGCTCTTAGCCAGTCTGTCCCTCCCAGCTCGCATGCTGAGATCGGGCTGGATAGCTGGGGCGTCAAGCAGAAAGACACGGGTGTAGGATAGGGAGGTGACAGCCAGGTTTGGTGTCTGTCCCTTCCAACTGCACTGGGCCCCAGGGGGATGGGCATCCTCTTTTCTGGCTGGGGACAGCCCTGCGGGCAGCCAAGTACATCCTGGTTGTGTTGTTTGGGGTCCCTGTGTATTTCCTACCTCTGGGCAGTCGATACCTTCCTGTGCTCTTCATAAGGGAACTGCAACCCAAGCAGTGCGGTTGGGTCTGAGTTTTAGATACTTTATATAAAAATCCCTCCCTCCAAGAGATGCAGCCAAGCTTGCTCTTCTCACCTCAGAGGCTTGGCTCACCACATCCACTGCTGCTACCAGAGAAAATGGGGGGAGGTTATGAATTTAAGCATCTGTGTGTGTTCCCCTTCCCCTGGCTGATACAAGATCAACATGTGTTAATTAGAATTAAGAAGATTCAGCTGTGAATGAGTCATTAGCAATGAATAAAACAGCCAAGATGTTTCCCAGACCACAGAATCAAAAAGAAAAACAAATTAGGGCTCACAAAGGATTAGGCAGGAATTTCGGCTGATTTTTTGCTTCTTCCCCTTCTTCTCATGTTAAGAAGCGACACATAGTCCCAGTTGCAGAAAGCTGAGCTCATTCCCTGGCAGACTTTGAATGGAGTAGAGATTTGGCATGTTTACAATACAGTGTGTGTGGGGTGGAGGATGTATGGGGTGGTGGGTGGGACACCCCTGGCCTCAGCAGACCATGACTGGAGCTGCTTACATAATCCTTCTGGCTGTGGTATACAAGGGATTCTCCAAATAGAAAGAGGTCTTCTCCCTTCTCCTTCCCGAGCAGG
Organism: Dermochelys coriacea; assembly: GCF_009764565.3. Classification (NCBI taxonomy): domain Eukaryota; kingdom Metazoa; phylum Chordata; order Testudines; family Dermochelyidae; genus Dermochelys; species Dermochelys coriacea. Next base: position 17,383,153 of record NC_050089.1, on the reverse strand, counting down.
CGAGAATCAGAGTAAAAGAAAAAGGCAAAGGTGGCCAGTATCTTAGGCAGGCTTTTGGTCACCCCTTAAGGTTCAGTTTCTCTGCGGGTTGTAGGGTCTGTGCTCAGAGTTAGGGACTGCCTCCAGCTCCTCCTTTTCGTCATCCCCTCTTACACCGGTTCCATGCACTCTTGGGGCAGTAAGGTCAGTGATGGTCTTCCTTTGCTGATCCTGTAGCCTTTCCTTTTTGAGCTTCCTCCATCCCAGCAGAACAAGCCTTACAGGTGAGTCTGGTTAGTGCTGTGTGAGCCCACCTCTGTTAGAGAGAGGGTGTGCCCCCTCCGGGGTGAGTACATGCACCAAGTACCAAAACACCATGTGTGTGTTTAAAGAAGCATGTACACACCCACCCCTGAATCTGAACAGGAAAAGAAAGACAGAAGGTTTGAATGCATAAGCAATGGATAGAAGATAATACTGAAAACAATGTCTTAGGAATCAGTGGTTTGCCTATGGAGTACTGTGTCCTGTTCAAGTCGCACTGTCTCACAAAGCATAGAGTGCAGACAGAAAGGTTTGAGAGATGGGCAGTGAAAATAACTAGAAACCAAAGTAAACCTCTCTATGAGACAATACATGATCAGATGAGGAACTGCTCAGTTTAGAGAGGAGAAATGGTAGAGATGTACATAATAATGAATGGGTTAGAGATGGTAAATCAGGCACTTCTGTTCTCCCTTTTTCCAAGTACAAGAGCAACAGGGCATTTAATAAAACTGAAAAGGAAGAAATTTTAAAATCAATAAATGGAAACACTTTTTTGTACATTGCAAGGTTAACATGTTGAACTCCTTGCCACAAGGTATCCTAGAGGCCAAAAGACCACTGGGATTCAGAAAAGATCAGACAGTGGCATGGCTGATAACATCCAGTTATGTGACTGTCAGGAGACTGGATTGTAGGCAGTCAGGGCTAGTAGTCAGAGTCCAAATGCCAGAGCCAAGGATCAAAACAGAGTTGGAGCTAGGAATCAGAGCCAAGGATGAGAAGCAAGTAACCTGGGGGCAGGGAAGACAGAAGCAGGGCTGATTGCAAGGCAGGAGTGAGGCTACAACAGGACTGGAAAAAGACTGGGAGCAGGGTATGGTGAAGGCTCGGCGCTGCTGTCATTGACCATGAAAATAAGTCTCATTTAGATGATGCTGTGAGAATGAAGCACTTCCTTACGCCAGAATAACTTATTTCGCTGGCCTCTGATTCGTGACTATGCGCAGGGTCGGCTCTAGGTTTTTTGCCACCCGAAGATCCGAGACCACAACTGCCCAAGCAGAAACAAAAACAGCAACAAAAAAAAAAGGGTGGCCGGAATGCTGCCACTGGAATTCTACCGCCCCAAATACCCTGAACCCTCGCAAGAGGCTGGCTTAAGCTCCCCTAGTTTAAGCGCGAGAGGATTACGACCTTACCCCGGTTACAGGGCAGTCATTTTACCTGGCGTCTCAAAGTGCCCTGTGGCTTAATTAGCACGGCAAAGGGGACCCGAACCCTGCTTACAGGGTGGTCCTAAAGCCAGCGGCATTCCAATGGGCCAGAGCGAAAAGCGCTGAAATGGAGAGACCTCCGTTCCCTCGGGAGAGGGTGGTCTCGTTGCCCAGCCAGTGCCAACGGCCCAAGTCAAGCTCGAAAGGGGAGACCTGCACCCTCCTTACAGGGAGAGGTCAATGGCACAGGGCATTTTTAAAGGCTAGATCCTAAGGAGCTCAAAGCCACAGAGACCTCAACCCTTCTTAAAGGGGGGTCGCTCTGCCGGAGGCACAAAAAGGCTCCCCTCGTTCGAGCGCGAGAGGATTACGACCTTACCCCCGGTTACAGGGCGGTCATTTTACCTGGCGTCTCAAAGTGCCCTGTGGCTTAATTAGCACGGCAAAGGGGACCCGAACCCTACTTACAGGGTGGCCCTTAAGCCAGGGGCATTCCAATGGGCCAGAGCGAAAAGCGCTGAAATGGAGAGACCTCCGTTCCCTCGGGAGCGGGTGGTCTCGTTGCCCAGCCAGTGCCAAGGGCCCAAGTCAAGCTTGAAAGGGGAGACCTGCACCCTCCTTACAGGGAGAGGTCAATGGCACAGGGCATTTTTAAAGGCTAGGTCCTAAGGAGCTCAAAGCCAGAGAGACCTCAACCCTTCTTAAAGGGGGGTCGCTCAGGCTCAGCTATGGAAGGGACCCATCAAGCCTTTTGGCTGGCAAGGAATGGACCTTGATCCCTGTTTACAGAGAGGTCCCTTTACCCGGCGCCTCAAGGGGGATTAAGCCTGTGCGGAGAAGTGTCGATCCCGAGCCCTCGGTACGGGGTGCAGTGCGTGTGCAGCGTTTCGCCGTGGCTTTTCCTTCCCTTTTCCTGCAGTTTCTTTGGTGCTTGGGTCGTCTTGTCCATTCTGTGCGTTGAGTTGCTAGAAAGAGAGAGGAAGAAAGAGAGAGGTGAAGCGGCTTAGGTGTGGCTCAGTAGACAGCACGATTACAAGGTCCATTCAGATTGACTTGGCAGGGTACTCGCCCCTGGTGGAAATTACCCTAATTCCTAGTTTTCGGCACTGATCTCTGGCAGAGAGCAGGAGAGCTTGCAGCAGAACGGAGGTCCAGGTGGACGTAGCCAGAGTACGCTGGCTTTGACTTGGCAGAGTGCATGAGTGAGGAGGGCACAGCACAGCGAGTAGGACAAACCCTGAACCCTCTCAAGAGGCTGGTTTCTATAACTACCTTCCACATGGCAGCGTTCTCTGGTGAAAGGCAGGGAAAGACCCACACCCCAGTTAGAGGGAGCTCACTTTAGAGCTTGGCATTAAGAGGGCCAATGCAGAGTGGAGAAAAGGGAAACAGACCTGAACCCTGATTACAGGGCGGTCCTCCCTTTCTTTAGGAGAATACTCGTCCTTTAAACAAGGGGGGGAAAGGAAAGTCCCCAGTGTCAAAAGGTCTGGAAATGAACAGGTAAGGGAGGGGTCCTGCTGAGTATCCCCTTTCCAATCAATCCTTCCTCCCTCCCTCAGCGACACCCTTCCCGACTTACCTTCCTACCCCACCAAGAAAATTACAACTTTGTGCCCCCTAACCTTGACCAGAAAAGACACCTCTTACTTGTGACGCAGCCCTGTTAATAGGGTTAGGTGCACCCAACGTGCCGGCTCTGAATATCACCACATCTACCTCCAAGACCCGAGCATCACCACATTTCGGAAAGGACAGCCACATCAATCCCTTCAAACATAGCCCTAGGAATATCCTCTGACTATCCCCAAAGAGACACAAGGCCTGGAATTCGGACCCAACTTAGGGAGCTGTCCGAATCTCGACAGTTAAACCTCATCAGTCCGACAGTGTCTTTCTTGTGCACAAGAAAAGAAAGGGTCACAGTTGAGGTTGGTTGAGCAGTGTAAATTGGGCAGGGCAAGAGGACTTGCGGAAGGATTACACGGAAGTGAGGGTCTGAAAGGAGCCCCCCACCTCACCTGTTCATTTCCAGCCTTTGTGACATGTTGGGCGATTTCTTGGCTTTTTTGAGAAAAGGGGCGAATTTTCCACGGCCTCCATCATCCCCTTACAGCCGGCCCTTCGCCACACCATGTTCCATCCGCCCGGGATAAGTCACGAGTAAGATTTCACTTCAAATCTCCAAAAAGCCAAGTAGAAATCATTCTGGGGGGAATTTACTCTGACTGACAGAAACAGACCCTCAACCCTTCTTAAAGGGGGGTCGCTCTGCCGGAGGCACAAAAAGGTTCCCCTAGTTTAAGCGCGAGAGGATTACAACCTTACCCCCGGTTACAGGGCGGTCATTTTACCTGGCGTCTCAAAGTGCCCTGTGGCTTAATTACCATGGCAAAGGGGACCCGAACCCTGCTTACAGGGTGGTCCTAAAGCCAGTGGCATTCCAATGCGCCAGAGCGAAAAGCGCTGAAATGGAGAGACCTCCGTTCCCTCGGGAGAGGGTGGTCTCGCTGCCCAGCAGAACGGAGGTCCAGGTGGACGTAGCCAGAGTATGCTGGTTTTGACTTGGCTGAGTGTATGACTGAGGAATTACCCTAATTCCTAGTTTTCGGTACTGATTTCTTGCAGAGAGCAGGAGAGGTTGCAGAACTCAGCACCTTTTTCCTCGTCAGACCAAACTCCTTTTTTTCTTTGTTAGCATCTCTTTCCTGGTAAGCTGAAGCCTACACACAGAGTTGCCCCTTAGAATCATTGGTCTCGTGAGTGCACGGTGCTTTTGGAGTTTCCTTCCCAGTACTTTTTTTCATATCTGTCAAAGACCCTGTTTCACTTTCTTCCTTGTGTCCCTTCTCAGTAAGGGTATCATCTACTGTGTTACCTGCCCAGCAGCTTCTGCTCAGGCCTTGGGGCTGGGTTCTGTGGTTTCTGAGCCAGCATGTCGTTTGCCGTCACTATGAGCTATCTCCGTGCTTTTCCCACTGAACACTCCTGAGCAGTCAGTGGGAACCACCCCTGGGCTTTGCCGCCCTGCACCTCCTGCGCAATCAGCAGGAGCCAGCTCAGTCATTTTTCTGCCCAGCACCTCCAGTGCTAATGAGCTCGACCTACCTCTGGGCTTTCCGGCCCAACACCTCCTGTCCAGTCAGCGTGAGCTGTCTCGGTGATTTACTTGCCTGACATCTCCTACCCAGTCAGCACGAGCTGCCTCCAGTGATATTCCCGCCCAGCACCTCCTGTGCTGTGAGCTCGACCCACCTCAGGGCTTTCCCGCCCAGCGCCTCTGCCCAGAGAGCGCCAGCCGCCCCCCATGATATTCCCGCCCAGCGCCTCTGCCCAGAGAGCGCCAGCCGCCCCCCATGATATTCCCGCCCAGCGCCTCTGCCCAGAGAGCGCCAGCCGCCCCCCACGATATTCCCGCCCAGCGCCTCTGCCCAGAGAGCGCCAGCCGCCCCCCATGATATTCCCGCCCAGCGCCTCTGCCCAGAGAGCGCCAGCCGCCCCCCATGATATTCCCGCCCAGCGCCTCTGCCCAGAGAGCGCCAGCCGCCCCCCATGATATTCCCGCCCAGCGCCTCTGCCCAGAGAGCGCCAGCCGCCCCCCATGATATTCCCGCCCAGCGCCTCCTGCCCAATCAGAAAAACCCACTTCTTGGCTTTCCCTCCTAACGCCTCTTACCCCGTCAACGCGAGCCGTCTCGGTAATTTTCCCCCCCAACTCCTCCTGCCCAGTCAGTGAAACCCACCTCTGGGCTTTCCCACCCGGCGCCTCCTGCCCGGTCAGCGCCAACCACCTCAGTGACTTTTCCCTCCCAAATCCTCCTCCTCAGCCAGCACGAGTCACCTCCAGTGATCTTCCCACCCAGCATCTCCTGTCCTGTCAGCTGGACCCACCTCCAGGCTTCTCCCGCCCAGCACCTCCTGCCTTGTCAGAGCCAGCCACCTCAGTGAGTTTCCCACACAGCGTCTCCTGTGCTGCGAGCTCGATCCACCTCTGGGCTTTCCCACCCAGCGCCTCCTACCCAGTCAGCTGGACCCACCTCCAGGCCACTCCCGGTCAGCAGAGATGAAGCAGAGACGGGCTGAATCACTGCCCTCCAGCGGCTCGCTTGCTCGCCCTCCCACCCAGCCCAACACTCACGAACCTTTTAAAGAATTTCCATGCAGCTTGCAGGCACTTCGCCCTGTCACTTATCCTTTTTATTGCAGCTAACTAGCCTCCTGCTTGTGTAGTTCCCCTTTTGGAAAGGGATTGCATTGCTGGGGATATTGCTCAGCTACATTCACCTCTTGGACCAGATCATGTGCAATGCTTAGGACTCGGGCTGTCAATTAATCTCAGTTAACACACACGATTAATGCCAAACTAATTAACTAGATTAATTTCAGTCCACTCAGTCCTACTTCTTGTTCAGCGAAATGCTAGACAAACAAGTTTGTTTACATTTGTGGATGATAATGCTGCCTGCTTTTTATTTACAATGTCACCTGAAAGTGAGAACTGGCGTTCAGATGGCACTGTTGTAGCTGGTGTTGCAAGGTATTTACATGCCAGATGCACTAAATGTTCACATGCCCTTTCATGCTGTGACTTGTAGGCTCTAAAATTTTACATTGTTTTGTGCAATTATGTAAAAAAAAATTCTACATTTGTAAGTTGCATTTTCACGATAAAGAAATTGCACCACAGTACTTGTAGGAGGTGAATTGAAAAATAGTTTCTTTTGTTTATCTGTTTACAGTGCAAATATTTGTAATATAAAGTGAGAACTGTACCCTTCGTATTCTGTGTTGTAACTGAAATCAGTATATTTGAAAATGTAGCTCAGCTCTGAATATTAGGGCCTGGGTGACTGAGGGGCAGGAAGCCAGACAGTGCAGTTTCCTACATTAGTGTACGTTAAAGTGCTGTCGTAGGAGACATTTCTAGCCTAAAAACATGGGCAGGAGCAGATTCTGGCTAAAGAATATTAGCAGAGAAAGATCCTGAGTGTGTGTGTGCGCGTGCGGGGGGAGGCACGTGAATCCACAGGGTCTGATCCTGCTGCCATTGAAACCAATTGGAGCTTTGCTGTTGAATCCAGCTGGAGCAGGAATCGGCCCAAAGTTAGCTGCTTTTTGTATGCATATGATGCTCACTGCCATGCTGAGAGACTTGGAGTGCAGGAGGGGATGACTGTGGGGACTGGACCACCTTATGTGAACTCTCCAGGACTCTTTGGTAAATGACAGCATGGGCCCAGCCCTTCACTCTATGAAGGCCTCTAATCTCCCTGCTGTTGCTATTTCCAGTGAGCCTGCCACTGGCGGCAGATCGCTGGAGGAGCTGAGCTCCACACAGTGTACTGTATTCTGTGTGGGGCTCCAAGGTGAGTCCTTAAAGACTATCTCTGGCAGGTCCTGCTGCTCTTTCTGCAAGAGGATGGGGTTTGCCTTGGAAGTCCTTAGAGAAATATCCCTTCCCCCAACCTTCACTGTTCTACAATCTGCTGCTTAGCCAGCCAGCTGTCACCCTGACCCCCAGATGTGGCTGCATTTCAGAGGTGCTCTTTGTGTAGAGTTGGAACGCATTTTGGGATAAAAGGTGCTGTAAAAATACAGGAGGAGTTGCAGCTCTGGGCCCAGTGGGGTAGGCCCAGGGACACTGGGCGACCTTGGCAGCGCACTTGCCAGCGTTGTGTTATCAAAAACCAGACTTTTGTTGCTGTTTCTGCATGGTCCTTTTTGCAGTTGATACGTCTGTATTTTCAGCTCAATGGGCAATCAGTTTACTGGCTGATGTGGTGCCAAGTTGCTCCGTACATCTTTAGACCACTGCAGGCTGCAATCTGTCAAGGGCTTTTTAGACAAGCATATGTTTTTCTACTTATTACGCTGATCTAGTGCACTTTAATCCAGGCACCTAATTCCAAGGAGCTGACAAAGTCAGCCCTGCTCAGCCTGATGACCAGTCCTCCTCTCCCTGAAGGAGGAGGACCCAGCTAGGCTAGATTGTACCAGGGCAGAGGCAGTGCATTGTCTGCCCTGCAAGAGGCCCCCATTCTGCAGCACATTCAGGCAATGGCAGAACAAGGTGCGAGTCTCCCAAAGATGGGTAAAGGGCATACTGCTGTATGCTGGGCATAGCTATCTGCAGCTGTGCTGCCCAGGCTGCTGGGCTGCCCAGTCTTTTGGGCAGGGACCATGAATATAAGAACGGCCATACTGGGTCAGAGACCAAAGGTCTATCTAGCCCAGGATCCTGTCTTCCGACAGCAGCCAATGCCAGGTGCCCCAGGGGGAATGGATGGAATAGGTTATCATCAAGTGACCCATCCCCTGTTGCCCATTCAAAGCTTTTGGCAAACAGAGGCTAGGGACACTGTCCCTGCCCATCCTGGCTAATAGCGACTGATGGACCTATCCTCCATGAATTTATCTAGCTCTTTTTTTAACCCTGTGTGACAGACCCAGACCAGTGGGGTACCGGAGTCTGGTAGAAGGCAAATATACTGGCCACTGGATGAATAGTTTTCTGTTCCCTGAGTGACCAGAACAGAGGCTGTGCTAGAGCAATCAGGAACCTGCTAGAACCAATTAAGACAGGCGAGCTAATTAAGACACCTGGAGCCAATTAAGAACATAGTAGAATCAATTATGGCAGGCATACTAATCAGGACACCTGGTTTAAAAAGGACCTCCCATCAGTTAGTGGCAGGCATGCAAGGAGTGAGAAGGTGTGCTGCTGGAGGAGTACACATGTGATCAGGCTTCAGGAGGAAGATCCTGCGGTGAGAATAAAGAAGGTGTTGGGAGGAGGCCATGGGGAAGTAGCCCAGGGACTTGTAGCTGTCATGCAGCTGATACAGGAGACATTGTAGACAGCTGCTATCCACAGGGCCCTGGGCTGGAGCCCGGTGTAGAGGGCAGGCCCGGGTCCCCCGCATCCCCTGATCCGACACAGGAGGAGTTGACCTGGTCTGTGAGCAACACCAGAAGGGAAGGTCTAATTTGGAAAGGGATCTGGCCTGTCCCAGACCCACTAGGTGGGACACAGAGACTTCGGTGGTGGTTCTCTGTTTCCCCCGTGCTAGCTAATGATGAGGTCAGCTGAGTGAATGGCAGGTTTGAGTCTCTAGCAAAAACAGCCAAACTGGGGGCTGCCGTGAAGCTCTGAGGCGAGCAAATCTGCCAGAAAGCGCAGGACCCCCCCAAGGCAGAGGAGGAACTTTGTCTCACCTCTTATAGTCCTGGCCTTCACAACATCCCCTAGCAAAGAGTTCCACAGGCTGACTGTGTGTTGCCTGTTAATTTTATTTGGTGACCCCCTAGCTTTTGTGTTATGAGAAGGAGTAAGTAACGCTTCCTTATTTACTTTTTCTACATCCGGCATGATTTAAAAAACCTCTGTCACATCCTCCTGTAGTCGTTTCTTTTCCAGAGGCCTTTGGTTTGTCCCTGCTCTCAGGAGGTGTGTGTGACTCAAGTGGAGGGATCCAGGTGTGGTCCAGTGCTGTGAGAATGTGTGGCACCATGCAGTCCTTTGTCAAGAGATGGCCCCTGCACTGGGGCCATGTCTAAGGAAGCTGAGGCGTAAAGGAAATAGGCTTGTGAGCCATGTGGGCTTCCCACTGCAGAGGGGCCCTTGAGTTATAAGAACCAGGGGAGAAGATGGCACGGGGAGAAGAGAAGGAGCTTTGGAAATGGGAGAGGAGCTGGAGAGCCAGGAATCACTGTCTCCAGCATTTACATGGGAGAGCTTTGCCAGCTGGGGGTGTGAGGCAGAGGGAGATGGTGATAGCAAGTGCCTCTGGGGAGGGAAAGGTTTTGCTGTGAGCATCCAGCAGATCTCATCTCTCTGGGCCTCAGTTTCCTCCTATGTTTTATGGGGAGAATACTGATCCACTTGCTGTTGGGGTCAGGTGCCAGGGGCTAGAGCAGGGCCTACCGCAGCTGTTCTAGGATAGAACTACGGTTCGCCCCACCTGGCTGGGGGTCAGGGGTAGGATGGGTACCAACACCCTCCATGCCAAGGGACGTGGGGAGTTAGGGAGTGTGTGTGGGGAGCTCCTGTCTCTCGGGAGATGGAGCCACTGTGATGGTTCTTTGAAGTCCCCAGGCCCAGAAGAGGATCAATCCCAACCAGGGACGAATGTCTCTTGTAGCCAAAGTTTCTGCTTTCTGCACGTGCCCTTGCTGGCATCAGCCCCCAGCGCAGTACAGCCCCTTTGCACCATGGCTCTGGAGCGGAATGAGATGATCAGCTGGCACTCTCTGGGAACTCCCTGTATGGAGCTATCCCCCAAGACAGCATCCTTGCAAGGGGACTAGGGGGGCTGGCTGTGCAGCAGGATAATCTCCAATGTCAGCCAGTCTGGGGTGTGCTCAGACACCACGGAAGTGAGCAGAGTGTGAATTCCTGGGGCCACAGGGATGGATATTTAGGCCTTTAGGAAGAGCGGGGCGCAGAGGTTGGATCATTATTTTTCCAGCTCATTTCCGTAACGGCTTGTGCCAGATTCGTTCCCCCTACACAGGGCAGTTGGGTGGGGTCTGGAGAGGTTTGTGCTTTGGGTTGTGGAGGAGATTTGGAAGCAGAAGAAACAGTCAGTGCAGTAAAAATAACGCAAGCCCGGCCTCCTGCTGCCAAACCCATCAGCACTTGGTGAAATAAACACTTTTTTAAAAAGCTCTGGTTATTTAAATATTTACACTGTCTGCCTGGCCTACTTTAATTCCATTAACGAGTTTGAGTGTTTTCCTGGCTCTGTGCTGTCCTTGGGCTGGGAATAGGAGACGGGGGCCCTGAGCCCCTCAGCTGCCTGTCTTTGGAAAGCACCAGATGCTGGGAAGGCACATTAGAGTAGCGTAAGGATAAGCCAGTCGGGCATGTTAGTGGATTAAGGAGACAGACATTAAAAGCCAATCACAGCTTCTAAATATGTGTGAGAGCTGGAATTAACCCTCCGGCTTGGCAAGAGGCAGGTGCTGCCCTCCGTTAGATGTGGCGACACTGTTAGATGTGGTCTCCTAACAGGTTGATGCCAACACATGAGTAGACCCTCAATCCTGCAGACAAAAATCTTCAGGGAGGGACGCAGGAGTGGACAGCATCTGCTGTCCCTGCTCCTGGCCATGGGGCCCTCTGCAAAACCAGGATAGGCATCTAGCATTACCAGTGTGTGAGGGGGGGCTAGTTGATGTTTAGAAAGTGCTTTGAGATCCTGGTATGATAGGCGTCCGGCAGAATAAAGTGTCCTTGCATTGCATGGCGCCGGGGTAGGAGGGAGGGCTTTGTGGGGCCACAATGTACAGCCTGTATTTCAGGGGTATTTCAGCTGCACGAGGTGGTAGAAATGAGCACAAGTCAAGACGTAGCACGATGGTGTGTTGTGGGCAGCAGTGATTTCCCCCCTCGGAATGATCCCTGTGGAAGTAGATTTTAACATGAGGCCTTAGAATCCCCACAATGTTAGACAGCAAAACTGTTGGGCATCACAGCCCAGATGCCACCTGTGCTCTTGTGCTGCAGGAGGGCACCAGCAGTAACGATGTGTTTGAACCAAACCTACCATTTAAGGGTTTGAGTCTTGGTCTGGGCTGAACACTGTCATGGAAGAGAGGAGAGCAACAAAGACGATAAAATGTTTAGAAAACCTGACCTGTGAGGAAAGTTTAAAAAAACTGTGCATGTTTAGACTTGAGCAAAGAAGCCTGAGGTGAGACCTGAGAACAGTCTTCAAGGGTGCTAAGGGCTGCTCTAAAGAGGGCAGGGATCAATTGTTCTCCATATCCACTGAAAGCAGGGCAAGAAATAATGGGCTTAATCTGCAGCAATGCAGATATAGGTGAGATATTAGGAAAACCTTTGTAACTCTAAGGCTACAGGAACAGGCTCCCAAGGGAGGTTGTGGAATCCCCATCACTGGAGGTTTTTAAGAACAGATCAGACAAGCACCTGTCAGGGATGGTCAGAGTTTCCTTGGTCCTGCCTCAGCACAGGGGAAGGACTAGATGACCTATCAAGGTCCCTTCCAGCCCCACATTTCTATGGTTCCGTGAAAACCCCAGTCCAGGCGCTTCCCACTTTCCCAGCCAAGCTCTGAACCCAAAATGAAAGGTAGGACAGATTGTCCACCACTGGATTTGCTTCCTTTGCCCCTCGGGCTGACTCAGCATCTGCCCTCCCTGGGATGGGAGGGTGAAAGGCTCAGCCCTGCGGCAGCGGGTGTACCCTACATGCAGCCTCTAGAATAGCTTTCCTCCATTCTGTGCACCCAAAGTGGTCCTGTGCCAAAATAGCATCTGCATCCAACACCAAGCCAGGACAGGATCCGGAACCAGCCCTTCTGCAGGGTTGACTCCTTCTAGAATTGTGGCGTTCCTGGTTATGGAATTCCTCTTAGAACAAGACCTCAAATGATGTGAATGCCTGCAGATGCTGGGTGTGCAGGAAGAGTGGTCTGGCCTTTCCCCTCACGGGGAAGAAGAATCAGTGCCCTGCTCGGGAGGTCATTGTGGATCTAGCCGGCTTTGCTGAAGCTGCTGGGTCTAAAATGAATTGTCTCTCGCTCAGTTCCAGGCCCCCCCGCTGGGATAAAAGCTGTCCCGTCTTCTGCCAGCAGTGTGGTCGTGTCCTGGCTTCCCCCAACTAAGCCGAATGGGATCATCCGGAAGTACACCATCTTCTGCTCCAGCCCTGGGTCCGGACAGCCAGTAAGTAGGACACGAGGGAGCTTGGGTGATTGGGCGGGTGGTTGGCAATGAAGAATTACCCTTTCTGCTCAGTGGAGACCGCATGCACCCCTGGAGGGCATGCATGAAAACACCCTGGCCCCCCACCCTCAATATGCACCCCCAGCTAGCAGAGCCACCTTGGGCTGCCTAGCAGCCTGGCACCGGATGTGGCAAACAGGCACACTTGGCTTGCCGTAGGAGGGAGCTGGGAAACATTCAGCTCAGTGCTCAAGGGGTCAGAAAGCACCTGCGGGGGGGCCCTCAACTACACGAGTTAATGGGTCAAATGGAAATGAAGGTGGGAAAGCCTGGGTGCCTTCTTATACTCCTAGCTGTCACCCCTTGTTTGTTTAACAACCTGCCCCACCAGAGTCAAACCCAGGGCACAAGTCCTTGCCACTCGACCTAAACAAGTAACTGTTAGCAGATAGGAGTAGTGGGCTGTTATCTGCTACATGGACCATCCTGTAGAAGGGAACATAACATTTGTCTGTCATTTTGCATTTATTGTCTCTGGCTCATCTGGCCCTATGCATTCCTGATGCTCATAATCTAAAGACACCTCTTAGCAGTGATAGCGGAAACCCACTGCCCTGCGTATGAAAGCTAATCAGTTGTTTTTACGATGGATTAGTGTATTTCTCTAGCAAGGGTGGACGTTCTGAGTGCACCACAGATGGTTTCTGTCTTAGACACCCCTCCGCTTGTACATTTATTGCTGTGGTGTCAGTGGTTTATGGGTGTAAACTCAGCACTGCTGTGAGGGATTGCTTGTGCTTTTTAAAAGCAACCAAATCACAAGATATATTTTAAAATAGGTCCTGTATGGTCCCCCAGTCCTTGCAGCCTGCAGGCACAGAGCCCCTCCTGGGAGAAAGAGCAACGCTGTTGCTGTGGCACAATTTCTGGATGGGGGATTTATCCGACCCTGCGGAATTCTCCAGAATGGAAGCAGTCTTTTGGTGGTTCTACTTGGGTGACGCCTTCAACAAACAGGCCTTGGTGTCCAGTGCAACAGCATTTCTTGTGTTTAGAGCTTGCTAGGAGCCCTTGTCTTCTTGCAGGAAACTTGAGGGCAGAAAGAAAGAGGCCAGCGCATGTGTAAGAGAGTGCACACATTTGGGGGGTGAATGCTAGTCTTCAGTAAGACTGTGAGGCTGAGCGGAGAGCCAGGCACACAGCCCACAAGGGTCGCGTCAGCTGCCCAGTAGCCTGGACCTGCAGCATCCCCGTTATTCCAGAGAACACTGTTTTTCCCCCCCCCCAAGCTCTGCTGATGCCCCAGAGCCCTGATCCCCACCAGGCCCTGTTACCCCAGTTCTGACTCTCTGCTCCACAGGCTGCTAATTATTCTGAAATGGGCAGAGCTGAAGGACTCCCTCCACCTATAGAAGTCACTCACCCCCAGTCCCTTCCTGAACGTGAACTAACTTGAATTCCTACTTCTAGAGGGGAGAAGCCCAAACTGTTAGTTACGGTGCGCAGCTCCCTGCCTGCAGGCCAGGCAGGGAGATGTGCCATGTGGGTAGGAGGGCTTCCCTTAAACTAGTAGCATCAAGTTTAAAAAAAAATAGATCAACTCCAGCAGTGAGAGGGGGAACCTTTAAAGAACTGAGCTGGGATCCCGGGTCACTTCTAGTGTAAGGGGAAAATGGAGGAATCTGCCCTGTCCCCGTACATCCGCCCTGACACTTCCAAGGAGCCTGGCCTGTGGAAGATTCAGGCTCCTTGCATCTGGCATCAATCCCCCCGAGGTCTATGCTACCTGTAGACACTTCCACTTCATCTACCATGCCCGACTCTGTCTAAAACAAGCTGCTTAGTGGATTCATGTTTTATAGATTTTTTTTCATGTTCTGTTGTTTACAAACCTCTCTGAAGTAAATATCTGAGTGATGTTCCAGCGGCAGGTGTGTGTAAGGGAGGCCGTGTCAGGCAGCATGAAAATATCCCACTGAAAGCAAAATAACTTGATACTGTGCCTCAGAAATCAGAGGAGATAGCCCAGCTGGTTCCATTGGGTCAGTGCAGGATTGGTTCTCGCTATGTGTGGGCCGTTGGTTTTTTCCATCTCCTCTCTCGGAATCCAAGACCTGGGAACTTCCCTAGGGGACACTGTTGTATAGGCTGATCACTCTTCCTGCTGGGAGGCATTGAGACACGATCTAAAATTTCCTTTGCTCAGCTTCATCCCTTGCTCCTAGTTACACCCACTCCTCTTTCTCCCGACATTCCACCCTCTTCAGACAAAAGGAAGCCTGTACAGGAAATCTCCTAAACTAGCCATCCTCCCTGTCTTAGGGTTTGTCTACACCAGGAAGCGTGAGTTTAAAGCAGACTAGCTATTCCTGATTAACCACTTTTGTGAGCACTCTTATTCTGGAATAAGAGAATCCACACAGGGAGTGAATCAGGAATAACTCCCCAAGTAGACAAGCCCCTGGAGCGCTACACAGGAGTATCCCTGCACCTTTCAGAAGACCCTGCTCGACTAAGCAGATGATCTTCATCTGCCCTGCTCTCCATTAAGGGAGGTATCACTGTGTGGGCACAGCTCTCGTGTGTCTCCCTGCACACCCCTTGCTGTATTTTAGCCAAAGTCTGTCATGGGGATACACTCCAGCTGGGATTCCCAAAGGAGCCGAGGAGAATTGGTGCCCAAATCCCATAAGATTTCAATAGGCACTGGCTGGGCGCCTGCCTCCCTTGGGAAATCCCAGCCTTAAGTAAATGGTTTGAATTTGGGAGCCTCAAACCCGGTGCCTAGATGTCAATGGCCTGGTTTGTCCAGGTGCCATGCAGCCAGTAGAATCAGGGTGCTGCATCCTGTCAGGACCTCAGGCTGCTTTTATTCAGGTGCTAGAGTTTAGGCCCTGAGCCCTGGACACTTAGGCCTTGGCTCTTCCCCTCTCTCTCTTTGGGGGCTCCCTCTGTCCCTGAACTGTTATTGTTCTGTTCTGAATCTCCTGTGTTGGTCACTCTCTGGTTCTGGGTGCTCTGCAGTATGGGGGCTCGGGCACAGAGTGGCAATTCCTGCTCCATGATGTACCAGCCCCAGCTCGCCGAGGCTTCAGGCTTCTATATTGCATTGCAAGCACATGCCCAGTTGGGCCCCTTTGGCCCCTCCCAGCACCCAGGCTGGGTCCAGTTGTGGCAGTTCATCTTCTGCCAACTCCTAAGAGAAGGTGAGGGCTCATGTCCCCATTTGCATGGGGCAGGTGTAGACTGGTTTCTAGACTGATGCCATTTCTACTTTGCTGGGGGAGGGGGAAGGAAAAGCAAAGGATCTGAAACAAAGCGGCCGCTCCTGCTGGAGCGGGATTCACAGCGGCAGGACCCAGAACTGGGTGTTGCTGCTGCATGGAGCAGGGGAGAGGGATTAATTGGCTAGGAAAAAAAATATAAATAATAGAGCCAAGTGGTGTGGATGAAGGTCGATTTTGATTCGGCTCCACACATGGTGCAGGTCCTCACACTCCTGTTACAGAGGGGTTTGTGCAAATAAATGTGTGTACAATTTGCATTGGATCATTATCTCACTATCTGTTTGTTATCTTCCACCACCCACCCCACTCCTTGTCCCTGCACGGATTTCAAAAGGGCAAATTTACAAGACATTTCTCTTACCAGCAGCTGACCGAAATTAAAATAAAAATTAAACAGGGTCCCATCCCGTCTTCACGAGGGGAAGAGGTTGACAGGAGGTCTGCAAACTAGTGCTTATCAAAAGCTCCTTCTCAAATTCATTTCAATATCTGAGCCTCTGGTTTCCAGGGCAACATAATCTTTTCATCAAAGCAACTGGTAAAACTGCTGGGATCTGATATTGTTTTCTTGGCATAATGTCAAAACTGTCATTTGGTTAAAAAAATTATGCATACAATATAATATTTATATCTGTATATCTATTTATTGGATATATTTACATATATTGTAACATACATATCTATATATATGTATGTGTATACACACACATGTAAATATGTGTATACACGATTAAGTCTCTATTCTATGGAATGAATAGTGTGTGTTTATACACATGCACATGTAAGTGTTTTTACGTATATGGGTCTCTACGTACGTGTGTGTGTGTCTGTGTGTATAAACAAAATATCCATCCTATAGACTAGAAAATTAATTGTTGAATTCCCTCTCCCGCACAGCCCATCCCTTCCCTTATGACTGGGATACCAGACAAACGACATGTTGATGATGGGCTGGGTGGATGGCTTCCGGTTGTTTGACAGTTGGGGGTGCAGCGTTTCCATGCCCCTATGGTGGCATGATGGTGAGGAGCAATGGCCCTGGAAGGTGCCTTCTATCCCAGCTTGGCATTCAGCCCCCTCTGGTTTCAGGAAGTCTCTGCCAGTCCCTGTTCATTAGGGGTCTTTTCTGGAGCAGGTTCACTGCCCCAGAGTCAATGGCTTTCGTATCCATTGCACTTGGTCATGTGCTCTGTGTGTGTGTGTGTGTGTGTGTGTGTGTGCGCGCACGCGCTTCTGCCCTCACCTGGCTCACCCACAAATGGCGGAAACGCCCCTAGTGATGTAAAAGCCAGAGATTGTAATTTAGCTCCAGTGTCAGAGGCATGTGGTTTTGGTGAAGCGGAGGGCCTCAGTGTTAGATCCTGGGGGTTCATTGGTGGCCAAGACTAACATTGCATGGGGCCATAGATTTCTTAGAGCCTCTGCATGCCAGATTTCCTGTGAGTTCTCCCTGTTATCACCGCTGGGAGCAGCGGCTGTAACGTGCTGGCTGCGTTGTCTGAGCACAGGATAACGGCCTCTGCACTCCATGAGGCTCCTCGTCAATAATCTCTGTTACCCCTAGTCCAGCCATAGTTTACCACCCTTCTTGTGGCTCATGCACCCTTTATGCCAGGGGCTGCCTACAAAAGTGATTTTGCTGTTCTCTGAGCCCTTCCTCAGGAAGCACTAGAGAGGGAGACGTGTGGCCCGGTAGATAAGGCACTGCCCTGAGAATCAGGAGCCTTGATTTCTAATACCAGCTCTGTCACTGTGTCCGTCCCACTCCCACCCCTTTGTCTGTCTTGTCTATTTAGACTATAAGCTCTTTGGGGCAGTGATTCCCTCTTACTCTGTGTTTGTACAGAACCAAGCAGAATGGGCCCTGATCTCGGTAGGAGCTGCTAGGTGCACTATAGGATGGCTACTCATAACGAATGGGTAACGAGATCAACTCCCCGTCTCTTACTTATCTCCTCCTCCCATCCCATAATATCAGGAATGCCTCTTGCCCCAGGTTGCCCTCAATTCCTTAGTGCAAGCTCCTAGAAGTTGCTGCCACCAAATGGTTCTCTCATGTGCAACAGCGAGCCCCGTGGTTGCTATGTTGCTCTGCTGGTTTCCTTTCCGACAGTCTGTTGCATGGGAGAGAACTGGAAACCTGGCTTGGCCCTCAGTTTTTCTTCTCTGGTCTGTTTGATGTCCAAAGGGCAACTGAGCCCACAAGCAACGTGCCAGAAACCTGCGCAGGAGCAGGGCTAGTCCTAAATGCGAGTGAGACAATTATGGTGCACTGGGGCAGCTCGTTATGTGAGTGGAGTGGGTTTGGAGGTGGGGTGATTTTTATCCATTTATTTATTTGAAATAGACCTGTCTCTTGGCTCCAGGATTTTTGCATGCCCTACAGAGAGGGGAGTGAGGAAGGGCCCTATGCAGTACAGCAAATGGGAGGGTGACGAAGAATTGTGTGTGGGAGGTGGGGAGAGCCATAACATGGGGTCAGTATTTTTGATATTGAATTTTGGGCTGGATGAGGCGAATGTTTTGTGGAATGTTTCACACTGAGCAGCCGCAAAGCAAATTGTTGAGGGGGAGGTTTCATCGGGCCATCATGGGCTCCTGCCCTCCCAGCCTGCCCTGCTCTTGCTGTAGATCAGCAGGAGGGATCGTGGGCCCTTGGAGGAGTGATATCGCTGGAACACATCACACCGATGCCACCATCTGTTCCTGAAGCTCAGAACTGGGCTCCCTGGAGAAATGACGACACCAGCCGGTTTACACTGGCATTGAGAAATGGCAAATGGAGCTGGATTAGCTTTCAGAAACTAGAGCCAAGCAAACCAACACAAAGAGAGAGAGCCGCTCTGAGTGCTACCCAGCCACTCCAGCGATTTGTGAGAGTGGGGGGTGGCTTTCTCATCTCTAACCTTGTACCTCCTCGAGCTGATGGATCCTCGGCAGAGGAAGGGGATGTGGCCGGGGGGAGCTTGATGCGGGGGGGGGGGGGGGTTGCAGATTTTGTTAGCTTCCCTTTACATAAAAATCATGAGCCTTTTGAAATATACCAGCGAGAGGCCTGGTGTGTTTCCAGAGCTCGACCACACCCACCTTCCCGTGTCTCGCCTGCCTGCCTGCGATAATCCTCCCTCCTTGGGGACGTACGCAGACAACAGGGAGAGGCACTGGACCACTGAAGGTTTACTTTTATTGGGAGTCCTCAGGAGCAGCAGCTGCTGCCCTGCTCCCAACAAACCGTGCTCCCAGCCCCTCGGAACGCGAGGTAAGGGGGACACCCGTGAGGGCAGCGCCCCCGAGCCCCTGCAGGTGTGCTGCTAGCTGAACTACAGGGTTGATTGGGTACGCCATGGGGCTGGAGAAGCAAGTGTTGCTATCCCCGGGTTGTTCAGAGGAGATGCAAAGGCAGGGATTTGGGGCTGTCCCTTACATGGGACATTAGCCAGGAGTTGTTGGAGAATGCATAGACTAGGGAAGGGGCAGAGGCAGAACAGCAGGCTATAAATAGCCACACAGCAGGGACCTGCAGAGGAGAGAGGTGTGGGGGAGCAAGCTGGGACTTGCAGGGCTGCTGTGGGCCTCTCCCCCGGCCCCAGAGCTCCCTGCTGCCGGCTGGGGGGGGGGGGGGGGAAGGTCCCTTCCCCGGAGCTAGCTGCTGCTGCTGGCAGGGAGAGGGCTGGGGGGAGTTCTCTGGCCCCAGCCCTGGGGCAGCCTGCCTGCACCCCAAACTCCTCATCCTTGCCTCCACCTCAGAGCCCGCAACCCCCGCCAGACCCCTCACCCCCCCGCCACATTCCAACCCAGCTCTGAGCCCCCTTCTGAACCCCTCATCCCCGGCCCCACCCCACAGCCCTCACCCCTGCACCCCAATACTCTGCCCTAGCCCTGAGTCCCTCCCACACCGCAAACCCCTCATCCCCAACCAGACCTCACACCCCACCCTCTGCCCTACCCTGAGCCACCTCCCCCACGCCGAACCCCTTGTCTCCACCCCCTGTGGCTTTCACTTCAAAGATAGTGAAGACACTGTAATAAATAATAACATATAACAATTTGCTTAATCTAGATAAAAATACCCCAAATGCTGGGGCGTCCACCGCTTTTTTCGGAAACTTCCCTGGCAAATAGCCCTCCCTGGAGTGCCTGCCTGCCTGCCCAGTCCCTAAATGTAGGTGTGTTACAGGTTGTCCCTCTGTGCCCAATCCCTGTGGGTTTCTCCGCCCCAGCAGTGGAGTCTGTGCTCATTAGCAAAAGCTCCAGCGTTTAGCTCTGCGGGTCCCCGTCTGATCCTAGGGTCAGCCGAGATGGTGACCGTCACACAAGGATAATCTGAGGTGGTCCCTTAAAGCCAGGACTTGTCCGAGCAGGGGTTAGGGTGCCCAGACTGTTGTTATGACTAGTATGGTTGTACTGGTGGGTGGGGCGGGGTTGGTGGCTGCATCAAAGCCTGGGCAGGAAGAGTTGCATGAAAGGGGGTTCATCTTGTCCTGGCTAACCAGCTGCATCCCCTCCTTCCCCCGCCAGGCCCCCAGTGAGTACGAGACCAGCCCCGAGCAACTCTTCTACCGCATCGCCCACCTCAACCGCGGGCAGCAGTACATGTTGTGGGTGGCGGCCGTGACCTCGGCAGGACGCGGCAACATCAGTGAAAAGGTCACCATTGAGCCTGCTGGGAAAGGTGAGGCAGGGCCGGTGGGGTGTGGTGGATAGATGGGATGGGGCAGTGGGGCTGAATGGAGGGGAGCTAGGTCTCGCTCTGGGTAACAGAGTCCTGGGTGGGGTGGGGGAGGTCATCTGGCATTTAGATTTGGCTTAGTGTAGAGGCGCGGGGCCCACTGCACACTCTGGATTCAGGCTCGGGTTTGACGTGTGCCCTGGTGCTGGCTCTGGGTCGGCCCTTTGTCTCCAGGACTCGCCATAGCCAGCACCTCGCGAAGCGCTGGCTACTCCGTCTGCCCATTGGCTTGGAGGAGGTTCTGCGTCATCAACAAAGGTGGTGAATCTCAGCCCCCGGTGCAGAAGGATGGGCTCTGCACTGGTGGGATAGGCAGGCTTTGTGTGTGTGGCTCGTCCAGCCAGACTGACGTTCCCTTCTCCCCACAGCCCCAGCCAAGATCATCTCCTTTGGCGGCACCGTCACCACTCCGTGGATGAAGGATGTGAGGCTGCCGTGCAATTCGGTTGGGGAGCCGGCCCCTGCCATTAAATGGACAAAGGACAGGTAACTACAGCCTACCTTTTTCCCACCGTGCAGCCTCTCGGGAGGAGCCCTGATCCCTGTGGCAGAGAGGTGGCAAAAGGGAAAAGCTCCATGGTCCTTGTTCCCTGGAGGAGCTGACCTTTTGTCTGGGGGCACTGCCTGGCCGTTGGCCTGTGGAATGGAAGAGCAGCCAGGCAGTGCTGCACACCATCTGGGCGGCTCTTGGACTCCTGGGGCAACACGCTCTGGAGCCCCATCCGTAGGCGCTGGGAGCTTCTTGCTGCTGGGAGGCACGAGTGGGGATTTACACTGATAAGCTGCTGGCATTTCTTGTTCCTTGCAGCGAGGATTCTGCCATCCCGGTAGCAGTGGATGGGCACCGGCTGATCCAGGCCAATGGCACGCTGGTCCTGCGCTCGGTGAAAGCAGAGGATTCTGGGTATTACACCTGCACTGCCACCAACACATGGGGCTTTGATACCATCATCATCAACCTGCTGGTGCAAGGTAAGGGCTGTGCCAGGATACCCAGCCTGGCATGCTCAGCCATGCTCTGCCTTTGTCCACTTTGCCCATCATTAGAATGCGAATTGTTTCTGGAAATGGCTAGACAGAGATTTTCTGCAGACGCATCTCGGCCTCTGGAATTGTTCATTCAGCTCATCAGAGCTTGGAATTAGTTGTTGGAGCTCTGTGATTGGCCACCTAAGTTACATGCAGTTGTTTGTTCCCTGATTGGGCAGGCTTCCCTTTTATATAAACTGCTGTTGCCCGAAGCCAATCGCACTTTGTCACAAGTCAAGTTTTGTTTTACAATTAAATGAGTTTTGTCCTTGGGCCTGAGAATTGCTTTCCACAAGCACCATCCATCCAAACACCGCTTCGCCCGGTGAAAGTGCCCACACCAGCAATGTAGCTATTGCATTGGTTCTGGTCTCACATAGCCTGATGTGTCCATCCAGCTGAGCCCCCCTGAAGTCTATGGAGTTAGATCAGTGTGATGCCTCTGGGAGAGCCCCAGGCATTTCCTTCCCTGCGTTGATGCTAATGAAGCCATGAAAGTTGTGTGCACTGGGAGGGTGGGGTCCGGTTGACCCGTTGCTAGTGATGCTGTTGTGTTACACTTCACTTTTCACTCACTCTGGAGCAGGCAGGTGAGACACGATTATTTTGTTTTCTGTTTCAGGACCGTCTTACTCTCAGGTCTTGTGCATTAAACCATGGCTGCTGTCTGGGTTGCCGGGGGTGTCCGAAACATTGAATTAAAAAAACTCTCATGCAAAAATTTCCCTCCATGTTAGGTTTTGCTGAACACCTTGTAAACTGCCCCCAAATTCTGTACCTCAAAGATCCAACCATTAGATTTTTCTCCATACTGTGATGAAGCTGGGAAGCTGCATGTCTCTTCCCAACTAGATGAAAGGATAGAGGGCCATCCCTGGGCACACGGGGCTCAGTGCTCAAAGGTCATCCATGAGCACGGGGCTTGTATTTGAAATCAACCCTATAAAGGTGCAGATGCCTGGCTCTGATTCCAGTGTGAAATGCACTCAGTGACTTTATGCTGTTTGATCTAGTTCCCCCAGACCAGCCACGCTTGACTGTATCTAAAACCTCAGCTTCATCCATCACATTGGCCTGGATTCCTGGGGACAACGGTGGCAGCTCCATCAGAGGTGAGGCGGGGAAGGGCAAGGGACTGGAGAGCATCATGAGCTCTGGGTGGCTGGACAGCTGTAGGGCTGTGATATTGAGAGCCCAGGTTTAAGATTCCCTCTTTCTGCTCTGCATGGCTTGTGCTCCACAGCCAAGGCCAAGGGAGGAGAGGAAGTGGCATAAATTCTGGGGATTCTGCATGCCTTTCTCAGGAAGGGGCTGGGGAGATGGCAGATCCTGTGTCTGAGCTTGATATTGCTAAGTTTTCTGGGAGGGGCTGGGGGTAGACTGCCATGTGTGATTAGCTGGGTCTACTTCTCCACTGGGGCAGCAAAGCCAGATGGAGGCACATGGCCTCAAAGAGGGAAGGCCTAGTGGCTTTGACGCTCCAGATGCTAGCAATTAGGGCTTAGCTTCTGGAGATCCTAATTGGCCTTCTGAGGATGAATGATGAGTCTGTCACGGAAGGTGCAATGGCATGCATCCTTATTTTGAAGGAGATCCTTGCGTGGCTCCCATGGTGGTCAGTTGCTGCTAGAGAAGAAGGCTGGAGACGCCATGTCATTCACGCTGCCGTGCCCTGACACAAAGCCCAGAGTTTCTCAGTTTGCAGCAGAGATGTAAAAAGGCCATGTTTGGGGGTAGGCAGAAACTTGACTCAGTTTGGGAAGAGCGCATGATCCACTCTTGGAGCTGAGAATCGAGGGTCAGGACTCTGGTTCTACACCCAACTTCAGGAGGTGAATGTAGTCTTGTGGTTAGAGCAGGGGAACAGCGAGTCAGGACTCGTTCTGTTCCTGCCTCTGAGAAGGAACGTTAGTCTATGGCTTAGGGCTAAGAACTGGGAGCCAGGAGGACTCCTGGCTTTTACTTCCATCTCTGCCACTGACCTGCTGGGTGAGTAAACTATTTAGTCTGTGTGCCTCACTCTCCCCATCTGTAAGTGTGATGCTTCCAAACCTTGCAGGGGGGCTGCAAGTCTCAATTAAATGGCTTGTTACATGTTTTTACAAGATCGTGGGACTGAAGTGGCTTGCAAAAGCCAAGCTGCTAATTGCTGTTTCTGGCTGTCTGGGAGATCTCTTGTAGCTACCTGGTGTTTACGAAGCTTGGACCCTGAGTGACTAGGGCTCATCTCCTGCCTCCCTCTACCCTTCCCAGCAGGTCTTGGACGGCTAGAGAGCTCTAGGAATTTCCTGGCTTTCCGAAGCCTCCTTTCTGCTCTGATTCATCTAATGAATTATATGTTGAAACAGCTGCAGACTGGGGGTGGGAGGGAATGGAAACCTCACTTACAATTAATTTAAAAGCATGAAAGTAATTACAAGCAAATCTCCCCAGCCAGCAGCCTTTCACTTCAGTGGACTCTGATACATTTGGTTATAATTGGATTAGAAATATTAAAAACATGCTGCATATAAAAAATCAATAAATAACTAAAGGCTGGGTGTCTTGTCCTGGCGAATTGTGGTGTGAGCCTTCAGAACAGGAGTGCACAGCTTGTTGAAATGCCCCGTCCCGGGCTCTTCCTTCTGCAAAGCTCCTTGGTGTTGGCTTTGCAGGGGGAGACAGCGCCATCTGATGGGGCTGGTCTGGAAGTGGCAGGATGGAAGTCTGGTGTGAAATGGGCGTTGAGGGAGAGGAGTGGCTGGGTCGGTGTGAGCAGTCACAGGCTGTGCTGCAGGCCACTGCCGGACAGAACCGGGCACTTTCATTCTGGGGAAGAGGCGCGAGTATTTCCTGCGGTTCGGCTCGGTGTGGGTTTCGCTCCCCTGAGCTTCTGGAAGCAGAAGACTCAAACCCACTGAGATTCACTTGGTTTTATAACAGGTTTCAGAGTAGCAGCCGTGTTGGTCTGTATTCGCAAAAATGAAAAGGAGTACTTGTGGCACCTTAGAGACTAACGAATTTATTTGAGCATAAGCTTTCGTGAGCTACAGCTCACTTCATTGGATGCATCTGATGAAGTGAGCTGTAGCTCACGAAAGCTTATGCTTAAATTAATTTGTTAGTCTCTAAGGTGCCGCAAGGACTCCTTTTCTTACTTGGTTTTATGACATAGAGCCACATGCTGCTGCAAATGTGATGGCATTTTTTTACCCCATGCTTTGAACTGGCCCTGGATTGGGTCAGGGGGCTGGCCCAGGCTCCGTGGATCCATGAATCTTCCCCGATACTGGCTGAACTTTGAGTTTGTGGTGAAATGTGTAACTAGGCCAGTTTGTTTGGGATGGGGCTTCCTTGGGCTCATGCATGTTAATAACAACACTCTGCCTCTGCCCTTCATGCCGGGTCTCTGGGCCCTGCCAATGCTAATTGATCCAGCTGCACATCCACGCCGAGAGGTAGCTTGACATTATTGCCCATTATCCTGATGGGAAAACCAAGGTGCAGAAAGGGAAAGTGAGTGGCACATGGTCAGTAACAAATCCGGTAACAGAACCCAGATCTCCATGCTGTTGGGAGACAGTGCAGTCTTGTGCAGAGAGCCTGGACTGCCACTTGGGAGTCCTGGATTCTGTTCTCGTCTGCCAACGACCTGATGGGTGACCTGATGCAAGTTCCTGCCCCTCTCTGTGCCACAGTTTCCTCTCCCACCATGTGACTGTCTCGTCTGTTTAGATTATAGGTTCTTTAAGGCATGGATGGTCTCTTATTATGTGTCTGTCTGTGAAGCACCTACCACAGTGAAGCTGCAGTTTTGACGTCTAGGTGCTATGGTAACACCGTGTCTTTTAACAAGACCATCTTTTGCACTGTTTCACCTGGGTTGCCATTGAGTTTGTGTGGATATGTCTGTAGTAAACCAAAAGCACTTACCTGTATGTCCGTCTAGAGATCAAATATTGTCCGACAGTCAAATCTCACAGGCATCTGAGAGTGTCCAATTGAACATTACTACGTTCATTTGAATATTCATTCATTTGGCTCATGACGCACATTTGCACAAACATGGGCCTCTCTTCCTGTTCTATTTTTGTTTAAGAATGAGCGAAAGTAAATGCAAAAATAAATAAACCTGTCAGTGCAAAGCGAAGGTTGAGATTTGCGTATATAAAAAAAGTCAAGACGTTCCAAGTTATGAATCCCCCGGCAACGGTAAGTCTTCCTCATTACACGCGGACTGTGACATGAACCCTATACTCATGATGCGTCAGGTACACCAGCTGCCACTTTTGACTTTCCTTGCTCTTTTGAGTGTCTAACAACTGTAACTTTATACTGTGGTTAGTTGAGATGAGTTTGTGTATTGTATGTATTGGTCCTGTATACGATCATTCAGCTATAAATCCAACATCTTAGATCACCGTGAAAACATCTGTGAAGTCAAGCACAGTCCTGCATTACCTGACACAGCAAACGTTCCTTTGTCCGTAGGTTCTCTCACCAAAGTAACTGAGACAAAAGTTCCTAAGCCGGGAATCCAATAGCTGCATGTCAGATTCCCATTAGAAAGAACTACAGTAGCCA
Source organism: Dermochelys coriacea (assembly GCF_009764565.3). Lineage (NCBI taxonomy): Eukaryota > Metazoa > Chordata > Testudines > Dermochelyidae > Dermochelys > Dermochelys coriacea. Next base: position 17,357,393 of record NC_050089.1, on the reverse strand, counting down.
TGCACGAAGTTCATTGAGCCCTAGGAATCTGCAGCCCATCCTGGGAGTTGTAGGTTTTACTCGTTAAGATACTTGGCTCCATTGTAACATCAAAGAGCTCCCGTTGAGGAAACAAAACAGCATATTTCAGTCCCTGCCTATGAAATGAATGTGATCTGAAATGCCCCATCTTGGGTCCTAAGAATTTGTGTCCTCCTCAGGCACCTGTAGTGGGGCAGCTGCCCCACTCCTGGAGAACAGGGGTTAAAAGCGGCCAAGGTTGGCTGATTAGGGAAGCAGCCACAGCTGGGGCCATGCCAATCAGGGCCCAGCTGGCCCTGATAAAAGGACTGTGGGCCAGAAGGCAGAGGATCTCTCTCTCTCTAGCTCTGGAGAGAGAGGGACCTGGCTGCCTGGGAGCTGAGCAGGGTACCGGAGGTAGAGCAGTGCTTGGGGAAAAGCCAGAGGAGCTGGGGAGCTCCAGCCTGGTAACGCCCCAGGCTGCAGGCCTTGTGCAAGGCCTGAAGAAGGTCCTGGGGCTACAGAGGGGTAGGCTGGGAGTAGGCAGAGGCAGCTGGTCCTACCCCTCTTGCCAGTGATGAGTGGCCATGACAGACGGCCCTCTGCCCCAGTGAGCGGGGGCTAGATGGTGACTGGCAGTAGCCACTGAGGCAAGGTGGGTTTAGAGGGTTGGGGGTTCCCCTGGGAGAGGAGACCCAGAGAGTGGGGGGCACTGCTGGGACAGAACCCTGAGGTAAAGGGGCAGCGGGGTCCGGGAGGGACACGGGGCCTGAGGCAGGCAAGCCACTGGCCAGCAGAGGGTGCTCTGAAGCTGGAAAAGAGCTAATTCCAAGATGACCAGCAGGAGGCGCCCCCCCGCCCGGGTGAGTCTCCGCTTTGCTACTGCAGCCTACATAATGGTGCCCAAGCTGAATGTAGTCCCTAAACCAATGACTCCTGCACACACCAACTGTTATCGGAGGATGCAGAAATAAGAGCACCCACTCAGACACTTTGCAAAGCGAGCCTGGAGGTTTCTCTGCATCACATCTTAAAATCTGCAGGGAGTGGCAGACATTTAGCGTTCATAGGGTGACCAGATGTCTCGATTTTTATAGGGACAGTCCTGATTTTGGGGTCTTTTTCTTATACAAGATCCTATTACCCCTTCCACCCCCACCCCCACCCCGTCCCGATTTTTTACATTTGCTGTCTGGTCACCCTAAGCATTCAGTTCAGTGAGGACTATCAGAGGAGAGAACGACACTGTGCTCTCTCTCTTAGGGACTTGTGTTAATCTCGTTTTGTAGTTCTCCAACTCTGAAATAAATCCTTCAGACTGGGAATGCGTGTGTGCTCTGTGTGTAAACAGAATCATAACACAGGGCTTGTGTGCACGGGACACTCTGTTCTAAACCACGGGGTTATGCTGGCTCAAACTGTAACAGTGTCATTATTCCACTGTCGCTAGACAGGGCAATTTCTCTGTGTAGACAAGCCTACAGTTAAAGCAGCAGTATTGTGTGTGTGTGTGGGTGAGCAAGTCATTTCTTTGGGAATCTTGCGTGACACACCTATGGAAGTGAGGCCTTTGAGCTTTGCTGGAATAGGTTATGCGTTAGTCATTTGACAGGTGATTCTTTGTTGTGCGTATTCTGGGATTGCAAGGGGATCAGCTCAGAATAATAATCACCTCAATGAAGTGCAACAACTGCTTCTCTGTGTGTATACGAGCCTGCCTCACTCCCCAATAAAGCCCCGAGAGCCATTTTAAGACATGTTGTTGATGGGAGTGTAACAGGTTTATTCATCTAGGTCCCGGTGTGTTTCCTAATACTCTTAATCATGTGAAAGGAGGCAGCATTCAATGACAGAAGCCACTTCCTAGCAGCTTCCCAAGGGAGCTAGTTAATTCTGGCTTTCCTTTTATAGCCTCGCTCCAATCAATCACATTCCCCACTCACCAAACTCTGATGCGGAAACAAGTAATTGGTGAAAATGCTATTGATGGTGCCAGGTAGGACGCTCCGTGTCCCAGGGAGCGAGATGGAAAGGCAGGTTGCTTGAGGGAGCCGGGGAGACCGGAGCCATGGGAGTCCCCAGAATTGCTAGTGCCTGGGAGAGGCAGCTGCTGAAGGGGCCAGACCAGGCCGTCAGGTGCGGGCATGCGCCTTCCCCAGGGCGGTGGTTTGGAGAGTGATCAGGGTTGGGAGGACGGAGGGGCAGAGGCTACGGCCCAAAGGGGATGCTGTGTACAGACTGTGAACCCTGTGGGGGAGTGGGCAGCAGACCCCAAGGAAAGCTGCAGGCATGCTGGGGGTAGGTGATAGGGCAGTGTTATGCCTCGCCTTGCACCAGAACTGTGCACCTTGCTTTGTACTGAATGATCTCTGTATCGCAGCCCCCCAGCCCTGCCCCACAACCCACTGGGGAACATGGGACAGGAAGCCCATTATCCTCAAGAGCTGTGGTTATTTCTGTCCCCTGGCATTGCCCTCGCACTGTGGCCCTTCTCCCAAGGAGAGCTGGAGGCAGGGAGTGGAGTCTGAAGCTGTATCTCCAGCATGGCGGCTCAGTGCTGGCTCCGACATTTGAGAATCCCTTCTCCCCACCCACTTCACACCCCCCCCCAGTCTTCACAGTGCCCCCTCACCTAAGGAAACAGTGCTGAAGTTCCTTTCCTCCTTTTGGTCGGGGGCCCTCCACACCACAAGCTTCTCACTGGGTTGTGGGGGACCCACTTCCAACATGGCAGCCCTGGCGTGGTTCAGCTCACAGGGCACGTGGGAGCAGACCACATTTTTATATGGGTTTTGGACCCTGGAAAGGCCCAAGGCTCTAGTGTCGTTCCAGACCACGGATCAGGCCCCATCTCCCCACCCCCAGTCCCCACAGCTGTGCTGGAACTGGGTCCTGCACCATGACGGGAATTGCAGCGTGGTGGGGGCATGTGTGTGAGTGTGTGCAACATTCCTAGTTTGCTACAGTCCCACTGGGCCAGAGCAGGGCGGCTGGAGAACTGTGACTGTGACAGGCTGCAGAGTCCATGACCTATGTATTCCAGTGCAGGCTTTGGCCCCATGCCTTTTAATCTGGAAACTCCCTTCTCCTGCCTTTTCCCCAGTATCCTGCTCAGACAGCTGTGGGGTCAGTAGCTTTCTCCCCACAAACCGATCCGGATGGCAGATGCCCCAACACACCTGCACGTCTGTGGAAGGATTTGGTGCTGGCTGAGAGACTTGGATTTTCCTGCCCATAGACTCTGTAGCTGCCAAGCGAGCCAGCTTCAAACCCCGGCACTAATATCAATAATAAAAGCGTGGAATCTCCCCCCTCGTTCCAGCTCCATTTTAATAATCTAAGAAAAGAGGGCTCCATTTCCTTCCCCCTTCATATGTATGAAATTGGGCAGGAAGACATGTTTAATGTGCGCGGAGGCAGAGCTGGATTTGAATTGGAAATCAGGGCGCCTTCCAGGCCTGGCCCAGAGGGGGGTAGGAGAGGCTGTGGAGTGCCATTAGAGTGCAGTGGTCTGGCGTTAGTCTGTGGAGTCACACTCCCCCCCCACCCCCCACCCTTAGCGCTGCGTAGCTGTTGATTTGGCAAGGGGGGGGGGCGGCTAACACCTGCCTGATTTTATCTGGGATGAGAAACCGCGAGTTGGTGGCTGAGAGCTCCCCTTGGAAGGTGCCTCGGGGGGCTGTGTGTAAGGGGTCTGTCAAGGTTCCAGCTGGGATCCAGCCCACTGAAAACCCCCTTGCAATCAGCACGGACTGGCCGAGGACAGTCACAGAGATGGCACTCCCCACTCTGCCCTCGAGACGGGCACCTTGGCAGGGCCGGCAGCAGAATCTCACAGAGGCCTTTGCCTTCCACTGCCATCACTTCAGAGCCTCCTGCTGGGGATTTAACGAACCCCTCTCCCCCAGGATGGGTCTGGAGATGCGTGGCCGGCGGGAGCCATTAGCGCAGTCCCTCCCCAAACACACACTGGTGGGGCGGAGCAGTCCCCAATCTGCAGCCGTGCTGGTGCCCTCGGCTGGTCAGCTTTTAGCATTATGCAGGTGGGCCCTTATGCATGGCTGGTGTTGAGCCGCTTTGATCTGGGTTCCTGCTGCGTATCAGGCTCCCACTGCTAGCAGCCCCATGCCATGCCAGGGCTGTGTCAGTCTGCATTGGGGGGAGACAAAGGGGGAGCCGTGGGAATTGTTTTCCTCTGCATTCGTTATAGATGCATAAAGATTATTTTCCCCCTGCCTTTTTGGAGTCTGCTCATCTGGCTGCTTCAGCTCCTGGAACTGCAGAGTACCACCTGGCGGCAGGGGTGGGTTACAATTGTAAAGTGCAACAAACCAAGGAGTAGGGAGCTTGTAGGATCTGTCTATCCTGTAATGTAAGCCCCGCTGCAGCAGAACTCACGTTAGCAGACCCTGGGTTTGTTAACCTAGGGCTTGAGTGTCTACACTCATTTGTAACCCCAGGCTAGGAATTGTTGAACCCTGGTTCCCAACCTGGGATTCCAGGATCTGCACTGCATTATGCAGGCCCAAGTCCAACCACCCATATCCCAGACTTCCTAGCACCCTTCCAGAATGTGGCCACTCTACCCTTTGTTCGTGGTGCAATGTGGGAAAACTTGACTGTCCACCAAACTTGACCATCCAGAGGACACAGAAAGTCGCCCTTTGGGATTGTGGGATACTTTTGGTGGATTCCCAGAACACGAGCGATAGGAAGGCTGCATCTACACTGCAAAGTAATAAGGCTTGAACCCAGGGTCTCGGCTTGACTCAGGCTTTGACCCTCCGTCCCTGTGGGGTCCTGGGTTAGCGTGATTTGTATGTAGATGGAAGCGGGGTTAGGCTCGAGCCTGAGTTGAAACTGCCGTGTAGACATACCCTTAGTCTAAAACAGTGGGCTAGGGCTCTGGACTTCTTGGTTCTCTGGAGGACTCTGCCGCTGACTGGCTGCACAATACTGGGCAAGTAACTTAGAACCAGATTCTCCTGTGAACTTGGAGCACGTGCAGCATGCAAACCTGAACCGTACGCCGCTGGCAGTGCCTGGCCAACTGCACATTAAATTGGCTAACCTTGTACTTTGCACAGGCAGTTAATGCAACACCTTCCAGAGCGTTACCTAAAGGCACTGCAAATCTGGCTCCTCAGCGTATGCATCTGTACAATGGGGCTGAGAGCCACCTATCTTCAGACGGGCAGGATTGAGGCCTGCTTGATTGGATGCACAGATTCAGAGCACAATAGACCTGAACGGCCAGGGCTTCTTTGACCAGCCCTTCCCCCTTGGAGAGGAGAAACATGTTGTGCTCTGTCCCCTTCTCCCCAACTGCCTCTAGATCTTGAGCGCCAACAGCCCCTGCCCCTCTCCCCCACAGGCTTTGTGCTGCAGTACTCGGTGGACAACAGCGAGGAATGGAAGGACGTGTTCATCAGCTCCACCGAGCGCTCATTCAAGCTGGACAGCCTCAAGTGCGGCACGTGGTACAAGGTGAAGCTGGCAGCTAAGAACAGCGTGGGGGCCGGCCGGATCAGTGAGATCATCGAGGCCAAGACACATGGCAGAGGTAAACTAGCAGGGGCCGGCCAGCCACTCGGAATTGGTCTGTCTGCTGGCCTGATGCCGGTAGAGTTGCTTGTACGTCACGGGCCACCTGCGCTGGTTCCCTTCTTTAATGCATTCATTAGCTCCTGAGGAGGGAGGGGTTGGGGCGGGGAGGAAGTAGACTGCCCTCATTCAGCACAGCACTACGGGCTGCTGCTGGAAGCAGAATACAGGACACAGGGCTTGACAAGCTGGTTCTAGCTTGTCAGTAGGGAAAGGCGGAGGGCTTCCCTTTTGCTTCTGTCCTGGACGATGTTCTTCCAGAGCTGCTGGCCATTCCCAGGGCATCCTGGACCAGCTGGTACTCTGGCACGCGCTCACCAGGGCCTCCCACAGCCCAGCGAGGAAAGGTCCTGAGGCAACTTGCTCTGCGCTGTTCCGTGCCACTGCCCAGCCCCTAGCATGGCCAGGGGCCTCACAAGCCCGGTGCAGAGATTTTCACCAGCTGCATTTCTTTTCCCTTTTAGATTTTCCATTTGACCTGCCCATTGTGTGGTCAGGTGTTGATGCTTTAACCCCTCCCCATCTTCCTGTCACGCTGCCATGCACCCTGCCTTCTTCCCCAGTTTGCCCCAGTGCCGTTTGCTGAGCTGCAGTTTTGGGAACACAATGAGGAGTGACAGCAGCATGATCCTGGGGGTGCGTGGATGGTGCTGGGCCCATGGTTAGGCGTCCAGAGAGGGTCCAGTAAGGCCAGCTCTGTCTTCTTGCAAGGATCAAGCAAGGTAGACTGGTGGGCAGAGCAGGAGAAGCAGGAAAACTCCTGCCCTCGTCCGTTGTTGCAGGGTCATTTGGTTTTGTAAGGTTGCTGCAGGGGCCACCAATTGACTCCTCTGTGCGACTGTCTGTCCTTTTCTTTGCTGAAATGAGACACTCCCAGGAGGTGTTTAGAATCGTATTCTGTAACGTATGGTGCAAGGTGCAGGAGGTCAGTTTATTGGCCAGGCCTCTGCCTGGGCAATGTGGCGGAAGGGGCCCTTTGCTTCTTCTCACTTGCTAGGCATTTACCAGCCTCTGGGCAGGCGGCTTTGTGCTTGGGAGCTCTGTCACCAGCTTGGCTTTACAGCATGAAATGTGGCTGCCTGGCAGTCGCTGGGTCGGAGGGGATTGAGCGCGCTGAGTGTCGCTGGCAGGATGGGGATGGGGTAAGAGCCAGCTTCTATTGTCGGCTGGGCTGAGTGAGTGGAGGCCATGTGTGGGGCAGATGGGAAGCTTGTCCTGTAAGAGCTGCCCTCTCCCAGGCCCTCATGCCATGTCCTTTTCCACAGAGCCCTCCTTCAGCAAGGACCAGCACCTCTTCACCCACCTTAATTCTACGCATGCCAGGCTGAACCTGCAGGGCTGGAGCAGCGGGGGCTGCCCCATCGTGGCCATTGTCCTGGAGTACCGACCCAAGGGCAACTGGGTCTGGCAGAGCCTCAAGACCAACAACTCCAACGAGGTCTTCCTGACGGAGCTGCGCGAGGCCACCTGGTATGAGCTCCGGATGAAGGCCTGCAACAGCGCTGGCTGCGGTAACGAGACCACCCAGTTTGCCACGCTGGACTACGACGGCAGTAAGAGCTGACCCAGCATGGGGCGGGGGCTGGCCGTGGGGCACAGCGTGCTTTAGGGGGCCGGGGGATGTGGTGCGGGTTAGGCGGCTGGTGCGGGCCAGCGGTAGGATTCCCGCGCCAGCCTCAGGTTGCACAGTGCGCCGGCGGTGTTGAGCATGAGAGACAGCCCCTTAATGCTGCATTTTGCTGCTGCCTGTGGCCCTGCTGAGCCACTCAGCTGCATGCCAGGCAGCTGCAGCACCCAGAATTCGCTGCTTCTGAAGTGCTGCCCACCCCACCTTCCTCACTTTCTAGCCAGGCCCTCCATGCAGCTACCACTAGCCTTCCTCCTGCCCCTCTTCCTCCTCTGCCCACAGCTCCCCCCAGCTGGGATCACGTGAGGCTCTGGCGCCGGGCCCAGAGCTGGGAGGAGAGCACGAGCAGTGAGATTTGCCTAAAGTAGGTTAGAGAGACAAGCTGCACCGAGCTCTTCTTCAGGCCTCTGTGTAGCTCGCAAGCTCGTCTCTCTCACCAGCAGAAGCTGGTCTGGTAAAAGACCGACAGACACGCACACACACCGGTCTTTCTACTATCCTGGGAGTGACACGGCTAACCAGCACACTCTGAACTAGATTAGGCTGATGGGGAGAGGAGTACAGGAGGGAAGCCGTCTCTCCAACCACAGAGTGCGTATGCTGGAGACTCCCTGCTAAGTGTCTTCCTAGCTCATCACAGGCCTGTCCTAGCCAGAGACTTCTCCAGGTCTTTCTCCTGCCTTATTACTTTGTACACGTTAGCTCTGGCTCCTGGCTATCCTTAGCTCAGGGGTCAGGTTTAAACACACCCCCAGCCTGATCATTTGTGACCCAGCGCCATCTCTGCAGCATCTGTGCTGGCTGGGGTCTGACAAGGCACGGCAGTGCTGCAGCAGCCATTCCTCCTCTCCCATCCAGGGCCTAGGCTCCTCCCTCCTGGAAGGGTGGATTTAATGAGCAGCGTGCTGTCCTTTCTCCACGGGCACCTCTACGCTGTCGCTGAGAGCCTGCGTCCCGGCCCAGGTAGACAGACAGGCACTTGCTGTGCTTGAAGTAGCATGTGAAAAATAGCAGTGTGGCCATGTCGATGCAGGCGAGCCATCCCAGTGCAATCCTGCCTGACCCCGGGGCGCAGGCACAGGCAGCTCCCCTGCTGTTTTCACAGTACTAGCTCGAGCACAGCTAGCGCCTGTCTGCCTCCCCGCGCTGGGAAGCAAACGCCCAGCTGCTGTGTAGACATACCCCTTCAGTCCTTGGCATCCCTGTGCAGGCTGTCTGCAGTGGTTTTGGTTTTGTGATGCAGACACCCAGGAACTGGACGGATACCCCAGCTCTTCCCATGCCTCCTCCCTCCCTTATTGTCCAAAGAACATGGAGAAATGTCCCAGTAATTGCCACTGGAGAACCAGCTATCATCCCGGCTGCTCCCCCGCTTTGGTTCCTGTCCTCCCCTGCCCCCCTCCACGCCCTGCAAAGATTGCAGGGGTCAGTATCACTATCTGTGTTGTACACATGGGGAAACTGAGGCACAGAGCAGGGGTCTGACTTGCACAGTGAGGGAGTCAGTAGCAAGACCAGGAAATGAACCCTGGAGTTCTGGCTTCTAGTCCCTTGCTGTTACCATTAGACGCTCGGCCCCTTAGTATTCAGCCTGTGGGGGGGTTCTAGCCATAAAGCAAACCCCTCTAAGGGTCACACCTGCTTTGTTTCTTCACCTTCCACAAGGGCAGCTCAGGGGGCAGGTGGGTTTCTTCCAAGTGCACAAAGAGGCCAGAGATCTATGCTGGCCCCTTCCTGAGTAGCGCCCGAGCCAGGCAGGGCCAGCTGTCAGCAGGGACTGTGGGGCCAGAGTTGTGGTAGGGCTGGTGTGTTCTTACGACAGATGCTTCTACTCAGAGCCTGGTCACATGCTCGTTCTCCAGGGTGACTGCAAGTGCCTCGTTTTTATCAGTGGACTGAGAGGGAGATGGAGATGGAGATGACACAGGGCAGGTGTGCCCGTTACCTACTGAATACTGTTTGCCCTGCCCCACCCCGCCCCCACTCCCCCTTCTGCAAAGGCCACACCACCCAGCAGGGAAATGAGATTTGCATGCAGTCTTCTCAGGGGAGCAACAATGCATCCCAGTGGCCCCACATCCCCACCCTCCACGCGCTGACATCCTTAGGAGGTTACCATGGTCAGTGGCTGGGACAGTGACTCTGTGCCAGATAAATTCTCTGGTGGGTCAGATCAGAGCGTTTTACAGCACGTGGCTGTGCATTAGGAGCGTGAATCCTGGCAGGGGAAGAGGTGGCTGGGGCCAGGATACCTCTTAGCTGCCATTTCCGGGACTTGCAGTTGCACGTGCTTTCATGTATCATGCGTGTGCTTAGCGTGGGTTCCCATGACCGGCTGTAAGAAGGATCGGGTGAATCTCTGTAGCCCTGTGGCTTGGCTGGGGTGAGCCCTCAACAGCCCAGCTCTGCGAGTAGGTCTGTGCTGCAGCTGGAGGAGAGGCATCCAGCGTGGGTAGGTTCACCTGCCAAAGCTTGAATCTGGCTACAGTGGCTAAAAATAGGAGTGAAGATGCAGCAGCACGGGCTGCCAAGCTGAATGCACACCCAGGTCGGTACAGCCAATGCTGGGATCCAGGCCATCCCTGTCGGTGGTCGTGCTAGCTTGACGAACGCTAGTGTGGGTATGCTGCCACGAGCTGTGTCACGCCTCGCACTGCAGTGCAGATGCTGGGTGAGTCTGCACAAGTGAGCCCTCATCTAAACACACTTACCGCCAGCCTCAGCTGCAGGTACCATAAAGCCAGCTTGTCTCTTGGGTTCCCAGCCTGGCTGGAAGCGGTGAGAGAGAGTGAGCGCATGTATGCATTTATCTGGGTGTCCCAGACCTCTCCCCCTGCCCCCACCCTGACATCCCTCTGAAGCCGCTTTGCAGTTGGGAGGAAGCTGTTGTCCGCAGCCCTCCCCTGTCAGCTGGGCCTGGCCTGGGCTCTGCTCAGGTCCCCGAGCTGAGGTCTGACATGGGTGTGTTGTCTTACTGCCTTGTGTGTGTGTGGTTCTGTCCTAGGTACCATACCCCCAATCAAATCTGCTCAGGGGGAGGGGGATGACGTGAAGAAGCTTTTCACCATCGCCTGCCCTGTGATCCTGGCTACGCTCGGGGTGGCCCTGCTCTTCATCATCCGCAAGAAGAGGAAGGAGAAGCGTCTGAAGAGATTGAGAGGTGAGGTGTGAGTCCAGCCTCCTGTGGGGTGGTGGGTTTAGCTTCACCTGCGGTAGAGGAAAACGGCAGCTACGCCAGGCTTCTGAGTGAGTCTGTCTCCTCCGTCATTAGATGCACTGATTAAATACCAGCTGGTCAGGAGGCTGCGTATTATTGATTGCGCTGGGCAGGGCAGGACAGGACAGAGAGATTCAGGCTTGCAGCTGGAAAGCATGTTGGGAACCTGTGAGTTACACCATCCTGAAAAGACTAGTTCCTCCTCCGGGTTAATTTAACGCTGCTCAGGCCAGCAACTACGGGAGGGTGCCCCACTGTCTAGAAACGATAGAACAAGAGTCACGCAGTCCGATTCCCAAGGGGCAAGCAAATTCTGACAGACGGCTTCTGCATTGTGAACGGGGGGAAGGAATGTTCAGCAGCGGGATCTTCATGAGACGCAGGCTTTGCTCCCTATCAACGCTTGGCTGGCTTCAGTCCCTCAGGGAAGGAAGTGATCGGGAAGTTCCTCTTTTATTCACTTAAGTATGTAGGCTGAGGTTTTTCTTTGAGACTCGTGATTCTGGGGCCCTTGCTGCGGACACCACGAAGAGGCGTCGTTCTCAGAAGGTGTACTCGGTGCTTTCCGGAGACCCCTCCCAGATCGCTAGTCACTGTGGACTATCTTGGCCATCATTTCTCTTACTGTCGTGCACCTACGCCCCCTGCGCTACGCACTGAACAGACATAGAATGAGAGTCTGCCCTGAAGCGCGTAGCGGAGCCCTAGCAGGTCGGGAGGAAGGGATTTAGGCAGAGCAAACAAGGTAGGCTCACGAAGCATCATGCTAGTTGCATGAGCTTTGTTGATATTTTGGGTGGGTTTGTTGGGAGGGGATTAGTTTACACTAACAAGCATTTGAGGTCTCACGGGAGTTTTCCTGGAAGGCGATCCTTGCAGTTCTTTAACTGCAACCGTCAAAGGTGGTGTATGCCATTGAACACCTTTGGGCTTTAGAGGGTTTGACCGTGGCCAGCTGTGTTCCCAACTGGTCTTTGTAACTTACATCTGCAGCTCAGCATATGGCAGGGCAGGAGAGGGAGTTGGGGGAGCTATCTATCTCCCTATAAAGTCCAGCCTGCACTTTCACATCTTTGGGCAGGTTTCCCTGTGTCTTTCCCTACCCAGTCCCTGAAGCATAGACAGATGCTTAATGAAACAGAAAACTTTGATGGGGGTTCAGTTAACATGGATTAAACACGTTGCAACAGTTAATAGGAGACCATAGATTCCTAACGGAAAGCACTAAGTATAGGCAACAGTCCTGCACAGGCAGGGGAGATGGTATCTGACAGAAGAATCTGTAAGCTGCTCTGCCGTGACAGTGCTGTGCCTGGGAGAAGTAGGCAGACACAGTGCCCCCGTGAGTTTTTGCATCTAAATTCTGTGCTCATCCATTTCAGTGTAGATCTTAGTTTAGATCCTGGAGGCTCTCTTGGGCAGTGGATTGTGTTGCTCTTTAAGCATGTGCTGAACAAGGTTGAATTTTGGATGGGTAGGTGAGGCCAAGAGCGTCATTGGCTGGAAGGATTTTTTTTTTTTTTTAAATAGCAAACTAACTAGTTTGGTCAGGTACTTAAAAAATAACTAACTGTGCTATTATAGTAGTTGGATATAGTTTGATGGCAGGATACTGTGCTTGGGCACACCTTACACTAGAGTTAATGTTGACCGTGTCTGTGTGCATGTCGCGTACCCTCCCGCCTAGCATATCACACAGAAGGCTGTTCTAGAAACTTGCCTGCTTGCAGAGACATGCTCCAACCCATGCATCAGTCTGCAGTGGGAACAGAATCTCTCCCTTACAAACATCTCTCTCTTTTGTATTGCAGATGCAAAGAGCTTGGCAGAAATGCTAATAAGGTGGGTGAGCAGCGCCTTGTTTCCCAGTGTAAGAACCAGTCTCGCTTGCCGGTGTAGCTCATAGAACATCAGGGTTGGACGGGACCTCGGGAGATCATCTAGTCCAAAGCAGGACCGATCCCCAAATAAATCACCCCCGCCAGGGCTTTGTCAAGCCTGACCTTAAAAACTTCTAAGGAAGGAGATTCCAGCGCCTCCCTAGGTAACCCATTCCAGTGTTTCACCGCCCTCCTCGTGAAAAAGTTTTTCCTAATATCCAACCTAAACCTCCCCCACTGCAACTTGAGACCATTACTCCTCGTTCTGTCATCTGCTACCGCTGAGAACAATCTAGATCCATCCTCGTTGGAACCCCCTTTCAGGGAGTTGAAAGCAGCTATCAAATCCCCCCTCATTCTTCTCTTCCGCAGACTAAACAATCCCAGTTCCCTCAGCCTCTCCTCATAAGTCATGCGTTCCAGTCCCCTAATCATTTTTGTTGCCCTCCGCTGGACACTTTCCAATTTTTCCACATCCTTGTAGTGTGGGGCCCAAAACTGGACACAGGACTCCAGATGAGGCCTCACCAATGTCGAATAGAGGGGAAGGATTGCGTCCCTCGATGTGCTGGCAGTGCCCCTACTTATACATCCCAAAACGCCATTGACCTTCCAGGGCACACCCTTGACTCATATCCAGCTTCTCGTCCACTGTAACCCCTAGGTCCTTTTCTGCAGAACTGCTGCCGAGCCATTCGGTCCCTAGTCTGTAGCAATGCATGGGATTCTTCCGTCTCAAGTGCAGGACTCTGCACTTGTCCTTGTTGAACCTCATCAGATTTCTTTTGGCCCAATCCTCTAATTTGTCTAGGTCCCTCTGTATCCTACCCCTACCCTCCAGCGTATCTACCTCTCCTCCCAGTTCAGTGTCATCTGCAAGCTTGCCGAGGGTGCAATCCACACCATCCTCCAGACCATTAATGAAGATATCGAACAAAACCAGCCCCAGGACAGACCCTTGGGGTATGCCCCTTGATACCGGCTGCCAATTGGACACGGAGCCGTTGATCACTACCCATTCAGCCCGACAATCTAGCCAGCTTTCTATCCACCTTATTGTCCATACATCCAGCCCATACTACTTTAACTTACTGGCAAGATACTGTGGGAGACCGTGTCAAAAGCTTTACTAAAGTCAAGGAGCAAAACGTCCCCTGCTTTCCCCTCATCCACAGAGCCAGTTATCTCGTCACAGAAGGCAATTAGATTAGTCAGGCACGACTTGCCCTTGATGAAACCATGCTGACTGTTCCTGATCACTTTCCTCTCCTCTAAGTGCTTCAGAATTGATTCCTTGAGGACCTGCTCCATGATTTTTCCAGGGACTGAGGTGAGGCTGACTGGCCTGTAGTAGTTCCCCGGATCCTCCTCCTTCCCTTTTTCAAAGATGAGCGCTACATTAGCCTTTTTGCAATCGTCCGGGGCCTCCGCCGATCGCCATGAGTTAGTTATCAAAGATAATGGCCAATGGCTCTGCAATCACATCCGCCAACTCCTTTAGCACCCTCGGATGCAGCGCATCCGGCCCCATGGCCTTGTGCTCGTCCAGCTTTTCTAAATAGTCCCGAACCACTTCTTTCTCCACAGAGGGCTGGTCACCTCCTCCCCATGCTGTGCTGCCCAGTGCAATGGTCTGGGAGCTGACCTTGTTCGTGAAGACAGAGGCAAAAAAAAGCATCGAGCACATTAGCTTTTTCCACATCCTCTGTCACGAGGTTGCCTCCCTCATTTAGTAAGGGGCCCACACTTTCCGCAAGTTTCTTCTTGTTGCTAACGTACCTGAAGAAACCCTTCTTGTTACTCTTAACGTCTCTTGCTAGCTGCACCTCCAAGTGTGATTTGGCCTTCCTGATTTCACTCCTGCATGCCTGAGCAATATTTTTATACTCTTTTCTGGTCATTTGTCCAATCTTTCACTCCTTGTAAGCTTCTTTTTTGTGTTTAAGACCAGCAAGGATTTCACAGTGAAGCCAAGCTGGTCGCCTGCCATATTTACTATTCTTTCTACACATCGGGATGGTTTGTCCCTGTAACCTCAATAAGGATTCTTTAAAATACAGCCAGCTCTCCTGGACTCCTTTCCCCCTCATGTTCTTCTCCCAGCGGATCCTGCCCACCAGTTCCCTGAGGGAGTCACAGTCTGCTTTTCTCAAGTCCAGGGTCCGTATTCTGCTGCTCTCCTTTCTTCCCTGTGTCAGGATCCTCAACTCGACCATCTCACGGTCACTGCCTCCCAGGTTCCCATCCACTTTTGCTCCCCCTGCTAATTCTTCCCGGTTTGTGAGCAGCAGGTCAAGAAGAGCTCTGCCCCTAGTCGGTTCCTCCAGCACTTGCACCAGGAAATTGTCCCTTACAGTTTCCAAAAACTTCCTGGATTGTCTGTGCACCGCTGTATTGCTCTCCCAGCCGATATCAAGGTGTTTGAAGTTTCCCATGAGAACCAGGGCCTGCGATCTAGTAACTTCCGTGAGTTGCCGGAAGAAAGCCTCGTCCACTTCATCCGCCTGGTCCGGTGGTCTACAGCAGACTCCCACCACGACATCACCCTTGTTGCTCACACTTCTAAACTTAATCCAAAGACTCTCAGGTTTGTCTGCAGTTTCATGCTTGAGCTCGGAGCAGTCATACTGCTCCCTTACATACAATGCAACTCCCCCGACCTTTTCTGCCCTGCCTGTCCTTCCTGAACAGTTTATATCCATCCATGACAGTGCTCCAGTCATGTGAGTTATCCCACCAAGTCTCTGTTATTCCAATCACATCATAACTCCTTGACTGTGCCAGGACTTCCAGTTCTCCCTGCTTGTTTCCCAGGCTTCTTGCATTTGTGTATAGGCACTTGAGATAACTCGCTGATCGTCCCGCTTTCTCAGTATGAGGCAGGAGCCCTCCCCTCTCGCACTCTCCTGGCTCATGCTTCCTCCCGGTATCCCACTTCCCCACTTACCTTGGGGCTTTGGTCTCCTTCCCCCAGTGAACCTAGTTTAAAGCCCTCCTGTGACGCAGCAGGGAGGGGGGAGTGTTGACCTGGAAACTGGCAGGGGGAGTTTCACTCCCTGCGGATGGGATACCCGAGAGGGGGCGGGGGAGATAACACCTCTGCCCTGGGAATGTGGACAAAGGCTGCAGGAGAGAGCCTGCTGTGGGGGGAGGGGGTTTAGTTTCAATTTGGTGCTGGGTGGTGGAATGCAGCCAGGTGCCAGGGCTGGGGTCTAAGCTCCCTGCTCCCGCAGAAGGACTGGACTGAGGGGTCCTGGTTGTACCCCCAAGCTCTGTTGTAGACTGTGTTCCTATTGTCCAATAAACCTTCCGTTTTACTGGCTGGCTGAGGGTCGCAGTGAATCCCAGGAAGAGGGGTGCAGGCCCTGGACTCCCCCACAGTCCGTGACACCTCCTCACTAGGTTAGCCAGCCTGCTTGTGAAGATGCTCTTCGTAAGATGGAGCCCGTCTCTGCCTAGCACTCCTCCTTCTTGGAACACCATCCCATGGTCAAAGAATCCAAAGCCTTCTCTCCGACACCACCTGCGTCGCCATTCGTTGACTTCCACGAGTCGACGGTCTCTACCCAGGCCTTTTCCTTCCACGGTCGTGGCACCAGAGCGCACCCTCAGCGTGTGTCTACATGTGTTGCAGTCACACCTCCCACTCGCAGTGTAGACAGACCCACAGTGATCAGGGGTGTCACTTCCAAGCTTCCCTTTCTAATGCTGCTTGAAAGCGGGCGTAGCCGGTGGCTTTTCTCAAAGCCTGCAGGATTATGACATGGACGTGGCCCACATGAAGGGAAGTGCCAACACGATAGCGGATGACAGCAGATGAATGTCGCGTGAGAAATGGCCCTGTGGTGCTCTCCACCAGACGGGGGAGTTTAAATCCCTCCCTGGGGGTCTGGGATCATACCCAGCATTGACCCTGCAGGTGGGAGGCTGCCCTGAAGAAGAGGGGATAGACGTGGTGCCCTGATGGGCGCCGAGACCCAGCGCTGTGTGCAGGCTGCGGCTGCTTGACTCGCCTCCCAGTCCTGCCTGCTCGTTTGGGGTAGCGTGTGCACACAGCGCTGCAGGGATTGGATCCTGTCATAATGGAGCACAGCAAAGACGCCATTTTACCCACTAATTGGGGACTTTGTAACACTGAATATCTCCCCGTGACAGCAGCGGGTCTGGCGCGTCGCTTTCTGCTTGATTTTTCAAAGCATGGCCGAGCCATTTCCAATACGTGGCAGGCATCGGGATGTGATGGGGTGAGGACTTGTTCTTCGCCCACAGCCCTTTTGTTTCTCCCTCCCCTGCAGCAGGAAGAAAGGGGTCATAGACCTGGTCGCTGGTTAGGCGTCAGTGAAGTGGAGACTCTGCTGTATTCATTGACTTCTTTTCTCTGCAGCAAGAATAACCGGAGCTTCGACACACCAGTGAAAGGCCCCCCCCAGGGTCCCCGGCTGCACATCGATATTCCTCGGGTCCAGCTGCTCATTGAGGATAAGGAGGGCATCAAGCAGCTGGGTGAGTGGGGCTCTTGCCTCAGATCTAATGGCACTTGGCCTTATTCCAGTTTAAAGGATCGCTGAGCACACCCTCCTTCCCCCCACCCTTCCCTGCTGATACCATGGCTGCACCTTACCGATAGCCCCACAGGCTCCTGGCTGGGGGCCCGGTTGGAGAGCTGCATGCTGGGATGCACTCCTGCTCATACAGCAGAGATGAGGGCAGCTGCAGGAAGCCCTGTGAGAAGGGACAGGTATGGCCGTACTTGGAGGGAACCCACAGAAGGGCCCTAGGAGAAGAGAATCTTTCCCCTGCCACACTTCTGGCCGGGGAAATACTATTCTCGGGTAGATATCTGCCTGCCCTGGCTTTTGAGTGCCAGCTCCCCATGCCAGGAGCCCATCTTGGCCAGGGCACGTGGTTTCCCTTAGGACTGGAGGGTCTTCCCACCTCCATCTTTCTCCCCTTTGTATTTCTTCCATTTTCAGCCAAGTTGCCCATATCGCTTGGGATCATTCTCACATTCCAGTTCTGGGGGGGACTGGGTTGGAAGCTGAGAGTCCCCTGTGCCCTGCCCCCCTTTCATGCCTGGGAAGGAAGAAGTGCTGCACCCATACCGCACGGGGGGAGCTGTGTGAAGCCCCAGCTTTTTTGTGTGTATTGAGCCTGACACAGGTGGAGGAGTTCCCCCAAGCAGCGAAGCCGGAGATCGGTCAGGCAAGGAGCTACTGTCAAGTGGGTCAGGGCAGCACGGGCTGGTGATGCTGGTTACTTGCAACAGATGGCTCGGTGGAGCTGTCTGAGCTCAGTCCCCAAACTCTTCTCCTTGCAGGGGATGATAAAGCTACAATACCAGTGACAGACACGGAGTTCAGCCAAGCTGTGAATCCCCAGAGCTTCTGCACTGGGGTGTCCTTGCATCATCCAGCTCTGATACAGAACACCGGACCCTTGATCGACATGTCTGACATTCGACCCGGAACCAGTAAGTACGCGAGGCTGTGTGGCAGATCCCTTTCCTCAAGAGGCAGAGAGAGGCAACTGACCCAGGCTGTTTGCTGGCTGAGTACCCCAGCCATCGAGCCGAGTGTTGTAACCAACTTGGGTGGAGTTAGGCCGCTTCTGAGCATGCCTGCCAGGGCCATGCCTAGGTGCCCTGGCTTCGAGAATCCTGCTGGGGCTTAGGCATGAGAGAGGCAGCAATAGATGTGCTCGCAGGCACCTAGAGGACTATTTGAACCCAAACTTAGGTGCCACATGGGTTTGGGGCATTGCAATGGTGTGTAAAAGTGGGACTTAGGCACCTCAGTTGCTGTGTGGCTTTGTGTGCCCATCTTTGCACGTCTGAGTTCTGTGCATGGGGGCCCCCTGCTAAGCTCACTCATTCTCAGTTCAAGCTCCAGCTAAAGCGGTGCTGAGGTAGCTTGCCTTATTGTAGGAACAGGAAGGCTCTATACTCTCAAATTGTACCCCAGCCTCTGTTCCGTGTCTTCATCAGGCATGCCAAGCCAAGCCAGTTGGGCTGTGTTTTGTTTGCATTTTAGAGCGCTTTAAAATTAAACCAGTCAGATGGCAGGAGAGGAAGTGAGTTGTACCTCAGGAGCCCCTTCGCCATCACCCCAAACGTGCACCAGGCATGGGACCCACGGCCGCCTACTAGCATACACGACACAGTGACGGTCTGTGAACTTTAAAAGAAAATGTCCAAAGTGCTTGAACCAAAAATGCTACTGCGGCCTGTCTCTCTCCCAGGTGGCTGCTGGCAGTTTTTGTCTTCCTCACGGCAGCACAAGTGCATAGAACGGAAGTGAAAAATCTAATACAGCTTGGATTACTGGGGGTTGGAGCTTTGGGTGGGTCACATCAGGGAAGGCCACGGTGCTATGTGAATATGGCTCATTTTCCCGCCAAAGAAAAGCGATTTCTTCCCATCTAAGTAAGTAAGTAAGTAAGTAAGTGTGAAATACCAGCTGTGGTGTGTGTCGGCAACCTAACTGCACCGTGTCATTTATAAGCCAAGCCTGCTCCTGTTACCTACCTAGCATGGTGGTGTTGCCACCCTCCCTGTTGTGCAGCATGGCTGTGAGAGCACCTGTGCAGCCAATGCTGCATGTGACCTGAGACAGGGCCGAGTGCGGCAGCGCATTGAACAAACAGCAGACAGATTCTGAGAGGGAGTGAAAATGTTTCAACTATTTGCACATTACCGGCACTCAGTCGAGCTCAAAGGGGTGTTATGTTAGACATTCAGTAGCTCATAGTCGCATGTAGGGATTGCATGGTTATGTTTTGTTATGCACACAAGACCTTCTGCTAAGAAAGAAAGAGTTATTACTGTTATGTAAATAGTGTACGTGGATTAGTGATAAGAAGAAAACAATTAGAGTGGTAACCTGTATGCTTTAGACTGGCTTGCTTATGTCTCCAGCTGAATGCTTTATAATGAGCGGGCAGGGACTCTAAATAAATATCTATCTATCTGTATAACTTTATAAAAATAACAAACAAACAAACAAAAAGTTTCTCAAATCAATCAGTCTATTCTACAAATAATGACAAATATTTTGACGTTTGTGCCACGTTATCCACAGACTCTTGCTCTAATGGAAGGCAAAAAAGCACAGCTCGTATCAAAGTGTTTGTTTTCCAAAGTACTATTTTGAGTACTTGGTTGCGTTATCAATTGTATTGAGAAGCTTTCTACCAGTTATGGCGCTTTTTCTGATTTTTTCAGATTGGATGCCCGACGATAATCTTTAAACCTCCATGCTGGTGATGACCACTAGATCCGTGCCAGCCATCAACTTTTTCTAAGCGATGAGTTACCCCTTAGTGCCCCAAATGGGTCGGGGCTGGTAAATGACAGACATCTGTGTTTGCCCATGTCTAGCTCTAGACGCCCGTGCCCACCTGTAGACCGGTGGGTCCCAGGAAGGCTCTGCGTTTGCCTCATGAGGGCACATCTCTCCGTTTCAGAGAACAAACCTGACTGTGTTGTGTAACTAACTTTTGTGCTTCAGACCCAGTTTCCCGGAAGAGCGTGAAATCTGCACACAGCACCCGGAACAGGTACTCCAGCCAATGGACTCTCACCAAATGCCAGGCATCTACTCCTGCACGTACTCTTACATCTGACTGGAGGACCGTGGGATCCCAGCATGGAATTACGGTCACAGAGAGCGACAGCTACAGTGCCAGTTTATCTCAGGACACGGGTGAGTCAGCGGGATGGGGAATGTGGTGGTGATCACTGTCCAAGGGAAAGGCCAGGCAGCTGGCACACCTAGCGGAGTAAGAGGAAAAACCAGAGGCTCAGCTCCTCACTCCTGCGAGCAGTTTCTGCCTCTCCCATGGCTCCAGCAGGAAATGGCCCAGGGTATCCCCAGAAAGCCTCCTGCCATTTTCTTCAGAGTCCAGGCAGAGCATACTCTGCCGTGGGGTGGATTAGATTTAAATCACTAGTCAGGAAGACTCGATTTAATCGTGAAATTCTACACAAAAGAGC
Source organism: Dermochelys coriacea (assembly GCF_009764565.3). NCBI lineage: Eukaryota > Metazoa > Chordata > Testudines > Dermochelyidae > Dermochelys > Dermochelys coriacea. The sequence goes on along the minus strand of NC_050089.1, from coordinate 17,337,075 downwards.
ATTCTTGTTCTAACCTTAATCCATGTTTTTCAGAGATGGATATAGCTTTCAATTTTAGAAGATACACACTCTAAAGTGATTTATTTTGAAAAGCTTTTCAGATGAGTTTTACAGCTATATCAGAAACCAAATGATGGATTGGTTATTTCATTTAGCAAAGGTAATTGAAGCAGTTCACCGCCCAATGACTTCATAAGTATCCTTCTCCCGTCCAACCGGTTAATCAGTAATATTTGGAGGCTTTTCTTGCCTTGCTGTATGAGGAGGAGAACATCAACAGACAGACATTTAAATTTTTTTATTTAATGAAAAAACAACCATGAACTGTGTTGTGGATTTTTCTTGTCAGCAAACAAACGTATGGTTTTAACAAAACAAGCGTATAGTAAAATGAAGTGAAACCAACCCCAGGAAGTTAACTAAACTAACTAACTACTTGTGTTAAACAAACACACCCTCCAGATTTTTAAATTGACTGTCAGTCAGGTCAACACGAGAAACCGAAGATATTGGATTCTGCAGCTAACGTGGTCGTCTTCACTTTCATTTTCCTGTGTGTTCAAAGAAAAATCAGCTTTCTGGCTTCCCAAACGATTTCTCGGTTTGGAATGAATTGGTCGCAAGAAGGAAACTATTCTTTCTACACTGGCAGAAGAAGCTACTGCTGTTAAAAGTGAGATGATCACTTCCACAGTCTCTGAATCCAAGCGCTGGGGTGACTTTCTGTAAAACATCGGCAGCCACCCTATTGTTTGAATGGTTCACGCTTAGCTCTGAAGTTTATTATAGTTGGCATTCTGGAGGGATGAGTGCTGGATGTCCACGTCATAGCCAACTCCTCCTCTTCAGCAGTTAGTTAGGGGTTGACTGTGGTACCGAGTATTGAAACTATTTGCAAGAAAATGAGCTGGAGATAGTGCTTGTGCCATTTGTTATTTTTTAATGCTTGTAAGTTAAGTCGGTCATTTCATATTTCTCTTTTTAAGATCTCACTCAGTTCCTTCCAAATTAAAACAGGTATTTATTTCAAGGCTACGGAAATAGGCTTCAGGGTACATTTCTCTGGAGCCCAATGTTGAGAACTTTTGGCTGGGACTGTGCCATCCTCTGTTTTTCATGATCTTGTTTGCAAACTGTCAGCTGATTAGGCCAGCGCTCCAAACAGTCCGCTACTGTTGCATTGCACATCTTGTGGGAGGAATCAAGCTAAGTGGTTGTTGCCGAAGTATTTTGCCATTTAGAATCCTACACTGTCAGGGTTGGAAGGGCCCTGAGGAGGGCATCTAGTCCCACCCCCAAGTCAATCATCCCAGCCCGGCCTTAAAAACCTCTAAGGAAGGAGATTCCACCACTACCCTCCTCGTGAAAGAGTTGTTCCTACTATGTGACTTGACTTAAACCTCTGCCACTGCAACTTGGGACCATTACTCCTTGTTCTGTCATCTGCTACCATGGAGAACAGTCTAGCTCCATCCCTTTCAGGGACTCGAAAGCAGTTATCAACCCCCTCCCTTCTTGTCTTCTGCAGACTAAACCATCCCAGTTCCCTCAGCCTCTCTCCTTGCACGTAAGTCATGCGTTCCAGTCCCTGGATCATTTTTGTTGCCCTCTGCTGGACTCTTTCTTTCCAATTTTTCCCCATCCTTCTTGTAGCGTGGGGCCCAAACCTGGACACAGGACTCCAGATGAGGCCTCACCAATGTCGAATAGAGGGGAAGGATTGCGTCCCTCGATGTGCTGGCAGTGCCCCTACTTATACATCCCCAAACGCCATTGACCTTCCAGGGCACACCCTTGACTCATATCCAGCTTCTTGTCCACTGTAACCCCTAGGTCCTTTTCTGCAGAACTGCTGCCTAGTGTGTAGCAGTGCCACACTCTGCCCTTGTCCTTGTTGAATGTCATCAGATTCCTTTTGGCCCACTCCTCTAATTTGTCTAGGTCTCTCTGTATCCTATCTACGTCATCTCCCATGCCTCCCAGTTTCGCATCCTCTGCAAAGTTGCCGAGGGTGCAATCCACACCATCCTCCAGATTGTTAACGAAGATGATGTTGAAGCAAACTGGCTGCAGGACTGACCCTTGGGGTGCTCTGCTTGCAACTTGACATGGAGCCCTTGCTTGCTCGCTGTAGAGCCTGAGAATCTAGCTGGCTTTCTGTGCATCTTATAGGCCATTCTTCCAGCCCCTACCTCTAGACTGTCTGCGAAGTGCAGTTCTTGGCTTTCCTGGATGGGATGGCAGATTGGCCACTCAGTCTCCCTTAGGAGGGAGTTTTTGACCCTCACCACCTGCTGCCTCCTCTCTCTTGGGAGTGGTGGTCGTGGAACCTCCATCCCTTCCAAGTGGTGGAGTCTCCTTCTGCTCCCTTCCCTTGGATGGATCAGCTAGTTGGCTCTCTGCATTAGGACCTGGGGAGAGAACATGAAAGGGGGTGCTCACCTGTTTCTGCATTGCTGGTACAGGGATGCTTCTCTGTCGGTCTGTCTGCTTCTGGAAGTCACATGCTGCCAATTGTCCTCATGGTGCTTCTGGCCCTGCTAGGCAAGGCAGGGTTGATCCTTGTTTCTCCAGTCCGTGAGCCTTCTCTTCCAGCAGGGTCATTGGCTTGCACTGTGGACAAAGGCCCAGCAGCTACTTGCTTGCTTGTTTGCTCACCATCCTTCTGGCAGATGCCTGTGAGGTGAAATCAACAGTCAGTGGGCCTGGCTGCTGTTTTGCAGCAGGTGCCCTGCACTCAGTCACTCGGGCCCATGCTGACCGAAGCCCCCATCGGCTGCAGTGCTCTGGCCCCCTCACACTCCCCTTCTAAACTCCCTTGCGAAACTCCCCTGTTAGCCACCCCTGTTCGCAAGCTCCTCTGGTCGCTTAGGGGCCGGCCTCTTGTAGCCCTGCCGGCCCTGCCCCCTGCTCAGGGGTTGGTGAGTGCTAAGTGGGGCTTAGTGCTCACAGCCTTGCCGGGCACACCACTAGGCTCACCTGCACACAGCCCCCCCCCCCCCCCCCGCCCACACACACACACACACACAAACAATCAGAGCCCACAGTCTCTCTCCGTCAGCCAAGCTGCAGGCATACCACAAACACAGCGACAGACGCACTTTCCGCAAGGGTCACGCCCTCACTCCTCCTTCACCTGGAGACCACCCCCCCCCCCACAAAACAACACAACACCAGTCCATCATTCCTACAACCCTGAGGTCTTCAGCTACAAAGTGCATCAACCAAGCACCGCAACCACCTGTTAGCTTGGGACTCTCTTCTAATCTCAGATACAGTTGCAGCATTGTCCACGACCGAGCTGCCTACTAGACATTTGCCCTTTTCTCACTGCTACTTGGAAGGACTCCGCTTTGTGTGCATTTCCCAGTGCCTCAATTGTCTCCGTAAGGAAGACATGCCCCGCTTCCATTGTCACGCCAGCAAACACAACAGGATCATTGTGGCCATTGCTCCACCCATCAAGACTCAGGTTCACAATGTCACCCTCTAGACCTGTGGCACACTGATCATCGCTTTCCCTTTCATACACTTTGTCCAGCAATTGGCCTGCAACATCAGCTCTTTTCAGCAGACCGTATCCCAGTCTCCCTGACTGAACCATGTTCATGAGCTGTGAGTTCTCAAATCATACAGAAAGGAGAACGGGTGGCATAACCAAACCAGACACTGGGTTTGGTCGCTTACCTGCCTCTTTTTGGGATCGGCAGGGTCTTATCACAAACTTCTCTAGGCTTGGTTCTGAACAATGGAGAATCCTTTCCTTTCGCTACACAGGATATACTGGGCCTATGTGACATACCTGCTAGGGCTGAACTGCTATCAATCAATCCCTGGCAGACAACTCTGACGCTATAGAAAATGATGTTGATCTTGAAGGTGGATAGGCTTCAGAAGCCTGTACGTTACCAAATTCTCCTCACCAACGTAAGTCAATGCACTTATTTATTATTATCGTCATCAGTTAGTTAGTTAGTTAGTGTTTGTTACTCATTGCATTCACTGACACTCAGTACTGCTTTCTGGTACTATCAATCATTTTAGATAGAAAACAAACCGCTGAAAGGGGCGGATCTGGCTTTTACAAACTTCACCTTTAGCATCGCTGCTTGCTCAAACACAAGAATCCAAGAATAGTCCAGAAGGAGGACAGGCAGTCCCTACAAAAGAAATATGAACTAGAAATGTTTACCAACCTGAAGATCCTGCATGTTCCTTTCATCATCCTCAACACAGTTCCTGCCTGAGAAGAAACACTTCTCATGAGAGCAGCAAAGAAAGAGACCTGTGGCACCTAACAGACTGACTTACTTATTGGAGCATGAGCTTCCGTGGGTCCCTACCCACTTCGTCAGCTGCGTGTAGTGGAAATTTCCAGAGGCAGATATACCAACTGGTCAAACAAGAATCAGGCTAGGGATAACAAGGTTAGTTCAATCAGGGAGGATGAGGCCCTCTTCTCATGATGTTGTTTCATTCAGGCAATCAGGCCTTACATTTCTCACACACACACACACCTGTCTTGTCCACAGGTAGAGGAACTTCATTACGATAATCCCAAACTGGATCTCTTTTACAGCCTCCTGGCATTACAGGTTTTCCCTTCTAGCGAGAGGATGGTACAGTAGATCTCAAATCAATGAAGACTACACTCAGAAAGACCCCAAGACATCCAGACTATGCTGCCCAAACAAACAGTTTAACTGTTGCTTCTACTGCCCATCCCTCCCTTCTCCTTGTCCAGATCTACTCCTCAACAAATCTTCTGTTCATTGAACTTTGAGAGAGCTTAGGGATTGACTCTGTGTACACCAATTTGCAGAGGGACAATAGACTTGAGATCTGTCATTTACTTCTCCCTCTCCATTTCTTTGTGCTGTTTGTTAACAAGCATGTTATGTTATCTCTGGAGGCACAAAGCCACAGTCGAGAACTGCAAAACTAAGCATCCCTGAGGGCATCTTCTAGACAGAGCACTGAGCGTAACGATGCGGGTTCCAGCAGGACCCAACAGAGAGTGCCAATTCTGAACACATTGCTTCAAGCAACTCCGTAAGAGCCGAAGGCTGGGGTTTTGCCACCTCTATGGAAAAACCAACCAACCAGAAAAGACTTTGGTTTTACCCCACTGACTAACCACAAGCAATTTCCTTAGACGCTCCAGTTTCCATGTATCACCACCAGTACCGCTCATCATGGGGACAGATGGTTACGAAAACCAATACCCCCCGTAAAAGAAAAGACATTCTCTCCATCCCCAGACCCAGGTCAATAGACAAATCAGATCTCACCCACAAACCACGCTGTTGCCAATCCTTTAGAATCAATCAGAAGATTTATTTATAAAAGGGAAAAGATATAGATGACGAGAGCTACAATTGCTTAAATGGAATCAATGACATAGTCATGGCAAAGTTCTTGGTTCACGCTTATAACAGTGATAGAAGAAACTGCACGTTCAAATCAAGTCTCTGGAGTCCATCCACAGCTTGGATGGGTCATCCGTCCTTTGTGTAGCGCTTCCACTTGTAGCAAAGTAAGTCCCTCCAGAGGCAGGATTGAAGACCAGATGGAGATGAGGCATCAGCCTTTTGTAGTAAGAACCCCTCTTTGTCCTGACTGTGGAAAATTACAGCTCAATGGACTTTGGAGTCACATGGGCAAGTCCCCAGGCACGTCTGCCTTCTCTCCATGAGTGAGTCAGTTGTATCGCTGATGGTCTTTAAGGGGCCATCCAGCAGGCTCGGCAGAGCTGACACCAACTTATCTGCGGTGTCACCCAGAAGCACAGCATAAGCGTGAAATACAGACAGTAGAGAGCCAATATTCATAACCAACTTTAACTAACTACAAAAATGATTGATTGATTGATAGATAGATACACAGCATAATCTCCATAGACCCCTTACACAATATTTCCTGCAAATATATAACAAACAAACAAACAGTGATGGACACAGTTACAGATTGCCAACAACATCAAAGTAGATTACAAAGATTAATCCATATGGAAGCTCCTCGAACCCGATAAGATTGGGTCCCCTAATCTATGAACTATTAGAACTAATCTAAAAACCTTCTTTTCTTAAAAACATTACATGAATATATTGTCTGTCTCATACTATAGAATTAGAATTGATAATCCCCATTCCACGATGAGATCTCTATCTATCTTAAATTAACATTTTCTTTAGATTGAGAAAATGCTTTTTGAGGAAAAAAACCTATCTATCTATCTAACAATTCCCATTTTTTTTTTTTTTAAATCATAGATTAGACTTTTATCCACCCTGCTCTGCAGTCAGTCAGTATCATGAGTGGCTGGGGCATGCACCAGTGGGCAGTGCGACAGACAGACACATTCCCATCCACTAAGTGACTTTGCCCCTCACAAGGGAAAAGCTCGCTAAGGAAGAACACCACATCCAACTTTGACGTTTTGTTTCGATACACAATACCCAGAAAGATGCGCGTCTTGTTTGGTTAAATAAATACAAAACACAGAGTTTCAAACATACATACCTTCGCAAATTGACACACCTGTTTTTGACACAAAACATACGCACCAATAAGGATACGTACTAACCCTACACAAATATTTTAATGTTTGGTGATTTGGGTGCGAGTTTTTAGATTAACATAAATATAACGTTTGGGAAAAAAAAAAAAAAAAAGGCAGACTGCTTCATTTCAATATGGTTGTTTCCAAATAAACTTTAGTCAGTAAACAGCTCTACCCTCAGCGTTCCACACCCGTGCCGCCACCTCCCCGTCCCCGGGCCGGATCTCATTGATTACCTACCTTGTTTTCAGACAAAGGGCGGAACAGCATGGTGTCTACGGAGAGCGCCTCATCCACCTACGAGGAGCTGGCCCGGGCCTATGAGCACGCCAAGCTCGAGGAGCAATTGCAGCACGCCAAGTTCGAGATCACAGAGTGCTTCATCTCAGATAGCTCTTCCGACCAAATGACCACAGGGACCAACGAGAACGCAGACAGCATGACCTCCATGAGCACCCCGTCCGAGCCAGGCATCTGCAGGTTCACCGCCTCCCCACCCAAGCCGCAGGACAGCGACAGAGGCAAGAACGTGGCGGTGCCCATCCCGCACAGAGCTAACAAGAGTAAGTATCCTTCTGATGGCTAAGAGCGCCCCCGTCACCCAGGCAGGAGTCGGGCTGCAACGTGGCTACTACAGCCACTGAGGTCCCAGCCCCTGAGGGCTGGCGCTCGGCATGGCACCGTCATCCCGTAGAGCGCGCGCACGGCCTTCCTCGGGACTGGTTTTCAAGCAGCCCTGGTGTGTCGACCAACAGGGTGTGGGCCCGTGTGTGTCTGGCCACATCTGCAAGGCGAGTGCTCACCTAAATTTGCTGCTACCGTCTCCTCCATTTTTGTTCCATCATTCTGGCGGTAGCTACAACAAAAAACAAGGCTTATTTTACATAAGAGTTTGATCCCTAGCTCCCACTTTTTAAGGGCTCACGGGCCCGGAGAGGGAAGCGATCGCTTACCACAGAACGCGTCACATCAGTTTAACCCCGCTACGCTCTCGGCCCTTCTAAGGCCAAACTGAAGCGTGGATGACAACTAGACAGAGCTTCTGCTCTCAAGCAGAGTCAAGTGCCACTGACCCTGTTGCTGTCCTCTAGGCTGCACACACCTCCATAATCCTTTCCAGTGGCTAACTTAGAGCCTTCAGGTTCACACTGTGATCAATGCTTATGAAGCCTGCTTTCCTTTCTCCCTACTAGCCTTACATGTCTGTTATAAGGATTATTATACACAGATGGTCCCTGGTAATTTACTGCTTGTGCTGTTATGTATTGGGTGCTGCGTTCAGTCCTCACTCCTGAAATTCTAAAGAGCAGTCCAGCGATGTGGCAAGGTTAAAGGCTCAGTCCTGCAAACACTGCCTCCACAGATATTACTCCCGTGGAATTGGACCCTAGAAGAGCAAATGACTTGGTTTGGCTGAGTGGGGACACAGGTGAATCTCACCACCAGAGGTTTATCCCAATTGACAGCCCACAAAGTCTTATTAATTAGGAGTGGATGGACTCAACCCTGCATTCGGCAGGAGCTGGGCTAGATAAGCCACTAGCTTCCCACCTGCACCAGGACAGCACTCTCCCCTTTATCTTGTGCATTTAGGGACTGACCTTTTGGATCCTATGGGCGCGGTTGCTGCCTTGCTAGCTCCATGCAATGCTTTTCCATCTAGGGCTCATGCCATTCCAAGCTGCTGAGAGACGCTGGCCAGCTTTGCGTTTTACCTGCTACTGAGCTATAGGTGCCTTCGGGGTGCTGAACTCGAGAGAATTCATTATCTTATAACCATCACTCCACCTTTAGCATTCACCAGGCCTGAATCTGCTGTGATCTGTATAAGAGCCGCCTGCATTTGCATTACTTCACGATCGACAGTCTCAGGAAGGGTCACCTACTGTCCTAGACCCCTCTTCTGCCTTTGCAGTGATGTTCCCGTGGGGCATGGGTTTCCTTCTCTCGACCGCTGCTGGGCTGGGGGAAGCTAGAACGAAATGATCCTCTCAAACTTCAGCCATGAAGGCCCTGGGGCGGAACGGGACTCCAGTCCCAGCAAACAAAAGTAAACTCCAGCATCTTTCTTCCCCCATCGCTATTTCAATTGCATTTCAGCGGCAGAGGCCCCTCAGGTCTCAACCTTCGGTTTCCTCCCGCTAACGCTACTTTACATCAGGGTGGATTCACCAGCTAGTGTTCCCAAAATGTTACCGCAGAAGACATCATCAAATATAACAATCCTGCTCTTTCTGCAATGGAACACTCTCTTTAAGACTCCAAGCAGGCTTCTCACAGCTGCTAAAAACACACAGGGGCTACCCCAAAGGTACAGTAAGACAGACTGAAAATAACTTCACATGGTTTGTAATTTCCTTAGGGTCTCCTCATCATTACTGGGCAGGGAGAGCAGCCATACGTTAGATTCTTCTCCGAGGATGATAAAGGACCCATGCTGTAAAAAGAGGGAGTGAGTATCAAATCGTGGCACACATAAAGAACAGGGATCTTTCCTCTCTGATCCTGATAAGAAAAGCACAAAGGCAGGGCAAGGTTCCTGGCGTGAAAGCACACGCCACTCGTGCCTGTGTAGAAAGAGGAGACCTATGAAGAGCGAAAGACAAACGGGTGCTTGTTCTCAGGCACACACAGGGGTCGGTCGGTCGGTCGTTACTCTTGCTTCCCACACTCTATGCGAAACTGCTAGGCATTTCAAGCGCCTTACCTCTGTCTTTGTTCCCTGCAGGCGATTACTGCAACCTTCCCTTGTACATGAAATCATCAGAAGCATTCTTCCGCAAGCCCGACACCCACGACCCTTGTCCAGTGGTCCCACCCAGGGAAGCCTCCATCCGAAACCTAGCCAGGGCTTATCACGCGCAAGCGAGGCATATGACGCTAGACCCAGGCAGCAAGCCTTTGGGCCTGCCCCACCCGGGCTCCTCCACAACTACTTTACCTCAAAGAACACTCACCATGCCTGTCTCGGCAAACTCCGCTTCTGCTCCTGCCGCCGATCCCGCCGCCAGCGCTGAGCCACGCGTGCCCACACACACCAAAATGGGAGGCTCTAGAGACTCTTTACTAGAAATGAGTACATCCGGTATAGGGAGATCTCAAAAACAAGGGGCCGGTGCGTACTCCAAATCCTACACTCTTGTGTAGGAAATTAGAAAACCAATTTAAAAGAAACTGCTGGTTTCCTGCATTATTTATATTGAAATAAAATAAACTCTTGTACATAATGAACTCTTTTGTATAAATGAAACTATTTTCTTCTTCTCCAGAACTGAAAAAGAAGCCAGGGCACAAAGAATTTGATGTTACAGATTTAAAATATATATATGTGTGATCTTATATTTCACATCATTTTGAAAGGAGCACAAAGAGACTCAGCGATTTTTTCCCCTGATGATATTGGTGGTTTTGAAAAGCAAATTCTCAAAGACATTGCATGCTGTTTACTGTTCTGAAAACAACAGGAGTTGCTTTGATTTGCAAATGCTTATGTGTTAATACCTTTTTCTATGAAAAAACCCAGCGCCGTGTGCAATAAAAGTTATGTTTATACGTTGGAGTTTTCCATCTGATTCAAGCCTCGGGATTGCACGAGGAGTGGACCGGGTTGGGAGAAGAGCTCAAATAGCTGAGAGAAGGGTTTAGTGCTCTTAGCTTCTCAGTAGCCCGTGGCAGTTTACAGCCACGGATTTTAGGCAGATGTGCAAAGCTTTAGCCAGGACACTAAGCCTGCAGGGAGGCACGGAATGGAGAGACACAAGCCAATCCATCACAGAGCAGCAGGAAACTCTCCCCCCTCCCATGCTGTCCAGAGGGCAAGTGTCAGGCCAGCTGGGGGCACTAGGAATGGCGAGGGCATACGCTTTCTTGCCTACCTTTTGTCTTGCTTCTCGGTAGTAGCTGTGAGCCTGCAGCAGGGCAGGGAGCAGGCACATCTGCCAGACAGAGCCAGGAAAGCTTGAGAGGCAGCCTGTGTGAGGACAGGCTGAACCTGGAAAGAAAAGGCAGGCAGAGCACCAAGCCCCACTGGGATGGCAGGCAAAGAAACGGCAGGCATTTACTTCCAGAGTTCCTGAAGGAACAGATCCACGTACAACAGCAGGTATTACAGAATCTGACAAGTCCTGCCACTGGGGAGAGGGGCTGGGCCCGGGGAGGATCCCAGTGCCTTTGTACTGACTTTCAAAAGAACTGCTGCTGGTGTGAGCTGGGGTAAAGATTTGTGGGCATATAGTTAGCCCTCACCTGTCGGGAGAAGCCCAAGTGCTTACCTGGCATCGAGCAAAGAGCAGGCCAAGAACGATGAGGTGTTAAATGCTGCTATATTGAACCGTGTAGGGTTGTGTCAGCCAAAAGATACTAGCAAAAATACAGGGCAGCCCAGGTGGACATATGGGGTAAGGCCCAGAGCATTTGCACAGATTGGGCCAACTACTGGTTGAGGCAAGACGTGGAAGCAGTCCAGGATGCTGTGGTATTACGCAGAGCCTTCCAGAGACCACGAGGGTCTGGAGACACCAACCAGAGACAACGTCAAAATTGGCCGAGAAGCGTTCCAAGATTTTCAAAGAAAAGCAGCTTGTCCAACGCAAGCAGTATGACCTGCAGGCGTGAGACAGGACGAAAGGAAGGCCGCTTGGTCAGACAGGATATAACCTGCTAGCGGCGCAGGTGAAAAGGCATCAAGTGGGACAGCTCATATACGGAACGTGGTCTGGGGGAACATTGGGGCTAGACTGGGGTGATGGAAAGCTCTCAGCAGGGAGTAAAAACTATTCCGGTAAGGGGGGGCTGACAACCGGAGATGGGGTTATTTATTTCTTCGGAGGCCAGTGACTCGTTCTTGCGGAGCAGGCTGGTTACGTCACGGTGGTTTTGGGAGGGGTACATGCTCTAGGAATGGAGCGTATACACGGGGAAGAAAGCCTTTTCCAGCAGCATCATCCCAATCGAGTTGTGCAGGAGGTACAGGTCCCCCATCCCATGGTTGCGGGGACCGATTGGAACCCATTCCCTTTAAGGATATGAAGGGCCGCGCACTGGAGGAAACTAGGACACAGAAGGGTCAGTGTAGGACCCAGACCCCCAAGCAGGGGGATATGAGTAACCCACAAGCCAAAACCATGAGGCCCAGATAGGAAATGCCGGGGCAGAGAAAAAAAAACCTAGACAAAAACCAACGAACCCAGAATGTGCAGTCCAGGTGGGAAATGCTGGAGAAAGGGGTGAAGGAGCAAAGGGGAGTCTCTACAAGGACAAACCAAAGGAAGAGACGGAGCAAACCCCCAGTTGGGGGCTGAGAGGAGGTGGATCCGCGAAGACTTAATAGCTAACAAACAGGAAGCGGAGACCATCAGACTGTGAGGTGCTGGTTGGGGAAAAGACCACAGTGTGCTCTACAAAGGATGGGACAGACACAGGGCAAACCAGGGTGCTCTAACCACCGGGACACGTTACGTTTTCGCATATCCCGGTAGACCACCACCATGGCAATGTTTTCCGAGCAGCAAGTTCTCTAAGAACAACCCACCGCCCCTACGTGCTACAGCGAGACAGTCAGGTTAGATTTAAAATAAAGGTTGTGCCCGATCCTTACTGAGAAGCCCCTCAGTTATCAGCATGGATTATCATTCTTCAGATCACATACATACATTTCAGCCTGGGTGCCGGTTAGATTTTACACTGAGACCAGTCACCTGCCTGTTTCTAGTCATCTTCTGGTTCTCCCCATTAGACCAAGGCAGGAACGTTTACAAGCAAACTAACATTTCACTAACACGGTTTCACAATCTTTAAAAACATTTCTACTACAATTGAACAGTCTGAAACAAGGCAGACACACGAGTCCTAAAAGGAGGGCCCTGTAAACACCCCTGGCATCAGCACAGTGCTGTAGTCTGTGACCACATGTTCCTCTGAGGATCTGCAAATGAAAGAAAGAGCCAAGAATGCTCTCTGCTGTTTGACCAAGTGGGTTGGCAAAATAAAGAAAGGCAGAAGACTAGAGTGTCACTTCTTTATTATCATGTAGCTGGTACAAATCTCAATCCTACATTCTAACAAACACAAATTCTCCATTGTACTTTCCCATGCAACTACAGGCCATGCTATTGCACAGCTTTATCCAGTCTGGCTTCATTTCCACCACTACAGAAAGATGGGGAAATAGCTCAGCCCTAGTCCAGCCTCATTTATTGTTGCTATAACAGGCATATCGTTGTAGGAAATTACAAACCAGCATTTCAGGGGAGGAGAAAGTTGCCTAAAGGAATTCAAGTCAAGTCAAACTGGCCAAGCTGTAACTAACTCCCTATTGTTTCACCTGCCTTAAAACATGGGAGGTGCAAGAAAATATTGAGTGAAAAAATCAAAGTTTAAAAAGGACACAAATCTAGTCTCCCCATTACCTGCTGTTTGTGCCACATCCAGCACAAGAGGCCCTGATCCTGGCACAGTGCCTCCACAATACAAGCAACAAAGAAAGACTCTATTAGGCTTTCACTAGCTCTGGATTCACAACCCTCTGTGCAGAGGAGCTGGAACCAGCTGTGCAATAATAGAGGGAGAACAAGCTGTCACTAGCCCACGGCTTGGAACGAGTACATAGGAGATCAGAGTTCGAGAGGCAGATACAGGAAAAGAGGGCGCAGAACTAACTACTGGGGAGAGGAGAGAACCCAGAGACAGTAACCCCCTCACTGAGCATTGACTTTGGGCTTTACATATTTAAAGCACTTTACAAGCATTGACTAACGAGCACGCAGCTGGGGGTGCAGCGGCATTTGTCACCATGTGGGAGGGAGCTAGGTCAGCCTGCAACTGGGGGCACGGGGTAGGAGGGGAGGGGAAGAGCAGGCTAGAGATGGGGGACCAGGTGCTCTCAAGGAGGGTTAAGGGCCAGAGTCCATTGTGGGTACTGCACAGAATCACTGTCAGCTACAGCAAGGAGGCAGCTGAGAACCCTTCTCAAGGGGCCAGAGCAATATAGTTCAACACTAGCAATATCCTGTGCACAAGACAAGTCATAGGTCACCATGCCTGTCCGCCCACACCCTCCCAGGGCAAAGTCTCTCCAGCTGTTGGAGGGTTGCAACGCACCAGCATATAAAATTCCCTTACGTTTGTTCTAACGTAACCAGCCAATCCATCCTGACCCCTCAGTGTCGTTCTCACTGCACTTCCTGGGTTACCCAATGCAGATACACATCCCAGGGCTTTGCACCTTTACCCTGCTCCCCCTGGATTTCCCCCCTCCCCCTCAAAAACAGTCCTCTTACAAAACCCTCAGAGAGACAGGGACTTAGCAACTCCACCCCCACCTCCTGGAAGTACATGTCACTAGCCCTATATAACTGTGAAGGCTTATCACCACATTCCCCCCCCCAGTCTATTGCATGCACTGCTCTGGCCTAATGCCGAGGACACCGTAAACTCCTCCAGGCAAACAGTGGGTCTCTTACCTGGCCGTATGTCATGGACAACTATGGCCTAGCTAGAGAACAGCCACGTGACTAGCCCCATGTCGGGCGGGAGCGATTAGCAGAGGGAACGACTACTTGGTTAGGGGGACGGGACAGGAGAAAGGAGACAGGGAAGATCCGTCAACCGTGTATCAAGTTAATTGCAGGGGTGGTGGTCAGCATCCGCGCGTTTGCAAGCGCCTCCTTTCTATGCCTCTCCCAGCTGCTCAACCCACTCCCGTGACCCCACGACCCCTCCCAGCTTACCACAAACCCTACAGCCCCTGCTGCCAGCTCCCCCTTCCCCCAAGTAACCTGGCCCCTCGCTCTAGCTTTTGTCCTGCTAAAAGTACCTAGCTCTCTAAGAGTTAGCACTGGCCCCTGCTGGGCTCCAGGACACAGACCTGCTCCCAAAAGGGCTCCAGAGCAGGCAGTACATGCCCCGGCATGCTGGGTTAGTTACTACGTGGACATGGGACTGCTGCCTCCTGCCCAGTCAACCGCGGTCACATGGCCAGACGGTGGAGCTGGCCCAAGAGCTCAGGGTCACCATGGAGGGATTAATTCCAGATCTACAAAAAGAAAAGAAGGAGTACTTGTGGCACCTTAGAGACTATTATCTAAGGTGCCACAAGTCCTCCTTTTCTTTTTGTGGATACAGACTAACACGGCTGCTACGCTGATTCCAGGTCTAGTTGCTCATGGTGGCACCAGCACCTATCTCACGAGGGGCCACAGTGAACCTAGCTCGGCACTGCACTGCACTGAGGGAGGGGTGTCCTGCCCTATGCCAATTTCAGACAAGCCCAGATGCTTAGAGTTGCCAGATGTGGCCTCTCTGCTCCCTCCCACCCACCTCCTTGGGTGCGAGAGGCCAGAAAGACGGGAAAAGAGCAGTGTGCAAAAACATACATCCAACCGACAGGCACTCCAGCACTGAAGATGGCGTGAGGGTGCTGGAGCCCCAATTAGCACCCACAAAGCCGAGATTTGGGCCCGCAGGTCTCAAAGCTGGGCTCCGTGTCAGTCTCTGGCCTCCAATTCCCACCCAGTCAAACACTTGCTCTCCCTGTGCCCTGCTCAGACCCCCAGCAGAGCCTACGGCATGCGGGGATGGGCTTGCCACAAGGCTTGCAATTGAGGGCCAACGTAGACACCCTGACAAACATGGACATGTCTCTAAATCTCTGCACATAGGGAGCACTAAGGAGAAGGGAGCAGAGAGCAAGCGAGCGTGGATTCAGGGAGCCACCACAACAGTGACGGAAAAACTTCTTGTTCACAAGGAAACACATAAGAAAGGGATCCCGGCCATGTCTATTTCTTCGCGTGCTTGTGCTGCTGGTATTTCCTGTAGTGAGTCTGGATCGTGACGGCAGCCCGCTCGGTCGGGTCACACAAGCACTGGCTCTTGCTGCTCGAATCAGGAATCATGTTACCTGGGGAGACAGGCAAGCAACACGATGAATCCAACCGTCTGAACGCGTGCTGGTGAAAGGCGCCAGCAACAGCCCTGCAGACTGAACTCTAGATCCACACGGCAGGGACAGCAGAGCCCTGCCAGCACGTCACCGCTGACCACTCCTAGGGACGAGCGGGAATTCAGTGTACGTGGCCCAGGCCAGCCTCCGCCTTACCAACACCACCACCAAGGGACCCAGTTCGTGCCATCAGCCAGGGGGTCTTCTGGCACGTGGGTGCTCGTCCACCGGGGGCTGCAAGACAGACCGCAGGTGGCAATGGTCAGTCGCTGCCAAACAGAACTGACCGTAACGGAGCGGCCTCAAGGCCAAAGGCTCTAGTGCGCCATTGCCAAGACTTGCTCCAGCCTCCTGCCCCCGAGCGATGGGCAGACCTCGGAGCTGGGAATTCTGTTGCACTCTTACAGAAGCCCCCGCTTATGCTGACAACTCGCAGGCCTCTGCTCCCGCACGGTAATGGATGCGGGGGGTCTTATCTGCCACCCGTCCATATGACATCCTTAATCTGCTGCTCCTCTCTCCAGGCCAACACAAACAGGCTGCCACATTTCTGCAGAACAAAACCTGCCCAACCAGGGCTGACCTAGGGTTCTTAACCAGACCTATCCCCACTTCCCCCACCCTGTAGGTGGTCTCGTTAGAGTGCGCTGGGGAGTCCCAAATGGACGACAAGGATGGGAATTGCTCCCGGGGGGAGTTCCTCACAGAAGCCAGCATTCGGGGAACTCAGCACTAAACACAACTGGAAGGAGACTCCAGTTCTCTCTTTCTAACTGTGGATTTAGCCCTGGGGAGAGTAGCTGGGTCGATGACCCTGGAGAGACTCATGCCCCTTATTTAAAAATCACAGATGAGATAGCAAAGGCCTCCATGGCCCATTGAATCCTTAGCACTTCTCTTAGCATCAGGAAGCTTCCGACAAGGTCTCACGCCAAAGGCTCTTAAGCAAAATAAGCTGTAAAAGTGGGAAAAGAGGGAAGGTCCTCTCCTGGATCCGTAACTGGTTCAAAGACAGGATACAAAGGGTAGGAACGATGGATCAGTTTTCACAGGGGCAAGTGGCAAATAGTGGGGTGTCCCAAGGATTTGTACTGGGACGTGTGCTGTTCAACATATTCACGAAGGAGTTGGAAAAAGGGGTAAACAGCGAGGTGCTAAAATTTGCAGACGATACTAAATTACTCAAGACAGTTAAGTTCAAAGCCGACCGTGAAGGGATCTCACTCGACTGGGCAACAAAATGGCAGATAACTGAAAAGTAATGGAAAACATAATCCCAAATATACATACAAAATGATGGGATCTAAATTAGCTGTTGCCACTCAAGAAAGACCTTGGAGTCACTGTGGATAGTTCTCTGAAAACATCCACTCAGCGTGCAGCGGCAGTCAAAAAAGCAAACAGAATGTTAGATAGCGTTAGGAAAGGGATAGATAAGACAGAAAATATCATAATGCCACTCCGTAAATTCATGGTACGCCCACACCTTGAGTACTGCATGCAGATCTGTTCGCCCCATCTCATTAAAGACATATTAAAATTGGGAAAAGTACAAGGAAGGGCAACAAAAATGATTAAGGGTATGAAACAGCTTCCGTAGGAAGAGAGATTAAAAAGACTGGGACCGTTCAGGTTAGAAAAAAAGAGCTGACTAACGAGTGAAATGACAGAGGTCTGTCAAATCATGACTAGGGGGAGAAAGTGAAGAGGGACGTGTTATTTACCTAGTCACATAACACAACAACCAGGGGTCACCCAATGAAATTAATAGGCAGCAGGTTTAAAACAAACAGAAGGAAATACTTCTTCACACAACACACAGTCAACCTGTGGAACTCATTATTGCCAGGGGATTTTGTTAAGGCCAAAAGGTATAACTGGGTTCAAAAAAAGAACTAGATACATTCATAGAGAATAAGTCCATCAATAGCTATTAGCCAAGATGGCCAGGCATGAAACCCCATTGGCTGAGCAACCCTAAATCTCCACCATTAAAAGCTGGGACTGCACAACAGGGCATCGAGCACTTGATAATTGTCCAGTTCTGTTTGCTTCCTCTGAAGAATCTGGCACCGGCCGCTGTCAGAAGACAGGATACATTGGTCTGACCCACTATGGGCATTCCTATCTCCACCCAGACCAGCACAAGGGAGTCACTTACACCTACTGCAGCACCAGGAACTGTTCACTGGACTGAACCAAGAACTACAAACCTCCTTACATGCAGGGCAGGGAACAGCCATCACCAGGTAATAGCTTCTAGTCACCACCAACCTAGTCTGGATTTGAACAAGGCGCCAGGCTGTGACTAGCCTATTGCCAAGCCCCTGAGCCACACAGCCCCTCCACCAAGGCAGCATATTAATAGTTGGCATTCAAGACACCTCATCTGCTATACAACGCTGTCTTGCTTGCTGTATTTGTACCCCAGTGGCTGAGCCTGGATTCAGAGCCCTCTCACTCATCTACAGCCACATCACTTACATTGCAAGCAGCTTTGTGCTGCTCCTGCGTCTCAGAGGCAGCCAGAGGAAGGGAGGGAATCCTTTTGCTAGAACGATGTTAAATCGTTAGATTTCCAAGGTGTAACACACCCAGCATGCTGAACAGAGCTCACCCCCGCCTCCAGCAGCTAGAGGAGATGGGAAGGTTACTCCCAGGGGCAGTTAAACATGGAGAGACTAGGCGAGGTTCTCGGCCCCGTTTGCTATATTACACAAGTCCATGCAGCATCTGGTAATTAATCACCTGGACTCTACAGAGTTGTACAGGGCACTTCCAAGGCGAGGGACTGAGCAGGCCTAGAGAGTTTGATTCGCATGATGAAAAATGCAGCTATGCCAGGAAGGTTGCACGCCCCGGGACTGCGGAACCCAGGGAAGCTCTTGACACACCGCACAAGTTCTGTCACTTCCTGGGTGAGGGCCTCAGAGATCCCAGACTGGTTGCCACCCCAAGTACTCCCCACTTCCTGGGCTGGGGAGATAACCCAGAACATGAGGCCAAGCAACCACTGTTGCCATGAAGGAGACGAGCTGCCCAAGACAGTCACGGTGCTGCACGTTTCACATCCCTCCAGAGCACAGCAGGAGCGCAGACCCTGTTACTCACACTAAACAGAGCCCACACTCTGGAGGAAGATCTCACTACAACTCTCAGGGAGCACCCTGCCCTCTCTGGGATAGAAAGCTCCTCGAGGTTTGCCCCATTTTAGCAAGAGACCTATTTTTTTCTGCACCCCGTGGGTAGAAATGAAACAAAGCCAAAAAGCTAGCTGTGCCCAGCAATGGAGGGGGTCATTTGAACCCATCATAGCTGGGGGTTGGAGCCGTGCCTGCCGGACTTGTCAGCTGTCACCCAGGTCCTGGGGTAAGCGGAGGAGAATTATGTCAGGGATCTGCCTTTGAGTCCTTTGGTCAAAATCAGCCTGTCTGCCATATATTCTGCAGAGAGGCCATCCTCCAAGGCACCGAGTCCCTGCTCCAGTGGGGGGAAGGGGGGAAAACCCTTTTTCATTATTGACTAAAAATAAATAGCCAGGTGCTACCAAGGACAAAATCCAGGCTCTCAGCACACGCCACAAGTTCAATGAATTTGCCATTCTCTGCCTATTTTTCAGGCGTCTACACCATAGACTTGTTCCAAATGCACTGTGCAGTTCCCCCCAAGGGCCCCAGAAATGGCACACAACCACTCAACTCGGGTCTGTATGGACAACATCCAGGTCAAAGAAGCGCTGGAGCGGGCAAGTGATACAGAAGGGAGAACCCTCCCTCGCTCTCTGCCAACACGAATCCCACTATTTAGACAGCTGCGCTCCCCAAAGCCCTCCCCGCATTTAATCATGGAGCGGGATGCTCACTCGCTGGCGCAAACACAGAGAAGAGTAAAAGGAAGCGTGGCGCTGTACAGGAACGAAGCTCTCATGCTGATAAATGGGAGCACTCCCTGCCCGATGCTTAATGTTGCACTAGGGAGGTATTGTGAAATTCAACAGAAACTGAATCAAAGCAGCACGGCAGCGTTCTTTTAAGCGAATGTGTCACAGCTAAGCACCCCCTAGCAGTGATCCGACATGCCCGAGCCAGATGCTGCTGTATAAACTCATCAGTGTCAGCTGAACTCATTTTTATTCACATCCTAAAAGGAACTGCAAAGTAAAAGACACATAAAACAGCCCACATTGGGAATCAGCTCCTGCCTGCCTGCCTATAACGGACCTCATCGGCCATAAATCCTGTTCTCGGCACTATCGAACGCCAGAGGCCATGGAGGCAGCTGGAAGTGGGGGGAACATGCAGCAGTAAACCAGGAATAAGCCCCATCTCTATGTGGACTGTTGTCAGCTCTTAAAGAAATACACCAGCCAAAGGATCTCTGCGGGGCTGAGCAGATACTGACCCAATCGATAAAAAAAAAAAAAAAAAAAAAAAAGAAAAGGAGTACCTGTGGCACCTTAGAGACTAACAAATTTATTTGAGCACAAGCTTTCGTGAGCTATCCGATGAAGTGAGCTGTAGCTCACGAAAGCGTACGCTCAAATAAATTTGTTAGTCTCTAAGGTGCCACAAGTACTCCTTTTCTTTTTTGCGAATACAGACCAACACGGCTGCTACTCTGACCCTATCGATAACGCTGCATTGCTGTAACCCCACAAATCCAGTTCTCAGCTGGGAAGCAGCCAAAATATTCCTGTTAGGGTGAAAGTCACTTAGGCCTTTTTGGTTTTCACTGTCCATCACTGCAGGCTACAGAACAACAAACAGATGCAGCAAAAACCACCTGGTTGGTAAGTGTGGATCCCTGCACTTGGCACGTCTGACCACAAGGCTACACTGCCCCTCTTCCATCACAGTGCCCCCGTACGGAACTATGGAGAACATTTAGCACTGATATAGCACTTTCCACCTTCAAAGAACCAATTGCCCTGCATGACACCCTGGGAGGTAGGTCAGGATTACCAGCTCCATTTCAGAGCAGGAAACTGAGGCACACAGAGGAGACGTGACTTACCCACAGCCACAGGAGGAGTCAGTGGAGAGCCAGGAATAGAATTCAGTAGTTCCTGGCTTCCAACGCTATGGAGCTTGGCATCCTGGATTGTTACACTTTAATTTTATGGCAGTCACACAGGGACCTGGTGATCTGTGTAACTATGCTGGACATTTGGGACAGAGATGACCGGCAGCTCACACAGGTGAGAATGCTCAGGTGCTTACATCAGACCACGTCATTACACTGTAGCCCTTTTTCGGACACGCGAGTCCTATTCTATTTGATACCAGCCTGGAGAGGAGGGACAACGGGAGGTGCTAGCTACTTAGGCCTCATTTGAACTACAACGTTTGCACCCATGTAACTAAACCCAGTTTAGAAACTAATTTAATTACACGGGTGCAAATCCTTTATATGGACACTGAAATGGAGTGGAGAGATTCTTGTCAGTGCAGCCCAGTCAAATCTGTACGAGCTAACCCATACGAGCTGACAGGCATTACCCTGGTTTAACCAACTAAGTTTCTAAACAGATTGAGTTAAGTCAGTGCATCTTTCTTGTGCAAATGCCCAAGAGCCTTGGAAAAATCAGACATCCACAAGGCACACTTGGAAGTGCTTCTGAGAGGGTTAGCAACAGGGAAACGTTAACAGTCTATCTCGATTTCAAAGGGCTGGCCATTGGAAAAACAGGAGCTGTTCAGACAAGAGCTGAACGAATGATGAAGCCCCTAAGTTCCCCCAATGGCTTGTCAAGGCCCCTGCCAGAAAGCAGCAAGAGACACTGGCTCCAAAACACTTGCAAGTCACAGCAGCACGTCTCAAACTTCTGTTCCAGCTCCACGCTGGAGCATTGATGATCTGGTCAGAAGCACGAAGCCACACGGCCCATACCCGCTGAGCACCAGATCCTGCTGCGGAATCCCCTGCAGGGGGCCGTGGAAGGGGTCGGGAAAGGGCAACCATGACCGAGGCAAGAAGCATCGTCTGCTCTGCTGCATGTGGCTTTCCTGAAGGATGCCCATGAGAAGCTGGAATTCAGCCCAGTGGCCCACCGGGACTCCAGAGAGGAGTCGTCACACTGGATTCCCTGCCAGAGTTCCTGTCCATCCTCCTCAGCAGCAGCCTCCAATCCCCCTTGGACTCAGCGCACAGCTCAGCAGCACATTCCAGTCTTCGCCGCAGAGAGCATCAGTGCGCCGGCCTTCATCCGATTACTGCCTGAGCTGCACTGAGAATAGATGTGGACAAATCCTATTTGCTGAGCACTTGACTTCATTAGAGGCAGCAGAATTTGAGGACATTTCAAAGTGGCTCCTGCCAGGCAAGGAGGGAAGAGGATGAGACCCTGGGTAGCCTGGGAAAGAGGGACCTTCTAACACCCACCTCTGTCCATTGTAAATTCAGCTGGGCGGGTTTGCAGGAGGAGAGGGATTTCCTTGCAGAAACAAGCACATTACAGACCTGCTGCACAGCACAGAACTCTGCACCAGCTGGACAATGGGTCTGAGCAGCGAGGCTCCAAAAGGATACACGGGGTGGGCGTCTGGCTATTGATGCTGCCAGTTATAATTAATACAGCTGCCATCCTGCTTGGGATCCTGTACACACTCCCAGATGCTCTGGCTGGGGGTACATTCTAATCAGCACAGAAATGATTAAAAATTAATTAAAAGTGGAGTGTGCCGCCTCTGCTGAGTCGCAGCAGCGCTGCTCGGGGGTGCGAATCCCTCCCACAAACCCAGTCTTGTTCCAGTTAACATCTCAGCAGGTCCCCGATCCCTCCTCGTCACGCCAGAGGCACGCTGCACACTCACCTTTCCGCGAGTAGATGCTGCCGTGCCGAGAGCTCCCACCTTTCTGGAAATAAACAAAACAGAAATAGGAAGAGAGTTAGTTCTGAGCCCATGAGGATGGTCCCTGCCAAGGCAGCTAAAAGGAGGCAGGGTTGGTTTCAATGTGCTTTTAACTCTCCATTGCTCACAGTGACTCTGAGACCCCGACTATAGCATAGTGGTCCCCATAGAGGGGCACCATGGAGTAACGCTTCCATTAATTAATATTTATGAGAGCACTTGGAAGGCAGAGTTATAGAAAAGGCTCCTGTTTTAAAAAAAAAAATCAAGTTTTTGAAAACAAGATTTCTTTAATTTGTTTCCCTGACATCTCGGGAGATTAAATTTGCTCTACCTAGCCTCATTAATGCCTAAACATGCAGTTCAGGTGAAAGAAGGCAGTGAAACTAGCCTGGTCGGTTTCATTGTCCATCGCTCACGCCCTCGCAGGATGCTGCAATGCCTACGATGCAAGCTCTGCAGGGGGATGCTTCCATCCAAAGGAAAAGCCGTTTTAATGTACTTAAAACCCCCCAAACCTTTCTACCTGGCGCTGTCCCTTTAGTGATGCTCTTCTCTGCCCTTTGGAGAAAAAGAATCTCTCCCGCACAGACTTCGTTTTAAGCAGATTGTTTAATTAACAAATACACCCCGCTTTTTCATTAAAAATAAAAATATGCCCATTTGTATCATTACCAACATGGTCTCCTGATCCCTCATGCAAGAGTCAGCAGTTCCATAGCTGTCTAACCTAGAGCCCAGGAAACCTGGCCAAGTAGTCCCCCAATACTAGTTATTTTTCACATTTCAGGCATGGAAGACCCTTAGTTCTAATAAATAAAACAGTAACAAATAGGATGCTGCTGAGGAAACTCTCCAATGCCTCTGGAATATGGAGGTCAATGGTTTATTGCCGTCCCTTGGCCTACAGAAAGGGCCCTGGACTTCCACAAGGTCTGGGAAATTCAGCCAAGGCGCAGCTGCTCACCTACTATGAAATACCTTAGCCAGTCACAACCGTTATGGAAGCCATCTGTGCTCAAAGCAGCCGCTGGCTGAGCACGCAGCACCAAGTCCATTGGCCAGCGAGAGAAGAGAGGCAGCCTTGTGTGTGGTGCTGCCACTGGGGAGGTGTGGCATGGGTGACCATGGAGCGGAGCTGGAGATCTGCTTCTTTAGCTACAGGGGACTGAGAACCACTTCATGCCTACCCTACCCTAGTATTTCTGCACAGGAGTGGCAAGGAAGAGTTTAAGGGGAAAGGGGATGGTGATAGGCCCAAAGATAGCGGAGGCTGGAGGAGAGAAAGGCGACTCTCTTCCAGGAAGGTCACTCCTAGTTCCAGTTTCCACCTGGAAACCTGGACCCTCTTACAGGCAGACTTGGAGCAGCTAGAGGCATTGCACAGGTGCTGTAGCACCAAATCCTGAGCATAAAGTTGTCTGACTTTGTGCAAAAAGTCACAAAGATCTGGCTGCCTTTAGTTGCTCAGTTTACTCAAAAGTGGCATTGGAAGCTCTTCAGCCATGTCACCAGGATAGCAAAAACATCCCCACACATTGTGCTCTCAAGCTTTCCATCGACATCCCGCAGGGCCAGCCCACAGACTGTGGATCTGCTGGATTGAGACAGACCTGGAAACTTCACTACACAACACCTGGTGCAACACCATCAACCACGATCATTCTGGCCGGTACAACGGTGCTTAATACCCTAGGCATGTTTGCCGAGGAGGGCGTGTTAACAGGAGTGTCAGATGTAAAACACGGGAGGCAACTGTCCCACTCTACTCAGCACAGGTGAGGCCTCAGCTGGATCCACTGGGTCCATTTCTGGGCTCCACACTTTAAGAAGGATGTGAACAAATTGGAGTCTCGAAGAGAACAGAAGAAGTGATAAAAAGGTTTAGAAAACCTGACATATGAAGAAAGGTTAAAAAATGGGGCATGTTTAGTTTTGAGAAAGGAAGGCTTGGGGGGGAGGGGTCTGAGAACAGTCTTCAAATAGGGTAAGGGCTGTTATAAGGAGGACAGCGATCAGCTGATCTCCATGTCCACTGAAGGTAGAGGTAATGGGCTTAATCTGCAGCAAGGGAGATTTAGGTTAAATATTAGGAAAACCCTTTCTAACTCTAAGGGTAGTTAAAGTTTAGAACAGGCTTCCAAGGCAGGTTGTGGAATCCCCATCATTGGAGGTTTTTAAGAACAGGTTGGACAAACACCTGTCAGGGATGGTCTAGCTGTACCGGTCCTGCCTCAGTGCTGGGGGCTGGACTACATGACCTCTCAAGGTCCCTTCCAGCCCCACATTTCTATGAGGGAGAAGGAATTGAGGGAGGGAAAGGGAAAGTGCATGGAGTTTTGGAAAACTCCAATTACTGCACGAGGTCACTACTTTTCTGGATCATGTTGTGTCGCCAAGTTCAAAAGACTTGTCAGCTGGGATTGGATAAAGTTGTTTGGAGACTGACCCTCAGAAGGAAGTGGGGTTGGATGTAGTTTGTAAGCAGGGACCACTTGCTGTGTAGCTTGATTCACTGTTGTGTTATTGTGCTCTTGCATTTTTTCCTTCTCGAGGCAGAGGCAGAGAATTATATTCGCGTCTTCCCCTGAACTATTTCCTATCACATACATTAAAACACACCTCCCTCGAATGGCTCTTTTGTGGAGTTCCACTTTTACTCTCTTTGAGAGTCCAGACCCACGCTGTTCAGTCTTACAGTTCACAGATGATTTCACCTCCGCAAATTCCCCTAGGACCTGACCGCCAGCTGGATTCTTTCTGTCCCATACAGGTTTGCCTTCTTCTCGGTCCTTAAACACCCTCCCTCAAATGTCCCCTCTGCCTTCCTTGCCTCTGTCTCGCTAAACCCTTCCCAACAAAACCTACCCCAAAAATAAAATAAATAAATCTTAGCATTAAGATGGGGCTTGCAAACTCTCATTTGGGTCACTTGGCCTTTATGTTCTATTTTTCCACTGCCCTGTCTGGCCAGGTCTATTTAGACCGTAAACTCTTTAGGGAAGAGAGAGCCTCTGGTTCTCTGCTTGTATAGCGCCTAGCACAACGGAACCATGGTCTGGGTTGGGGTCCCTAGGCACTACCACAACTCAGTAATAAATTCTACTAATCACTGCATCCGATGAAGCGAGCTGTAGCTCACGAAAGCTTATGCTCAAATAAATTTGTTAGTCTCACGAGTACTCCTTTACTTTTTACTAATCACTGTGTTACCATCAGCAATGCAGAGTCTGCAGCTGGAACTCTGAACCATTTGGCTGGAGACGGAGCAAGGAATTCCAGCTTACTACCCTGCAGGGCTAAGAGGAACAGGCACCTACTTGTGTCAATGGAGCCGGGAGATATGGGGAGTGAGCCGGGGCCAGTTCTCCAGAGTCACAGCTGTGTGTTAAGGTGCATGTTCACTAACAATTCAAAAGCCTGGCATTTGCCTCCTGAGACCCACATTTCCCTTCCTGCGCCTGCACTAGCAGGGATGCTGCAAGTGGCATTGGCCAGCACCGTCAAGATACAATTCTGTTCTTTGGCTGCTGAACATCCCCGGCTCGCCCTGACTCCTGGCCAGAAACATACAGACGGCTGGCTACAGATAATAAAAGAGCATGGAGGCGACTCCCCAGCTGTGCTCCAGGAAAGGTCTGAGCAGGTTAGAAGTTAGAATGCTAGATCGCATGCCCTGATTCTCATGGGTGACTTTAATTTTCCTGATATCTGCTGGGAGAGCAATACAGCGGTGCATAGACAATCCAGGAAGTTTTTGGAAAGCGTAGGGGACAATTTCCTGGTGCAAGTGCTAGGGGAGCCAACTAGGGGGAGCGCTTTTCTTGACCTGCTGCTCACAAACCGGGTAGAATTAGTGGGGGAAGCAAAAGTGGATGGGAATCTGGGAGGCAGTGACCATGAGTTGGTTGAGTTCAGGATCCTGACGCAGGGAAGAAAGGTAAGCAGCAGGATACGGACCCTGGACTTCAGGAAAGCAGACTTTGACTCCCTCAGGGAACAGATGGCCAGGATCCCCTGGGGGACTAACATGAAAGGGAAGGGAGTCCAGGAGAGCTGGCTGTATTTCAAGGAATCCCTGTTGAGGTTACAGGGACAAACCATCCCGATGAGTCGAAAGAATAGTAAATATGGCAGACGACCAGCTTGGCTTAATGGTGAAATCTTAGCGGATCTTAAACATAAAAAAGAAGCTTACAAGAAGTGGAAGGTTGGACATATGACCAGGGAAGAGTATAAAAATATTGCTCGGGCATGTAGGAAAGATATCAGGAGGGCCAAATCGCACCTGGAGCTGCAGCTAGCAAGAGATGTCAAGAGTAACAAGAAGGGTTTCTTCAGGTATGTTGGCAACAAGAAGAAAGCCAAGGAAAGTGTGGGCCCCTTACTGAATGAGGGAGGCAAGCTAGTGACAGAGGATGTGGAAAAAGCTAATGTACTCAATGCTTTTTTTGCCTCTGTTTTCACTAACAAGGTCAGCTCCCAGACTGCTGTGCTGGGCATCACAAAATGGGGAAGAGATGGCCAGCCCTCTGTAGAGATAGAGGTGGTTAGGGACTATTTAGAAAAGCTGGACGTGCACAAGTCCATGGGGCCGGACGAATTGCATCCGAGAGTGCTGAGGGAATTGGCGGCTGTGATTGCAGAGCCCTTGGCCATTATCTTTGAAAACTCGTGGCGAACGGGGGAAGTCCCGGATGACTGGAAAAAGGCTAATGTAGTGCCCATCTTTAAAAAAGGGAAGAAGGAGGATCCTGGGAACTACAGGCCGGTCAGCCTCACCTCAGTCCCTGGAAAAATCATGGAGCAGGTCCTCAAAGAATCAATCCTGAAGCACTTAGAGGAGAGGAAAGTGATCAGGAACAGTCAGCATGGATTCACCAAGGGAAGGTCATGCCTGACTAATCTAATCGCCTTTTATGATGAGATTACTGGTTCTGTGGATGAAGGGAAAGCAGTGGATGTATTGTTTCTTGACTTTAGCAAAGCTTTTGACACGGTCTCCCACAGCATTCTTGTCAGCAAGTTAAGGAAGTATGGGCTGGATGAATGCACTATAAGGTGGGTAGAAAGCTGGCTAGATTGTCGGGCTCAACGGGTAGTGATCAATGGCTCCATGTCTAGTTGGCAGCCGGTGTCAAGTGGAGTGCCCCAGGGGTCGGTCCTGGGGCCCGTTTTGTTCAATATCTTCATAAATGATCTGGAGGATGGTGTGGATTGCACTCTCAGCAAATTTGCGGATGATACTAAACTGGGAGGAGTGGTAGATACGCTGGAGGGGAGGGATAGGATACAGAAGGACCTAGACAAATTGGAAGATTGGGCCAAAAGAAATCTAATGAGGTTCAATAAGGATAAGTGCAGGGTCCTGCACTTAGGATGGAAGAATCCAATGCACCGCTACAGACTAGGGACCGAATGGCTCGGCAGCAGTTCTGCGGAAAAGGACCTAGGGGTGACAGTGGACGAGAAGCTGGATATGAGTCAGCAGTGTGCCCTTGTTGCCAAGAAGGCCAATGGCATTTTGGGATGTATAAGTAGGGGCATAGCGAGCAGATCGAGGGACGTGATCGTTCCCCTCTATTCGACACTGGTGAGGCCTCATCTGGAGTACTGTGTCCAGTTTTGGGCCCCACACTACAAGAAGGATGTGGATAAATTGGAAAGAGTACAGCGAAGGGCAACGAAAATGATTAGGGGTCTAGAGCACATGACTTACAAGGAGAGGCTGAGGGAGCTGGGATTGTTTAGTCTGCAGAAGAGAAGAATGAGGGGGGATTTGATAGCTGCTTTCAACTACCTGAAAGGGGGTTTCAAAGAGGATGGCTCTAGACTGTTCTCAATGGTAGCAGATGACAGAACGAGGAGTAATGGTCTCAAGTTGCAATGGGGGAGGTTTAGATTGGATATTAGGAAAAACTTTTTCACTAAGAGGGTGGTGAAACACTGGAATGCGTTACCTAGGGAGGTGGTAGAATCTCCTTCCTTAGAGGTTTTTAAGGTCAGGCTTGACAAAGCCCTGGCTAGGATGATTTAACTGGGACTTGGTCCTGCTTTGAGCAGGGGGTTGGACTAGATGACCTTCTGGGGTCCCTTCCAACCCTGATATTCTATGATTCTAAGTGCCGGGCATTTCCTCACTAACCAAACAGGAGGGAACTAGTCATTGTTCTGGGTCTGCAGCACCCATGAGGAAACAGAGCAACTGCTGGATTTGCAACACTGGGCCCAGCTAGCCTGCATGACTGGACTTCATATCATTGCGTGTTGTGGCAATGCATGGAGAGCTCTCCAAGATGCATCAGCCCATAGGCTCCAAGCCCAGAAGGGCCCATTGTGACCATCTAGGCTAACCTCCCGTTTAGCACAGGCCAGGGAACTTCCCCCAAATAATTCCCAGAGCAGATCTTTTAGTAAAACATCCAGTCGTGATTTTAAAATGGTCAGAGACTGAGAATCCACCACGGCCCTTGGGAAATTGTCCAGTGGTTAATTACTCTCACTGTTAAAAATGCACGTTGTGCTTCCATTCTGAATCTGCCTAGCTTCAACTTTCAGCCTTTGGATCGTGTTCCACCTTCCTCTGCTAGACTGAAGAGCCCATTATATATATATATATATATATATATATATATATATATATATATATATTCCCCATGGAGGTACGGACAAACTGCCCTCTGGTCACCCTTTAACCTCTCTTTGTGAAGCTAATCCGATTGAGCTCCTTGGGTCTATCGCTATCAGGCAGGTTTTCTAATCCTTCCCGTGGCTCTTCCCGAACCCTCTTCAGTTTATTAGCATCCTTCTCAGACGGTGGGCTCCAGAACTGGACAGAGCATTCCAGATCAGGAGTACATCCCGGTGGGCTCTGCACAGAGACATCATGAGAGACAGTCCCTGCCCCCTGGAGCTGACAATCGACACAGACAAAACAGACACAGGTGAGGGGGGGAAACGGAGGCACAGGAGGGGGTGTGACTGGCCCAAAGACACCCAGCAGGTCAGCGGCAGGAGTCTTTCAACACCTACTCCAGTGCCCTACCCACTGGGCAACACTGCCACATCCCTCTCACGAGACACTGCACATGAGCCCACCCCTGGGTGCTGGGCTGCTTGGCTTGTGGCCATATAGCATCACGCTGCCAAGCCTCTAGCTGTGGGCAGTTGGCCCCTCCCCGTCTAAAGCACCGATGACTACAAAAGGAGACGAGGAGAGCGACACGTACCCCACTGTCCCGGCGGCTCTGGGTCACATACTGGACCTGCCACGGCAGGGGCTGGTACACGAGATAGGGCAGCGGCTCCTCATGGAACAGGCTGGTTCTGAGCTAAGTTGTGGAGAAAGGCAATGCAGGTTAGAAAGAGAGAGACTCGTCTATATACAGACCTGCTGCCCACTTCCAGGGAGACTAGCAAGAGCCAGTGCTTATGTTTGCACCGTGCTCTCCTGTGCGCACAATTCCTTCGTCTCCCTTAGGTCCTGTGACATCCTTGCCACATGCCTGGGGGCGGACAGGGCCAGTACCCCACTGTACACATGGAAACTGAGGCCCAGGGAGACGAAGGGACTTTCCCACGCTCACACAAGAAGTCTGGGGCAGAGCAGGGAACGGACCCCGAGCCCCGGGCTAGCACTTTGACCACTGGGCCTTCCTTTCTCTGGCTGGTTAGATACAGCAATGATGCAGGCTCAGCGACTTGCGAAGGGGGCCTGGGGAAGTAGGATGAGCAAGAAGACAGTTACATTTACAATACAATTTGTAATATGAAGGAACGCAGCAGTGCAGATGCCAGGTGTTATTCAGATGCCAGCCCAGGACCAAGGGGCAGTTTTGTGGCCCATTTGGTATTAGGTTAAGACCCCCAAACCTATTTGCGAGGCTGTAACATTTGCAAATCCTTGTGCCTGCTGCTTATGCCCATACCCTGGTTCGGACACAATCTTCCGCTTGTGACATCACAATCGGCTGCTGGGGAGATGGTTACGAGGTCACAGGCAGCAGATTACGAGGAGAAGATGGGGACTCGACAGCAAACCCAGTGCCACAGGTGCACATTTACAGCTCAGCGGGATGGCTGAGGTTTGCCATGTGGCATCGGGACGTTCCGCAAGGCCCAAGGCTGGAGATGGCAGAAGCGGCAGGAGCTTCTTGCCAGGCGTAGTCTGCTCACAGGAAACACTCTCAAAGGGGAAAATGCAGAGAGCGCTCCAGCCCCCTTTATTTCCTCTGGGGTCGCACCTGGACAGCTCACACTACATGGAGAGGGAGCATATCTGCCAGTAGCTCAGTGCATGGCCTTGGGAAAGTCACTTCCCTTCCCTTTGCCCCACTATAGGGACAACACCTGCCTCCTCGGGGCATCACAAGGCTGAATTCATTAACGTTTGAAAAGCACTTGGAGATCCATGGATGGCTGATGCTAGAGAAGGGTCTACAGAAGAGGGACGTAGGGTCAGTGCAGCTAGATTTCCTCCTCCCCCACTAGGGGTGTTTCCTTAAAAAGAGTCAGTACCTCCAATAATTACATAACGGGCTTGGAAATTGACACAGTCTGAGGGAAGAGAAATTAGTGTATTTTCAGCCTCCGCTGGTTCCCCTCTCCAGAGGGCAGCTGAGAAGCTTGACTGCAAAGTAGATAGCACAGATTTGAGCTGGGGGACCCCACACGAGGCAGAGCCATAGCCCTGGACAAGGGAAGGGTGGGAATCGGCAGTCTTACCCTCAGCCCCATGAGCTCTGTCCCCATTATTCAGATTTGCAGAAGCAGCAGCAGCCGCCATCTCCAGCACATAGCCCAGGGCTCACGCTGGCTCCAGAGTGTGCCCAGGTGAAAAAAGGACAGCACTGCTTGGCAGAGCTGTCACAAAAGATGATGAACACCCAAATACACTTTAAGCCAACACCGTGGAAGACTCGCTCTGGTGCCTAAAGCCACTGCACTGGAGAGGATCCCGCAGCTGCTTTCTACGACCTTCCCGTACATCATGTTCTCTCTAGCCACACACCACTGGAATTTGAAAAAGGGGGGAAAACACCCGTACATTTCATTGAGAGAGATTAATGGAGCCTAGGGAATAGGGGGTGTCCCCAAGCGTGCGGTGTGTCCCAGACAGCCCCAGCTCTGTGCTTCACAGCCAGCGCCATCTGCCTTGGAAACCCTGGCCACGAACCCCACCATTCCGTGGTCAGCCGTGGCCGGCAGGAGGCTCCGCTGGGCTTGGTTGCCAGAGGCTGGGGTAGTTCCGAGCCAACAAGAACCAGAGTCCCCGACTAGTTCCCAGTGTCCATAATATAGCCACACACACTGAATTAACGGAATAACAAGCTCCCTAGAAATAAAACCTCTCATTACACCAAGCAAGCCCAAAAGCCCAGCCTGGACTCACCTGTCCGAACGCTCTCACCATGAAGAACAGCGCGGTCATCAGCGTGGCCAGCATGGTCAGACTCTACAATCGGCTACCCCCGCTTCCGGGAAACAGAAAAATCTTCCAAGACAGAGACCCGATTGTCACAATGTCACCAGCAACTGAAATGGCCCCTTCTCCGGCTGCAACAGGGCAGATGACCTCCCAACCCCTTAATGAGCTTAGCGCTCGTTCTCCTCCTGCCAGAGTAATTGTTCGCTGTCCTTTCGCTCTTCTAATTGCCAGGGCTTGTCCAGCACATACGGCACCAGTGCAGCCTCTTCACCCACCCCCTTCAAGAAACGAATGGGCCCACCGAGTGAGGATGTAAACAAACAGGGATGTGGCAAAGGCAGGCACTAGTCTGTGGCTTGTGGGATTACAGTAGCACAGCAATGCCTCTCGCACCCAGTAACCATCTGCTTTTCCATCAGGGACGGGGATTTTTCAGAGCTTTGCAATGCTCCCTGCATGGCCAAAGCTGCTGGCAGGGCTGGGGGGAGGAGTGACGCGACTGCTTCGATTATTGCCATGACAAAGTGACGTGTATCAGACCAAGATGCACCTGAATAGCTGGCAGGGTGCTCTCTGCGCAGTTCCCCAAGACCCCACCTGAGCTGGAGGGGACGAACCCCAGGGTAGACTGCAAGACACTGGCATTTAATCAGACTTTTAATTGATTTTTCAAATGTAATTAGCAACGGCTGGGGTGAGGGAGCCCTCTGCCAAAGCAGGGCACGGAGCCTCTTACTGAGCCAGCAATAAGCACCACAGCTGAAAGAAACCCAGACAAGGGGCCCCTACAACCCCATGGAACCAGCAGGCCACAAGCGGTCACGGGAATAAAGGAACCATTTACTTCCCCAGATGGAACTCAGCATCACTCTCCTTAAACGAGGTCAGAGAAAACCGCCCGGAAAGTGTACTTCCAAAGCACTTTGATACTAGAGTGATGGGTGCTGGACACAGCCCCTCGGGAGAGGCAGCCAGCCTAGGGTATTATTATTTGACTTACCTCAACAGCCTAGGGTAACACTCCATCAGACTTCTGCTCTGGCTGCCCTGACCATCCCATCCCCCTCCCCCTCCCACACACATCCCATACTTTTTAAGGTGTCTCGACTGCTCAAACCCATTGTTCAAGCTCCCAGCCCTGCAGGCCTTTCATCACAAAAGGATCGCAAGGCACTTGATGGAGTGAGCTGAGCACAGGAGAGACAGGATGGCAAAGCTGGAACTAGATGGAAGAAGAAAGACAATCAAACCCTTGGAGTAGACTCCTTTTCCCCCCAGCTTAGTTTCCTGGCCCCTTCTATTGCAGCATCTCATCCCCTATGAATCACTCTCCTCTTGGGCAAATCCAGGACTTTAACAAGTTTTACTCCCCAAGAGCTGCTTTTCAGTAGTCGTCAGAGCTCCATCTGGCTCTAATCAGGGCAATGGAAGATGAGGAGCCAATACTCTCCTCTGGATTTCTCCCTGGAGGTCAATGTCCAAGGGAGATCAGCTCAGCAAGAAACATAGGAGTTTCAACAGCACAATGGTCTTCTCACCTCACTGGGAGTGCTTCTCTTCTGCCAGCTCCATACAGGACCATGACTTCCCGACTGACAGTGGTGGGAGCAAGAGCACAAACACACCACACTAAATCAACTGCTGTGGGAGTCACCAGGGGCTCTGCAAGGACACTGGTTTATAGGCAGACAATCAGGCTTCGCCTGTTCTATGCCTCCCAGGACATGGCTGGTTTTATACATCACCATGTGTTTTCCCTTTCCCCTGGTGCTGCCAACAACCACTTTACCAGACAGACACTGGAGAGCAGCCTTGAGTCCAGGTGGCCATGGTTTGGGCATGCCGCGCTTTGACCGAGGGAAGAAAGGAGGCGGCAGAAGCAAGCCCATAGCTGGCCCCAGCCAACTGATCTCTGCAGTAGCAGCAGCGGAGGTCACAGAGGTGAGCAGAGCACAAGGCAGTGGCGTGCTGGGGCAGTTGGAGGCAGAAGAAAAGGCTCCTTGCGCCAGTGGTGGGTGGGTGAACGAGAGCCAGGGAGCCACAGACCGGCCATTCGAGAGCTTTCACACAGCCAGCCATATCACAGTCGTCCATGATGCACATCCATGGCCACTCAAGGCAACAGCACCATGCAGCCCTCAGACCCGGAACGAGCGATTCTGATGCAGGCTGTCTCTCGATAAGCCCCAGGGCTTCGAGGGGATGGTCGGCAAGCTAAGTCTTTGATGCAAGAGCTCTCCTACACGGAAAGCCATGCAGGGGCAGCACAGAACCAGCCAGGAAGAGCTCAGAGGATAGTCATCTAGCTGGCAGAAGGGCTGGGAGGGGAAGAAAAGACAATGGTAGGAAATGAGAGGGAAAGAAATAAACCTTGAGAAAAAAAAAAGGGGGGGGCCCCAATCCTGCTGGATTCCCAAGGAAATGGTCTCTCAGCCATCCAATCAGCAGACTTCGGTGAGAGCAGGATGCTGAAATAGCACTTGGGAAGGCATTGCTGTTCTAAAATAAATGTAAAAGTCAATAACGACAGCCAACCCGCAGAGTTACCCAACTTTAACACATCCCCAGGTGCCAGCCAGCGGCCTGTGGAGCCACCAAGTAACCCAGGGAGAGGTGGTCCCCGCCAAGTACCACACAGCACAGGCACAGCTGTGTAGAGACCCCACCACCCCTTTAAAGAGCGTGGCTGTAATTAACTCCACCCCAGCCAGAGACACCTCTCCCCAGCCCTCCAGCTGGTATCACCCCAGTCTATCGCAGCACAACACCTGCCCTATGACCTTAGCACATGCTTGGGAGGAGGGAGCCACTGCAGAGGTGCATGGAAAGGGGTGGGGGAAAGGCCCGGGGAGAAACCTGGCTCAGGGCTGCCCATGCTGAGTTTTCTGCTGGCTGAAAGCTGCCTGGACACTCTCTCTTGTAGCTCCGTTTTCGAGCTCTCTAGTACCCCATTTAGCACCCTAACCTGATAACAAATAGACTTGTTTGTGCAGCGGTCTTTGAACTTGGCAGAGGCGACCTTGACAGGATAACAGCAATACAACTTGGAGAGGAGTGAAGGAAGTGTCTGAAAGGGAACAGCAAGGTGGATACCAGGGCTGGGTTCGAGGGAGGGAGACAAAAATCTCAGCTGGAAAAAAACAAAAGCTGCAAACACCACCATTTTACAAAATAGATCCGTGCCAATTTAATTTGCATACAAAAGAGGATACATCTTAAAGCTTCACAAGGGGGAGAAGAGACCTGCGACAGAAACACAGTAATTTGGTTACTAAAATAGTCTTTTACCCACACAAAGAATATATGCTCTCTAGAATGTACAGGTATGATTCCAAAGGGGGCACGTCTTCTGCTCTGTGTGTGCTTCGGGTGTAATATCCCAATGACTGCAGAGGGGTTCAGTGCTGGGAAAAGCCAGGACAAGTGGGGCTGTTTTTAAAAAAAAATGTTTAGGGCTGCCAAGTGGTTCTCTCAATAGCAGAGAGAGACTAAAAGCAAAATCCCAGCAGACGAGGATTTGTGTAATCTGGTACAGCGGACAGGAAACCTACATAACGATCCATTCTTTCCTGCCGGTTCTCAGTGGCCACTCAAGACCACTCAGTCAGTACTGCTAAGTGTGCCCTAGGGTTTCTTTCCTTAGGCAAGGACATCAGCATGCTGTGTTATACAGCAGTGCCTCTGGGAGTCACCTGCCCTCGCATATCAGCAAGGAAAGGGGTAAGAGATGTTAGTGCCAGACCCTGTGAGCACAAATCCACTCCCCTGGATCTGTCTGCAGAACCAGTCCAAGCCCTTGTTTAAGGAGAACAAAGTCAGGTAGCTCACATTTTAAAAATTAGGTATTATTTTAAAAGTTATAAAGTGTAAAAATGGACATTTTCTCTTGCTTAAAAATTTAAGTAAAACAAACATTTTCCGTTTGCATGTAAACGGTCCCCTGAAGCATTTGCAACCCAAACTATTGCAACTAGGTGCTGGCGCACGAAAATCAGAAGGCAAAATGAACCAGACTATTTTAGCCTATCCTCACTATCCAGATTGAGCAACACAAACAATATGAAAGGGTGGAAAGCTACAACTTCCAGTCCTTTCTGTTTTAGTCATCTCTGGTAGGAACTGTTTGAAGGATGATTTCTCATCCCTTTAATGCAGATTTTTAGTCAAACAATAATGGCCAGAAAGAAAATTGTTGTTTAAAAAGCATAACTATCCCAAACCAGCTTAGAGGAATGATGGCTAATGACACAGCACCACACAGCAGCTAGAAACGCAGCCTGCCTCTACACCCATCTCTGCATTTCCTCCTCACTGCCCTGACCCAGAACGGAGGACAGGATAGGATGATATTTTTTAAAGGCTCTCTTCAGGCAAATGCCAAATGGGATTTTAATGTCCACAAGGCAACGAAATCAAGCTGAAGCCACTCCAAGGGACTGATCCAACGCCGAGGAAAGCGTCTTACAGTGGACTTCAGTGGCCCCCAGTTGGGAAGCTGACAGATACTTGGCAGTCTGAATCCTGGGCAGGCTCCCAACACACCCTCCCCGCCGTATAATCCCATGGCTCATCTGCTCCGTGTTTCTTCGAGCTGCGCAGTCTCTCGGCTGCCTCCGCAGGTTCAGGAACTACAGCAGGAGTGAGTGCTCGGACACAGAAGTGCCCTTCCCGCCCCAGGAAAGCAGCCTCTCCGGAGCGATGCTGGCTTGCTCCACACATTGAAACCAGCTGGAGGGGCCCAGCAAACAGAGGGACTTAAAAGCTAGGTGTGCGGCTTCACGACAGCTGCAGTCAGAAAAGCAACTGTGCAAAGCAGAAACAACCTTATCCAACACGTCAGCCTCCTCTCCGGCCCAGTCCGAGCCATTTCACTGACCAAACCAGCTCTCCCACACAAGTCCTGCAGAGCAGCAAGCCGCTCCTAGTCTGTCTCGTGTATCGTCAAGCTCAGCCCTTATCGGAAATGACCCCATACCAGCCCAAGTCGGGAGCTGGGCTCCCCCAGGGACCGAGAGCACTTGGCTTGGCCGGGGCTCTAAATTATTATTGGTGGTATGGTTCCATCGACAGCAGTAACAATGGGTGCACTACTGGAGACCAGCCACAGACTCTCCCACGACAGTCTCTGCCCACCATGTCCTCCAGCCTGGCTCTCAGCAAATCCAGACTGGAGAGAATCCAGACAGACTCCCACCGCAGGCTTTTCCAATCACCCCAACTCGAACTGCGCAGTTTGGGGGAGTAGGGAGGTCTCCTCCATCGCGTCAGCCCTGTAAGCCATCCCCACCGGGCACCGTCTCCTCCTATGGCTTCTGCCTGTCAAAAATAAAGTGGGTTTGTTAAAACCCTTCCCAGAGGCTTAGCCTACACTGTCCCCTGAAGGATCAGCCTGAGCCTCCTAACTCAGACACACTGAATACAAAACATTTTCAACTAGAAACAAACTCAACACTGGATATTAAAAAGAATCCTGACTGAACAGAGTTGGTTTTCTTTTCCCGTTATAGTCAGGACGTGGTGCCCAGAAGCTCTGACTATATTGCTTTCAATTGTGCTCTTCCATGTAAAAAATTATAGACAATTGCTTTTCATTCTCCCAAGCTCAAGTTTGTGCCACAGAGTCCGGGTCTGAGGTCACCTGCAACCACCGTTTATTGTGAATCCACAGTGCATTCTTTTCCTCTAGCAACAGTTTTCTGTTGGAATTCACCTCCTCCCCTGCAACAAGTTATTCCAAGTCCTCAGTGAGCCACATTTCCACCAGGTGATCACTGGAATACTAATGAGGGAACTGTTGATTTATTGAAGCCCTGACATTTCACCACTGGATTAAGCGGTCTATAAAGTATATTTGGACACATTACAGGATTAGAAGAATTCACTTGGGAAGTCCACTTCCTCCCTCCTCCTGGAAAGATACTTTATTTCAAGGGCAGAGCAAAAAGACAGACGAGAGACTGCTGGGTACCACTGCAACGCAATGTATTGTAAGAGGGAACAGAGTGCAGCTGTGTTGCTCTCTTGCCAGGCTGTCTCCTGGGGCATAGGGCTGGGAAGGCTATGCCCCTCTCTGCTGGGGCTCCGTCACCTTTTAGTAGTGATACACTTTAATTTGGTTGTTTTCATCCAGTCCAAGCTGCACCAGGCAAGGGCTGCTGGCAGAAGGCTTCTGTGTGCTTGGAAAGAGAGGACTGGAAGCTCAGTGAAGGAAAAGCATTGCTTACATGTGAATTCAGCCTGCGTGAATGTAGACATGGGAGGAGGACAAGTCACAAGAGCAGGAATCAAGCCTCATGCTCACATGTTGTATTCGGACCTCTGCACACAGGTCCAATAGACTTACAGCAGGGTTACGGAGCTCAACACAGCTCTGTGCTCAAGACAGATCGCTCTGTCACAGGAACCTGGGGATTTGTTGCCCATATCAATGTGCACTGCAGAGAGATTTACAGCTGCAGCATAATGCTGTCAGAGAGCACAAGGAACCTGTTACCCCATTTAACAGAAAGGGAGATTTCTTTCTAGCGGCTCTTCTCCCTTTGAGTCAATTGCACAGCACAGTAACCATTGCTTCCCATTCCTGAGCTTCTCATCAGAAATTGCCCACAGCACCAACATCAGTGCAAGGGACAGTGTATCTAGCACCAACATCAGTGCTGCTAAATGTCTTACAGGGACCAGGTGGGGGAGGCAATATCTTTTATTGGACCAACTTCTGTTGGGGAGAGATTGAGAGACAAACTTTCGAGCTGCATGGAGCTCTTCTTCAGGGCTGGGATACTTATTTAGTGTCCCCCAGCTAAATAGGAGGTGGAACAAATTGTTTAGCATAAGTAGGTAACACATATTTCTCTCCCCAACTGAAGTTAGTCCAATAAAAGATCTTACCTCACCACCTTGTCTTTCCAATATCCTGGGACTGACACAGCTACAACTACACTGCATACAGGGACAAGACTGACCTCAAGAAACTAAATCCTTCATTTCCCAGCTGCCTTCTCTGCTATTGCTCCCGTGACCACCCAGAGCAGTGCAGTATCTCGACTAGAAGTGGCAGCACTTGGGCCCATCACTGCAGAATAGCGAGGCACAAAGAAGGGATTTTTCTAAGGTCACAGTGAGTCAAGACACAGCTGGGAACAGAATCCAGAAGTCCAGAGTCTTAGTCCACCTTCTGCTCTAAGCACTAGATACACTGTCCCTTGCAGGGACCAAAACCAAGAGGCTCTGAGGTTTCACAGCTACTGCTCAATGCTTTGCTGCTCCATAGTCACTCACCAGCTGCTTTCCGCTTCTACCTACAGCAGCGCCAGGAGTGCAAATAAAGACAAGACCAAAGCAAAGGATACACTTTTGAATCCTTCTTGAAATTTTCCAGCCATTTCTTGTTGGCATCAATCATTCCCTGGACACTAGTCCTGTCTGTCTCAGGGCCTCGGAGCTGGGAACGCTGGAACAGGCGGATTTGCTCACTGTCATGACAGAGAGAGAAAGAAAGATATGGCAATAAATGAGCCAACGAATTAGATTGAAACTGATGGGCTGCCATGGAAATAGCCACAGCTTGATGCAACAGAAAGCAACCTCTTCTCGGCTCAGTGTCCTGCCCTCCTCTCCCCTACCAGACTGGGAAGAAGTTTCAGCCGCCACGTTACTCAGCTGCTGCCATTCTCCTGGTCTCTCTAGCACCACAAAGCCTCCGTTGTTGGCAAGGACCCAGGCATCCCCAGCTAACTCCATAGGGGTCTCCATTTACCCCATTATCCTCTGCCGGCAAGCAGCACCAGCACATTCTTCTTCAGGAAGAAAGGGGATAGGCAGCTCCCCACTAGTCCCTGCCCCTTGAGAAAAATGCAGTGTTGTTGGGTAGCAAAAGCCCAGCGGAGAGAGAGAGAGACAGAGACACTCTAGGCTGATTTTCCACCTTCTTTAACTGGATTAAGATACAAGGGAGTTGAAGAGAAAGCTTGGGAATTAAGGTGTTCCCCTCGCTCCAGGTGCTGCTTAGCGAGGCACGAGTTCTATGGGCCTGGGAAAAGACTTTTAAAAGGACTGCCTTCAAGGTTCGGAAGAGCAGCTGTTCAGCAAAGGTGAAACACAAACTCTGAGCCTAGTGTAACCCAGAC
Organism: Dermochelys coriacea; assembly: GCF_009764565.3. Classification (NCBI taxonomy): domain Eukaryota; kingdom Metazoa; phylum Chordata; order Testudines; family Dermochelyidae; genus Dermochelys; species Dermochelys coriacea. The sequence goes on along the minus strand of NC_050089.1, from coordinate 17,297,168 downwards.
AGCAGAGAGCTGTGCTGCTGGGGTGGTCCTTTGCCAGGTCTGGAACTACAAAATACCAAGACTTTTGCAATGGACTAGACTTGGGGGTTGTACCCAAGAATCTCACAGAGCAATGAGTTAGAATGAAACGCAGTGATCCCACAAGCGTCCACTTGCAAAATGGTGACTTAAAATCGAGCAGAGCCAAGCAGCTGCAGCCCTATTGGACTAGTCGCAGAAAGGCATTCTGGGAAAAGTTCCTGGGCGAGGGAGAGTCTGCCTACTTGGGGGATCATTACAAGAGGCCAGGGAGCCACCAGTGAAGCTGCTCCTTGGACAGGGCGTGCTTTGTGGTCATGCCTATCACCACGGCATCACAGTGGGCACTGCAGCCCCAGCAATAACTCAGCTGCAGCGCTAGAGAGAAGAGCCTCTTTTATTAACAGAGGGACATGTCTTCCTGGGAAAACAGGTTCATCCCCTGCTCTTTATGAAAAGCACCAAAGGATCTTTTATTTCCACCTCATCACCAGGATCTCAACAACTCAGCCAAAAAGACACTGTCGCCCTGAGTGCGGCAGCCCCTCCTACCCAGACCTGCACTGCAGCATTGATCATAAGTGTGAAATCACACTTGTTGTGGGACTGGAACCCCTAACATTCTGGTCTTGAAACAAGAGTGCTATCGGCTGAGCCTTACTGGGAGCACTTCTGTAAAACCTGCAACTGAGTATTTAAATGGGGACCTGGCTAATAACTTAAGCTCCGAATCTAACCTATTTGATGAAACAAGCAGGTAGGAACAAAATCGTATCTGACCTACAAACCACAACAAACAAAAAACAGCAGCTCTGTGAAACAGCCACACTCAAAAGACCAGGAGTCTTACCCTGCAGGTAAATAACCTAGATTGCTGTCCAGAGGGGCAGGACTTCCACTGAGCGACGGGAACCCACCTGGAAGAGAGAGAAACATTTAGCACAGATACAGAAACATACCCTACAGGAAAGGCTTCCCTCTTCCTGGTCATTGTTTGCATTATAAACACATTATCCCTGCATGGTACAGTCACATGCTGAGGCCCTTTGGACTGTGCTCGTGCGAAATCTTGCAGCAGGATCTTCTGGTGCTTACCACTCCGTTTCCAATGGAAGGCAGGGAACAAGAAACGTGCAAATTCCCCCTCCAATTCCTGTTATTTATTCTAAAGTTACATCCTCTTCATCGCTAACGTCTATTGGGACCCCCCTCCCCCCCCCAAGAATGGGACATCCCTTATTCCCACTAAGGGGAAAAACTGAATAGGAACTGGATGATTCTTGATAAGCCTTGAGGCATGAATTGTAATAGTCTATGCTCCTGGTGGTCGCCATGTTCTGAAAGTGCTTTATTTTCGTGTTGCAAGGACTGGCACTTTCATTGCTAACACAGTCCAAGGCCAAAATGTTCCAACATGTTGCCCAAAGTTAGACACCTCAATCCATGTTCAGACATCTGGCATAATGGCCTAATTTTCCAAAGAAACCGAGCACTGCGGCTCCCATTAATTTTAACACTATCAGGGTAGTATCCACAGTCAAGAGATAACGAATGCAGGAGACACAGTTTTAGTAAACCTGGGTTATTTCAATGGCTCAAGGAACAGATGCAAAATCTGGGAAATCAGAATTTTTGGGGGAGAATAATCAGAATTTCAGAAAAACACAAGTACAGTTTCAGAGGACAGTTCTGAATTGTGGGTAATGGGAGTTTACCTACAGCATGAGGAGAACGAATTAAAGGCAAAAGGACTAACATGCCTTGCCAGGTGACTTCAAAGACCAAGGGCAGAACTCACAACAGACTCTTCTAGGGAAGAGCATCCTCACTGACAAGAAGGAGATTGGCATGCAACAAAAGGAGCCACTCCAGAGAGGATACAAGTCAGAATGGATGATGGTACATGCCACAGACGGTATCACACAAACAAAGATGCAATCCCTCCATTCGCATAGATTGTGCCAGAGATACCCTGTCTGTGTTGTGCTTAAAGTTTCATCTCTAATAAAAATAAGCACCACTCTCCCAAAAGAGCCTGAGGGTTTCCTTGCCCCCAAAAAGGCAGAGAAGAGGGTCTCACCCACCTGGAATCTTCCAAGTTCTCCAACACTATTTAAATGACACATGAGCAGAGGGCCTGCTACTGCCACAACCTCCAAACTCAGGGCCAGGCTAGGGAGACAATTCCCACCCACGAAATGAAGCAACATGGCACAAAAAACAAGTCAATAGGCCCCATAAAAATGCTTGTCTTAAGGCCCCTAAAGGCACTTAACTATATGATTAAAGTTAAACATGGGTAAGTCCTAAAGAAGTCAATGAGACTTAGGCATGTGCTTAAGTGTTCTATTGAATCTGGGTACACCGGTCTAGGCCAGGGGAATATTGTTTCCTTAATACATGCATGCAATGCTTCATAGACACTGATGCCAGCAGCTGGCCCACATCAAAGCAGACCGCATCCAAAGAGGGCATATAAAATAGAATGACTAGCAAGAACTTTCAGAGTGAAAAAAAACATTACGTTAATCTTGGGGCTGCCATGGTTTTGCTGGCTAAGGATTAGCAGGACTAGGGGCCGGGGATTTTGTCTTTGGTTAATGGGTTTAAATGGGATACAAATAGAAAAGAAAAATTTGCTCTCCTAAGGAAATTGTAAATTGTGAGCCACGTGTACCATCTGTCTCAACACCCCTCCCCATCAGTGTGTTTTCAGCCAGCAGCGTAATCTAATAGAAAGTTCCTCCTCTTCTTTTGCTGGCTCCTTTAATGACTGCTATTTTGTGCAAATGTCAGAAGCTGAAGTGTCTGGAAACAGTATAATGAGATCAGCTTTGCACTTCACTTCCCAAATGAGCTGTTGTTATCTCCTCTTCTTTTCAAATCTGCCACGTGCCCAAGTCCAAGGAGCTACACACACCAGCTCCTTGGACTGTCTGCCACTGAAGCTCATTGTCTATTAGGGACACAAAGTCACATTCATCTGTGATTTTCACTCTCACCTGTTGAGGTGAACGGCTGCCCGCAGCACAGACTAGTCAGTCACTAGCCCTGAGCTCAGACTTGCACAGAAGCTCCACTGGTTCTCTTTAAAGAGCTTCCATCACATTGCAGGCAATTCATCAAGCCGGCACTTCAGGAGAAGTCATTCCCCTTCAGAGTGGATGCAGAGCCAAGAGTGGGGAAGGAAGCAAAGAGTGCAGCTCTCCATTACATCCTTGCCTTCTTAACCCTCCATGAGGCCAGTCTGGGTCTATCTCCTGTCCCATCACATTTGCTTGGTCCCAGGTTTGGTTCTGGCCCTCCCTGAGACAGGCTGCAGACCCTGTATTATGCCCATTGTGTTAGCCCAGCCTGCTAGAGGGAATGGAATTCTAGCTTCCCTTCCTTTCAGCAGCGATTCCCTGTGGGTATTTTTATATCCAGCGCCCCTGGGCCATGTTAACTGCAGAGAGAAATTATCTTCATCTCAGAATAGCCCACACTGGGCCATCTGTCCCAAAGTGCTCCACAAACTACACTGGAATCTCTTCTGAGCAGTGAGGTCCAGCTACATCTGGAAGGGAGAGACAGAAGCCAGCATGCTGTACAACAGGGAGTCATCATGGGCAACTACACCTCCAAAACTGCCACCAGCAGAGTCCCACAGGATCCATACCCCTCAACAGAGAGCCTCAGAAGCTGGCAAGATCCCCCAGGCCAAAGCACTAGCCGAGTGCGGACAGCACACACCTCTACGTCTCCTTCATGTAGGACGTCAACAGTTCTATCAACAGCGAGCTGAATTCAGCACCTGACTACAGCTGAACCCACACAAGACTGAGGTGATGCTGGTAGAAGAGTGAGAGCTTTAAAGAACCTGACTCTTCTATAACATCTCTCACTGCCATCGGCACTTACCTGCAAATTGCTAGGTCAGTCAGCAGCAGCCCCACCTCCAGGGTCCTTCCAGATCCTTCGCTGCTACTGGTTGCTCTAAATAGGCCCCTTTCACCTGCGACTGGCCAGCAAATTGCACTCTGTCCTGTCAGACAGTGTCAGACTTGGCCATGCTGACCCATGTGCTCATGTTCACCGGGCTTGGCCTTTGCAGATTGTACCTAGGAGTGAAGCCGCATGCCCTGACAATTGGTACAAGGCATAGCAGCCCATCTGCTCAGTGTCACAGAACACTGAACATGCTGCCCTGGTGCCCAGCTGAACAGAGTCCAGTTCAAGGCCCCTGTCCTGACATTCTAAGTACTCCGTGGGATTGGCTCTGGCTTCCTGGGGCACAACTCTCCCTCTACAACCTTGGCCTGCCCCCAAGGTACATTACTGCAGAGCAAAGGAACTGTCAGCCCCGGGGGAAGGCTTGGGATGCAGGACACAGACTATCACGGCAGCTGGACCAAGGTTATAAAACTTGCTCCCAGTAGAGATAAGAGACCAGGGACTTCATGGTACTCGGAACTGAAACGACACTCACAGCTTTGACTTGCCTTTCTCACGAGATGCCACGCGCGCGCACACACAAAATCCATCATAATGACTCAGGCCATTTCTCCTGCAGGCTGGGAAGAGAGAACCTTGTTTCTATGTTAAATACCTGGAGGAAGCAGAGATGCTATGGAAATGAAGGAAATCACTAGACAGAGCAGAAAAGAAGAACTGTGGCCAAGGACACCAAGATTCCTGCTGACATTATGGGATGGGCCATGGCATCACTAGCACCCATGCAATACAGATGGGATCTTGTTTTATTTTTAAATGAGCTCATTGATAACATGCCCACATAGGACTTTTCATGGAGCTCAGTTCATCTGCCTTGGGAGGATGAAGGGTGAGTCGAGTAGATCGTGCAGTGCCAGGGAGTGAGCGGAGACAGCTCACTCAGCTTGGTCAAATGGGGTGTGTTCCCTTACTGAGCAGTCCCACAGGACAACACGTAAGAGGTACTTAGACATGATAAGCAAACCCGGAAGGAGGCGGAACTGCAGCAGACCCTTACCTGGGAAATACTTGCGCCATTTCTCTGCCAGTATGTTGTCTACTGACTGACCAGCCGTAGAAGAGCGGCTGGAGTTCAAACCAGTACTCCATGCCTGCTGGTTAACCAAAGGAATCCCAGCAGGAGGCACGATGGGGCCAGCAGCCTGGACTCTTGCCAAGGAGGTGTACGCGGAAAGAGGAACTCCATCACTGGGCAGAGCAGGCATCGGCACCAGCAGAGAAGTGAAAAGGGGAGGCTGCTGACGGTTCAGAGAGCCCAAGGTGCCAAGGACCCCGTTCAGCTCAGCGGTGATGTGCTGCAGAGTGTTGGTCAAGTGCTGGATCTTGTCGAGCTGGGGGAACTGGACATCTGGTTTCAAGTCAACTAGTCAAAGAAAAAGAAAACCCAGATCAAAAGAGGGACAAGATTTAAAGGAGACCTTGAGTCTATCCTCACAGGCAGCACCATTCTCCAGCATCTCCCCACCAAGAGCATCTTACCCTCCCATGCACTCCGTCTCCAGGCTTCACAGAGGCTGAACTTTATACATTCAACTAAGCGAGTGAGGGAGGTCTGGTTGCAGGCTAAGGATTAAGGATTAAGAGACAAGGGGGCAGTTCAGTTCCATGTCGAGGAGCAGGGAACTTTGGCGAGAAGCCTGGTCAGGTGTGGTGTGGAGGAGAGAAAGTTGGGGAAATGAGATGAAAAGGGACAGGATCCTGGAGATTCCAAGGATTAAACTCTGATGGGGAAAGGAGGATACAAAGGGACAGCAAGCACTGGGATGGCAGAGCTGAAATATGGCTTGCAGCACAAGCCCTGATTTGCAGCATAAGCGCGCTTCTGTCCTTCCTGCCCACTACAAATTTATGAGCGGGGCCAGTGCACTTCCACTGGGCGCCGCGACAGCCACCCATCTGTAGCGCACGGACTTCCCCTGCAGATGGCTAGCTCTTTGCAGAGCGGCACAAAGCCTGCTCCCTACACTGAAACGTACAAGAACTCTGAAATACTGGAACAGCGGGAGCCTGATACGTTTCAATAATCAAATTGTTCACAAACTGAGCAGGGAGACAGAGCGGACAGATTGCACTCCACAGGTGCACATCACAAAGAAACCTGGCGCTTGGGAAGGTTAGAGGCAGGACTGTGGGGATTTTATCAATATGAGAACCTTCATTCTACGGAGGGAGAAGGTCCTAAAACTTCTTGGATTCTTACAGATAGTTCAATTTTTATTTTTTTTAAATGGAGGGTGAAGTTGTAGCCATCAGCCTGGCCAGCATCTCTAGAAAAAGCACAGTCTTCCTGCATGATTACCCATTTACTGAGCGCTCCGCTATTCACACACACCGCTCTAATCACGGGACAGTAAAGAACAATCCCAACAGGAGCAAGGCACAAGGAATTGCAACAGCCTCTCTTGCCAAGGAGACAGGGAGAGGAAGGAAACCCAGTCCACCAAACTGGACTGGCGGACACCAAGAAGTAGGGCAATAGGCCTGGCTCTAGCATCGCTGGGGAGGGCTGAAGGTTTCTGGCACCATAGTGAAAACCATGTTTTTTAAGCCACATTCATAATCCACATACACACAGTGCTACAGGCAGGGAACAATTCTTGGTATAAAATATTGTGCCTCGAGTGCTGGCATAAACAGCACACCTGTCCTACATGCTTTAGAGTTTAATGAGCACAAGCGAAAACAAGACAAGGCAGGGACCAGGAACATACAGTGGGAGGGGTGTGGAGATGCAGAATGTCAAATATTGGGTACAATGCACAAAGCTCTGAAATGCGGCCCAGGGCAAGCTCTGCTACAAGAGACACTGAACCCTTACGTTTGTGCCGAGGTACATCTGTGCTGCTCAGGCTGTTTGTGTCTTCTGAATCACTAAGGTCAAAGGTTACCACCTTTTTACATGCAGCACCCTTCAGCGTATCTTCATCAGAAAGCTGCCAAGAGAAGGAAATATTTACAGTAGAGGAAAATAAAATACGATCTCCTACACGCTTCTGTCCCTTGGGAAACTAAACCAGGTCTAAAGCTTCTGTGACTCCAAGCTAGATATCCCATAACGGCTCTCACAGGCTGCACATTAGAGCATTATGAAACGTGAAGATAGCAGAACAAATGGGGTTCCCTGCTCCTGGGTCAGTTAAGGCTGGGAGTGTTGCAAAGGGAGACGGCTCAGTCTGTGGAGGGGGTGGGTTGTGTTGGGGACTGAACATTACAATTTCTGCAGTGACTCCCTGGAGTCAGAAATCATAAGGCCCAGAACGAGGTGAGTAGGCAGGGAGGTCTCTCCATTAAGAGCTTGACTTTCAAAGATGTTATGCTCTTCAATCTCCCACTGATCCTGGGCCTATAGAACTCACTGACAGAGCTGAGAACATTGTCCAGGAGCACTGGCTCCCAGACACCTCCCTTAGCATCTAGGATGGCCTACTGGCTAACAGTACTCACTAGCCAATGTGTCCTCGGCTTCCGAGGACACCAATAACCAAGTATTTTTCCTGCTTACTTACCGCAGAAACCCCGTGGTCACACAATTAAATGGTGAGCAGGTACCATGCAAGCCAAGGGAACGTACAGTATCTGTAATCTCACCCATGTAGACAGTTAATATAACCTCTGTTTAAACCAGCACAAAAATGGGATTTTTCTATTTTTTAGTACATCAGAGCCGGCACTGACTCGCTTCTAGCCTCATGGACTAATTCTGAAGAAAGAATCATTCATTCTGCTCTAACAACTGTGCTTTTTCCACTCAGCTTCTTAACTAAAAACAGAAGCCTTCCTGGCAAGCTGCTCACGTCAGAGAAGCCCTCCATCCCCCAGCCCCTCTTTGCTACACAGCTAGTGAATCATGTAGATTCTTTCCCGTTTGGTTTGTAGTTCCTTGCAGACCTGTAACCAGCCTCCTCTCCCCACTGTGCTCACACACAGGCAACGGATACCAGCCAGCTCACAAAGCAATCCAGCTCCAGCCACCAACCCTCAGCCTTCAACTAAACGTCCCTCACTGGAACTGAAATCCCTATGAAGTCCTCTCATCAGGGAGCGAATCTGGCTTTCTCTGGATGCTGCTCTGTGGGTGTGTGGCTGGTTACTGCCAAGTGATTGAGATGCTGGCAGTTACCTCTTCCAGCAGCGAAGACTCCAGTTGGCTCAGCTTCTCTTCCTTCTTCTTCAGCAGCACCTGTCCTTTCCGCATGGCCGACTTCATCTTGTCCAGCTGCTCTGATTCCTGCCGCGGAGCAACCACCCAGCCAGGGAGGAGAATTTAATCAGAGTGATCTGATTTGGATTTTTTAATCATTTAAATAATTTTAACCCAACCCAGAAGATGGTGTTCCTGGAGTCACAACACAGCCCAAACCCCTAACAGCACAGGAGAGAAGGGTGCGGGGAAACTCTTATGCTTCTCGACAAAAGGAAGTTACAGCTCCCAACCTGCCCTTTCCACAAGGCCAACTGCTTTGGTTCTACGTTTTCAGCCAGCCACTTGTTCTCATTGGAAATCCCACAGCAGCGTGTGGATAACAGTTGAGGTGCTAACCCCCGGGTATCCTGACCAAATTACAGTCTGAGTAATTACATCCTGCAGGCCCTAACTTTCAGTCACACTGGAGAGAGGATTCTTCTTCACTTCCTGTTCCAAATGTTAGGGAGGGATGCTGAGCACTACGAAGCAGCCTGCAAGGATCGTGCCAGAGGCCGTGGCATGATCCCTGTCTACAATCTGAGCATGAGCTCATTTAGCAAATGCCCTAGGATCTATCCGCAAAGAAGTGTAAAATAATTGCAAAACCACAGCTACAGAATTGCAGGCACTAGAATTACCATGAGTTGCTCATCCCTTCCAATTTGCAGAAGATTCTGTGATGTGGCAACACTCTGGAGGATCTGTCATTTTACAGAAGGTCCAAATTCACGTATTTCATTAGGATGAAACGGAGTTAGGTTTTTATCAAGCTAGCTTACCAGGTGATAAAAGTACCACATTGCATATTCTAGCAGAGGCTCAAAGGGCTTTACAAACTTTAATGAATTAAATCTCTACGGCCACCGTGAGAGGTAGGGGAGATTTTTAATCCCTGTCACACAGATGAGGAAGATGATGTGCATAGCTGAATGGTGACTCTGGGTGCCCATCTTGAGACACACAGAGGCCAATTTCCAGGAGGACGAGCACCTCCAGCGTCAAGTGCAGTTGTGGGTGCTCGACATCTCTGAGAAAAGTCAGGTCCTGCCGGTCTGAAGTTGGGCTCACAAACTCAGGGGCCACTCTCAAAAACCTGAGGCTCAGTGGCTTGGCCAACGGCACACAGGAAGTTGATAGCAGAGACAAGAACACGCTTTGTCCCTGGGCTCCCACTCCTGGGCCAGAACCACAATGCCACCCGAGTCTCAGAACACAGGGGTGCCAACTCACCTCCTCCAAGTTCCGGCGCATCTCCTCCAGGAGCTGAGAACTATCCGGATCCTGCACCGCGTCCTGTGCCTGCTGCATGTTGTGACGCCACTGCTGCTTTGCAGCTTTCAGTGCAATGTGTCTTTTCCTCATGGAGCGAGTCTGACGCACCAGGAACTCCTTGGCGTTCTTTATGGAGACTCCTTCTGCAGAAATGTAGTGTCTGACACTGCCGGAAGGAATCGAGGGAGAGAGCTTTTAAAGCCCATTATCCTGGAAATGTGTCAGTGCTGCTATCTGACATCAGGAATTTCCCAGTGATTTTGGAGGCTGGTTTTCTACCCAACTTGAATAAACCAGGTAAGTATGATAAAACCCCTCAGAGTTAACAGGGTTGCTTCTCCTGCACAACATAGGCCTCAGAGATGCAGTCAAGAAGCATGCCAGCCCCTTTCTGTAGCTGCAACAGCCTTGCATACCAGCCACGATCCGCAATTTTGACTCATCCACTGACGGCTGCACTATTCCAGGTGCTATAACCCATCAAGTCATGACGCTCTGTGGCAGAGGGCAGCACTGCACTCAGCCTTGTTCTCTTGGGCTGTGCATTCCATACTGCACCTCTGACAATACCTTCTCCTTAGACAGCATCACTTCAATGTGTTACATTTACATACTACCGCACGGACAGCACTTTTCAAAATGGCCTGTGAGCTGATGCTTACTTATCAAGTTGGAAGTCACTATCCTCATTGCTGTGCGAGGTTAAGGAAGCAGGCTCTCTGGAGGAGTGCTAGAGGGTTTAAAACATTTCAAAATCAATTAATATGCGAATGAAGGAAGAACCTCATAAGCCCAGGAGAACAAGAGTATAGAGCGTGAATGACAGCTGCATGGAAACTGCCCTAGGAATAGCCCAGTGTAGAGGAGTGTTTCTCTATGGGAACACTTTGTTTTTTAAAGAGATCTCCTGCCCCGCCCAAGAGCTGCTTTCTTCCCCAAGTTCCCCAGTCCACTTTTGAATAAGAGCACCCCAAACCTCCCCAGCCAATGCACAACAAAGATAACAAAAACCAGAGCAACACATTCCTTTTCTATTTTGAAGGACAAAACCCCAGCAAATAATGTCAGCAAAGAGGAGTAAATTAGGAGTTTAGATCTGTTCCTTTGGGGGCTAGGGGAGGGAATGGAACCATAAAGCTCTGGAAGGGGGCATTTCTATGCTACACTTTACTGCTTTGAAGTGACACAAGTGATACACTAAAGCCCTTGTCCACATCAAAATGAGAAACAAGAAATCCAGTCCCGGGAATCTCACTGCCCTGCTGAAAAGACTCAGGGAATCCTCTGCCTGTTGAAACACACGCAGCTATGGGAATCAGAGAAGCAGCTATTGTTACTGCGTGCTCAATATGAGCACCTTAGAGCAGACACCGATAGCACCCAAGAGCTCAGGGGAGCCTAGGACCAGCAGTAGTCACTTCGGAAATGCCAAGGATCTAGTGGAACAGGTGACCTTTGGGAGGCGCTCTAGGTTTACATTCCCTGGGGTATAGAAATGGGATGACGAAAGCACCAGAGAAATGAACATACAGACTAACAACACTGTGCACGGCGGGGGGGCTTCTCCCATTCAGGAACCCAAAGCGCTGTACAAACAATCATTAAAATGACGGAGAAGTGAGCTGCCTGCCGGGATGGAACTGATCTTAGGCAGAGCCAGAAATAGGATCCCAGGCTCCTGGCTGCTGTTCTGTGTCCTCTGTCACTAGACTTTGCTTCCGTTAATTTAATCAAACAAATAACCCTTCCCACCTGCAACAATAACCACCCATCTCTGCATCTATGAGCCGGAACAGGCAGCAAAGAACCTAGTCAGGATTTTCAAAGGTATCTAAGGGAGTTATGTGCACAGTCTCTCTAATTTGGGAGCCTTTGAAAGGCACAAACACACACATACCAATCTCCATGGGGAGCTCAAATGCACTGGCTTTTACTCACGGCTTGAAGCGTGTCTCTCAGGTCCTCAATGTGGAGCTCAGCTTCCCTTCTGGGAGATGCCATGCTGTCTTCGGCCACCAGCTCCTTCAGGGTCTCCTGTTTGCTCTTGACTGCAGCCTCTAGTTCACTGTCACAGATGTCCACAATGTGCGGTGGAGGGGGAGGTGGGGAGAACATGCCATCAACATACAGAACAGACAGGGACACAGAGCCATGCTACCCACAAGAATTCACAACACTCTGCAGGAAACAAATCTCCTTGAACCCCTCAAACTGGCTCCTGCTCACAATCTCCCAAAGGGAAAATACCAGGGACTTCATGCTCTGCAGTCCAGGCCATTAGGAAGAGCGCCTGGGTGTAAGGCTGGGTAGCCAGGAGACTGCCGACTGCTATTTAAACACAGGGTCCTACAGCTACAGGCTGAGAAGTGTTGCTGGACAAACTACTGAGTTTGTGTCCAACAAAGTAAATATCATGTCTACACTAATATTTTAATGTAACAAAGACCACTGGCTACTTGGGACAATAGTTGGTTTATGCCAATGTACACCCTTAAAAACAGGAACAAGGAAGCATGCCACCCAGAGGTCTCAGAAAGGTCTTTTCTAGTGTCTGTCAGTCACCCAAGGGTCTCAAAGCATTTACAAACATTTCCTCAGAAGCCAGCTTTGAGGAAGATGAATGCTAGATACATGCTTCAGAGGGTGAACCTAAGGCCCACAGAGGTTAAGTGACTTAAGCCAAACTTGCACAGCGAGTCATGGCAGCCCTAGGAAAAGAAAGCAGGAATTCTATCCCCCAGCACCCTGCTTTAACATCTAGCGACACCGCCCCTCATAAATCTGGCACGAATCTGAAGCACCAACATTTAAGAAGGTCAGCGGCAGAGGGTGGGGGTGGGTGCGTAAATACGAGCAGCAGAGACCGTCTCTAGGACACCCACTTGATCCGTTTCTGCAGCCTTTGGCTTCGGGTCTGCAACAGATCCACCTGGGACTCCAGCTCAGCTTTCTGGTCTTGAAGCTCCTCCAGAGTCCTGCGCAACTGGCGGATGGATTCCACAAGGTCAGCGTGCTCTTTCCTAGACGCCTCTAGGCGGAGCTGAGCAGCTGAAGCAGCTTCCTGGAAGTGAAATTAAAATCACTCTCTCATTCCCCCAGCACCAAAATATAAGCACACAACACGCAAGAGATGTGAGTGCTGCACACAGAGCTTTCAGGGCAATGGAAGTTAAGTGTGCACAACACATTCTCCAAACCTGTGTTTTTGAGTGGTCTTTGTCCCTGCTTTTACATACCCAGAAATGGCCCCGACCTGGAATCTCCAGATCTGAACAGCCATGAGCTTGCTGGGAAATCTGGTTCCAGACCTGGATTATGCCTAGTACATACAACACTTGGATGCTGTTGGCAGCAAGATGGAGGACTTGGGGGAAATTACGAACCTGACTGCAGTAGTTCAGACTGAAGCTCAGCAGCCAGGGTTCCTGCAGCTGTCATGCCCACACTCCCAATGCACTGCAGCCATCTCCTGGCGTTGCAGGAGGAGAGGAGAGGCAAAGCCCAAGTAATTGACACAAGCACAGACTCTGTTCTCCACTTTAGAACACAGGATGGGGAGGAGCCTGAACAGCTCACACTGACACCGACCCGTTGGTTTCCTTCCATGGAGGCCTTGTCCTCATCTGCCTACAATGCCCATCCCATCTTGTGCCATATGCTTAACGCATCCTCCCAAAAGATGGCCTGACTGGTGTCTGCTCCCCCATGGGTAAACTATAGCACTAGAGAAGGAAGAGCTCAACCATGTCCCATCTAGTCCTCCTCCTCCTCGGGGGTCAGCAAAGGATTGTCCCCTGCAGTGCAGTGCTCCCAGCGCTACCAGGAGGAAGCAGCAGTCTGCTAAATCTCAATGTTCGGAAGCTTTCCTCAATACCTCATGCATTTACTTTTGTTCAGATCTACCCCATTACTCCTTGTCCATGTCCCTCTGCCCACTCTAAGCACCTGTCTCCCTCCCTGCTGTGCATGCCCTTCACAGCATAGCAGACAATTAGGTTACGGTGTAACTCCAGGAGCCATTTCCGTGGTGCACAACCACTTGATTTTGCTTAACTCCTGCCAATACACCTGCAATAACCTCAAAGCCCACACTGGAGTTGCAGCACCATCACCCCTGCATAACATGTGGAATGCCCATCAGCAGCAGGCAAAGGCAGGCAGACAGTAGGACATGCCCAGCCCTTTCTGGGAACGTGCAGAGAAAGGGAGTCAACGTGCTTCCCAGGAGCGTCCAAGCTAATCCACGGGCAGTTCCTCAGCTTGGCTTTGGAGATTTCTAGCCCCAGTTCAAGCTAGCCCCTCACACTGCATGGTGCCATCAGCCAACCTCTCAGCCTTGTCCCACCAACCCACCCATGGGACATTCTAAAATTAACAGAGCGCTCAGAGGCTAGAGTTTTCTCAACCCAGTGAGATTAAAAAGCAACAGACGCATTAGTTAGCCTCCTCGTTCCTGGCAAGGAGCACGTGGGTCCAGACAAGCAAACCCTGTTCTCCATAAAGCAGAGCCGTGTGCAGTAACCTCTCCCTTTGCACCATGATGAAATGCACTCCCAGCTAATCAGTCTGCCAACAATACAGCGTTCCTCTCTGAAGCAGAACTGTAAGGGGGGTGTTCAGATCTAGGACTCAAGAGTTATTTCTGAGCTTGTGTTTTTAAAGCCACTGTGCTGATCTGCTCTAGTGTTTCACACATACAACGAATGATGGGGCAGCAGCTCCACCTGAGAGCTGGAGCTTACGTACATTTCTCTGCAGCTCAGTTTGTTTCTCTTCATCCAGAAGCTGCTGCCTTTTCTTTCTCATGGCCTCTTCCTGTATAGAGAAGTGAAGAGCAAGCCAGTGAATGCTGGAGCATCATGACACAAGGCACAGAAGAAAGTTGACTCTAGAACACTGTTGGTCTTGGGGTCAAGTCTAGGCATGACACAACCCCAGCTTTCAAGGCCACTGGGAAATACTTCAGCAGTGTTTCCACTCTTTCACTGATCTCTCCCCATTCATTTTGGCCTTTCCCCAGTATTTTGAATGTGAAATTAACAGGGCTGTTTGGGTAGCTCCCTCCTTTGTGTGCTTGGCCCCACGACACCAACTACGTTCCATGGCACTGAGAGCAGGGCTGGCTAATCAATGCAAGCCCTTCAGAACGTCCCAGTGCTCCATTTTCCCAGGGCTTCAGCAAGCATGGAGCCTGAAACCTGCTGTTGCTTGTGGGAAGAGCAGACTGCCCTGCTCAGCTACACGGACATGGAAGAATTCCCCATAGCGTAGCATCTTACTGTCCTGCAGCTACACAGCTTTCCACCTCCAGCACTGCTCAGTTCCCTTCCCTTCCTTTCATAAGCATCCTCTCTCAAATACTGTTTATCAAATCAAGAGATAATAGAAGCAGAGGTATCTATAGCCTTTATAACAATCCAGGGCTTCAGGTTTTTGCCAGCCAAGGATACATAGCCAGAGATTTCTGCCAGCTCAATGGGAAGGCCTTCTCTCTCTCTCTCTCTCTCTCTCTCTCTCTCTCTCTCATACTGAAGAGAGCCCATTTTGCTTTCCAAAAGCCAGAAATTGCTTGTTAGTTTTGCCCTGCAGTACAGGTGGGGAATAGGACACGGTCCGAAATCAAAAGTGACCCTGAGAATGACATACTTCCATGACACCACGCTTTGCGTGGCCCCTTACCCTACAAAAGTATTCCCCCAAAGCAAGGCAGAAAGCCCAAGGCACTGGCTCTGATAATGAGGGGCACGATACATGGAGGCTGGGATTTCCAGGGGCATTCAGCACTGGCCCAGTTCTGCCTCCCAGTTCTTCCTGTGACTTTAATGGGTGCAGTTAGGCACACTGACCAGTCCCCTCCACAAGAAATAGGGGGAGATGAGAAGTGCCAGTTAGGAAACTTTCAAAATGCCCTGTAGGACTGACTCACCTGGTGATTCAGATAAGCACATCTGGCCTTGGCATCTTTTGCTCGCATTTCGAGTTCCATTTCCAACTCCTGGACTTTTCGTTCCTGTGCAGAACGAGAAGGAGCCTGACATGAGGGGTTTGCTGAGCCAAAACTTCACCACAAGATAGAACAGCAACGATCTCTGAAAACCGGACCTTGTGACACGCTGGTCTCCTGAGAGCAGTGCACATACTCATGGAGCCAGAGACTATGGTCTATTCCAAGCAGAGCTGACAGTAGCTATGGTAGAAATGGAAGTTACCACTCACCTTCGCCTTGTGGCTCTGCCGCAAGTCACTGAGCTGCTCATCCAGCTTCTTCTGCAAAGCCCGCAGCTCCCCATCATGGAGCTGTCTCAGGCGCTCCAGCTCCCCTTTCAGCACCTCGAGCTTCTTGGCTCTTTGCTTTCTCTCCTCCCAGATGCAAAACCAAGAAAGAAGAGCAAGCAAAGGTGTAGAGGTCTATAGCAACATCACATGCATATGTGCTCTCTCCCCCACCACCCCCACGGACATGCACACACCGTCTCCCCCACCCTGTGGGCAAGCAACCCACCACCAAACAGTCTGGGAAGCAGACTGACTAATTGGATCGGACCACAATCTCTTACAGGCAAGGCAACATTGAGAGAAACAGGTCAGAGAACGAGGAAATCACTTTTTCATTGCCTGGGGCCTAGGGAGCACACAGTTCTACACGTGCCACTAGTGATTCTGTAATCCGAAACTGGAGGCATACAGATATTCAAGGCCAAGTTTTCTGATGGAGGCACAACAGATGCATCTGCAAAGAACTGTGCACTTGTTTCTTGTGCAAAAATCCACATGTGCATGCCCAAGTCAGGAGTACACACAAAGGAGGCACATCCATTCTGGCAGGTCATCCGGGACACTTTCCTTCAGAGCCTTGGCCCTAGACACATTCCAGGTTGTGATACTGCTGCTCGATGGAAAAAGACTGGCTTGGCCATCTACTACCTGGCATGGTTCCAACCCATAAACTTGCTGTACGAGGGGCAGATCTGGACTGTCACTATGGGGCTCCTGGTAACTATTTCTGGGACAATAAGCCAATCGCTAAGGACATCTACAGGCTGACTGTGGCTCTCAGCAGCATTACCTCCTCCTCATACTGATCCTGAATCCTCGCCAGGACTTCCTGATGCTCCTCTTTCATCCTCTCCATTTTCCGGTCATGGTCTCTCTCCACTTCCTGGCGTTTCTCTTTCATGAGTTCACTAAGCTGCAGTGGTCACAGAGGCAGACCACATTACATCACGGTAAGGCACAATTCCCCCCCAAAGCAGCAACTCCCAACATGCACTGCTGCTCCAGCAACACTGAAGCATCTCAGCGCTGAGATTAGGGCAGCCCAGGTGCACTCATTGTCTGGCTGGTGGAGCAGGGGTAAGCATAGAGGTAAGAAACTCAGTCTGCAGGTGGTATGGAACTTACCTGATCTATGGCATACCTCTCCACCTAAAGGGAGACTTTAAACCAAGCTCTCACAACCAGGGCTAAGCATGCATATGTGGGGGAGGGGCAAGAGAGGGGAATCTATCTCCAAGGCTGTTGCACAAAAATAATCACCTCTCGCTCAAACTCTGCTACTCGGTATGTTTTTTGCTGCACTTTTTGCTCTGCTTTCTCCAGTTCCTCGTGCAGCTGGGCCTCCTCACTCCTCTGGGCTTCTGCTATTTGCTTCCGGAGGCTGGAAACAACCTGCCACAAAAGAAACCAGGGAGTCATTTTGGCCTTCAGATATGGCCACCCCACTGTATACAGCATGGCAAAAATCCATGTACTCAGGCTCGCCTCTCCCTGACTGAGCATGCCCAAGTGCTGATCCAGATAAGAATCACCTTTTGGGGGTGGAAGAAACTGCACCAATGACATTTAGGGAAGCTATTAAGTGAAGAATTATTACAGATTTATTACAAGTTTTAGCAACACTGGCTTTTACCTTTTGGTGTTTCTCTTCTGCTGTAGATTTTAGCTCCTGGAGCTCAGCTGCAAACTGCTTCTCTAGCACTTCTGCAGCCTGCAGGAGAGTCAACACAAAGTCCTGCTTGAAAAAACCCATTTCATGTGAAGGTGATGTACAAATGCCCTGTTTCAATCAGCAATTTATACATAACCTTTGAGAAAGCACAACGCTCATACCCTTTCCAATCTGAGCTGCACTCAAGGTATCTGGAGTGTCCTGAATTTACTGCCACCAATGAGACATACTATTGGAATGGCGCATTGGCTACAAGGGACTAGTTCTCTTTTTAAAAAAAACAAACCCTATGCGGATGGTAACAGAGTTTCCACCATCCCTCTGGTGGCCCGAGTTTCCCTTCTCACACGGCGTTCCTCGATAACTCACCATAACACTCCAGTCATAATTAAAATACTCCCCTTTCTGGGGTCCAATTTATTTAGGCCTTACACAGATTAATACTGCACACCAGCTTCACCCATCTGGCTACTGGTTTCAGAATTCCAAACAGTTCTCTCTCCTTGAGACAGGAGTTCCTAGCCTTCCTTCCCAGAGCTGAGTTATCATTCAAACCGTCCCTTTACTATGTGCAGGAGCCGGTGCTGCTCCCTGCAGATGCTTCCTCAAGCTAGCTACAGCTTCCCAGTCTTCTGCCCTGCCTGGGCCTTCTAGCTCTCTGCCACCACTTCCACTAGCCCTTTCCTGCTCCCCCCCTTTGGCTTCCTCTAGAGCTGCCCTCTATCAGCTCCCATCAAGGCTGTTAATGAGCACAGGCAGACCTAATAAAGAGCCTGTCACAATAGCACCCTTAATTTCAAGGGCTGCCTGAGCCTTCTGGGGGACAGATAGAGGGAGGGCATATCCAGATCTGGGGAAAATGGCTTGCTTTGGCCAGGTGAGGGCTCATTTCATCTGAATCCATTTGCCCATGTAAACAGAACTCCTGACTAGGACTCGCAGCTCCCGTGTCTTACCTTCAACACTCCTGTTACTACATCCTAAAATGAAATTAGCCTTTTTGACTACTGCATCCCCTTGTTGACACGTATTCAGTCTGTGATTCATTATAACCTCCAAATCCTTTTCAGCAGTGCTACCGCCTGGCCATTTTGTCGATGGGCATTTGATTTTTATTTCCAAGGTGTAATACTTTGTACTTGTCTACTGAACTCGGAGCAATTCCCCAATTTGTCATGGTCATTTTGCATTCTAACCCTATCCTCCCAAGCACTAGCAGCCACTCCCAGCTTCATGTCAGCCTCAGATTTTACAAGCATTTTCTCCACTCTATTATCCAAGTCATTCACGAAAATATTGACGAGTAGCAGACCCAGGACAGAGCCCTCCAGGGCCTGGCCAGATGTTTGTCCCCAGTTTGACAGCAAACCATTGGTAACTACTCTTTGAGTACAATCTTTAAACTAGTTGTGCATCCACCTTCTAGTAATTTCACACAGACCACATTTCCCTTGTTTGTTTATGAGGATGTCATATGGGACTGTGTCAAAATCCTCACTACAACGATACACTTGAAAGCAGAGATCTGTTATTTAGAATCAAAGCTATCAGAGATGGGAAGAGACTGACTAGGTCAGGCCTAGTCCTTCCAATACCGCAACGTATTCTCCATGCTGATTTTTCAACATCAAGGGAGTTTCCACCCACTTCTTTCAAGACTGTTCCAGTCAGAGACGTCTCACCATTACTCAGCTTGTGCAGTTATGCAGGCTAAGCGTTACCCCACTATTTCCAATTTCCAAGTGCTCAGAGCCCACAAGCATGCTTGGTGCATCACATAATGCATGAGAGATTCCCGACACCCCTAACCAATTGCTCTCCCCCAGCCTACACCCTGCAGCTACTCACACAGCTCTCACAGGTACAGTCAGTCTTCACCTGGCCCAGCTGCAGGCAAGGATTTCTGCCCAAACCAACATGCACCTTTTACCAAACACAAACAACAATAGTTCTTGAAACCAGAGAGTCTTTGAGATTATAAGGTGGTTCATCAACTGGGCATCTGCCCCAAGGACCATGCATTTGGTAGGAAACGATTTGAAGCATCTCTATTATGTTCCGCAGCACTTTGAGGTATCAGCATTTATAGAAAACTATTGCCCAATGCTCATGCAGGTGCTATTTGATCTCATAGGGTTGGCAGTACAATCACAAGCCTTCTCAGTTTTGACTCTGCCTGGTAAAAATGCGAGTTTCACCTCTTTTCTTTCTCTTTCTAATCTCTCCTTTAACTCATTCAGGACTCGTTCCTTCTCCTGTTCCAGCTCCGTTGCTTCTCTCTGCTGCACTTCCTCTACTTCCACCTTCAGCTTCTCCAAAACATGGTTCTTCCTCTCCTCCAAGCTCTCCCTCTCCACCTTCTGAAGGGACTCCCATTCCTCTCTCAGCTTTTGCAATGCAGCCTCTTGCTCAGCCCTGATAAGTGGTAAGATGACACAGGTAAGTAGGACAGTCATATTGCAATACTGCATTTCATTTAGCAACCAAGCTTGCAATAGGAATACATGGTACAAGTGCAAATTGCAAGCCTAAAGACATGAACAAAAGCAAACTCGGGTTCTCAAACATGAGTCAAGTAAAGTGTTACCTAGAATGTATGCCTTGGAAATGGATAGTTAGGCAGGCAGCTATTAGACTATTTGTAGTCTACATTTAATACAGGGAGGGGTGTGTGGGTGTGGGTGTGTGTATATAAAGAGTAGAGATGAAAATTATGCTCATGTTTTTTCAGTTCCTGCCCTTGCCTGTCTCCTCCAACTCTCATTAGTCTTGATGCCCCTCAAAGAGCTAGAGAAGAGGTCTACTCAATCCAACCATCTCCTCAAGCATCCTAATCACAAGGGACAGTGCAACTCACTTGTGTGGGGGGGGGGGGCTCATTCACAGCCCCCAGGTCATCAAAAGAGATGTCTCTGAGGGAGGGAGGGGATAAAGCAACAGCAGTGAGTCTCAGAGTCAAGGTAAACTGAGTCGGGCCATGCTGTGAGGCTGAAAAGAGCACTGTAGACATTCAAGGTTGGGCTGCAGCCCGGGCGCCGAGACCCTCTGTCACACGACCTTTTTGTTTTGTTTTATTTTTTTGGCTATGTAGACACACTTGGACAGGCTGAGCCATCCAAAAGGAATCAGAAGATACACATTACAAAGACATCCTCCTATATGATGTTGCTATTGCTCATTTCCATACCCACTGACCTCTTCTGCTTTAGAAAGTACAAGGGGCACCAAGAAAGCTGGCCAGTTTTGCCACACATAAACAGATACATTTACCTCAATGTTTGCAGTGTTATGAGTATTCCCCAATACTTACTATAAGGGAACCCTGTCAATACTGAGATTAAACCATCTAGTTAGCTGGGGCATCATCTACAGTAACTGCACATTTGTAAGTCTGGCCACTCTGCTGCCTGATAGCGGGCTGGGTTTCTATTTACAGGGAGCAAAGGGAAGGCTCACACCCATAGCTTTACACAGCTTGCACTGAATTTTTCACCTTATTTTCTCCTTTTCTGTCTCAGTCTCTGAGCTGATCTGGGCTCGTAGCTTTGAGAGCTTCTCGACTTCTTCCTCTCTCATCCGCAGCTCTTCCTCCTCAGAAGCTTTCGCCAGCTCCTCTTTAAGAGACCTGCATGATTAGCAGCAGGAAAAGAGATTCAGAGGTTTTAACAACCTTAACCAGCTTCCCTCTGAAACCCATAGATCAGATGCTGGTTCCTGTAGG
The DNA here is from genome assembly GCF_009764565.3 of Dermochelys coriacea. Classification (NCBI taxonomy): domain Eukaryota; kingdom Metazoa; phylum Chordata; order Testudines; family Dermochelyidae; genus Dermochelys; species Dermochelys coriacea. Next base: position 17,276,030 of record NC_050089.1, on the reverse strand, counting down.
TGTTATCAGCCTATCTGAAGATATCCCAAGAATTCAAGTCCCATTTGTTGTCCTTATGCATTAAAATTTGGCTCCTGAGCACAAAAGAACCTGGGAGGTTCAAAGTTCTGCAGCACTCTTTCAAAATAACCTAAAGAATCTAAGGCCCAGGGGTGGGGTAGTGTGTCCCTGGATTCCAACAGGAAATTACTGCAACCGAGTTCTTTTTTCAATAAAGTCACATAGTGCTGTGAAAGCTGAAAATGAAAAGATGTCCCCAGATGGCTGGCTGGATCCATTAGCAGCAATTTGGGCTGTGTGTTCTCACAACAAACTCTTTTTATGCTGCTTCTAGGCACCCCTTCTACTACAAATCCCTTGTCTTGTTCCTTGGCTTCTCTCCCCATCTCCTCTGGGTGCTCCATCTTCCATTCCTCCAACAACAAATTATTAAACAATCAATTTATGAGCACCGAGAGGATAATAGGGTTTCAAGGAATAGCCAGCATGGATTTGTCAAGAACTAATCATGCTAGACCAACCTACTTTCCCTTTTTGACAGGGTTACTAACTTAGTGGATGGTGGAGAAGGGTCAGAGGGGAAGGAGGGGGAAGCAGATGATGTGATATTTTGATTTTGGTATGGCTTTTGACACAGTCCCATGTGATATTCTCATAAGCAAACTAGGGAAACGTGGTCTAGGTGAAATTACTATTGGGCAGGTGCAAGACTGGCTGAAAGACTGTACTCCAAGAGTAGTTACCTCTGGTTCACTGTCCAGCTGGGAGGGTGTATCTAGTGGGGTTCCACAGGGGTCAGTTCTGGGTTCACTAATCACTATTTTCACTAATGACTTGAATAATGGAGGGGAGAGTACACTTATAAAATTTACGGATGACACCAAGCTGGGAGGGCGTTTCAAGCACTTTCGAGGGCAGGATTAGAATTCCAAAATGACGCTGGCAAATTGGAGACTTGATCTGAAATCAACAAGAGGTGGAGGAAGTGATCAGAGGAGAGGCTGTTCTGGATGTGGTTCTGACAAACAAGGAGGAACTAGTTGTGAATGTGACGGTGGAAGGCAGCTTGAGTGAAACTGATCACGAAACAATGTAGTTCATGCTTCCAAGGAATGGTAGGCGGGAAAACAGCAGAATAAATACTATGAATTTGATAAAGTCTGCCTTCTTGAAGTGCAGAGAATTGGTAGGTAAGATCCCACTGGAAGCAAGTCTAAGGGGGGAAAAAAAAAAAGAAGAGTTCAGGAGAGTTGGCAGTTTTTTTTTAAGAGAGCCATTATTAAGGGCACAAGAACAAACTGTACCAATGCAAAGGAAAAAATAGGAAGTATGGTAAGAAACCACCCTGACTAAACCAGGAGATCATCAAGGACTTGCAATTCAAAAAAAGGAGGAGTCATACACAAAGTGGAAAATAGGTCAAATTGCAAATTCTGAATATAAAACAAAACACCACTAGCATTTAGGGACAAGATAAGAAAGGCCAAGGCACAAAATGAGATTAAAACAGCTAGGAATATAAAGGGTAACAAGAAAGCATTTTACAATGCTGGGAAGAAAAGGAAGACCAGGAACAGGGTAGGCCCATCACTAAATGAGGGGGAAAGACAAAAACAGAGAACGCAGCAATGACCAAAGTGTTAAATTACATTTTTGTTTCAGCTTTCACCCAAAAAGTTAGCAGTGGTCAGATAACACAGTGAATATCAGAGTAAAAAGGATAGGTCCTGAGACTAAAATAGGAAAGGAACAAATTGAGAATTACTTAGACAAATTAGATGTCTTCAAATCAGCTGGGCCTGATGAAATACAACCTAGAATACTTCAGGAACTGGCAAAGAGATCTCTGAGCCATTAGCAATTATCTTTGAGAACTCGTGGAGGACAGGAAAGATGCTGGAGGACTGGACATCTATAAAAAGGGGAATAAGGACAAACCGGGGAATCATGGGCCAGTCAGCTTAACTTCTGTACCCAGAAAGATAATTGAGCAAATAATCAAAAACTTTCTATTTGTCAGCACTTAGAAGAAAATGAGGTGATAAGTAACAGTCAGCATGGATTTGTCAAGAATAAATCATGCGAAACCAACCTAATAGTCTTCTTTGACATGGTAACAAGCCTGTGGATATGGGAGAAGCAGTACGTCATATATCTTGACTTCAGTAAAGTTTCTCATACTGTCTCACATGATCTTCTCATAAACAAACTAGAGAAATAGCCTAGACCAGGGTTCTCAACCTCTTTCTGAGGGCCTCACCAACATGCTATAACAACTCCATGCCCACGTGTGCCACAATAACTAGTTTTCGGCATATAAAAGCCAGGGCCAGCGTTAGGGGGTCGCAATCAGGGCAATTGCCTGGGGCTCCTTGAGACATGAGCCCCATGAAGCTACATTACTCAGGCTTCAGCCACGGCTGACGGGATTCAAGGACCTGGGCTTCAGCCCCATGCAGTGGGGGTTCGGTGTTCTGCCCTGGACCTCAGCGAGTCTAATGCTAGCCCTGCTTGGAGGCTCCCCTGAAACCTGCTTGAGGCCCCCTGGGGGCCCCAGACCCCTGGTTGAGAACCACTGGCCTAGACAAACCCACTGTAAGGTGGGTGCACAACTGCCTAGAAAATTGCTCTCAGACTAGTCATCAATGGTTCACAGTCAAGCTGGAAAGGCATACTGAATGGAGTTCCATAGGAATCTGTCCTGGGTCCATTTCTATTCAGTATCTTCATAAATGATTTGGATAATGGCAGAGAGAGTACACTTAAAGTTTGTGGACTATGGCAAGCAGGGCAGGGCTGCAAACATTTTGGATTAAGGCAGAGCTCACAAACAGGTTTCTTTCAGATAGGCGATAAGATGAGTCTCAGACAAATGTAAATTAAACATGGTAGGCCAAATCTACATATGGAGTAAACGGAGGGATGGGCAAAACACCAGAGACCAAACCCCAGGGGTTGTTCTCTCTCTGGGGTACAAAGACAATGAACTTTGGAGGTACAAGAGGAAGACAAAGGCGACATTTTGTTATCCATCACTGAGGAGAACAGCACAGCACTTTCTGCATTTGGGAAAGTTGGATCCTGGCCATGATGGCTAGTGACACTAGGAGGTTGCAATAGGTGAGAAATTGCTTTAGACGAGGATTTTAGCCGACGTGTAGATGCTAAGAAACGTGTTGTACCTTTTGTTTTAAAAGGAACTTGCTGTTCTTATTGTCTTTGTTCGCTATCTCTTAAATCTTAATCTTTGTTAATAACCTTATTTGTTTTCACTATAAGTAGAGTACAGTGCTGTGCTGTTACATAGGAGCAGATACTCTGCCGAATCCGTTGTGTGTGTACAGTTCCCTTAGGAACAGCGAACCTGCTCATTACTGGGACAGGGCTAGACACTACGGGGGGGATGATTCTGGGGAGTTCAGTGACTGGAGCACACCAAGGGCTGGCAGAGCCCAGAGGAGAGTGCTTAAGTGACTGAAGGGCTGTCAGCATCAGGGAATGGCCACAAGACAGCCTGCCTCACCAAGTTGGGGCGGGGGGGGAAGGGGGAGGGATAACAGGGTAACTCACAGTCCTGGGCACCCTGAGAAAGCGTCATAAGTTACCAAACAGGCTAATGTTCTCAGGTGTGTTAATAGGGAATGTCACACGAAACAGAGGAGGTGACTGCCCCTCGACTAGGCACTGGCGAGGCCTCAGCTGGATTGCCGTGTCCAGTTCTCGGCACTGCGCTTTAAGAAAGAAGTGAGTAATATGGAGAGAGTCCGAGGAGAGCAACAAACATGATAAAAGGTTTAGAAAATCTGATCTACGAGGAAAGGTAAAAAAAAACGGGGCATGTTTAGTCTTGCGCACAGACGACTGAGGGGGACCTGGGAACAGTCTTCAGATACACTAAGGGCTGCTCTAAAGAGGGCAGGGATCAGTGGTTCTCCATGTCCACCGAGGGCAGGGCAAGAAGTAGTCGGTTAATCTGCAGCCAGGGAGATATAGATTCGATATTGGGAAAAGCCGTCTAACTCTAAGGGGAGTTAAGCTCTGGAATAGGCTCCAAGGCAGGTTGTGGAATCCCCGTCACTGGAGGTTTTTAAGAACAGGTTGGACAAACACCCGTCGGGGAGGGTCTAGAAGATTCACTTGGTCCTGCCTCAGAGCAGGGGACTTCACCAACGGTCTCTTGAGGTGCCTCCAGACTGACATTTCTCGGATTCCCCACAGCACTGCCCATGAAGATGCTACTTGGCCTGCTCGCACCCTGCGAGGAGCACGTTTAACAGAACCAGCACAGGCACAACCGACCGAGTACAGAAGCGCCACTGAAAGTTTTAAGCAGAGAACCTGAAGCTTCCGACAAGGCTCAGCTCCCTGGGTAACCTTCAAGCCCAGGCAGCCTCACCGGGCTTTGACATTTAGCGGGCCTCATTCCCCACTCCTAAAAGCCTTGTTCTGAACTACCTGGGAGATCAGCATGTGGCACTCCTGGAGTAACCCCATGTGCCCTGAGGCTCCAATTTCCAATTCTATCACCGTCACTTAGCCTAGGCTTGAACATCTGCCGTGCTGTAAAGCGTTGAGCACAGAGAAGGATACTTTACCCAGGTTTACAACCTGAGAGACAGGTGCATATGCTGAAAGCTGCATTTGTATCGGATCACAGCTCTTCCTGCTGAACTAGGAGGAAAAGGCTCCCTGCTCTACGCTGGAAAGACCAAGAGCTTTATCCAGACACAGATGCACACGCTGCACATACACTTCAAGGATTTACATCATGTCCATAAGCAGTGTTTATGGCGGAACGCTACTGGTCGTGAGATGCACAGACTGTCATGCACAGCACAAAGACTGAGGAGGCAAAACGAGTCCCTCACTCGTCTCCACCCAAAAATCCCAGTCCAGTCCCCCTGTGCCCAAGACACTGGCAAAGTGGCACCAGTCTCTTGCACAGGACACATAGTCGTTTGCAGATACCTCAAGATCACAGGGATGGCAGACTGTGGTACAGCACAAGCGTGGGGCCTCCAGCAATGAGTCACAGCAGGGGAAGGTTTTGGAGGTGTGTGGGGGATGAGTTAGAGTATCAAAGGAAATTACCGGAGGGACTTTTCTTTCTGCTGATGAAGCACTTGAGCTTCTTCCTCCTCCTCTTGCCTCAACTCCTCCTGAAATTGCTGAAACTTCTCCTCCTTTGCATGCAGTAAACGCATTTTTTCTTGCTCCAGCTCCTGCTCCTTGGCTATTTCCTCCAGGGATTCTGCAGAACGCCAGTTCAAGGACACCACTTGCTTGACTTCCTCCCCAAGTTGTCTGCCAGGAAAAAAAAAAAAAAAAAAAAAAAAAAAAAGCTGTCTTGAAAACAGGTTACAGAGAACTGGCTAATGCAATGAGAACAGTACCACTCCACCTACACTGCAAGGATCTCAAAGCCATGTACAAATGCCAGCTAAGCACCCCTCAACACACCTTGGTGAGGTAGAGAGGGGATACCCAGAAATCCCTGCCACCACCACTGGTATGTAGCCAGTGGACTGGAGCACAGCTGCTGCTGGAGCACAGCTGCTGCTGACCAGCTCTGCAGGACAAGGGATGAAGAAGAGTGGTATAGGTGGGTGCAAGTACTGAGGCGGGAGAAGAGATGGAATGTGCTTCACCATACAACTTATCCTCTTGGTGTTCCTCTCAGCACAACTGGAGAACTGAGCCATTCTCACATCAAGCTCCCACCCAACTCTCTGTTTGCGATTACACCACTTGCCCTGTATCCAGTTGGGACGGCAGGGGGAATTCAGGGAGGCAGCATGTCATTACCAAGTTGGAATTTAACCAGCAGCGCACCAGGGTTAATACCGCAACGCTTACAAAAAGAGCCCTCAACAAGTATAAAGGACATGCAGCCAGGGCATGAGTTTTATATTTCCTTCCAAAGACAGCCCTTCCAGCAAGAGTCCACAAGTACCACTGACTGAATCCAATACTGAGGCAGGGAAGGACCCCTCCTCCTGTAGCATCTAGGTATTCCTTGCTTGTCGCCTACTCCTGTTCTGTACTGGCCCATCACCACTTCGCTTGCAAGATGTGCCAGGACTTCAGTGCACGAGAGTCAGGCCAGGAGGAAAGTGCCTGGTGACCATGCAGCCGCAACTGGAGCTTCCAGGCACTACTGGCAAACAGACAGTAAGTAGTGACAAGGGAAGAGGCAGAGTCTCAGCCCGGCCTGGAGAACAATGGGCTCACTCTGAAAGGCCAAAGGCTCTAAGCTGCAGTTTCATGCAGTGACTATAGTATGACAACGTATGTTCTACGGGCCCATTTGGCCAGGGCTCGGAGAATGCCTCATGTAGAGGAGCAGGATTTGGCAGCTGCCTTTTGTTTCCATATAGGCCAGAAAGGTCTCGGCTGAATGGGCAGGATAACCGAGTAACCTCTGGGGAACAATTATTCTGTCATGAAAAATAGACACACAGAATACCTCTAGCGTAAGCAGGAAACAGAGCAGTGGATAAGCCTCACAGTTGGATCAGGCAGCAGGGAGTAAGTAAGCAGAACTCCAGGTGGAACACATGGCTTCATAAGGCGGCCCCAGGTGCCCTCCTGTGGCAGGCCACAACCAAACAGGCATGCCTGCCTCAGCGTCCCTCCTTCACAGTCCCCAGTAATGCCACACAACTCTCTTGCCTCAGAAATACCCCTCCTGGGCGCCAGTTTATTTCTAAAACATTGTGCAAACAGTCCGTAACAAACGCCCCAAAAGGCAGACCGTTTGTCACCTCCAGTGCAAGTAGTCCTTAAAGTCCCACAATAGCTAGTCCATTGACTTAGGACTTACTGCACTCTACCATCTTCCACCACACCCAGCTTCTTCTTCGATCCTCTCCTGTCCTTCTGCCAGGACAGCTGGACTGCAATGCACTCTTCCCAATGGGAACCCCTCAGCCTCTCTGCTGAGAGATCATCCGCACCAGGTAGCGCCCATCGCTCCCCTTGGCCCCCTCACTGGTCCCCTGGATCCAGCTCTCCAGTGTGGAGGTGTCAGTGGGTTAGCCGCTCCACTGCTCACCTGCCATCAGCCCTCTCCAGCCCTCAGCTGCAACTCTTTGGCTTAGAAGTGAGCAGGCCCTCTGCTTTTTTTCCTGCCTTCACCACCAGCGTTCCAGCCCTTGTCTCAGCCTTGGGGAGGCCAACTGGCAAACCCCTCTCCTGCCTTCAGCTTTCCTCTAGGAACCTCCTACAACTCTCTTCGAGGACCTCCTCCCTCTCTGATTCACCCTGATCCTTTTTTGCCCCAGGTGCTGCCTTGCCCTTTAAATTGGCTAAACTGAGAGCATCTGAGCTGGCACAGGGCAGCTGGACCTTCATCTAAATGGGCCACCTTGTGACAGGGGGTCACAAGAAAACAAGAACAAAGAGAAAAGCCCATGAATGCAAAACCTTGCCCCTCCAGTTCGGTAACCTATACATGAGGTTGGCAAAGTTAGCTCTAGCCAGTGAGCAGCTCTAGCCAGTGAGCTGCTCCAGCCATTAGGGTTCTGCAAAAAGACCCCTGATCCCCCAACCACAAAGCACACAGTGGGTTCCTTGCCAGTTCACGATGCAACGCCAGCCCTCTCACTGGCCAGGTGACACCATGGGAGGAGGCCTCAGGTCACAGGGTACATTAGAAAACAAGCAGGAGGTTTGACCGGGCTGCACTAGTGCTACAGAGAACAGTTACAGGCAGAAGGTGATTAACCAAAGTGCCAGACTAATTCAGACAAGGGTAGGGGAAACACCTCAATGTTCTTCCTGATCTCTGCCATGCCCCGAGATCTAATCTGGTTTGCTTGGGCAGCAAAGTCCCTGGTACAGGTAATGAACTAGTCAGTAATTTATCTATAACCCTGGGAGGACACTCAAGGTGAGGACCTCAGAGGAAGCTTGGGGAAACTCAGGCTTCTTCACTCAAACGGAATGAGAATGCATTGAGACAACCCTTACACAGAGAGAGGGATGGAAAAGCTCCTGCATACCCTTTCTCAGCTCGGCCTGGATTGTGACCAAAGGCAGCTTTCTTGCTTGGGAAGCAGCAATATCACTGGGCACAGCAATGTCTCTAAAGAAACCATTAAACCAAACACGACTGGGGCTCAGGAGAGTGGGGTTCTAGTCTTGGCTTTGCTGCTCCATGCTGAGTGACCTAGGAAAGCAGCTTCCCCTCTTCATGCCTCAGCTTCTCGAACTGACATACAGCACAGCCTCATTGATGGAAGGGGTAAAGATCAGCCTCTGGATACGAAAGATACCTAAGTGACTGCTTTTCTCCCTGCACCATCCTCCCACAGCTGTGGGGCTTCTGATGTGACTACCTACATTGGGGGAAATAGAGGCAAGGGGCTCTCCCCTTCTCATCCAGCCACCGCCTGAATTTGCTGATCTTCACAAGGACCCCCTGGTCCTCAAGCTTGTGCAGAAGAAGGCAAGGGACAAGAGTTTCTCTTTCGCCTCTTCAAGCTGGGGGAGCACTGGTGTCTGGGTGACGTGAGCTTCCACCAGTTCCAGTAGCAGCACCTTCCCACTGAGCTAATGCAGAAAGGCCACATGTTATGACAACACATGCTTGTGTGGCCACGTGTTCGAAAGAACCCAGCAGCCAATGTCTTTGGAAAGTCTGGCTCTCCCTCTTTTCCATAAATGAGCTCACAGCCCATGAAGTGGGCTCATGTTTAGAGTTAAAGGAAGATGAGCGTGGCATGAGTCAGAAGGAAGTTTACTTATAACAGGGAAAAGCTGAGGCTTCCCCACAAATATTCTGGTGAACAGCAATCATGGGGGCAGAAAAAGAAAGGGGGGGGGGAAGGAAAACAGAAAAAGAGTCAAGAGTTTAAAAAGAAAATGTAACTCAATAATAACGCCCCTTGAGCTTACCAGATCAAAGCCGGAGTTCTTTAAATACACAAGTACCATGCACAAAAATGGCACTCTTTCCACTGCACCTCGATTTTCAGAGAGAGCTCTGCCTTCTCTTCATTTGTCTAGTCACCTGATTCTGCAGCCTGCATGCACTCCCATTGCCTGCCATGGGAGCACTGCGGGATTGGGGACTGGTTATTTTACGTACCCAGCTTCACCCCTTCCCCAGCTAAAGCAAACCAACCAGTGTCTGGCTCAAACAAACACGCTACCTATGGGCCAGTATTTTTCTGAATCAGTAATATAAATGTGCTGGAAGCTTGCTGGCCTCCAGTAATAGAAAGCGATAGGGTCTCCAAAAATTCAACAGAAACCAATGTGTTTTTAATTCAGCTTTTTCAAAGGGCAGCAAAGTTATGAGGCCTGAAAGAGGCTCAAGGGGGAAAAAAAACTGCACTGGTCTAGGTAAAAAATAAAATTCTGCTTCCCAGGTGGTGAGATCGAAAGCTGCAGGCCTTGGCACGCTCCGACACCGCTGAACTGAGGCAGAGGCTGCTGGGGAACAGGGAATTCAGCGATGTCCGTACCTCCGGAAAAAGGGTGCAGCCACTACAGAGAAATCGAGCAGCATGGGGCGGGCCCTTGGGTCTATAGATAAATCATGCACTCCTCATACCACCGTGGTACCTCCCAATGCATTGCCCATGTCAACACTACATGCAACAACGCCCAAAGAAAACAGGTGGTGCTCATTGTCCTGAGCTGGACAGCACTCCAAGCTCCTGGTCATTATTTCCCCCATTCCCCACCTCCATTTTCTTTTTTTTAAAAAGCATTTACACAAACTGTTCCCTGTTTTTCAAGGCAGGTATTTTCCTGGACACTGCACTGAGACACCCTCACACTTCCCTACCAGTGATCACAGATTGTCTCGAAGTTGCATGTACCTGTGAGGGCACCACCAGTTCTGCCCAGTTACACCTGGTGTTTTTTTCAGTACAGGCACAAAAATCTGCAAGATTGTTTCCACCAAGATCTGTTGCTGTGGTAGGACTGCAGGATTGCAAAGGTCACCAATTTAGTAAGTGATAAGCCACTGGCCTTTATTGGGGACTCTAGTTTTATCAGCTGGGGCTCTGATCTCACCAGATAACACAAGCCAAGATGCAGTCCACTGTTCACAGATGGCAGTTAAATGCATTTGATATTGGTGGCTCTGGTCTCGGCAGTGCTCAACAATTATACTTTGAGAAATCAGCTCTCTGGCATAAAACTAGACAGGCATGGTTGGCCTTTCTAACAACACAGAGATGCTGAAGTGCTCTCTCTCAAGCAGGAAGTGAGCAAATCTTGCTTCAATCATTTCTGCACTGCCTAGGAATGAACCTGATGATTTAACTCGTCACCTGAATTTTCCAACGCTCAGTAACTAGATCATGAAGCCTGGACTCTAAGGCCCAATGGCTGGGCAAGAACAGCAGCTAATTCATTTTCCCTAATACAGACAATTGACACACTGGGTTATTGGTTGCAGGGCTGGCAGCAAAACAGCGCCTTAAGAACATGTGCACTTAGGAGCTGCACACTAAAGTGCTCGTTTTTAAACTCATTCTCCTAGTGCCAACTGAGAATCTCAACAAAGCACCAAGCCACATCTTCAATTCAGCAAGGGTCACATATGAGAACTGCATACAAGAAGGCAAGAACTCTCCTGCTCAGAGTGCCAGAGGAATTTAATGCGAGCCCTTACGCCTGGTGAGGGGCTGCAGGCTCCTCCGGATTGGTCAGACTATCCAGCGATCCCTCCTTTTGCTCCAGGGCAGCAGTCTCTTCCTGGCTGGTGTTCTTTAAACTTAAACACTTCTCTTCAGCCATTTCGCAAGCACTGAAGAGGCGCTGGTCCCTCTCACTTTGCGGCAGTAAAAAGGTAACAGAATAACAGATTAGTGAAAAGTGGATTCTACTGCTTGCTCCATTTCAACAGGATGGAGGGAGACTAGGATGCAAAGCCAGAGTGAGGGATGCACACATCTGCAACACCACTGCATACCTGCCAAGGGTACCAGTTAGTTAGTCCAACACTGTTGTTGCCTAAGGGCAAAACAACAGCTCCCTTCCATCATCCAAACCAGCGTAGGAGTTGCAAGCATTGAAAGACTAATAGGTGGCTGGGGGTATGAGTGAGTGTCTGTCAATCTCTAAATGCTGAATCCCTTCCAAGGAAAATTTCCCTTCTTTTCCAAGTCCTTGGAGAATTTCCCAAAGCATATTTGAAAACAAATCAACCCCATTTGCAACATCTATACTGTATCTGAACTACAGCTAGAAATACTGGCAGGCATGCCCATATCTACAGTCCTACAGCATCTTAGAAGCAGAAAGACAAGAGACACCAGACAAGTACAAAGCAGCTTTACCAGCAGAGGGGAGGAATGAAGAATGAAGAGAGTGAACACACAGCTTTGGGAAGCAGGTATAGAGTGATAAGATGTTTGCTGCACAGAGAATGTATTTTCAGGGAACCTTCATATGAGCAACATCTCAGAGCACAAGTTCAATGGGTTCGCCAGTGTCTACGGCGGGTCGTAAGGACTACTGCAGATCAGTCTCTCCATCACCCTTTTTGGAACAGAGCCATCTTCGGCACTAGGGCACAGAACCATGGCTCCCAAATGCCCAACAAACCAGAATACTTTGAAACTACACATGAAGATTAGGTTTCTAACACACATTTCCTCTCCAAAGAAAACATTCTTCAGCTCCCAGCAGAGACTTGCGGGAAGACTGAGCTGCTTTGGTCAGAACATTTCTCCCAGCAGGGGAGAGGGAAAAGAGAAGAGAAGAGAAGAAAGTGAAAAACCTTAAGATAAGCTGTAGAAACCCTGGGGTGTTTAACAGGGGGATTCCTGCAGGGGTTGCAATGATCACACTACAATAGCCTCAGGTATAGGCTAGATAGGAGAGCAGTGGGGATCTAGACTGCCACATCCACCATTTGTAGTACTGGCCTGTTTATACCATACCTCTCAGCAGCTTTGGTTCTTTTGCTTTGCTCTTCTTCTAAGCTGGCTTTGCTTGGGTCCTTTTCCTCTTCTCCCAGCCCCTGGGCCTGCAGGTAAAAGCAAACGGTGTGGGGTTTGCAGACTCCATTACTCTTGAGAATTTACAGTTGCTCTGCAGTAGAGATGAGGGAAGCCTGTGCTGCTTTGTCCCTATAGCTGAGCACCACACCGAAGCAGCAAACAAACTGGCCCTCAGAAAGCAGTCCAAGCAATTGCTAAAATCAAAATGCTCTGTCCTTCTCTGGTGCACGAAAGACCTCAAAGAACTTTACAAACACTAATAAACCTAACAGCACCCTTGCAAGATGCTTTGAACTGTCTAGTGATTTTGGGGGCCAACTTGACACATCTGAAAAGGTTTTCAGAGAGCGGGGGCTCAGCACCTTGGAAAGTCGGGTTGGGCACCAGAACCACTTGTCACTTTTGAAAATGTTGGCCTGCGTCCCGAGCCCAATTTTACAGGAAGGGAAACAGAGATGCAGAAGTGAAATGACAGGCCAAATTCAGAGCAGGAGTCAGTGGCTGAGCTGGGAACAGACCCTTACTCCTGACTCAGTCTTACGTCATGGCTTCTCTCCAGGACAGCATCAGATCATGAGGGGCCAGACTCAGGTGTGTACAGGCACTGTCAGATCCCACCACATGGAGACAAACTCTCTCACTAGTATCCACTTGGAGTGACTGCTGCTGCCTGGTTCACAAAGCAGCCTTGCACAATTGCCCAAGGAAAGTGGGGATCTTCTAGCAGGGGAGAGAGGAAACCAGGGAGCCTGCAAGTTTAAAAGGTGCCTAGGAACATAAGCGGGGTGAGAAGCAGACAATGAGGCCAACAGATGAGAACAAGGCTAGGGCATCAGAAACAGCCTCCCCCACCACCCATGGAGGGCAAGGCAAGGCCCGTTAAAGCCTACACGTCCTGGACCCAAGGCCTCCCTGCAATCCAGCTGTTGCTCCTGTGAGGGGAGTGGCTCTCTGGGAGGGAAAGTGTTAACAGCCCATCTCTTGATCGGAGGCTCTCGGAGTGCTCCGGAGCTGAGGCGGTGACTTTGCCATATGGAAGTGCACCAAGCGGCAGGGCCAACGTTTTAAAAAAAATGAAATTATAAATAGCAATGATTTATGCAAATTTCTAGCAAAGCAAAGAGCAGAAGGATTCCCTCCTAGTGCTGTCACTTCTCATCACATCAACCCAGTCAGACCTCTCCCAGGCAGCTCCCTCTCATGCCCTCTCTCCTGCCCGGTGCAATTAATGGCTTCAGGTCCCAAAAACCAGGTAGCTCAGCAAACATCCCCTGGCTTCAGATGGCATCCGCTACTGTCACCTTTGAAAGCACAAATGGCTATTTTTATACATAGAAAGATCTCATTCCCCTACTACAGTAATTGGTGGGGAGTCTCACACTTATAGCTGCCACTGGGCTCTCACTTGGTCTCTTTCTCTCTAACTGGAGGTTTCAGAGTAGCAGCCGTGTTAGTCTGTATTCGCAAAAAGAAAAGAGCGACCTACACCCCTTGACACTGCAATTAAAGGAATTGCTTCGGTTCATTTTTAAAAGCTGGGGTTAGCCTGTGTCTTCTGCAGGGCATCAGAATTCTAGCCCCAGGGACGGCTTTGGGCTAGTGGATTGAGCTGGCGGCTGAGAGTCAGGAGACTTAGGGTTTAAATCCAGATTTTACCACTGACTCACTGTGCAACCTTGGGCAAGTCCCTTCCCCTCCCCATACCTCAGTACCGTCCAGTGGGGATCCTGGATGATAGTGAAGTGGTATTATTAGTCTGGTCTCCTGTTCCGCTGGGACGCAGATCTGCGAAACCACTCAGGATGAAACACAACATTGAGAGTGAGACGGAAGGGGAGGAGAAATGACAAGCTGTTCTCCAAGAGGTAAATCTAACCCAATTCCTTTCTAAGGGCACGAAACCCAAAGACGGCAAGATAAAGATTCCCATTGACTTCGAAGGCGATTAGACCAGGCCCTGTGCCTGTTTCTTTATTAGCCTTTTACCACTATTGCTACCATTGATGCAGGTTCACTGGTGGAGCCAAATGTCAGCAGCTTAAACACCGTGTCCTCTAAGCCTGCTCAGAGCCAGTCTATACAGCAAAGGGTTAACATGGCTGCGGCTGTGGCACCTGGTCCACTCTAGCTACACCGCTGGAGCTGAGCCAGGCGTAGCAATAATGGGAACACCTGGAGGGAAAATGCTAGTATAGATCAGACCAATATGAATAATGTTGTTCTCCGAGTCAAATGAAAATCACCACCATCAACCTGCAGAGGAGAAATCCCCTCCCTTCCAGCCCTAAAGAGAGGCCAGAAAAAATATTTCCAGTCTATACAAAATCTTCATTGGAGATCTCAAAGCCCTTGGCAAACCCCAGAGCATTCTACCCTCCCTCCAGGTAGGTGTTCGCCCCATCTATAAAAGGAGGATTCGGGGGCAGGGTGGGGAGAGTGCAGTGCCTTATTCATCATGAGTGGGGGAGTCCAATCCCTTACTCTAGACAACAAACAACACGGCCTCTGCTGAGCCATTGAGCTCGTCTACTGCAGATCCCGACACAGGGTACGCACTGAGAAATGCAAACCCTAACACTGGTCGCTCAGCTGTCACACAGGCAATTTTATTTAAAGAAACAGGATATTTTGCCAAAGCAAAAGCAAGCCCTTTATGTAGAAATAAACACATTCTAAGCAACCAGAAGTGTCATTTGAAAACATCCTCTTTCGACACAAAGGAGCAGCTGCAGTTCTGCAGGGGGCAATATTTCAAACCCACCTCTCTTTCCTAGAGACAAGGCTGTAATAAACTCAAAAATGTGTCTGATCCAACGAGGAATTTGTATGCATGATACTTATGCTGTAGCAAAAAGGAGAGGGGAAAATATACAGCAGGCACATATTTTGTTTTCCTTTCACACCCGATTATCTTCATTATTAGGCACAAGAGGACAGGTGTATTCTCCAAACGCCACCTAAGCAAACTTGGATTTCTACTCTCTGCCAGACAGGTGGCGAGTTTGCCACTTGGGGTGTCTTCCACTCGGCTGATCGACTCACTTACAATCAGATCAAGGCTGAGTAAACCCCAGCTGGAGCCCCGACCCAATGCTTACTGACACACAGTGCAGCACATTCCTTCAGCTGATGCACTGCCAAGCTTACCTCGTACAGTGGGTGAGGTAAAATTGGCTTGTGGGGGCTGAAAAATTGGTTTGGTAACAAACTGGAGAGAGAGAGATAAAACCTCCAGATGCCCAAAAACCTCCTTCAACCAGAATTGCGCTCATTCAGTCACTTCCTGGATGTGGTAACTGCACACACTCGCCACACCACAAACACACACCTCTGTTCACATGCCACATTGACCCAGAGAGAGGGTCTCATTTTCCCAACAAATTAGGCCACACACACAAAAAATGTAAGACGCCGGAACCTCTTCGTACTGACATCTGTCCAAGCAAGTCAGCCCCTGGTTTTCTTGGACATTTGTTTATTTTTTCCCTGCCATTGTTTTCCATTATCCAAATTCCACCCATCCACTTAGGAGAAAGAAAGAGAGAAACACACACACGCACACAGCAGGAAAATATAAAATACACTCACCGTCCCACCAGCAATCACCAGAGAAAGAGGGACCCAAGGAAAGGCAACATGCCCATACACAGACACTACAAGGTATGCGTACGCTGGCTCTAAATGGGAACCAACTTTCCAGCCAAGGAACATATTGCAGCTGCCTCTGCATTTAGCTGCGGTTTGCATTCAGCATGGACAGGGCACCGCACTGGGGCTCAAGCAGATCGTGGTTCTAAGCCCAGCTATTCCACTATTTATTGTATGGCCTCCACACTGCACTTCTGTTTCCCTTCAGACAGCCTCATATGAGAAGCTCAGAGCAAGTGCCAGCGTTACATTATCCCCCGTCCACAGCTCCTCGCTGACCACATGGCCACCACTCACCTCAACCTTAGGGCTGTCCAGAGTAGCAGAAAGAATACCCATATCCAGGATCTGCTCAGAGATCTGACTTTGGAAACCAAAGTCCTAAAAGAAAAAAAAAAAAGGAGAAGGGGCTGGTTTCAGGTGGGTACATAGGTTCTAACAGTGATCCCTAGAAGTCAGAGCACAGACCTACCACAGTCAGGGATATCCTTCCCACCTCTGCACAGTGAGAGCGAGTTGCTCAGAACATTTGAAATTTGAACAGCAAGGATGGTGTAGAGAAAACAAGAGATAGCCATTGATCGACCTATTAGCCAAGATGGTCAGGAATGCAACCCAGAACTCTCAGTGTCTCTAAACCTCTGACTGCCAGATGCTGGGACTGGACAATGGGGGATGGGTCACTTGATAATTGCCTTGTTCTGTTCATTCCCTTTAAAGCACCTGGCATTGGCCACTGTTGGCTGACAGGATACTGAGCTAGGTGGACCATTGGTCTGACCCAGTTTGGTCATTTTGATTTTAAGCAGTCTGAGCTCTGTGATGGATCCTGGCCAGTAAAATCTGGAAAACAGACTGTAGGTGAGAGAAAACATCTTGAACAAAAGACTGTAGTCTTGCTAGATTAAGTTTTAGTCTTCTTGTTTTCACTTTTAATTGCTTGTAACCATTTCTACCTTTATCCCACTAATTGATATCACTTAACCTATATCCTTTTGTTCATGAATTCATGTTATTTTTGCTATAAACGAACTCAGTGCTGTGCTTTAAGGGAGGGGTGTATACCCCAGTTAAGTTAAGATGCAATATAACAACGCTTTAACAGAGCAGCAAACTTAATATCCTCTGTGAACAAACGGTGACAGAGTCTGTGTGTCAAAGAGAACCGTCTCTGAGGAGCTCGGGGCTGGAGTTCACTGACTGCTACCTGCCAGGCGAGGTTTGGGCTGGAAGAGCGTAGAGGAGTTTGCTGGGGAGGCAGGGAGGGATACACAGTCCAATCTCCAGCAGAGGTGGTGGGTAGTGCAGTGGCTCACAGCTCTGGATATCCCCAGGGTCAGATTTGGGTTGCCTTCCCAACTCTACCACTGACTCACAGCAGAACCTCAGTCCAGACACATCAGCTCTTGGGTCTGGGTTTCCCCAGCAGTGAAATGGAGTTATACCGAGCCAAGCCTTTAAAAAGTGTTTGGAGACTCCTGGAAGCAAGGCTAAGCAAGTGCAAAATATTGTGGTGGTTTGGGCCATGCTGTGAAGTTCTTTCCCAGCAGTGGGGAGACAGGGATAGGGGACTGCAGGAGACCTGAGGACTCTTTTGCTGAGTGCTCAGAGAGGAACACAAGGTTGTTGCCCAAGGACTCACCGTCAGACGAAGCAGCTCATGATCCGAACGGTCAGAAACCTGCAATTCTTTCATGTACTCACTGTCCTCGGACTCCTTTAAAAATCCAAAATTGATACTGTTACATTTCAGTGTGTGTATACATGGCCATTTCCAACACAAAGCAGACCTACAGGTACTAGGAAAACAAATCCAATCTGTACGTATCAGAGAGACGCACCCAAGTTTCTTAGACGCTACACGAAAGTCATTTCTAAGCCTGTGACCCACAGACAAGCACAAGACACCACTTTGCAGAGGGAAAGGGCTTTTGGAAGGAGGAGGGGCTGGAAAGGGTAAAGAAGTGCTCTTCAGATTGTCTCCACAACATTTGGACATCCCCTGATGAATGGTGTTCGTACAGTGCTTATGCTCCTCCACTTCTCCTGCAAAGCTCTTCAGAACTCCAACCACTGCCAATTCTGACCATTATTCCCTCCCCAAGTCCAGCCTGCTGCTCTGGCTCCCAACTCAAGCCTTGCACCTAGCTTCGCTATTTCTCCCACTCCAGATCTCACTCTGCCCTGAATGCCTGGAACACACAACAGAAGCATCTACCACCGTGAGCAGCATATGGTCTTTAAAAGGACTATGCTCAGAAGCAAGTACAACTCCTGGGGGTAAGAGTGTACAGGAATGTGCCCTATGCCCCAGTCCTGCAAAACTTACACACATGCTTAACTTTATGAACCTGAGCCAGACTGGCGAGGAATTGGCCTTTTGGGAGATGCTGTCTATGGACTGGACACTGTGCATCTGTTTGGACCCAGTTCCAGGGGGCAGAGTTAACACGCCCTGCTGGAATGGGAACACTTCAGGCTCTGACTCTCACCAGAGACTGCACTGTAAAACACCTTGCTTATTGGCTTGGCTGCTTTCTAGGGTCTCAATGGAAGAATGGTGGGAAATGTCACATGTGTACTGGAAGGGATCACATTCTGCAGAGTCAATCCACATCTGGAACCAAACCCCAGAGGCTTGGTCCCCTCTAGCCTCTCACCCTCCCTTCAGCGTCCTTCCTTGGAGCTGTAAATATCAGAACGGGTAACTCATTTTACACATTTGCCCCATCTCTAAACAAGCCAAGAGAAACCACTGATAGCCGGGCATGGTGTGAACATAGAATGATAGAATTGTAGGAATGGGAGGGACCTCGAGAGGTCATCTAGTCCAGTCTCCTGCACTCAGGGCAGGATTAAGTATTATCTAGACCATCTCTGACAGATGTTTGTTTGTCTAACCTGCTCTGAAAAACCTCCAATGATGGAGATTCCACAAACTCCTTAGGCAATTTATTCCAGTGCTTAACCACCCTGACAGTTAGGAAGTTTTTCCTGATGTCCAACCTAAACCTCCCTTGCTACAATTTAAGCCCGTTGCTTCTTCTCCTTCTTCAGTGAACAATTTTTCTCCCTCCTCCTTGTAACAACCTTTTATGTCCTTCCCCCCGCCCCGGTTTACTCTTTTCCAGACTAAACAAACCCAATTTTTTCAATCTTCCCTCATAGGTCATGTTTTCTAGACCTTTAATCATTTTTGTTGCTTTTCTCTGGACTTTCTCCAATTTGTCCACATCTTGCCTGAAATGTTGTGCTCAGCACTAGACACCATACTGCAGTTGAGGCCTAATCAGCGCAGACTAGAGCAGAAGAATTATTTCTTGGGTCTTGCTTACAACACTCCTGCTAATGCAACCAGACTGTTTGCTTTTTTTGCAACAGTGTTACATTGTAGACTCATGTTTAACTTGTGATCCACTATGACCCCCGATCCCTTTCTGCAGTACTCCTTCCTAGGCAGTCATTTCCCATTTTATGTGTGTGCAACTGATTGTTTCTTCCTAAGTGGAATACTTAGCATTTGTCCTTATTGAATTTCATCCTATTTACTTCAGACCCTTTCTTCAGTTTGTCCAGATCATTTTAAATTTTAGTCCTATGCTCCAAAGCACTAGCAACTCCTCCCAGCTTGGTATCCATCCACAAACTTTGTAAGTGTATTCTCTATGCCATTATCTAACCCACTGATAAAGATATTGAACAGAACCGGACCCAGAACTGATCCCCGTGGGACCCCATCGATATGCCCTTCCAGCTTGACTGTGAACCACTGATAACTACTCTTTGGGAACGGTTTTCCAATCAGTTATGCACCCACCTTATAGTAGCTCCATCTAGGTTGTATTTCCATAGTTCATGAGAAGGTCATGCAAGACAGTATCAAAAGCCGTACTAAAAGTCAAGATATACCACATCTACCGCTTCCCCTCTCTCCACAAGGCTTGTTCCCCTGTCAAAGAAAGCTACTAGGTTGCTGTAAAAAACAGCTTACTTACTACAGATAGCAGCACTGAAACCCAAGTCTTATTTCTCTTCTAAGGTTTGAAATGTGTATCCCAGTTCAGGATCTTTGCCTGCTGGATGCTCTGGACAGCACTTCTTATGTGCATTAAACAAGGGATTTTCTAGAGACAAAACTGGGAATTTGTAGAGTACTTGCACCCTACTTCAGGAATGCATTACTACTAGGAAATCCTTACACACATGCTTCACTTTAAGTCCATGCCAAGTCCTATTGCAGTCAATGGGATTTAAGCACATGTTTAAAGTGCTCTCCTGAATGAGGGCCTTACAAAGCGGTAGAGGCTGCAAGCAGCAGTTCTCACAACAAGCCCTGCCCATGCAGGCAGATTTCTTACTTTGCCAGCATCCAGCTTGCTGTCGGTTTTCAGATCAGCTGCTTCTTCCCTCATTCCATTTACAATCTTTTCATTGACAGACATGGTGTCAATGGTGACAGCCACACTTTCCATCTGATCTGTCTCAGCAGCTCTAACATCTGGAGACGCAGCTACAGGATGCCCTTGACTGCTGACCACATCTGTCCCCACCGCTGTCCTTTCCTCCGGAGCTCCTGATTGTTTGTAAGTTACAGAAACCACATCTTTTACATCAATATCTTCCTTTTCTAACAGTTCATTCCCCATGGGTTTCCCATTGGACTCCTCTTTGTTTAGGCCACACAGGCTGCTGTCAGCATCTCTGTTAAGCAGTTCGTCCAGAGTTGGAGGGCGCACACCATCAGAATCCCAAGGAAACTCTTGACTTTCTTCAGGATGACTCACTTTCAAGGACTCCTTCTAGGCAGCAAATTAAACACAATTAGAGCTACATAGTGCTCATGCTTTGCCCCTTCTCTGGGAGGTTCCTTTGTACCAAAACAGGTCTATATTCTCCTACAGGAGGACAAGGAATCACAAAGCTTGGGTGACTTCAGCAAGGCCAGTTTGAATTTGTTTAAATTTATCCCACTCTTTGAGAAAAGGAACCTCATTGTGAGGCGTGTCCTCATCTCTGAGGGGGGGGAATTTGTTTTGCTGGAATTCTGCTTTCGTACCCTAGGGATCCCAAGATGTGCGAGTTAGCGTCCGATGCTGCAGGGACCAGAGGCCAGCACATTAGTCATTACATGCCCCTCACTAGCTCTCACACACAGCCCTAGACATTGCAATCTGTTTAGTAAGAGAAGGCAATTTGAAAGAAAGAGTGTTATTGTTTTTTTTAACTTTTGCCTGGAACAGTCACCTAGACCAGGTAAACAGGATATGCCCACTGCATTGTCTACCTTCAGTGCCAGGCCAAGAACAGACAGAGGATTCTAACCCACAATCTTCAGGCCCAGAATGAGAATAAAACTGGAAAAGGGATACCAATGAGAGCAAAGGAGCTAGTCTAGCCTGAGGTCCAATGAACAGGACATATTAGACTTGGAAAACATGATCTGAACAAGCTTAGTCACCCAAAGCTTCAGCAGCATCTCATAGTAGCCAGGCAGCTCAGGAAACTCACAGCAAAAAGTACAACCACCAGGAGACAGCTGGGAAAGGTTCCCTCATCAGAATGCAAACCGAGTCACTGACAGTTCTTAGCTTCTCACTGGTTTTATTAATGCTGTGGAGACTTGTCAAAGGCTTTAGCTAAAGTTTTTGTACAGTTTGTACTGTACACAAACAGCATATTTTATCTAGGCATTTTTACCACGGGGTAGCTGGAACAGTGTCACTCTGAAGCCCAGAATGCCAAGATGCTGGAAGAATGTCTAGCAGGCTGCCATTCAGATGCGGGAATTCAGCAGGACTCAGGAGATTTATTAGCGGAGTTGGGGAGAGCAACAAGTCACTGGATATTCTCCCCAAACACTGCACCACACCTGTATTTCAGAGTGTCACCGGCAATTTGCCAAGTGATAAAATGAAAACTTGAACCTACTTCAGTTCAGGGCCCCGTTAGCACAGGCTTACAAATGCACGATTAGCATTGGTCACCTCTACAGGGCTTTTCAAAGGGACGCATTTATTTGACATGAGAGAAAAATTTTATATTTTCATGTTTCCCAGACATGACCTCATACGATTCCCAGTCCTGAGTAAGTTTCTCTCATTCCTGGATGTTACTGTGTCAGCAGAGATTGGCCACTGATTGATGTATCGTATGAGTGAGTCCATTTTGGAATTTGTTTGTTTCACCACTAAACAGTCAAGAAACTTAACTTTTAAGAATGCCTAGCGATGGCCACCCCTTTCCTTTCTAATTTCATAAGGTATTTTACTGTTCAGTAGATTACATGCCCAACATGACCCTTCTCCATTCCTAGAACAAAACCAAGCTAAAAACAGGTATATTCTTCCCTTTGATGAACACAAACAACTCCCCTCTGCATTCACTGGAGTGTCTACAGGTCATGGGCATAAGAGACTTCTCTTTAAGCAAGTTTACATGACACACTGGAATGGTTCAGAAGGGTTGTAAGAACAGACATAGGCAAGCCTAGTTTTTGAAAGTTATATCTGAATTATCACTACATGCTGTTCTATAAAATAGTGAACCATGCAAAATTACATGCAAGCAGAAATGCAAAATCTCCCATTTGGCAAGGGCAGAGCAAATTCTACCAGGCATTCTGGTGCTATCTCAAGTCAGTCAGGTAGTAACTGGCTCTAGTGGGTCTTCCCACAAGCTGTAAGATACTTTACCTGCAGCTGACTGACACTCTGAATGATGAGAAATTCCTGCCTATCAAATAAATTGATTGCCCCAAAGTTCAGCAAAAATCTGGAGCAAACACACCAGTACCAATGGGACTGGATTTCATAGAGTAATCCATGATGCACAGAAATGAATGACCACTACGAGCAGCAATCACTAAAGCTGAATTGCTACTCCCCATGAAAAACAATGTAGCAATGCTGCTTATTTGTTGATATTTAAACAAGTTTAACACAAAAGGTCATAATGCTGGGAATTTAGCTTTAAAAACACAAAAAAACAAACAAACAAACATATGACATACAAAAATCTTCTAAAATGTGAGCTCTTTGGCTTTTGTTGTTTGAAGCCAGACTCTCAAGTTTGGGTTGTTCCTGAGAAGACAAGCACACAAAGCAGTGTAGGATCTGCAATGTTAGCCTAGAAAGCTTTCCCATTTTCTATTCAGGTTGATAAATCTTTTCTATGCAACATTTTAATCACCAGAAAACAACAACAACAATCTGATGCTTTATTGCAGCACTAGCAGGTGACTGTTTTCTACGCCATGCAAAGCTTCAGAGACATCATGCGAGCCAGTGAAAAGCAGAGATCCACTGTCACCTCTCTCTGACTTCCAGCTTCATCTTTAGAACTCCTTAGGTGCTGGAGCCCAGGTTCTGCAACACTGGCTAACCAGGTACCACAATTGTCTTCCGCTGCCCTGCAGCTGCCCTGATGAGCAGAACACCACACATCTGCTGCCACCCATCTGAACTGGGGGTGCAAGAGGCATTTCATTTACTTTCTCCCCGCACACCACACAGTGCCAACATACAGTCCCCAAAAAGGAGTTTCACAGCTTACATCTCTCTTACTGATACCATTTAAATGCAAGAGAAATTACGTTTCCAGAAAAAAAAAAAAAGAGGTCTAGTAGTAGTATTCAAACCCTGGAGATATGTCCCCTCTCTCCTAAAAACTAACTGGACTGATTTTGATACTTTACAACAAACAGATAATGTACATGCAAGCCAAGAAGAGAGTCCAGAGTGTCGGCTGCATTTAAATCACCCACTTCACCTGAGATTTTCACAGAGTTCTGAGTGACAGCAACAGATTACCAAGGTGACTGCCTGGTGAGACAGTCTAACTTAATACCTTCTACCAAGCCTCTTCTACCGAGATAGATCCTGGATGTGATGCTACACTGGTAGCAAAAGGGCAATGATTGAGACAATCCCAAATGGGGATACATGGTCAGTCATCTTAAAATGAATTAATTGCCAGTTAGCAGCTACTGTAAGCTTCACCTTTGGCTAAAGGCCAAAGCTGATCAAATGAAAGGGGGGGGGGCAGAGGGATAGCTCAGTGGTTTGAGCACTGACCTGCTAAACCCAGGGTTGTGAGTTCAATCCTTGAGGGGGCCATTTAGGAATCTGGGGCAAAAATTGGGGATTGGTCCTGCTTTGAGCAGGGGGTTGGACTAGATGACCTCCCGAGGTCCCTTCCAACCCTGATATTCTATGATTTGTAAGACACAGTGAGAAGCCCCTCCACCCTGGATTCCCAAATGTCAAACTGTACATGCTCTGCATGTTTTACTGCTTCTGCTTTTCAAACTGCTTTTCAGTTTGATTAATTCACTGTTCTACCAAGCTCTCGCTACATCAGGGGCTTGTTCCACTGGCCCAAAGAGAAGGCTAGTGGTTACAGAAGTTGCTAACCATGCTCTTCACTACAATGGAGAGAATAATGCAATGAACAATTTATCTATTCTTACCCTTAAGTTAGTCAACACTGTGCTGATGATTTATGGATGTCACATGACTTCCTTGGAACACACAACACTCCCTCCTGCACACGTCTCTGTTTTAATACACACTAGCACACTGTACTGTGCTGCATTTATTTATGGAGATGGCTTGCGTTTCACACATTTCCATCTGCTAAAATATTGTTGCATTTTAATGTTCCATCGTTTAGATAGGCCATGTGATGCCAAATGTTTACCTGCAGACAGACCTTTTTGGAATGCAGAGCACCAAAGCTCCCTGAACTGCTAGAGGTACAGAATGATTTGCTACTATATGTCATACACAATTTTCTCTCTCCAGTCACCCCCAGTCAGAAGCTTTCAGGCCTCTCCCATATAGCCTGAAGTCCTCTTGTATTCCCAGTCATGTTAATACAATCTTTGCTGCAATTACCCCAGAAATCCCTCAAAGATCAGTTCAGAGAATATTTAACAATGACAATTCAAACCCCATCATCTTCACCCTCCTTACCTCCTAAACCCCAGAAAAAAAGAGAGTGTTTCCATGAGCACAAACGTAAGAAAATCAAATCAAGTTCTCCAACATCTGACTGGTTGAATTTCCTACTCCCCTTCCCCAGTTTTAGTTACTCAGCTTCCAGCTCCCCCCTTAACACACCTTGGGATTTCTATGAATTATTTTCAGTTCTCCTTCTCTTTCAACCAGTTCATTTCATTCTTTTCAGTCTCCTTTCCCAGCAAGCATCACCGCACCATTGCATTTCACTAAAACTATCACCTAGTGTCTCCAAATACGGATTCTCAGTCTTTGATCCACTGAGTGAATTTTTACCAGCTCTGTAGGCAAACTGGCTTATCACTTCATTCCCACACTCCTTTGTGGGGCCTGTTTTATGGATCTTAGCTTTATTACAAAATCAAAAGGAAGTGAGAGAAGGACTTGGGATGCAGAGAGAGAGTTGGCTAACATGTTTTCCTACTGCCATCTTATGGCATTAAACATGAATGGTAATTTCCAGTGGGGCATTAATAACCCATCAGGACTCAAGGTAACATCCATCTAGGTTACTAGCTCTTATGAGGCAGTCTGGTTGTCGGGGGGCAACTGCCATTTCATAACAGATCCCAAAGCCCTGCCATGGCAGTGGAATGCTAAGCTCTCTTTGTTCCTAGCTACATTAACATTTCAGTGACGAACTGGGCCCCAGCAGAACTCTTGTTGTTCTGGAGATGAAGACCGCTTGGGTCCTTCCTATTCACATCCAATTTAACACAAGCCGCCTTGCACACTATGCCCAGTGCAGCAGGCATTTGAAAGCTTACTTTTCATGTGCCATGAAAAAGGATAATGAAAATACTGCATAGCATTTTAAAATCAATTAATTTGCCTCTCAGATGCTGGAGCGGAATTTTTAAAGCATCAAGAAGGGATTAATGCCCACAGGAACAGTCTGGTTAAATCACTACAAACTGCTTTCAACACATAAACCATTGTTTCCTTGTCATCCTAACTCTGATCGCTCTTAATTATGTACAGGAAAGGAGCACCCCAACCCAATGAAAAATAAAAATATATGCTTCAAGGCCACACATGTTTTTAAATCATTGTCGATGCTCAACATTTGAGGGCAGGAATTTGAGGGCAACAGTGCACCAGAAAAGGGAGCAGTGATCAAGGTTCTATGTTTATACTAAAGAAAGTGGCCATGTGCCAATATTCCTCTCAGTTTCTACATAACAATAGAACCAGAACACACTTACCAAAAGGAATGATGAAGCTGGAGTGGTATTTATTAAGAGGGAAAAAAAAAAACCTGAAGATCTCGCTGAAATATAATTGTCATATTTTCATATTCGGTTATTTTACTTGCGAATGTTACCTCTATTCACCCATTGGAAAAGGCAAAGACTAAATGAAATCCTGCCCAATGCAAATACCGCCACTCCTGCAAGTAACCTTAATGCTCAAGAAGGGGCTAGATGGTTCTGTGCTTGGCCCTCAGATATTCTCCCACTATATGATACCTCTGGGATATCCGTATCCACCTGCATGAATTCCACGGCCTCCCCAACTGTGCCCCCAAGAGTTCAGCTGGACCCAACAGTGGCCAAAACCAAGCTCTGATTTTTCCTTGCGAACCCTCACCTTTTCCCTTTTACCCAACAACTCCCCTGTCACTCAGACTTGCGACCCTGGGGTCATCTTGGCCTCCCCTCCTCCCTTCACATCCAGATGGTCACTAAGTTTTGCTGCTTCTTTGTTCAGAGTAAAGTGAAAAACCAAACCTTCTTTCCTGTCCTGACATTCACCCAGGCCCAATGCTCATCTTCTGGGTGACCTCCTGCTCCCAATTCCCCCATCCCCAGTCCTGTCAACACACAACTGCCAACTTTATCTTCTGTGTGCAATCAGAACCCATCACTCCCCTCTTCAGAGCCCACTCTGGTCCCTCCATACATCTCATCTCATTTCTGATCTTCTCCCTCCGTTCCCAAAGCCACCCTCCCCAACTTAATCTACTTCTCCCATTCCAGCTTTCATGCCTCCTTCCATATCACCCCCATAGATGGCCCTTCACTTTCTGCATTCTAATCCCTCCTAAAGATCCTCTTCTCCTGAAGACCCACAGACGCTAACCCAGGACAGGCAATGACTGACCTGACCCTGACGTTATAAAAGAAGGACAAAAAGGTAAAGTTCAAAAATAAAACCAAAGAACAAAACCACAAGCACTCTGACTTCCAGCCACAGATGCTCTTGGGGTATCTCATATTATCCATGGTTGTCTTTTAAGCTTCCTAGGGCAGGCACCGCATTTTCATTTGCGTCTCTGGAAAGCACAAGTCTCTTAACTGAATAATAACCATGCCACATTGCACGTAGGTAGTATTTCTATTCCATTTTTTCTAGTTACATGAGTATGTTAGGATCTATTTATGCCATAAATGTACATCATGAAATATACAGGATGCACAACTGGGAAGAGCTATCATTGCTGTGGGACCCTTCACTGACTTAGTTTTAACTGTGCACACTTGAAGTTCCATTAACGGATATATTTTTTAAATGTAATTGCCTCTTACACTAGGTAGTGTGGGGGAAATGCTTGTGTATTATGATGAGATCTAGACAATGCTGCATTAAGAACATCAGCAAATGGAGGAGCTCTGTCTGTACATGAACTTCCCACATTGTTAACTCTGGTGTAGCTGCACCATTGTAAGCAATAGTGGGACATTTTTGGAAGAAAAACCTAGCATAGGCATGATCAGTTTATACAAGTGCAACTTCTCTGACTTCAAGTGAGTTACACCCTGTTTACGCCAACAGGAGATCAGATTCCCCCCCCCCCGAAAGAAAAAAAAAACAAACAAACCCACACCTCAGAATTTGCAGAATATTGCCAAATACAGCAAAAACCTTTGACCCATAAAATGGTGCAATCTGCCATCTTCTCCTGTTTTTCATGTTACGGCCCTGACAACTTAGAAGATCCTGCCATGTGTACTTCAATTGACATATACTAATTCTCTCAGATAAATAGCCCCACCATTGACTTGAGAGAAGTAAACCCTGGAACATACAAATCCCTGATCAGGCCAAGCAGTGAAAACATGGACTGCAATGCTCCAGAGGGAATACCATTATGCTCTTCTAAATACCCCAGCAGACACATACCCAAAAAACCTATTCTGGGCATGCGCAGTATGTCTTTTTCACTCAATCAATCTTATACAAAAGCACATCAGTTAGCATTATTTACATGCCAAGTTTCAAAGTTCAGCCATTTTTTAAATTTACCTACATGACCAAGTGTGGTATTTTTTACTGTGGTTTTTAAACAGGAATTTTAATCTACCTACCCAAGAAGCAGAGAACTCAAAGAAAGTCTGACTGGATTTGGTTCAAACTTAAAAAAAAGACTCATCTTTGGACAGAGACCAATCAAGGAAAATGTCATCCCCAAAAGTGAATTTTTTAGTAAGCTATAATGTGAAAACAAAGGGCTCACAAGTTAAACAGATACGCAGCCTGAACAACAGCGAGTTCTATAGAAATATTTCACAATGCTACAAAGTTATTTTTATGCAAACTAATGTAAATTCATCAGCCTTATTTTAAAAATGCAATCCTAGGACCTCCCTTACAAAGCCCAGGTTCCCGCAAATGATATGAACAATAAGTTTGATAGTGACTAATGAACTGCAGAGCAACTCAGCCCCAGATCCGCTTAAAACAGCTGGGAATATCAAGCCAGTCATTACTATCTCAAGTGACCCATTTCTTCCCTAATTGCCCATGACGATTCCAAGGACATGCTCTTTCTTACCTCATACTCGAAGCCACCTCCCAGGGTGCTAACATCCATGTGCAGATTTTTGAGCAGTCTCGCTGTCCCACGGGGACTCTATATATTCAAAAAAGGAAAACAACTGCACATGAGTTTGTATCTTTGCAACTGGCCATATTTCAGGCCATGCTTGAGGACGTTCTAGGATTTAGTAATTGGTGGAAACGGGGCAGGAGAACTGCAAGACAATGTATTAAAGCAACATGATGGTACCATCTGATTCGTTTCAGAAACCCTCCTTAGCAGTGTATCGCTTTGGGAATTATTCTTCTTTACAAATGCGAGCGATGGCCAGCTACACATGGCAAGCAGGTGATCCACACAGGCAGTCACCTGGGTAAGGGGTCTCTCTGCTGGGTTGGCAGGATTCTTCCATATTGCTATCCTGAACTGCCATTTCCCAGTAGCACAATGAGTTCACAAATGAGTGTGCTCATACAGATTTCAGTCTAGTCCACTATGTCTGGGATCTTGTACCCACTGAATTTAATGGCAAAGCTGCCAATGAGGTCAAAGGGGCAGGATCAGGCCCACAGAGATTGTGAACGCGGCCATAATAAACATTGAAACCCTCTATACATCTAGGAGTAGAAGAGAGCACAGCTATGCACTTGGAAGGGAAACTTCCCTAGCTGACATATTCATGGCCAAGACCCCCTACAGACAGTAGCACTCACCCTCTTCAAAAACCTAACAGTTCAAACCAGAGCGAGAATAGGGTTAGCTACCCTGGGGAAAAAAGACAAGAAACTTAGCCTAAGTTAAACCCAGAATCATTGGAACCACAGGACATTCTGGGCTGAAAACCCCCATGAGGCAAGGACTATCAGTGTCTATTCTCTTATGGGATCTACACACAGCTCACAAAAACAACACACGGCACTCATAGGAATTTAACAGGTTTCTCAGCACTCTTGCTACCTGAGTCTCACTCTCTTCCTCTTCATTTTCCCCTTCATCTAGAGCTAGGAGATTTAAGGAGGCTTTTTCTTCATGCATGGATCCCAGCAAGCTCTTAGTGCAGCCGGTGGATTTAAGGGTCTGTGGAGGCTGCAAAGTCACACACACACACACAAAAAAAAGGGGGGGGGGAGGAAAAAGAGTAGTTAGACCAGAGCAAGCCAAACAGGAAAGGACACAGGCATCCTCTCAGACATATCAAAGCATGGCAGCCCAATTCCATCCCTAGCAGAGGGACTCTCTCACCAGCTAAGTAGCACACAGCAGCATAACAGCCAGAATATCAAGGACTATGCAGGCTAACTTGACTTCTGAAACAGTTATTTTGCAGAGAATCATTGCAAATATATCTCGACTACTGAGGTGGTGAGGTCTGCTTTAGGCAAAACTTTCCATTATAGCAAAGGTGCTTTCACTGTAAAGAAACACACATGCAAAATCTCCCCACCAAAGAAAATACAAATTCATCAAGTTGGATTTGCAACAGACTTCGCCCTCCCGCTTTTCTTTTTTAAGCTGAATTTGTTGCTGGTAGAAGGTGTAAGATTGATAGTTCTGGGGATGCAAGATCTCTATACCCACCAAACAAGTACAGAAACCGATGGCAACAAAATTTTCTCACTCCCACCCCCACTAGTGTGGGCTTCTCTACATGGCAAGTTATTGAAAGACAAGCCAGCATGTGCATCTACAGCCTAACAGCTTGCCACTCAGTAACATCCCTGATGGACATTGCTAGAGTGCACTGAAAGTCACGCCCCAGGATTTCTGTGTGCTGCAGCAGTGTCCACACGGGATGGTCCTGCACAGCAAGCTGGTGCACTGTAGATTCACACCTTGATCCAGCACACAGTAAACAAGCCCTATGTCTCAGCTTTCTGCTGGAGGGACCTCCTCTGGAAAACAAAAGGAAATTCACAGGTTTCAGAGTAGCAGCCGTGTTAGTCTGTATTCGCAAAAAGAAAAGGAGTACTTGTGGCACCTTAGAGACTAACAAATTTATTAGAGCATAAGCTTTCGTGAGCTACAGCTCACTTCATCGGATGCATCCGATGAAGTGAGCTGTAGCTCACGAAAGCTTATGCTCTAATAAATTTGTTAGTCTCTAAGGTGCCACAAGTACTCCTTTTCTAAAAGGAAATTCAGTCTCTGCAGCCCATTTAGTCTTTCCCCTCTCTGTGGGGTGACCAATGAGGGGCCAGCGGCCATTTTACAAAGTGAATGTTTCCTCTCCTGTTGGGCCTCAAGTCCAGCCATCTCATTTCAGCATCGGATGGGAACAGCTGCTCAGCCACTAGTGTGATGGCACTTGTGATATCCTATTATCACAGCGAATGAGTGTTCCATCTTCCCTGGGGGCTCAAATACTAGAATGATGGGCACCAACATAAGAGCTTCCACAGCTAGAAGGTGGGGAAAGAGAGGAGCAACTCTTATGCTCCAGCAGCATCATTCTGACTGCTGTGGGCTGGAGAGCATCAGGCCCAGGATCAGGGCCACTTTGGACTAGGTTCTGTACAGACTTTGGGGCGGGTGGGGGGGAGGGAAATGTAGATGGAGGAAACACATTTCACATTTCTAAGCATGGCTTCAAAAACAGGACAAAAACCATGCACGAGGGACAGGGATACTAGAATGGTGTTTCAAAGGCAGTGTCCGTGGAGGTTCCTGAAAACCTGGCGCATTGCAATAAAACACATCCCAAAAATTGAACTTTCAGTGAAGAAGGAGAGAGTTACCAGAGTTCCTTCTCTGAGCAGCAGACTGGGTACTCCGGAATTCTCCACACTGGTGCTTAGCGAGCCACGGAGGGCACTGGCTGAACCATCCACGACACCACGTAAAGGAGCAAGACTCCCCGGGGGAGCTTGGACAGGTGCTAGCAGGGAACCTGGAGACTAGGGCATGCAAGGACAAGGTAAGTATCTGACCACAATTGAGATGAATCAAGAGAAAGAGAGCAAGCACTATTTACAGTCTGCAAGTAGGTACAAAAATAAAGAAAGAGTCACTCCTATCTAAACACTGCCTGCTACCATTTAAACTACCACTGCTCAAAAGCTGCTAATGAGACCCAACACTCAGATGTGTGAGAAATAACAGGTAGATTCACTTGTGCATATAGCTCAGGACCATATGAACACAGAGTTATTTAGTTCACAAAAGCCAGGAGTTTGTCTGATTCACAAAGTTCACAAAACCACCACCAAAACATCAGGGAGATGATAAAATACAATATAACCATATTGGCATACACAAACTTTATAGATGCACATTCACAAAGAACATTATATGAATGCCTAGGAGGGTGGTCAGAATCTCTGTCCTAGTCTAATAAAATCAGGCCAGACAGCATTTCCCATCTAGTAGCCCTCTGCTGCTTTGCACAGCACTGAATAACTGAAGTAGAAACCACGGCTGACAAATTCGGTTTCCTCAGCAAAGAAAAAGAAGTGACGTTTATGGTGAATTACTGTCCAGATATATCAATCCGTGACTTTTCAAATAAGAACGAACCAAAAGGATTAGTACCCTCTTGCTGTTATTTGAAACAACCCTTCCCTGAGTTGGTTCCTCCCATGCCAGCCTTGCCTCACTGTTGAGTTTCAAGCTGCTGGCCAGGAAGAGGGGGAGCAGGGATGCCCATATGAAGTGATAACAGCTCAGCAGCCCAACAAACTGATTGTGTAGGACCTGGGCTAACTGTGCAGCTTCCCCCTCCAATTACCCATGAGGGGTTAGGGGGGTGTTCTCATCATTTTCTTGTTGTTACTCTAAGCAGAAAAAGGCATGACAGTCTCACTGAGATGGCAAGAAGTCTCCTGCCATCCAGAAGCTGCAATAAGCAGCTGGGACTGCAGCAATGACTTTGGCTGAGAAGTACAATTGTTCAGTGGCAGGCAATTCTGCTGTAGAACTTCACCAAGGGTCTCTTAATCATTTCTACTGAGGCTTCTCCCATCTACAGCACAGCAAAAACACTGAGAATAATTCCTCCCTCCATCCCAGTTAGAGGGGTCAGAGAAGAGCCATGAAAACTGTTAAAGGACTGGAAAACATTTTAGCGTGAGAAATTCAAGGAGCTCAATCTATTAAGCTTAATAAAAAAAAAGGTTAAGGGGTGATTACAGTCTGTAAGTACCTACGTGACGAACAAATATTTGATAATGCACTCTTCAGCCTAGCAGCAAAGGTAGAACAAGATCCAAGGGCTGGAAGTTGAAGCTTGACAAATTCAGACTGGAAATCAGATTCACTGTTAAAACCGTGTGGGTATTTACCACTGGAACAGCTTACCAAATGCTGTGGTGGATTCTCTGTCACTGAGAATTTTTAAAGCAAAACTAAATGATTTTCTAAAAGGTCTGTGCTAGCTCTAACAGGAATTAATTTAGGGAAGTCCTGTGGCCTGTGCTATGGAGATGGTTAGATCAGATGATCACAGTGGTTCCTTCTGGCCTTGGAATCTATAAATCTCTAAACAAATGCAAGTCCCATAAAGGGCTGAAATCAAACAGGACAAGCTGGAGAAAATGCTGAACTCAACTGACCTGATCAGAAGAGCCAAAGTTTAATTGCACTTGTAAAGGTGGGCTGAGAAACTATAGGCTAGCTCGGAAATAATCCCTCTCATATAGCAGTGACGCAAACAGGCCCCCCACCAAGGACCTGAATTACCACCACAGAGCATCTCAAAGCTCTATTTTACACAGTAGAATTTTTTATCCAGTAAATCATACCTTGCAATACCCAACCCGAGGTAAACTGGAAACTAATGCATGCTTCAAATACACCTATGGTTTGCCAGGACAGCTCTGTAGCATTTCTTCAACAAAACACGTGTGCGTCGGCAGCGCCCGTGTGCATCAATAGAGCAGTCTCCAGTACACTATGTTTACACAAAATTACAGACTGAAAACACAGTTAATTCACTAGCCCACCAGGGGACAGGGAAGGAAGATAAACGCACACTCATCTCTCCTCCACCAAGTCGTTGCCAAATCAATGGTTATAGTGTAAATTACACATTCTGGGCTTAACTAGTGATTTTCTACCGATGGCTATTAACTGTGTGTGTGAAGCTGGGGGTGTTAGTTGTCCTTCAGCAAGAAAAAACTCACTTCCATCCAGCTAATTAAAACTTTCAGGATAATCTGCAGTTTATCTGATATTTATAGTCATAGTTATTATCAGCTAAAGGGGTGCTACCACACGCTGGTAACTGGAAATCGAAGCTAGCAATTCAGTGGAGTCACAGCTGGATACCAGCAATACGGGACCAAAGCAATTCACTAACATTACACACATTGACATTTTATTTCTTCAGAACACATGATTTGGCAAGTCCTTATTAAAACGAGGCAATTACTTATGAAACAAAGAACAAGCCAGCCCAGGACACTCTTCACACCGACGAGGCACCTCCCACTGTATGCAGTAGAGGAAAGCACCATGGCCCAAAACTAGTCTATCTTATAGCAATGGGGGATGCTCAACTGCGCTGCCTCTTGGGGAGGAAGAGTGAGCTTCAAGCATATGCAGCTGCAGGCCAGAGCAAAACAGCTTGAGCACTTGTCGTCATCCAACATTAAATACTACCTGGATTTTTGTTTTTAATTAACGAGGCAATTGTAGCCCAGGATAGATGTCCTAATAATGGAGAGGTGGGACCTCTGAAAAGAAACAAGAAAACTTTGGATAGAATTGTTTTATCAAGCTATGAAGAGCGGAGAGTTTGTCCCATGATATTCAAAGCAAAACAGTCGGAGAGCATTGCTTGCCATCTGTTGCATACCCCCATGTCCCCGGTTTCACTGTCAGCTTTGCAGGGAAGCATCACTTTTAATGGGTGCTCTGGAGTCTTTTGGTTTACCAAGAGCAGAGGTGGAGAGGAAAGAGGGAGAAGACTGCTTTCAGAGATGGCACCATTCCAATCCCACCTTTGCTGCTCTCCCATGAATTTACCTGGTTTGAGTTTGCCAAGATGCATCATAAGACAACAGCAGTGGTGTTCAGGTCAAGACTGAGGTTTGCTCAAAGTAGTTTGTGCAGCACCTGCCTGTAAAAAGGCCTGCACCGGGGGGCGGGGTGTCACTGTGCTAATGCCCAACTTCCATGAGAAAACAAGTTCATGCAACCTTTGTTTTTCTGAGTTCACCAGAAAGCGTGGCCCTGTGGTTAAGGCACTGGACTTAATTCCTGGCTTGCTCATACTTCCTACATAACTCCAGACAAATCAATAGATTGCCTGGTGCCTCAGTTTCCTGTCTGTAAAATGAAGACACTTTCTTTCTCCCACCATTGGTCTACCTTATCTATTTAGACAGTTCACTCTTCAGGACAGGGAGTGGTTCTATGTATTTGGACAGTGGCTAGCACAATGGGCCCTGATCTAAGGTGGAGCCTCAAAGCAAGTGAAAAACAAATAAGGGAGATGTTCCTAGAAATTACTTTGTAATTAAATGTAATAATCCCAACCCATGTACTGCTCTGTGTGACCTGTTCGATAGTTCACAAGACAGAAATATTATACTATATTATTGTAGAATTCATCCAGGATGTAAGTTATGTAGTGCTTACCATGCCAGGAAGGTCAGCAGCAAGGTATTTTTCATCCTGCACTCCAAAGCTTTAATAAACCCCCAAAATACCTGCCACATCAACTCATGTGACTACCACCAGGAAGGTAATTTCCCTTTCTCCTGAAACTGAGCTCAGCAGAGAGAAAATGCCCACTCAACTCCTCGGATTCATTTATAATGGAACAGCGGACCAGTTACAGAGGGATTTTTTAAGTCTAAGCTGCCTACCTCATTACTGCCTGCTCCTTCACAAAGCTCCAGTTTGCTGTAATCCTCAGTTGCTTTTCCACTCTGGGTCAACTCTCCTTCCACTTGCCAACAGAGCCTGCTGCTTTCCTGGCACTCAGCTGTCCGATAAAACCAACCAGGAGAAACCTGTAAACCCTCTGTGAACAAATCTGCCTCTAGCCCTCTAGGAACTGGCTCTGTCCTTTGCTGTCCTTCTACTGTTTCTTCTTGTCTGCCCTCATTGTTCTTCTCAGGGGCATCACATGACCTATTCAGTTTCATGTTAAAACTGACAAAACTATGTTCCTGACTAGGCACTTGATTGTTTTCCTGCACATGCTGATAGAACTTCTCATCCTTAGAGTTACAGTCACTCTGCGACTTTTCATTGGCTGAGCTTTGTGGCTGAGCTTGGAGAGTTCCTGAGAAAGGATGAGTGAGTAGAGCACTTTTAGCAGCAGCAAGCAAGTCTGTCCGTCTGTCAGACTCATGAGAGCTCTGGAGATCCCAGGAGAAGTTATCGACCTCTCCCAAAATTTGTGATACAAAATGATCAGCTGAACTGCTTGCAACACTGCTATCAGGTTCAGGCCCCAAACCATTTGCCTTCTCCTTTTCTTTGTGCTGTCCAGCACAGAGAGAAACAGGCTCTGACGCAGAAATTTCAGCTCCTGCTTGAGCACAAACTTCTACCCCTATGGTGTAGGGTAATGTTTCTGCAGTCACTTCAGGGACTGCCAGGTGGCTGTCTAATATGTCTTTTTTCTGGGCTACATGTAGGCCAGCTCCTTCAGATTCAAACAACTCTGCCTGCTTTGAGCTCTCTCTCTCACGCTTGCCGACAGCCTCACTGCTCTTGCAAAGTTTGGTGGCTTGACTCAATGCCTGATCCTGAAGTTCTCTCTTCCTTCTGCTCTCGACTGCTTTGTTGTGTGCCCTCAGCTCACGTTGGGGATAGTGAGCATCAAATTCCGCCATCAAACTCGGGTCTTCTGGGGGACTGGCATCAAAGAGAATCATTTCACATTTCCTGCTGTAAAAAACATGGTCAGGGGCACTGGGGGTTAAGAAAGCTTCATTTTCATTGGCTTGTGATAAACCTGGGCCTCTTTCCTTATCACCACCAGGCCCTGTTGATCTTTCTCTGACTGATAAGCAGTCATCAGGCTGACAGACACACTCTCCTGTCATTTCCTCCTCCTTCCGGTTATCAGACAGCTTTTCCTCAACAAAGAGCATACCTTTGTCCTCCAGGATATTGGGGGAATCAATGTCTTGTGAACACGATTTCTTTGACACATAGGAAATGGGCTTTGTCCTAACAACATCTAAACCTTCAAACTCCGAGTCAGAAAAACCAAGACAAGGCTTTTCTCCAATTTTTGGGGACTCGTCTTGGCCCTGCTGGTTGTCTACATCCGATTTGCTAAAAGATGGCGTCCTTCCTAAAATTTTCTCCACATCAGCTAAGATCTGGTGAGTTCTGCTGGACTTTGCTGTGAGAAGTGGCTGCAATTTATTTGAGGAAGTCTCTGCAAACTGTCTGTTTGAGTCACTTGTCTCCGGTGGTCTCCCAGAGGTCTTTCCTTTACCTTTCTTAAGAAAACCCTCATTCCTAATCTGGCTATCCTGATCTAGATCAGGACTTGCACACTCAGAGGGCAGGATGGGAGAGGACATTCGATAAAAGGATGTTGAAGGAAGAATCCCTGGCTCTGGCTGCATTTCCTAAGTAAATAAATATTAGCAGATAACTAAAATAGACAACATAC
This sequence comes from Dermochelys coriacea, assembly GCF_009764565.3. Lineage (NCBI taxonomy): Eukaryota > Metazoa > Chordata > Testudines > Dermochelyidae > Dermochelys > Dermochelys coriacea. Next base: position 17,239,061 of record NC_050089.1, on the reverse strand, counting down.
AATACATACACTCATCTACAGCACGAAATGGAACAGGATATACTTGCAGCATTTGAAATAAGAAACACTATCAGAAGTCCCTCAAATTGAAGGCTTGGGCCTTTTCCATGGAAGGTCCCTGCCTGAAAGACTTCTAACCCCAAGAGCTTGTTGGCCTTCAAGGCACATCTTATCAGCCTAACATTTAACCAATTACTGGTTGAACTGGGAAAGTTCTCTCTATTTGAAAAGGGAGGAATGGTTTGCCATTGGGATGACTACTCTTGTTGTCAACCAACAGCAAAACAGATGAATCTGTTGCTTTTAAGACTGTGCCTGGAGCCTAGATACCATAGCAACAGGTGCACAGTTACTGCATAAATAACATTGGTTGTTCCTTCCAATGAGAAATACGGCTCCAAAAATTTTACAGCCCCCGCACCCACCGTCACAGCACAGCAATTACTCCATCCCTGAAAGGCAGGAAGTAAGAGGAATGGCATGAGTTCAGAGCTCTGAGCCCATGTTCTGCAAGGGCCTGTGACCAAACGGGAGTATGCAAAGCATTAGGAAACAGGAGGATCCTAGAGACATTCTGGGTGTGCCAAAGACCCCCTCTAACTCAAAGTCACCTGAGCAGCTTGATACCTTGGCCCAGTCAACTGGGAAGAACAATATGCTAGAAAACCTTGGACAGCCCTCAGCACAAACAAAGCAAAGAAGAGACACCTTTGCACCCTGCAGTATCCTTGACTTGATTTAGGAAGGGGGCTTTGAACTGCTCATGCCAACACGGGGCTCCTCTGGCACCACAGCAACTCCACAGTCCCAGCTCCCTTTTCTAAGAGCAAGACTGGAGGGAGGGAGCATCCACTGAGCCCCATCTTCCTTCCACCTCACAGCCCCTCAGGCCATAAAGTCCTTGGGAGCATCACAGAAAACCAAGTGCTGAGTTGCTGAGGGGAAAGTGAGAGTTCAGTGACCTTGAGGGTGAAACTGGCAGTAGCAGCTCCCCTGAACAGGCCAATTTCTCCTCTGGCCTCGGGTTACTAAAGGGTTTGGCCCAGTTGTTAAAAATTAAGTTAAAGAACAATAATTGAAAAGCGATGCCATGCCTGCCTCTGTCTGCTCCTCTGCACAGCCCCCCACAACCACTTCATGCCTGAAGCCAGCCAGGCAGGTCATTCATTCAGCCTAACCTCCAATACCACAATAAGCAGCAGCCATCACCAACTCGCGGCTGGTCACTTACGCTCAGGCTGGCTCTTCTGGCCCTCCCCAATAAGCACCTCTGGTATACTCACCACAGCATGTTTCATTGGCTCTCTCTCCTTCTTGTCTTTCTTCTCCTTCTTGTCTTTTTTCTTCTTCTTGTCTTTCTTTTTAATGCTGCCATGAGCCGAAAGCTTCTCCCGCTCCTGGATCACAAGTTCTCTGTAATGTTCATCACAAGGGTGGTCCCATGTGGACTGGCCATTAGAAAAGTTAAAGTAATAGATGTCGCCGGTGATATCTTGACTGATGTGGGGAAAAGAAATCGAAGACAGGAGAGAGTCAGGGCATCAGCTCTGTGCATGGGAATCAGGACACACAGCGAGCAGCAATACTGCTTTGTGTGGCCACAGAACCTTTCGTCTCAGGAGCTGGTGCATAGCAGAAGCGGAGCATGCTGCCCCAGAAAAGCCCAAATACACAGGATGGGGGAGCAGCTGCCCCACAGCACACACATTTCCCAAACTACTTCTTCCCTCTCCCTAGGACAAAGGCAGCATTTCCACCATTTTTTAAGCATTACCGCACCCCTGTGAAGTAGGGTATTGTATTATCCCCATTTTACAGGTGCGTGTACAGGCATGGAGGGGAAGTAACTTACCCAGGATCACAAACTGGTTCTGTTGCAGTGCTGGGAATAAAACCCAGGAGCCCTGATATCCAGTCTTCTGCTCCAACCACTAGGCTACTTTCCCCTACTTATTTGACAAGCTCCCAGAGAGGGATTAGCAAGGAGAGGTTGGCAATCTACTGAAATAGCTGCTGATTTAGAGTTCTCACCATGGTTTCCACTCTGGAGGTAAAGGAGCCACAATGCCTTCTCTGGCCAGCCACATCAACTCCGGCTCATTCTCAGGGTCAATCCCTATCTCCCTAGCAAACTCCTGAATTTCTGTAGTAGAACAAAAGCAGAGGAAACAAAAGACAGTAGAAGACAGTGTGGCAGACAAGCAAGGCTGTGCGTTACTGTGCAAACCTGTGCTAGGTACAACCCAGGGGTGCTGGGAAACCCCCTCATTGAAGACACTAGAATTAGGCTGCACAGAGCTATAGAAAACATCCCATGTGCCAGGGAGCATCTTACAATGGCCGAGGCAAGGCTGAAGGCTGCAGGGGTAGGAGATAGAGGCAGTGCAAACTGATGTATATCCATGGGAATGAAAACCAGGAGCCTTATTCTATCATCTCACCGCCGTACATCAGAATTAACTGCATGGAAGTCAAAGGAGTTACTCCAGTGAAAACCAGTGTCCTTTTACTTGCAATCAGGTCCCAAGAACCCTGAATCCTAGTGTCCCACTCTAGCCACTAGATGACACCATCTCCTCTTGACAAACACTTGCCCCTCATTTTCCTAAAAGAGCTTGGCTCTCTTGCTCAGCCCCAGGTGGCCGGTTTCCTCTGCGACAGTCCCAAAGGCTGCAAGGGAAAGGAACCAAGAGCCAACACAGCACCTCTTTTCAGTGAGTGCACTGGCCAGTCTGACTGGACTAATGTCAGCCTCTAAATCTGCCTTGTAACCCCTCCTGCTTGAATTTGCTAGCAGATCAGAATTTCTTTGTGAGACTAGCTGTTATTGATGCACTAACTACAGCAGGATGGAGTGCCACTAACACAAGAGCTATCTTTTCAACTCTCCAACATACTGACCGTCACTCATCCTCCTGCAATATTGAAGAGCAGCTCCTGAGCCCTATCTTTCTGCTCTGAGGAAGGCAGATGCTAGTTACCTTGCTCACTGGGTATGTACGTTTCATCATAATCTTCTTCTAGGATGAGCTGATCCCCAATGCGTATAGCAGGTCCTGCCATGTCCATTCATAAGGGGACACACTGACTGCACCTAGTAGTGAAAACACAACCAATGTCCTTAGCCAGATATAAATGAATTTCACTCATATATTAATTAGCAGATATGCATATGGGGCTGTGACGCTTTCTTGGGGAGCCCAGAACTATGGGTGACCTCGTTACCCTCTCTCTCTTACCAAGAGAGAGACTTGTTGGAACTAAACTGGGTGACAGCTCCGTCAGCCCAGCGTGTTAGCCAGCCAAACAATCTCCGCCAAAGCTCTGCCAGCTTTTAATTTGCCTTGCGGGTAACACTTGATGAACCCTAGTCCCAGAAACTCCCTGGAAGAATGTGCCTCTTCCACATCCAGCTGTTACTGGACACCCACAGAAATTACCAGATCCTCTGTCCCCAAAGAGACAGTGCGCACCCCAGCCCGTTAGGTGAACTGAGGATCCACACTTTGGTATTACAACACCAAAGAGGAGAACATATAGTAAAACCAAGAATACGTTTATTACTAAAGAACAGAAATTCAAGTGATAATACTAAGCAAAGATAATAGAAAAATCTGGTTAAAAAAAAAAAAAAGAAATGTTTCTGCAAGTCTAGAACTTAACCCTAGGAAGTTAATCTTTTCTAAAACAGTGTCTAACCTAAAACTTCTCCTGTAGTGCTTGCTGGAATTCAGACATACCAGGATCCAGACTTTCATGATTTCCCTAAGCCCTATAAAGGGTTTCCTCAGTATGTCGATAAACCTCGGGTCTTTTTTCCCCCTCTTCTTATACCCCAGGACATCTTTGAAGTGCATCCTGTGAAGCGTAACTCCAGACAACATTCCTTGCCCTGCTGGTTGCTCTTTGAGGTGTAGGTGCCGAGCTGTCGATGTTACCCTTCTGTTAATTTGCTTTTTTTGTTGCCTCAATATGCGAATATAGTCCCCATTGTTTTTAGCTAATCCTGATTAACTAACTTTAGAGACAGGGAGATAACTGCATCCTCTCCTGTCTGGAAGAAAACCTGCTTTTCTCTTTGTTTGATTACAGACTTAAAGCATAATATCGGTAAGTATCTATAATTCCTCCTATAGTGTTCACGCACACACACACACAGCTATTAATGACCAGTACACTATACGTTTTCATTAGATACCTTATACAACATTCCTCATAGATAAATGCCATGACAAGCGTATGTTAGGTGTAGTGTCTTTGCCAGGCCTGACTGGAGTTTGCCAGTAGGCATGGAGGCACTCCGAGGGTTACGGGGGCCATGATCGGGAAGCGCAGACCAGGGCTCAGGTGCATTGACAGGGCAGCAATTGCTGAAATCTTCAGTTGCCAATGATGTGGTGATTGCTGACTCGCTCCTCCGACACACAAAGAATCACAAGCAGCCCTGGTATAGGCCACATGGCTTCTCTGTAATTGTTATTGATCATGTCCTTATTAAAAATCATTGGTAGTCAATGGTCCTGGATGTACAAGTTCACAATATGCTAAACTTGACATGACCATCAGCTTCTGCTGACAAGAGTGCACCTCCCACTTCTACCACAGCCAGAGGCTGAAATTAGTCCAATTCAACCAAAAGCTGTTCTTAGAATTGAGGCATTGGATGCCTTTTTGTTCTGGGCTGCTCAAGATTGTTGAAACATTACAGATGGAAGGAATGGAGTTGTTTCAAGTCACCAAAGATGACTGTGAGCTCAGGGCTGTGGCCACAGCCCTTCAAACATCAAGCACTGATTGGTGAGGAGATGCTCACTGCAGCTGGAATTAAAGAAAAAAAGATATATCTATCACGAGCAAAAGCAGAGGCTGGATAGATTAAACTTTGAAACAGCATCCAGTCACTGTGCAAGAAAAATCAGGAATCCTAGTGGTCAACTCAGGCAGCCAGTTTTGGACAGGCTGCCTGCCACCAGGCACAATCTCTGCAGTCTCTATGCAACTGTGCAGTGTCTGCAGTGGAGGGTGGTACCAGCCTGTACAGTAAAGAACCAGGATAGCAGCATCAGCCAGAGTCTGCAAGACCACATCATGATGTTCCTCAATTATCCACTGCCTGAAGAGGGCCAAGAAGTTCCGGTAGAGTGACCGTTTTTCAGCCAAGAAGAGATCCGGATTCCAGTCTGTAAGATGAAGTCTGGGAAGGCACCAGGAGTTTGTAACATAACCCTTATGTTGTTGAAGACAGGTGAGAGTATTGTTGTACCAAGGCTGCATAGACTCTTCCAGACCCTCTGAGCACTAACATAACTGCCAACAGTTGGAAGGCGGCATTATTTTTTACTCTGTTCCAAAGGGTGATAAGGCCATATGTAGCAACTCAGAGGTATTATACTTTTGTCAGTCCCAGGGAGAGCCTTCATTTCCATATTAATGTCTTGAACCAGCAATGCACTTCATGGCAAAGACCGGGATACTCGCTGTGGCTTCAGACCTGGTCATTCTACTGTCAACCAGATATTTACTTTGAGACTGCTTTTTGAGAAGATGGATGAATTTAATAAGCTGCGTGCAGCACTTTTTATGGACCTCCATCAGGCCTTTGATTCAGTGCATTGAGCAAGTTCGCAGGATCTGATGAGATGACTTGGAATCCCTGGGAAGATAATGTCAATGATAGAAGAGCACTATAAAGAAACAGAAATCTGTGAACACAGGAGTAGGGCTAGGCTGTGTTCTGTCGCTATCGTTATTCAATATCGCCACCAATTAGTTTACGGATAAGCTTGAGGAGCCAGCTGTCGGTGACAGTGAGTTGAACACCCTTCTGTTTCGAGATGTCAAACATGCCAATCATACTGCCTTGTTGGCTCAGATTAGTGAATCACTGATGGCTGATCTAGTTGGGCAAGAAGCAGTGCGCATTGGTCTGGTTAATGCCTGGCCACCACCATCAAGCAGCCTCCAACTCCAAATTACAATCCGTTTAGTATTAATCTGTCTAGATGGGACATCAAGCAGGTGGCAACTGTCAAATCCTTGGGAAGCAGCACAGACAGTGCTGGAGGGTTCTCAAAAGATGTGGACATTTGTAGAGCAGCCACATTGCCGGCCCTTCAGCAGCCTCTGTGAGGACCTTATGGCATCAAGCCTGCCACAAAGCTACAGATCCACAGAACCCTGGTTATATCTGTGCTGTTGTATGGCAGTGAGATGTGGGTGCTCAAGAAAGCTGAAGAACACCAGACTGAGGTTTTTAATTCTCATTGTCTCTGTCAGCTGCTTTATATTAAGTGGCAAGACAACACCACAAATGAGGATATTAGACGTTGAACGCAGCAACTGCCTCCATCAGCACTGGTTCGGTTTCAGTGGTTCGGTTTCTTGGTACAGACACATTACTAGAATGGAAGACCAATGTATTATGAAGCATGTGCACCAAGGAATGCCGCTACACAGACAGCAATTACCATGGTTACCAAAAGCTTCAGTTGTGTCCTAAGATTGTCAAAGACAGATATAAAATGAATATCCAGCCAGACCACCGTAAGGATCTAGCTAGAGATCAATCCAGATGGCACTTGATCTGCAAGGACACTATGTCCCTTTGGATTTGCCATGATAATGATACCGTGTCCCATTTATAAAGTTATTAGAAGACGATCCCCAATATTAACACGAACAGTCACTTATTTGTGATGATTACTTCATAGGTTACCCCACATAAAGGCCAGACAAAAGAACCATCCATTTTTTCCTCGGTGAGGTTCAGTGGGTCTTTCACTTCCTGTGGGCCTTTGTACTGGTCAATTATCACTATCAAGGGCAGGCAGTGTATCAGGCAATGTTGTCAACACGCTAACAATGACAGCTCTAAGTACTAGCACCACATTGCTGGCATCATTGAGCTCTCCTTGCCTTTTCCCTTTCCAATGACCTCAGATGGCTCTGTATTTTTAACTCTTATGTAAAATGAGCCAAGTAACCAGCAATTAATCCTACTAGGTCCCAGACTGCAGTATTTTCAGGACCACAGGATCAAAGCAGCGTCACAAATCCTACTCCACATTCTCTCCTTAACATACGTGACCTAAAACATCTGAATATGAACAATTTAAGATTAAGGGGTTTCCATTCTTATTTCTTTACTAGTGTTTATAGTCATCTCGCTCACACACAGTCTTTAGCAGCAGAAGATCGAGTCTGTGCTGATTTATTCCAGTTAATTGAATCCCAATTTGTATATGTACCAAAGTCACTTGTGTGTACTGTATATATCACCACACACATTGGGAAGCCATGAGCTACCACACTAATCAAGTGAGTATGCTGCTCCCAGCTTGGTATGAGTGGCTACAACAATGCCTCCCTTAATCACCACCTATGAGAAAATTTAAAAAACAACCAACCAAACAAAGCAGAGTGCTGGCCAAGAGCTGTAGCTCACGAAGGCTTCTGCTCTAGTAAGTGTGTTAGGCTCGAAGGTGCCACGAGTCTCCTGTTCTTTCTGCGGATACAGCCTAACGCGGCTGCTGCTCTGAAGCCGGCCAGGAAACAGATGTTCGTGATCTCCTTGCCAAAGGCACAATGAGGGACAGACTTCAAGCCCCCAGCACGCAGACCTGCTCCCTCACACCCTTTCCACACGCACGCTCCCCGGGCACCCCCACCGGCTCTCCGCAGGAACTCTCCCACTCTTACCCCCACGGCACAGCTGGGGCACCCCCACTCCCACCAGTGCACAGCGAGCCCTGCACCAGCCTGCCCCGCTCCCTTTGCGCATTCAACGCCCACACTCACCCCCACCCCCGCTCTCCTTTGCACGCCGGTCCCCCGCCCCGCTCCCCTTTGCGCACTCAACGCCCACACTCACCCCCCACCCCCGCTCTCCCTTGCACGCCGGTCCCCCGCCCCGCTCCCCTTTGCGCACTCAACGCCCACACTCACCCCCCACCCCCGCTCTCCCTTGCACGCCGGTCCCCCGCCCCGCTCCCCTTTGCGCACTCAACGCCCACACTCACCCCCCACCCCCGCTCTCCCTTGCACGCCGGTCCCCCGCCCCGCTCCCCTTTGCACACTCACGCCCCCTACAGCAGACGCCCATGACAGGGCGGCCTTACCTTCCACGGGGCCCCAGCCCGGGGCGCGCCCCGCTCCCTGGGGCAGCGCCAGAGGGGGGAGGCGGCCCCCGGCCTGGGCTCCCCACCCTCCGCTTCCAGGGACGCCTGGGGGTTGCCCTGCACCGGCCAGCAACTACTTCCGGGCTTGGTCTGAGCCTGGCAACGGCAGGGCCCGCCCCAGCCTCCGCCTGATTGGGCGCCGGGGAGGCCCGGCGGCCGTGGATTGGTGCAGACGTCTGACCGAGTCACGTGGCTCCTGCCGCTCGCCCAGGGTTTTGTGGGAGTTGTGGTCCGCACTGACCCTCCTTGGGCATAACGGCCCCCTCCCCAAACCCGGGGCCAGGGACCCTCCAGGGCCCTCGAGCCCCCAAGCCACGTGCCCCCCAACACCGCGTGTCATGGCCCCAGGCATCACCCCCCAACACTGGGTGCCACCATGCCTCCCCGGGGGCATGCCCCCCCAAACCTCCTGTGATGACACACACAGGGGCCCGACCCCCCCAAAATTGTCACTTCCTGAGAATTCCAGGGGTCACTTTTTTTTTTTTTTTAAATAAACAAAGCAAGTTTCCAGCCCTCCCTGTTGCGGAGAAAAGCTTGAAAACACGACCCTCTATGGATTTGAAAATCTGAAGGGAAAGAAAAATAATTAACAATAATTTTATTTATTTAAAATCTCATTATTTTTAAGACAGTGTCACGACTGCCCATCGCTCCACACTGCCATCAATTTCAACAAGTTCGCCTGAACAGTCCACAGACAGTAGCTGATTTTTAATTGCCAACTACATCCTTTTTTATGATGTGAGCTACTGAAATGCCCATTAAAGGGGCACTATAAAACAATAATACTTAAATATACTATAAAATAATATATTAAAAATCCTTTCTTCTTTAGCACAATTTTAGATCAATAGGCACCAAACTGTGGCCTGTAGAAGGTTTGCCGGCTTGCTATTATATTCTGCTAGCTCTCCTCCTCACTGGCTCCAGCTAAATCACATAAAGAGACAGTTAAAAATACACATATTTCCTAATTTTAATTTTCCATGTATGCAATTGATGTAATTGCAAGATCTTGTGCAACGCTGAGGCCTTCTCGCTGGAGTGGAGATGTCTCTGAGGCCTTCTCTCTGTTAGGATGTAATCCACACTAAGAGAGAGTTAAAGAACCTCTACCTGAGATTATTAAAATTGAATGAATTTTAGGGCCTGATGCTGCAAAGGGAACTATTTGAATAACTTCTGGTATTTACACTTAGCCCCATTAAAATTAAGGGCCTTATTTAGAAATTTGGTCACCCCTTCTAACATACTCAGCGGAGGAGGGCTTCCCAGCCAGCAAGCCAGAATCTTTAGCCATGTTCTTTGAATACTAACCTGATCTTGAATAAGTAGTGTACAATATAGTATGTTAACTTTTTTTGGTAACTTTGCTTTAAAGTTAAAGGGGTGGGGGGAACCACTCCTACATGAGTTACTTATGTGTCTGAGTAGCCAGATTGAAATCAATTAGGCTACTAGTGCACGTCCTTGAGTAAGGACTTGTCTACATAGATAAATTTTACTAGTATAAAATTATATTGTGAATTTAAACTGCTATAGTTATAACACTATAAAAAACCAGACACACACACTTGTGGGACACTTCTTATAGTTTAGGAGGACCTTTTTAAATTAGGTTACGTTGCTTGGGAAGGGATTTAAAGTAAACTGAAAGTGTCCACTTTTATAAAGGAAAAAAGCGTTCACACAGGCAGTTATGCCTGTATAATTATACCAGTATACTTGTACTTATACTAACATAACTTTCCAGAGTAGACAAGCCCTAAATGTGTTCCGGATTAGGATCCATATGTTTAGACTTTGTGCATTTCACTTTGCTTGCCCTAGAGCCTGGTCATTTACTCACGATGGTTTCTGCTCAATTTCACTTTTTTTGTATGGGTTTTCAGGGAATATAAATTATCTCCACGCAAACTGGTTCAATTCCTTTTTTTTGTTTTATGGTCATAAAAATGTTCAATTAATTTTAAACTCACACACACACACACAAATAAAAGTAGTGTGTAAACAATGAAAGAAAATGAACTGTTTGGGAAGCAGATTTTTAATTCAAGACTAATTTAAACAAAAATGTAGGGGGAGGGAAGTAGGGTGCTCTATAGTAGTATAACCCACTCTTGTGATTTTATTGTGAGTCTTACAATATTTGGTGTTTTTCTTAAAGCCCCTTCTGTTGGAGTTCTGCAAGAATCTCAGTTTTCATTTTTTTTTTTTTTTAAATACATGGCTGGGTCGTGTAGTTGCGGAGAAAAGCTGGAAAAAAGTGACTCCCCAAATAAAAAGAACCCCCAATTATTTTTTAATCTCATTTTTTAAGTCAATCTCATGATTTTTTGGGGTCACGTCTTGTGCTTTTTTTGAATGGTTGGGTTTGGTAATATTGCTATAAGATAGACAGACAGACGGCTCTCTAAAAACTACATATCCTGAAATCAACCTTGTTTCTTATGACCAGCAACCTTCCTCTATCCCTCAGCACACGTACTCATAACCCTCTTGAAGGCTGCACACATATTCATAGATTTCAGAGTAGCAGCCGTGTTAGTCTGTATTCGCAAAAAGAAAAGGAGTACTTGTGGCACCTTAGAGACTAACATTTATTTGAGCATAAGCCTTCATGAGCTATAGCTCACTGGAGTGCATCCGATGAAGTGAGCTGTAGCTCACGAAAGCTTATGCTCTAATAAATTTGTTAGTCTCTAAGGTGCCACAAGTCCTCCTTTTCTTTTTACACATATTCATGTTGCAAATAAACTTTATACTTTAAAAAAAGCAAACAGCAACTTCATTTTCTTATGCAGCTTTCTTTTTCAGCTGCCCCCACTGGCTGAAATTTATATGGGAAAAAAAAAGTTCTTGAAATTTGTTTCCCCTTTCTCTTGGAATTCATGGACTACAAAGCCAGAATTGTGACCATTCAGTCCAGGTAGTGGAGACGCTATTCTCTTCACCAAGGGCACCAAAACCAGATATAGCTGTTACCTGAACGGGAAGGAAAAGTGGAAAACTACACTTCCCAGAGATCTTTGGAGCGGGGGGGGACCTTTGGCTTTGACAGCGGCAGCCACAAGTCTTTCCGCCTCCAAATGCTGATTGCAGAGTGAAGAGATTATGGTGGACTGACAAATGCTGTCTCTGGAGCCTGGAAATTGACCGGATTGCCTGATTTTCCCATGCTTCAGCTAACCAAAAGAAGGAGGAGGAAAAAAAATCAGCCCAGCATGACTGTTGCTTCCAGTTTCTTATTTGCACTGAATCTCCTCTCCTAGATGCTTGATGGTTATTACTTTAGATTTACCAATCGAGATATATTTTCAAGCTGGAATTCTCCTGCCCCAAAGATGCTACTGGTGACTGCTGGCTTGCTATGAAGGAGCATTTGGTTATCTGAGTAAAACTTTTACCTGGTCCTTATGCATTCGTCTTTGCAAGGGGAGGGATTTCATTGAAGAAAAAAGGACAGCAACAGCACCATCACCTCAGGAACAGCTGGGCAGGGCTTTCACCAAAATGGCTCATGTGTTGCTTTGGTTGCTGCTGTGGCTGGGGTTTGGCATGGTGCAAGCCAACCAGCCACATCTGGGGATCCGGGTGCCTCTGAGGAATCGGGTGGGGACCTTGCAACAGGCCCACAAGATGCAGCGCTCCGCTGAGGAGGAGCGGGAGGATTCCAGACAAAGAAACAGTTTTATGAACATGATAGATAACTTGAGAGGAAAATCTGGACAGGGCTACTATGTGGAGATGACTCTAGGGAGCCCCCCACAAAAGGTAAGGCACGCTATCCTCATTCCCTGGCCATGGGTTATTGGGTTGGTTTGCGAAGCTGAGACCAAGCCCCGACTTCACAGAAGTTGAGGCATGTGGGGTTTGGTATGTGTACCGCTGTGTGGCTGTGCTCGAGAGAGACCACACACTGGTCAAGAGAGAATCTAAAACAGTCTTTGAGCAGGGAAAAAATACGATTTTAGAAAGTGACAACTCCAACTGCCAGAGAGCAAGAAATACAAACTTCACTCAAGGGAATTTTGTAGCCAGAGTACAGAGCCATTATCCGTGTGCCTGCACAAGGCATTACCGATACCCATTTTGGACACAAAAAGCAGGGCCTGGTCTAGAAATTGGAGAGCAGTTTATAAAATGCTCTCCATAGGTGTTTGCAAATGAAACACTCCAGGCTGTAGGACTGTGTGTGGCAATTACGGTCTGTGATGTACAAATGAGAGGTCTTTTGGTAAATACTCTCCCTATATAGTCACAGAATAGGCCTCAGTTCTGTTGATTCCTGTGTTTCATGGCTGGCTATTTTGGGCATCTGGATGATGGTGGTTGTTGTTGAACATGTTTTACCAATATTCAAATCACTAAAGGAAGTGCAGCACAAAGAGGCAAATTCAACCTCTCTTTTAGGCAGACTCCCAGGATGTCAGAGCCCAGGGCTGCAAGACTTGGCCCCAAATGGATCCTTCAGCCCTACAGGATCCTAGTGGTAACCCTGCAGCACTGAAATGCAAAGCGCCAAGCCAGCCTCTGTCCTTAGCTGACTTCGTTGTGCTTAGCTTGACCCAGCCTGCAAGTAAGGAACTTGCATTGCTTGTTAACAGCAGCAATATCCAGGGGTTACAATGGTTTTCTGATGCCTTAGCAACTTCATCTTGGATTCCTACGGAATGTAGATGTGCATGAGAAGGGGGTGGGGGGCAGGGCGTGGGGATACAATCTCCCCTGGAGAAACACAGATCTATTTTAAAATGACAAGTATTTGTTTTGAGAATGTCACCACAGCTGTGCACCCGTCATCAGGAAGATTCAGAAATGGCAGAATTGCTCTACTGAAAACACAGAGCCGTACAAGAGTGACCAGCCTGGCACTTAGCCAGCTTTTTCTTCATTTTTTTCAGCCATCTAGAAACGAAAGTGGGGTGCAGTCGTTCAGAGAACTTGAGCTTCACTCCACATGACAATTAAAAAAAAAAAGAGGAAGGATGGGGGGGTGTATGGCTGCACAAAAGTGTGCATGAGCATGTAGATACGTTGGGGATTGTATCTTTGTGTGTACACACACACAATACAAGCCTGCTTCTGCACCCGCTGAAATCAACAGTAAAGCTCCTCTTGATTGCAGTCATGCAGAGTCAGGTTCTAACAGAGTTCATGGGGAGGAGGTGAACGTGTAGTCTGTGTGCATGTGTGAGCGAGTATGTGCACGTGTGCATAGCATGCATGCGTTTACAGCTGTGTGGAGTCTGAGTTTCTAGAGAATATCTCTATTAAGCACATTAAGCATGATCATCATCTGCTTGGATTCAGGATGGAATTCCTGATTAGTGCAAACCTTCCAGGGCTTGTTTTGGTTTCAGCTCCTGAGTAGCTCACACTCACATGCACGAGACTTGAGCCAGTGAGCTGCATTGGCTATGCTGTGAACATATTAGCAAACTAAAAAGAGCTGGAGTTTGCAACAAGCCAGCCCCTCTCAGATTAAATAATCTAATCAGAAGCAGGGTTTCCTTGGGCCTGGGTGGCCTTGTGTAGCTCCACCCTCTCCTCAGGGCAGTGATGCTCACAGGTATCAGCATCCAGGTGGCTGGCGGGCACAGGGGGAACCTGGGAATGCTCACAGTAGTGTCCCAAGTCGCATGGATTGTTCTTTAGGCCCAGTGCTTGCCCCTGGGTGGGTGCTGGATTCCTGCCGACTTCTCTGTGAGTTGGGTGTCCCTTGGGCCAGCAGCTCAGCACGGTCCATTTCCAAGGGGCTGGTCGGAAATGCTACACAGGAAGCCCTGAAGGCTGGAGTCCTCTGGCTAGCTCCAGAAAGCTTGTGGGCAGCTGCAAGGCAAGTTGCCCCCTGGTAGCTTGCCCCAGTTATGAGTCAGAGGGGCCACCTTGGGGATAGGAGCATGGTCCAGTCTCTGCAGTCCATTCAGCCCTTGGCCTACTGCAGAGGCAACCTATGGGTACCAGTTATAAGATGTGATCAGTTGTCCACTGGGAGCTGCAAACAGGCATCTCATGTGGCACATGATAGTGCACATATGCGCATCGTGGATGCAAACAGCGGAGGGGCTATACCAATAATACTGTAGAGCAGATCTGGTGCTGGGCAAAGCCAGGCCTGGGATAGATGCACATATATGGACAGTGAAAGTTTCCCCAAGCCAGTGGCTGCCCTACACCCATCCAACTCCCTGCTGGCAGCCTCACTGTGCAGCTCCAGCCACCCCATACAGAGCAGGGAGCAGCTCTTTAGAATGGCTAATGGGTCAGTGGGAGCCAGGTTCTGGTATAAAGAGCTCCCCTCCCTGCAACACCCTCCAAACACGTGCACACCCCTGCATCTGGCATGCCTGTCCTACCCCTGTAATATTATTATTTGCATTGCCATAGTGCCTAGGAGCCCTCTGGAAACACAATACAGCTGTAGCCTTGTGCACTTCCCCGACAGCCACAGGGCACGATGCAGGATCAGCCCTTGTAATACAGTACAGCTTTAGGTGCTGACTGGTCTGTTTGGAGCAATTGCCTGGAACTTGCCATATATCCAGACTGCCAGACATTTTCAGTGAGACCCTCCCCTTTCTCCCCCCCCCCCCACTTCTGAAAAATTCACTCTTCGGGCAGGATCTTTCATGTTTGGCCCCGTCCACAGTGGGCTTTTATTTTGTTTTTAAGTTTGTGCAAAATCCCTTCAGCAGGCATTTTTAGCGGGCATAAAGTCTATATAAAGCGTGTGCATGTCCACACGATTTGGCTTCTACTCCTGACTCCACTGCCGATTCACTGAGAGACCTCAGTCTGTTCCTCACAGGGTGGTTTTCCAAGGCAGTCAGGCACCCAGTTCCCATTGACTCTCCGCAGGAGTTGAGCTACTCACTGCCTTTGGAAAATCTCCCCCTCACTCTCTCTACTCCTCAGTTTCCCCACCTATGAAATGGTGGTAATTACACTGCCCTGTCTCCCAGGGGGAGAGTAAGGCTATGCATTAATGTGTGCAAAGTGCTTCAAGAACTACATGTGAAGGGTGCATAAAGGGTACAGGGCAGCAGTGATATTACAAATCCCGGGTTACCAAATTTCACACCCTCCTCCATGTGTCCCATCCCTGACCACTGTTCCTTCGGACAGTTTTTGAATTTTTCCCCTAGCCCCTGCCCTCTCTTGCTGCTCCTCAAAGGGAACCCTGCACACCCAGCACTGCCTCTCTACCACCAAGGGGCCCACAGGGCAGAGCCTGCCATGGATCACTGCATCACGGCAAGCTCCTTTCCCCCAGCACTGCACAGCCTCAGCTTGTAAAATACACTTGTTTCTTTTGCAGCTAAGTCCCTTATGGCTGTAGCTCTCAACTGTTCCAGACTACTGTACCGCTTTCAGGAGTCTGATTGCTCTTGTGTAACCCCAAGTTTCCCCTCACTTACAAAATCAGACATAAAAATACAAAATGTCCCAGCCATACCAGTACTGAACAATGGCTGACTTACTCATTTTTACCAATTATAAAATTCATCATAATATAAACATGGTACATACATTTCAGTATCTATTCAGAGCAGTGTAAACAAGTCATCGTCTGTAGGACATTTTAGTTCATACTAACTCCACTAGGGCTGTTTATGTACCCTGTTGTAAAACTAGGCAAATATCTAGGTGAGCTGATGTACCTGGAAGGCCTTGACGTGCCCCTGGTGGGGAACCACTGCCTTATGGGTCCTTAGTCTAGAGCGATACTAGGTCATGCTCACTCAGACATGAGCAGAGAATGACACAGTGAAGAGCAGCAACCAAGTACCAAGCTGCGCATGCTGCATCAGCAGTGCAACTTAAGTCAAATTAGAGAGAAAATCCCTGCTTAAAGAGGAAGGGCCCAATCCTGCAGACTCAGAGCACTCAGCACCCACAGTGGGAGCTAAGCCCTCCACAGGATCAGGGTCAAATCAGCTTCTGCAATTAACCAGGGCAGAAGCCAAGTACAGCCCTACTAAGAATCTGCCTGTTACCAGGCCTGGACACAAGGACTGTGGCCAGCACCAATCTGTAACTCACCTTCACTCAGCAGCCAGGCCAGTTTGTGTGCACAGCCCTGTCCAGGCACACGGGCACTTCAGCTCCCTGCTGCCCCACGCTTCCTGGCCACCAGAAAGACCTGCAGAGTGCAGTGCTCCAATACAGCCAGTGAAGCCTGGGGTCCTGACCTTAGCCCACCCTAGGGATCCCATTGGCCATTCACCAGCAGCCTAGGGCTGCCCCTAATTTGTACATGAAAGCACACTCCCCTGTGTAAGACTACTAGAGGCTTTCCCCAGCCCAGGAAGGACTAGCCCCAGGTCTGCTCAGGCCCTTCCTTCAGACCCAGCTTGTTCTTCAAACAGAGTGAATCAGTTCAACATAAGCTTCTCCAACCACCTCCTGCAGCCCCTCCTTTGAGCTGGGCTCTTTCAGCCTCTATCAAGATCACCTGTCCCCCTTCCCAGCTGGGTCTGATCCTCCCTTCTCAAGCCCAACTTCCATTCTTAAAGGGGCTCCAGCTCCAAACAGGGCTGGCTAGCGGCTAGCCTCAAGCCCCTTGGCCCTCTCACATCGTGGGATGTGTCAGCCTGTGTCTTGACCTCAACGAGTGGGACGCACTCACTGGCTGAGCCATCGAGCAATACTGAGGGGTTTGCCAGGGGTTGCAGACCCAGCCCAATATATTTTATAAGCCAGCCGGGCCGATGGGCGCACTCTAAGCACTTTCTTACCAAAGCTGCTGCTCCCAGATTATGATAGACTCCCGGCTTTTTCAGACCCATTAAGCACTGATGTCACTCACTAACACCGGCTATGGTGAGCTTTGTCCTCAGGCCCTGGCTGCATCCAGAATGCCTCCTAGAGCACAGCCTGGCTTGGGCATCACGTGCCTTGATGGGGTCCCTGGCAGCCTCCAAGGGGTGGAACTTGCTCCCCAACAATCAGCCTGGAGGCATTTCCATTGGGAAGGCTTTTTCTTGTCTCAGTCCTGCTGCCTTCCCATCACCTCCCGAATTCCTTCCTGGTTGGCCCCGTCTCCCTCACGAGGTTTCATTTCTCTGGACACTAGATTTTTATGCCATTTCAATTGTGCTGTAATTATGGATCCGTGCAGCACCTTCCCAGGGAGTCACTATCCATAATGTATTTCATTCCACTAGGATTCTCTGTTCCCACCATTCCCCGCCCAGTTCTAGGTTCAGCAACAAGTCGGACTTCAGAGCCCATTGCATATTGTGGCAATGTCAGCATGTGAACGCTCCCAGCCACCCATAGGCTCCTCCCCAACCTCTCGCCCTCAGGTGCAGAGATGCCTCTGCAGGGAACCTGGGAGTTCCATTGACGGGGGCTCCGTCCGACCAAGGGCACCGAGGGTGAATTCCGGAGTGGAGGGCCCTCCCCGACACCCCACCTAGGCACTGCTGGCTCCCATGGCCCCGTCCAGAGCAATGCCTGGGTGGAGTCTCAGGGAGAGAGGCATCATCCCCATAAAACCCAAGTTAGCAGGGGCCTGATCCTCCTGCCCTGCACCTCGTGCTGTCGTTGACACCACATGAAAACCACGGAAAATGCTGCAATGCAGATTGGGTGCCATTTCGTGCCCACTTGGCCCAGATGTGAATGACAGTGTAGGCCAGGTCCCAGCCTGTTGGACAGCGCCTGGGCGGTCCAAAGCCTTTACCCTGTTACCAGCACACAGGTCCCAGCTACCCTGCAGATTTTACCCGTGTGCTCCCCAGGGCCTCGCCTCGGTCACTGTTCATGTGCGGATGGGGTAAGGGCTCAGGCTGCAAACCATTCATCTTGCTGGGCTGATCCTCTCTCCCTGCTGCTGTATGTTGCCTGTTTAGCAGGGTATTGGTCCAGCGAGACCTCTCTTAAGTGACCACTCAAGGAACCAGCAAAAACCAGTTGCCTAGCACAGATGGCCTTTAATTAACGATCGAACGATGGAAGCCCTGCAGAGGGGCTTAGAGGTGGTGGCTGCAGACGCCGGGTTGCCTAGTGAAGATGGGGTTCCTTAGTGCAGGTGTTGCTATATCAGTTGAGATCCAGCTGCTGACGGTAGCTCTGGGTGCTCTTAAGCCTATTGACTTACACACACCTGAGCAGGGTTCATCTGGAGGGTGCATTAGGCTGATGTAGAGCTCCACCCTGTGAAACACATCACTGGGTGGTATGAGCAGTGCCCCTTCCCCCGCTTTTAGCCACCCCGCAGAACAGCACCCATCTAGGACACAGTAGTGGCACAAATGGCCGCTTCTAAAGGAGACAATGAGGGGCAGGTGGGGCTGCAGAGCAGGATTGTGGGACATTGGCAGAGCTGTGGGAGGTGTAAGGCCTGGCTAACAGGGGCCTACAGGGCTAGACAGAGGGGCAGAGGAGGACTGGTGTAGGGGAAGGCCATGCGATGCCCCCTCCGGCTCCCGCATTAACATTCACTAATGACATGTTAAAGCCCCAGTACTTTGCAGGGAGTGAAAATGAATGAGGTGTTAACTCCCCCTGGGTGGGTCTCACTGCTCACAAGGAGACCCAGCAGGTTGCTGGCACTTGCCATGGGTCCCACCTGAGCAGAGGGGGCTGCTCTCTGACCCTCTCCCCACCCCCCAGGATTTCAGGGGCAGAAGGCTAGGGCAGGGGGGTTCTTTTGTAACGATGATGTCTGGGTTCAACTGATGCTGTAGCCGGGTGTGTTTTATCCAGGTTAGGCTGAGGATGTGTTTTGAGAGCTGCGAGGAGGCTGCGCAGGGCTGCTGTCATGGTATCACAGAGCATGTTGACAGGGACCCCACCGGGAGCAGAGCGCAGGCTTGTGTCAGAGGCCACTGACATGGACCTGGATTTGCAAAAAGAAAAGGAGGACTTGGGGCACCTTAGAGACTAACAAATTTATTTGAGCATAAGCTTTCGTGAGCTACAGCTCAAATAAATTTGTTAGTCTCTAAGGTGCCACAATTACTCCTTTTCTTTTTGCGAATACAGACTAACATGGCTGCTACTCTGGGACCTGGATTTGTTTCTGCAAGGAGGAGGGGTCAAAGCAGGAACATAAGGCAAAGGAGAAACATCTCGCTGCTCTGTGGCTGTTCCAAGCAGAGGCCCTGCCTCACCCAAACAATAGCTCACAAAGAATTCCTCAATGAACCAAACAGCAATTAACCTAACCGTGAAACAGCATTGCATTGAGACAGCCTGGCACTGCAACAGCAGGACACAGTTCTGCACTGAGGCAGTGGCGCGTCGCACGGCATTGAGCTAGCAGTGCGCTGAGGCAGTGGCGCGTTGCACGGCATTGAGCTAGCAGTGTGCTGAAGCAGTGGCGCGTCGCACGGCACCGAGCTAGCAGTGCGCTGAGGCAGTGGTGCGTTGCACGGCATTGAGCTAGCATTGTGCTGAGGCAGTGGCATGTCGCACGGCATTGAGCTAGCAGTGCGCAGAGGCAGTGGCGTGTCGCACAGCATTGAGCTAGCAGCGCGTAGAGACAGTGGTGCTTCGCACGTCATTGAGCTAGCAGCACGGTGAGGCAGAGGTGCAATAGAAAAAGCCTGCTCTGGGGAGGTGCAGTACTGAGACGCTGGTGTAAGCGCTCTCCCCGCTGCGGCTGGAGTGATTTTCTGATTAGCACAAGTGCATTAGCCCTCTGGCTCTGCAGATTAAGAGCAGAAGCCCCTCTGGGGCCTGTTAGACAAGGCAGCCTTGGCAAATCAGCCCAGCAGAGGCTCTGGTAGAACGATACCCAGTGGTCTCCCACTGCCCCATTGCACAGGCTGAGCCTGCCAAAGGGCTAGGGTCTGCCTGGAGTTTAGCCTGGGCCAGATCCCTTTGTGCAAATTGATGGGGAGGAGTCTGGGGAGGATAAGTCACGCCTGGTACCAGGGCCTGGAGCTTGTCTCTTTCCCTTTGTTCCACTCACCCTGCTCCGTGTTGCTCCCCTGGGAGGCACAGGCTCCTGCTCGGGGCTGTGGGACTGGGAGGCGTTCAGGGAACACCCTCCTCATGTGGGTGACTGAAGGGGTTTGCTTGGCCTTTGCTCTCATGCCTCTGAATGCCTGTCTACCCCCTGCCCGGCACCTTGGGGTCAAGCTGGACCAATACCTGGCACTGCCGGGCATGGGGATGGGTTCACTGGGCTGGACTCTTCCTTCCACATCAGCACTGGACCCAACACCTCAAAGGGGGTCTGGGCAGGAGTTACAGGGTGGGGGTGGCTGGGGGCGATTCCCAGGGAGGGACCCTTTCCGGGGGACTGGATTCCCAGAACTGTCCTCCAGGGGGAAATCCCTGTGCAGCTGCCACTGGCAGAGCAGGTCCTGAGCTGGATGACCCTGGTCAGATCCAGCCAGCCATTCCCTGGGCTCCGGGTTAAGCCCCTGGAGGTTGGCTGCACCACGCCTGGCGCCCACCAGGGTGTCCTGCCGGAGTAATGCGGAGCCCTTGGTGCAGCCCTGGCTCTCCCGCCCTGCCCCACAGGGAAGCGGATACATCCGCAGTGCCCAGCCGTGCTGCTGAGTGGGCTGGTTCCTGCAAGGTGGCGGGAGTCGGGTGTCCTGCCGCAGCAACCACTGAGCTGATCGCAGACAGCCACAGCGGGAGAGAGGCTGGAGAGCTGAGGTCTGAGGCTTCCCTGGGAATAGTGGCAGCAAGGGCCCGTTCCCAGCTGGCTTTGGAGCTGGGGGACTCAGGAATGGGCACCGTGGAGGCCTTTGGAGCATGTGGCATGGGCAGAGGAAATCTGGGCACTGCTGCTCTCCCCGCCCTGTGAATAAATGCAAACGTTAAAAGCTAAGACGTTAACAGCCCAAAGAGCACCAGAGACCAGGCCGGGGTGGGGGCTCGGAGCCCCGCTGTGCCAGGCCGGGGTGGGGGCTGGGAGCCCTGGGGTGCCAGGCTGGGGTGGGGGCTGGGAGCCCCGCTGTGCCAGGCCAGGGTGGGTGCTGGGTGTCCCGCAGTGCCAGGCCAGGGTGAGGGCTGGGAGCCCCGCAGTGCCAGGCCAGGGTGGGGGCTGGGAGCCCCGTGGTGCCAGGCAGAGGTGGGGGCTGGGTGCACTGATGTTTCCTGCTCCTCAGTAACCTGCCCCCGCCCTCCTTCCCCAGCTGAACATTCTGGTGGACACGGGGAGCAGTAACTTTGCCGTGGGGGCAGCGCCTCACTCCTTCCTGCGGAGGTACTACCAGCGACAGCTGTGAGTATGGCCAGGGTGCTATGGGCTGGCGGGGGCAGAGCGCGGCGCTGCACTGGGGAAGCCCAGTCACCCCGCCTGGTGGCTCAGCCATGGGGGTCTCGTCCGTCATGGGGCACCCACTGCCCTGGCCCCGGAAAGGGGACCCCCACTTTGCTCTTTCTCATCTTGGGGAGGGGACCCTGCTCTGAGCCAGCATCCCCAGCTGTAGCAATGCCGGGGGCTCCCTGCTGAGCCCAGAGCCCTGGACAGAGCTAGATGCTGAGGGGTCTGTGTTCCCTGAGCTGCGCTGCTGTGAGGGGAGGTCATGGCCACAGCAGCCCACGCAGAGAGTGTGGTACCCCTCTCCACCCCCCAACCTACCCATACCTCCCTGCGGCCCCATCTGCCGCTCCGGGCTCCTGGCCTGGCAGCCTGCAGAAGCCACTTCTCACAGAATCACACCCGGAGCTGACAGCAGCCATCGCCCTCAGACTGCAGCCCCCAGGAACACTCCCTCCCTGTGCCCACAGCTCAGGTTGATCAGTCATCCCACTTTGGAGATGGCACCTTTCACAGCCTGGGGCCCAGGGGGCTCTCGAGGAGCCGGCTCACTCTGGCATGGAATCCACTGGGGGTTGTCTGGGCTCCCCCCTTGGGCAGGGTGGTGGTTCTGTGCTCAGCCCCAGGAGCTGCATGAGGCGAGGCTGCCCCTCGGCCCTCCGCTAGCACTCGCAGAGCCCTGGCTGTTCCCCTCCAGGGAGAGGAATTATGGGCAGGAAAGGAGCCGGTGCATGAGGCAATGGTCAGGTTTATTCACTGGGCCTGGCCCAGGGGCCCGCAGCATGCTCCCATGGAATAATGAGATGAACCATCGCTTCACACAGCACAAACGGAGTGAGCTCTAGCTGCGGGGCCGGCCTGAGGGGTCACTGGCCTGCATGCACCCCAGGCGCCAATGCCCAGGGATGCCAGTGTAAACGTGCAGTAAGCCCATCCGCTGCAGCAGAGCCACTCCGGATTTCCAGCCAGGTGACTGACAGGAGTCTGGCCTCCTGCCTGGAACATTGTTTATCGCGGTTCTCTGACGTCAGACCCCCTTCTCCGTCTGCCGCTGCTCATCCCCCTTCACCCACCACCGCAGTCCGTTGGTGTCATTATTTGCAGACCCTCGGGGTCCCAGCTGGCAGCAGGACCCCGGTACTGGGCACTGCACACGCTCCTCGTGAAAGCGTCCCGGCTCAGGCAGCCAGCACTCTAGCTAGGCCAGGAAGAGGGTGGCCCAAGGGATGTGTCTGCCCTCACCTTGCAGACGGGGAGCAGAGCCCGGAGGGTGGGCGCGAAGGGAGGTAGTGGCAAAGGTGGGAGCTGAGCTGCAGTCTAGTGCATCGGCCCCCAGCCTTCCTAGAGCCAGCTCTGAGCGCGTAGAGCCATGTCGCTCAGTGCCCCTCTCTCCCCAGATGCACCCCTCTGCCACAGTCTGGAGCAACACACAGGCCCTGGACATGGGGCACCACCCTTGAGACTGCCTCTGGGAGAGCGTCTGGCGTCCTTGCTGCCGAGCCTAGGAGTTGCTCCCCAGGCCAGCCACATGGCTGGCTCCTGCGTGCTCCATCGCTGGGATGCCCCAGGCAGCTGCTGGCCTGGTGGGGAACCGGAGGGGGCCTATGCAGGCCTCTCCCTGGCAGCCGGGGTCAGAGCAGCCCCCTCCTGTGCACTGTATGTGCTGGGGCCTCTGCTCTGGCCCTCAAATCCCAAGGCTGGCAATGCCAGGCACGGCGCTGGTCCGGGCTCAGGGCCAACACGGCCAGGTGCTGGTCGGCCTCTGTGATAGCAGCGTATGCACTGGGGCCGGACTCAATGGCCCCTTTCTGTGCTGAGCGGGGCAGAGGAGATCCTCCTGCACCCTGCCTCTCCTGGCACATTACAACACTGCCTGGCCTCCGGGCCACTGGGCACAATGTCTGGGCTTGTTCCTCGCCTGCCCCTTGGCTGGGCCCATTGTGCTCCCATGGTCCTGGCCCAAGTGTCTGAGGAGGGGGGAGCTCCCCCATGCCCTAGAATCAGCCCCACGGCTCAGAGTGCCCTGCACACGGAGAGCTGCAATCCAGTCCCTGTGCAGGGACCACACCAAGAAGCATTTGGAGCTGCTAGCAGACTCCATCCCACTCCCTCAGGGTAGGGCCAGCAGCAGATGGGGCCTATGGGGATGCTGCAGTTCAGTCTAGCCTGGGCACCTCTGGTGTCCCGGGGAGGGGGAGAGGGGGTCATGGTCCAGCTGTGGAGATGCAGCTGGGCTGGGGGCCCATTGTGTGTGTGTGTGGGTGGGGGGGTGTTCCTGGTACCTGCTCATATGCACACCCCGAGGGACACAGATTCACAAACACACCGACACGCAGGCCAGTTCCCAGACACACACATCCAGATTCACTAGCGTGTTGCCCATATGTATGGCTGCTTGCACACACACACATACATGTGAGTTCACAATCCCTCTACTCGCAGACACACGTGGAGATTTGCACATTCACCGGTTCTCAGCTCCACAATCCTGGGGGTTCACTGGCCCCGCCCAGACTGCCATCCCCCCCCAGGCCCCTGCCCACTCCCCCCACTTCCACCCTTTCCCTAGCTCCTCCCATGCTCTCGTACAACTAGCCTGACAGCTTGCTTGTCTTTGGCATTCGTTGCAGGTCCAGCACCTACCGGGACTTGCGGAAAGGGGTCTACGTGCCATACACCCAGGGCAAATGGGAAGGGGAACTGGGGACGGACCTGGTCACCATCCCCCACGGCCCGAACGTCACCGTCCGCGCCAACATTGCTGCCATCACAGAGTCCGACAAATTCTTCATCAACGGGTCAAACTGGGAAGGGATTCTGGGGCTGGCCTATGCAGAAATCGCACGGGTGAGCGCGGCAGCCCGGGGGGGTTCAGCACTACAAGACCTAGGAGGGGCCAGGCAGCTACTGTGTACAGGTGCACATCCAGCACCTCAAACTCTGCCCCACAGCCCCTGGCTCTGTTAATTCTCCCCAAACCCGGGCCCTCGGCCACCAGCTCTGTCACTGCACCCCAAACCCGGCCCCTCGGTCCCCGCCTCTGTCACTGCACCCCAAACCCGGCCCCTCAGCCCCCAGCTCTGTCATTGCACCACAAACCTAGTCCTCCAAAAAGGAGAGCAATAACACTCTGCCTTTCTCCAGCCCTCCCACAAGTCAGCCACCTAGTGCTGCCCCCATCTTACAGAAGGGGAAACTGAGGCACAGAGAGAGGCTGCAGTTTGCCCGAGGCTGTAGCAGCGATGGGACCAGAACCCCTGTGTCCTGCCCTGAGGCCTGGCTGTAACAGTGACCCAGGACTCGCTGCTCTAGAGATGAGGTATGAGGCTATCCCAGACTGTCGATATTTTCTGGCTGCCATCAGCCAGACCTAAATTCCCAGCTGCAGCCCTTCCGGCTGCTCCTTGCCCTGACTGTGGCACGCCTTGTTGAAGCAGGCCAATCCCCTCTCCTCTTAGCTCTGCTGTCACCTCCCGCCAGCCCCTGGGGGAGCTGGCTCCAGCTTTCAGAACCGTGTCAGCCACCAGGAGCCCAACACCAGGGCTCTCTGTAGCAAGTGTAGGGGAATGGAGCCAGGCCTCCGCGGGGTCCCCGAGGAGTGTTCCCAGGCCGCCCCGTCTCCCGGCTGCTCACAGCTTTGCGGTTCTGTCTCACCCATCAGCCTGACGACACCCTGGAGCCCTTCTTCAACTCGCTGGTGAAGCAGACCCGGGTGCCCAACATCTTCTCCCTGCAGCTCTGTGGGGCCGGCTTCTCTCCCAACGAGTCCGAGGCCCTGGCGTCGGTCGGGGGCAGCATGGTGAGTGCACAGGTTCAGCTCGGTGCTGGGACCCTGGGCTCGGGGCGGTGCCAGGCACCGGCCGCAGCAGTGCCAAGCGGTCGCGAGGCAGAGAGCGCCCCCACCCATTACTGGGAGGGGCCCCTTGGGGCTGGTTCCAGAGTCTGTGTTCTCACTGGTTGCTCATTTCCTTTTCCACAAGCCCCTGTGGTTGTGCCCTGCTCCCGGGGCTGATGGCGGCTCACACCTCTCTCCCTGCTGCAGATCATCGGGGGCATGGACCACTCCCTCCACATTGGCAGCATCTGGTACACGCCCATCCGCAAGGAGTGGTACTATGAGGTCATCATCGTTAAGATGGAGATCAATGGGCAGGACCTGAAGATGGACTGCAAGGAGGTGACGGGGGTGGCGAGGGGCTGCATGTGCGAGGGCCACACACCTGTGGGAGGCACTGAGAGAGAAATGGCGGGGACTGTTCCCCTGCCCCCTGGCACACCCTGACCTTCAGGCCTTCCATGGCACTGACGGGACCAATGTATTACCACAGCAGGGATGGAGGCAAGGGAGGCTAGGCTTAGAGCTCGCACACTACTTGGGTCTGGCTCCTTGCAGACCTGTGCGGTGTATGGGGGGGTGCCAGCACCCCCCAGCCCTACACACTGAGGCCCGTTGTGCCCAGGAGAGGTGGGAGGTTGGAGGCAGCGCAGGGGCCCCCCACCCAGAGCAGCACGATGCGGACAGTGAACGGGGTGAGTTCTTTGTGTGCAGGCCTGTTCCTCGTCCAGAGCAGGGAGATAAATGCTTCTCCAGGTGCATGCGCCAGCCCCACAGCCAGCACACATGCTTGGCCCTGGATTAGTACATGTGACAAATCCCCTGTGCCCATGCACTGCCGAGGAGCTGCCCGCTGAGCTCTGCAGCCAGACATGTGCCGTACTTTGCCTTCCCGGCTGCCTTTGGCAGTCTCCATGTAGCCAGCGAAGTTCTGCTGGGACTGTCACTGATGCCGGGGGAGTCATGGGAGAGCTGGCGGCTTGGCAGCAGGAGGTGACCTGCTCAACTTGAATCAGCCCAAGCCCTGGGCTTTGACTCCACCTCCCTCAGGAACAGTTGCTTAAGCCTGATGGCAGCCTCCTGGCTTAAGGTGGGAGCAGGGCGGGTGCTGCCTCGGGGGGCCCATGGAGAAGGAGAGAAGCAGGGGCTGGTCCTTCATTTGCCACGTCACTCCCACAGTATAATTACGACAAGAGCATCGTGGACAGCGGGACCACCAACCTCCGGTTGCCAAAGAAGGTGTTTGAGGCTGCAGTGAAATCCATCAAAATGGTGTCTTCGGTCAGTATCGCCCTCTGACAAACCAATCCCCTCCCTTCCCCAGCCGGATCCCTGATGAATGCTGAGGGCCCCAGAGACCAAGCCATTGTGACCCGGCACTAACAGAGTGCTTAGCAGACTGTATTCAGGGATCACTTTGCCCACCACTGAAAGGCAGCCTCCTCTGGGGTAAAAGGTGGCAGCTGGCTAGGACAGGAAGAATGCTGTTTCCGTTTGAAACTGCAAGGAATCTTCGGACGGTGGGACGCTTACAGTGTGAGCTGACACATGGCTCGGAGGCTGTGGGCAAGCAGCCCTGCCCTTGGGGAGAGCGCCATGACACCTGCACAGAGCACAGACTGACAGGGCCTTCCTTTCATGTCTCAGCTAAAAGAGTCTCTAGCATGACAACACCCCACCCCCGTCATCAGCTCCGCCCTGGAGGGAAGGTTCCCCGCACTGACACCCATCCCCTGCAGCACCCTGCACTGACACAGTCTAGCCCTGCGTCACTGAACACCAACACAGTCTCACGGTCTCTCTCCTTCCCCACGGGGCAGACGGAGAAGTTCCCGGATGGCTTCTGGCTGGGGGAGCAGCTGGTTTGCTGGCAAGTCGGCACCACCCCCTGGCATATCTTCCCAGTCATATCACTCTACCTGATGGGCGAGGCGACAAACCAGTCCTTCCGGATCACCATCTTACCCCAGGTGGGTCCCCAGCGGGGCACGGCAGGGCGCTCACAGGCAACACTCGGGTAGGGTGTGAGCAGGAAGGAGCCGCATAGCTCAGTCCCTGGGGGTCTGCAGGAGCAGCAGCCCTTGGACATGGGCCAGCACCGGACATCCTGGATTTTATGTGGGAGGCGAGGAGCTCACAACTCAGAGTTGGCCCCCCTCTCTCTAATGGGTTAAGCCAGAACTTGGGAGCCCAGCACCCCAAACATTTTGGGGGGGCAATTTAAAATATAGCTTATGTGGGCCCCTCTCCAACACCAGCCCTGCTGGCCTGGGCATTGTCGAGTGAAGGGGGCTGCCCTGGACTCAGAGTGGTAAAGCCCCCAGCCCAGGAACAAGTCCCTGGCCAGTGAGCTGGGGCTACAGGGAGGTGGCTGCTCCTCTCAGAACGCAGCTGGAGGCTGAAGCTCTCTGCTCCCCGCCCCCAGGGGCTCTGATAACACCCACCCCCGGTCTCCTTCCAGCAATACCTGCGCCCCGTTGAGGACGTGGCCACATCCCAGGACGACTGCTACAAGTTCGCCATCTCCCAGTCCTCCACAGGCACCGTCATGGGCGCTGTCATCATGGAAGGCTTCTACGTGGTCTTCGACCGCGCCCGCAAGCGGATCGGCTTTGCTGTCAGCACCTGCCATGGTGAGGGGAGGGGCATGCAGCGCAGGGGAAGAGCCAGGGGCTGGCAGGGCATTCAGGGGCGGGTGATAGCGTCTCCACAGGGCTGAGATCCTGGCTCATTCTGGTGTCCTGCAAGCAGAGGGATGGCTGCAGGAGAAGGGGAGATGGCAGCGCCCCTGGGTCACCCAGCTTCCCCTCTCCTGGTTGCAGGAAGGAAGGGGGCGGTGCCGGTCCCTGTGGGGCAGACGCATCCACCCAGCTGAGCCGTGGGTCCATGTGGTTAGAGGGGGCAGGGGACAAGAACAATTATTGCTCACAGTTGGTGCAGCCCATGGAGCTCTGCAGCCTGGCCCACAGCTGCCCTCATCCTTTGTATGGCGGCTCCAGGGCCCCCCCCCAGGCCAGGGACGAGCTGGGGGGCTCGCAGGGGGCCCACTCATGCCACTCCAATGCGGTTTCTGAACAGTCAGGCCTGTGCATACAGGGTAGCTCTGGTCTCCCTCCTGGTGACCAGGGCAGCTGAAAGTGCCAGCGCTTCCCCCTGCTGAGCAAAGTGTAGCCACGGCCCCAGCCTGGCCATCACTGGTGCACTGAACTGGGGGTCCCATCTGCAGTGCACGACGAGTTCCGGACGGCGGCGGTGGAGGGGCCCTACATGCACCCCAACATGGAGGACTGCGGCTACAACATCCCGCAGACGGACGAGTCCACCCTGATGACCATCGCCTACGTCATGGCGGCCATCTGCGCCCTCTTCATGCTGCCGCTGTGCCTCATGGTCTTCCAGTGGCGCTTTTTCCGCTGCCTGCGGCGAGACCACGATGACTTCGCCGATGACATATCCTTGCTCAAGTGACGCCCGCTCTGCTGGCGCGAGGGAGCAGCCGGTGGGGGGAAGGCAGGGAGGGAGAGCATGAGCTGAGCTCATCGGCACAGGCTCCTCTGCCCACAGAGTTTGGCTGAGGCTGGAAACAGCACCAGCCATTGCCCCAGGCCAGAGCCGGGTCTGTTCTTCCCCTTCCCCCTCCAGCGGCTCAGCCAACACTTCCTGGAGCTGTTGGCTCTGCCCTGGAAGCGGGCACCGGAACAGCACCGCAGGGGTTCTCAGCAGCAGGCCAGGACACTGGGCCTGTTGGCAGGTTTATACGGTCAACATTGAAGCTTGCTCGCTGTTTAACTTCCCTCTGCGTGTGGCAGCCCCGGAGAGCCTGGGAATCAAACCCCTTTGGTCTCTGGCCAACGTGGACTCGCTCCCTCTCCCTGTTTGGGATACAGCCTCGCCAAACCACAGCCCTTGTGCTCCAGGATACTCCTAGGCCACACTCTACGCCCGGGCTCTGACTCACATTTGAGCCCAAGCCCCACTTCCGTCCACACATAAACCCGTCTGACTCGGGTCAGCCAGCACTCAGGACCCTGCTGGGGGTAGGTCTGAGCCCTACAGGCTCGGGTCCAAGCCCTGTTACTTTGCAGTGTGGACACAGCTCAGAGCTCAGGCCCGAGTCGGACGGTCTGTGTTGTTCAGCATGGACCCGGGAGCACGGCTGGGAGAGCCGGGTACAGCAGCTGTCAGCCCAGGTTTACAGTGCAGCCTGGAAACACCAGGTGCACAGCCCAGGTCCACCAGACCCGAGTTTACAATGGAGCATAGACACACACCCAGAGTCTGTAGGGGAATCAGCCCGGGTCTGAGCATTGCTTGTTAGCTGCTGCTGCTGCAAAGCCAGCAGAGGGAGCCCGAAACATTGTTTTTGTTTAGGGCCTACATAACCCATGGTCATTACATCTTAATAGTTTGGGTTTTCAAATATTGTGAACAGTTGTAGATTCTAAAATAGCCATTTAAAATCCAGGGGATATTCCTCCCCAGGCAACCACTAATTTATGATGCCAGCAGGTCATGACCTCTCCCAGGAGGTGCCCCTTTCAAATCTCCAAGCTGGAAAGATCTACCCAATATTACCTTCACTCCCGCGTCGGGAGGGACTGGGCCTCTCAGCTAGAGCCCAGGAGCTGCGGTGAGCCTGGCCTCTAGCAGCGAGTCAGCCTAACAACGCAGCTCCCCTTTCCCCTGGTGGGCACTGCTGGGACAGACACACACTGGAATTTAGGAGGGTCCATGCAGTGCAGTCCAATGCAGTGTGTGTGCGTGTCGCTGTCCTGTTTGCTGCAGCCCCCTTCTCCCCACCCCACCCACCCTCATCCGGTCCCCGTGGGATGCCTACATGAGCTGGACTCAACCCCTTGCATCTCAAGGGCCCTTGGCCATGGTGAAGCGGGAGCAGAGAGAACGGATCTTCCCCCAACTGGCTCCTGCATCTCTTCTGCGCCTCACTGCCCTGGCTCTGGGGGCCCCACTCGGGCCAGCCCCCTCCTTACAGGGGGGTTGAAGGCTGTGGTGTGCAGCCAGTGGCTTAATGGGTAATGAAAGAGGTGCTGAGGCTCAAGCCATTTTTTAACTTTCAGAACTGACACAACAAACCCTGAACTGCCGAGCCTCGCTGTGCTGGGGCTCAGCCCTGGCAAGCCCCGGCACAAATTAGGCACTGTGTGCAGCCACCACAATCCCATGCTGTTGTACAGGGAGCAGGACAGCCGTCCCAGCAGTGAGTGCCGGGGTCTGCCGGTGGGCCGAGGAGCTTTCTCTCCAGGCCAGCTCTCCGTGCCTGGGCTGGAGACGGACTGCTCGCTGCGGGCTGGTGGAGTGAAGTCTGGGCACCTCAGGCTGCAAGGGGGGTCTCGGCTCCACAGCTTGCAGCTTAGACCAGTCGATGTAGGGGTAGGTCGCTTCCCCATCCTGCAGCTCATAGGGAACAGCTGCTTCCCTGCACTCCCCAGGAGAAGTGCCGCTAAGGGGGCAGCTCTGGCAGCCCCTGCTGGCAGGACCGGCTCTAGGCCCCAGCAAAGCAAGCACGTGCTGGGGACGGCACATTTCCAGGGGCGGTATTCCGGCCATCCTTTTTTTCGGGGCAGTTGTGCTCTTGGAGCTGCGCCCCTTCGACAGGGCGAGGGCACCGCGCCCCCGGCCACAGTGGGAAGGGGAAGCCCCAGCCCCGGGATGCTGAGCTGCCAGGGCCCAGCTGCTATCTGGGGAGGAGAGGGCGAATCCTGCCGGGGAGCCAGGGCTGCGCCACCGCATCTGTGCACCGGCTGCTGCACTGCCTTGTGCCACCCCTTATCTCGGGGCTTCTCTGCGCAGCCGGGCAGGGGAGGGGGAAAGCCCCTGCAGGCGCTGGGAGAAGGGGACGTGACTCCCTCTGCTTCCAGCACCACCTGCGAACCCCAGCCCCACCTCAGCTTGGGGCGGCAAAAAACCTAGAGCCGGTCCTGCCTGCTGGGATCAGGGAAGGGATGGGGGAGAGGTACGATGTTCTTCCACTTTTCAATCTCTTGGGCCCTGGGAAGTGGATTGGGGCAGAGCCCTCTGCCCTCCCATGCAAGACTGGGGGGAAAGGTGGGGGCAGGGCAAACCATCCATTCCCCTCATCTCTGCCTGGGCTGCAAATCATGGGAAAGGGCCTAACCTCCTCTGGCTCCCAGCTCTCCTGCCAAGCACTGCACACAGAAGCTTTCGATGGGCCTCGCTCTGCAGCACCTGGGGGAGAACCAGCAGCCTCTGCTGGGGCGGGGTGGAACCCAGCCCCAGAACAGGACCAGCAGCCCAGGAAGGTGTGGAAGCCACGAAACCAGACTGTTACCGGGCCTGCTTGGGAAAGCCCCAGGAAAGCCAGAGCTGCGGGTCGTCTCCTCTCGGAGCCCCTCCACAGAAGGCGTGCAGCACAAGACAGGCTTGCCTCACACTGCACCGGTCATGAGGGGAAACCCCATTCCCTGCGCTGGACTTAACCATCCAAGACGATTAGCTCCTGGAATATCTGCCTCTGGCTGCTGTGGGGGAAGGCCCCAGCCCACCACAATAAATCGCTTGTTATTTCAGGGGGTCAGCAGCAGCCTCACCATCATCATTATTAGTGTGTTTGAAACACATGGTTTTACTTAATTTTCCTTGTTTATAATGGCAAAGGGCCGGGGATGCTGTGCTCGAGCAGAGGGCAGCGTGTGTACGTAGCAGGCTGTGCTGTATGTGAGTGTACCAATAATGAATGCTTCTTGCCTGTACAATATATACATATTTTTATATTTTTAATCTAGTGCTGAAAGCCCCTGGTTCATTGGAAACCCAACTCGAGGGGGTTGGTGGGTTTTTAAGCTCCTTGCTTTGGTTGTGGGCAAAGGGGCCAGGCTGCAAGTCAGGGGTGCTTAGCAGTGGTTTGTCTGATGGAAGCACTTTATGGATCGTTGGCGATCTGGCATTTGTTGTGATGGATGTATCACTTGTAATATATCTGGCGAAGGTGATGGGGGCACTGGGTTGCGGGGGGTGAAATTAGATCACGCACACAGCAGTGGTTCACAAGCCAAAAAAAATATCGCTCAAGGCTGTTTTTGCTTCTGTCCCATTTCTGTTCAAGTAGGTTTTCCTACTACATAAGAACCCCTCATCCTGAATCCCAGTGACCAACGCTTGCACATTTTGCTTCAGTTCTGGTACTAATTGTTGCTTTAAAAAGCAACTTTGTTTCTTCCCAACCTGGGTTCTTTTCCTACTTAATCCTGCAGATGACTCCTCCTGGGGAATTGGTAACACAGTTGTTCCTAGCCTCAGCACAAGGTGATGTGTAGGCCTTCATGGCGAGACTGAAAAGTACTAGAGCAGCCTGGGCAGGGGAAGGTGCTCAGCCAAGCACAAACACCTGAGCTTTTAGTGAATGAGACAACCGAGGAAACTAGCTGTTTGTAGGAACATTTGCCCAGCCTGGGAGCTGCTTATTACAGAGCTTTGCTAATGCAGCTCCTAAAGGGGACTTGGGGTTTAACGTGCCCCTAAATGGCCCAGCAAGATAAAGCTGAGCCATTCGGGAGGAATGCAGAACTGTTTCACTTTGCAGAGAGGCTTGGGAGGTGGGGGTTTAGATCCCAAGTGTACCTCACAAATGTATAGTAGCACCACACCCTGCTGTTCTGCAACAGTTTCATTGTCAGGTGGAAATGCAGGGGCAGCTGCAACTGTGAAGGAGCTATTGACTCCTAAAGAGGGTAGAGAAAAACCTCTCTTCAGTGGAAACCTCTCACCTGCTAGCTGGGATCCAGAGATGCTGTGCTGGTGGGAGCAGCATTACTGGAAACTTCCCATGCACAGTGCAAGAACAGTTCCAAGGGCAGCAAGACAGCGCAAGATGGAGGGCAGACTGTAGGGCTCTCCTCTCCCCTGACGGCAAGTAACTGACCATGAGCACTAGCCCCAGCTGATTCCAATATGTGACCCTAGTTCAATGGCTCCGACAACAGCAAATCTCCCTACCCTACTTTACTTTTCCTGGGATGAATTGGAGAGGAGCTGCTGCCATGACCCCAAGGGAAGGCTCAACAGGGCTCTGAAGAATTTCAAGGGGCAGCAGCAAGGAGCGTAGGCCCAAATTTGAGCCTTCGTGGAGGAGAAAAGAAAGCATAGGCAGGTACAAGAGGGACTCTGGCATGAAGTGTTTTCAGGAATTTTTGCTTTACACATTGATGAGAATCATCCTTGTTTAAAAATGTTAACGTTCCCCAGCAGCACAGGCTGGCCTGGCCAGCATGGGAGAACTAACAGCATAAAAAGTGACAAGAGCAGGGGTCTACGAAAATATTCCTTAAAGAAAGCAGCAAGAAGTCCCTGGAGTGAGGCACTAGCTAAGGAGCCTGCACTGGGTAGCCAGAAACCTTACAAACAGGCCGAACCAAGTGAACTCTGGCTGTGGGTACAGCTGCAGCACCCCACCCCTTCCCACTCTATGAACCTACTTCGCTGTTGTTTGCAGTGTTGGTCCCAGGGTAAAGAGACACAGGGGGGGTGTCTTTTATTGGACCAACATCTGTTGGTGAGACAGACACGCTTTCAAGCTTACGGACAGGTCAGCCCTGCAGAAGAGCTCCGTGTGGCTCCAAAGCGTGTCCTCTCATCAGCAGAAGCGGGTCCAGTAGAAGATATTTCCCCCCCCCATGTCTCCCTACTTCACGAGACACAGAGGCTTTGCTTTTGCCAGCACCATCTGGTTCCCATAACTTGCTCCAGTCCTGCACTCAGGGAGCAACCCGACTCCAACCAAGGGGGAAATTATGCAACTGCAACCTCCACACCCCAGTGCCTGCCCAGAACACCTCCGGGACACCACTCAGTTTGGACCACTGCCTTTACATGTCCGTGTGCGTGCAGAAATTCACTGATGGGCCAAACTCAGCCATGCTGCAGGCAGGTGACACTTCCATTGACTTCAGTGGAGTTGCAGCTGCTTACACCAGTGCTGACTTTGTCCCAAAGATTGTGCAGAATCTACAAAGTAGGGGCCAGATCCTGAGAGGTGCTGGGCACCATTAACTCCCATTGTAATCAGTAGCGATCACTCTGGTTATGCCAGCCCGATGTAGTAAGAAGTGCTCAGAGGGGGCAAGTTGGGTCTTGAAAGCTTTGTTATTCTGAGCTGCAGTGCAGCCAGCTTTATCACCTGAAGAACTCCCTTCCCCTGGGCCCTGAGTTAGAGTAACAGGAGACTGCGAGGACCACACCATGCGTCCAACTCTCTGTCCAATTATTTGGGGAGCAGGACAAGGACTGGGGATAGTTACTCTTAGCGGCTACTATAGACTTCCATACTCTGTAACCCTAATGTCAATGTATGAATAATGAATGTTACACAGTAAATTATTACATTAAACAGAAAAGCCTTGTGTTCACAGCCTGTTCATTGCCTGGGGGGCAACTCAGAGCGTGCAAGGAAGGAGGTGGGGGAGGGTTGTGGGGGGCTTTGAGCTGTTGAGGGCTCTTTAGGATTAGGGCAGGTAAGGGAAGTGCCTGACTTGAGTGGAGAACTCAATGAGATGCACTGAAGTTGTTAGTGAGCACAGACATCCCAGGTACCATGGGAAGACACAAAGGTCATGGTGGAAGAAAGCACACTGGGTAACAGTGTGGAGTTTGAGCTAGCAGTTCCCTCGTTGTATGTTCTCAACAGGTGGGGATGGCTCACAGGTCAGGCACGGGGTAGGGCGAGGGAGAACCTCTGACGTATTACACTGCAACACAAATTCCATTAACAGTTCATGCTTTTCTCATATGAATTCATAGGTTGAAATTATTTGCTTAATTTCTCCAATGACCTCTGGGCTGCTGCTCAGTCCAGGTATTTAACAGTGCAGCAGCAGCAGGCAGAATCATGTAGTTCATTTCCATGCACACCTGGATGATCATTAACTCTCAGATTTTGGGACTAATATTTGAAGTTGCTGTTGCCAGCAATCCCACTGAATAGCATAACTGCAGAAAGCAAAGACTAATGTGACTCAGCCAGGGTGAGTTTGTTCCAAGGTTTGAATATTGGCAGGATGTGCTTTGCACGGTTCAGTCCACTCCTCTAGTGAGATAGGAAGCCTGGCTCCTCATTTTAAATCCGGCCCAGGCCAGCAGTAGCTGTGAGTCAGGCTGGGCTCCTGAGAGGAGCAACCTGTTTCAGCTCAGGGAAAGGTGTCTACAGTACAAACAGACTAGCGGTGGGGGCTCAGTGGAGGCCAAAGACTGGACAAACCATGAAGGCAGGGTTGAGACGCTGGCAGGATGGAGGAGGGAAGCTTGCACCTGCTGCATGGATGGAGGATTGCTGAACAGCTAGACGTGCCTCAGGCCTACCCTAAAGTGAAGAAAGACTTGTGGACACAAAGGCATTTCACAGGAGGTTTGAGAACTGCCAATTTAATGGTAGCTTAAGCACCATCTACCTCATGCTAAGTGAGGCCAGTTCCATGTGCTGGGCTGCGATTATTTGTGTAGGATGCTGATCTTGCGCATTCCCCCACACGGACTGCGATCACCCTTCGACACAGCGTGCAACGTTCACCCTCTCTTCAGCAGTGGGGTCCCTTGGGCTACTGGTAGTTTGCCTGTTTTAACCTAAGGCAGCAGGTACTACGGAGCGACACGACCATAGGGAAACCCATTTTGTGAGCTGCCCATGCCGTCTCCCAGGGGAGCAGGAAGTGCTGTGGCCTAGATGGGTGAGAAATGGGATCATGGCTGGAGCTCAAGAGACCCAGGCCCAGCCCCTATCAGGATAGTGCTTTCATACAAGGAGCTAAGCACAGGAGGAAGAGAGTCTCTCCCTGTGCATAGGGCAGTGTGATACCCGTGGAGAAACAGGCAGAGAAGTGACGTGTCCAAGATCACCGGCAGAGCAGCGTAGAGAACCCAGGTCTCCCATGCACTAGCCCTGCACTCCAATGACTAGACCAAGCTTCGCCTTCCCCCAAGAAGCCAGCACTGAATACTGGGCTGTTAATCTCAAGAGCCTCGGCGTGCAGAGCTCTTCCACCACAAGGTGTGCGCCCAGACAGCCCAATGCAGTACCCAAGAGCCGCACTGCCCACGGCTCCTTCCAGGTTCCAACAACTGCAGAACAGCTCGGCCCACATAGCATCTTGTGAGACAGACAGACAGACACGAAAGCAACGAAGACAGCTAGGCTACAAAGTATGATCTGAAAAGGAGGAACCATATCAAATCTATGCATAATATACATACTTTTATTTATGAATTTGTATGTATACAGACTTCCTATACACACATTACCTATATAATAAAAATGTACATGTGTATACATGGTTGTATAAATATATAACTGTAGAAATCTCAGAACCGATCCTGCCTATTCACAGCGACGTCTCCAAAACAGATGCTTTGTTTGAGTGGCTGTCATTTGGGACTTGGACAAAAGGGGCAAGTGTCATTTGTGTTGGTTTGGGCCCAGAATTTGATGCACTGAAAAAGAGAGAGTCAATAAGGAGCCACCAGCCCGATTCGAAGGTGGTGTGTTATACAGAGATTCTACCAGTATCTTGCTGGTTCGGGGCGCTATCTCCAAGGAATGGTCTGCTCCAGATTGCACCATTAAGATTTCTGCATCTGGGGGACCAAGTCCACAGCGGGGAGCTTTTTAAACATGGCAAGATCACTAAGTTCTCCTCATACAAAAAGCAACCATTCATGCTCTATGTGCTTCCTGTTTCCTCCTTAACCACAAAGGGCAGACAACTGGGCTTTGCCCCCCCTGCATTTCACCCTAGTGAACCATGGTTGAGATGTCTCCTGTACCGGCACTAAGATCAGCCTCTCCTCCCCCCAGTTAACAATTCACAGGTCCCAAAGCGATGCACACTCAGTGGGGGCCAGCTCAGCAATTCACCCTCTATTCTAGAGCCTTCGGCTGTGACCTACTCCAGAGCGGGGCACAGTTTGGGTCTAACCCTCCAAACACGGAGAGGGCGAGAGAGAAGCATTTAGAGCAGGAATCAGATGACTGTGCATTCTTAAAAACCGCAACTAAATGGCCATCTAAAGAGGGCAAATCTCCCAGCCTGACACGAGGACATGGAAAGGCTGGCTCACTGATTTCACTTGCCCCAGGGAGGACTATTCTTTCCTTTGGGATCCTCATTTCCCAGGGGATTCCTGTCCCTTGCTCTGCATTTCCCACCAGCTATGTTGGCTCTCCAGCCCAGGGAGAGGCTCAGCACCCTGAACCGCACAAGCCACGCAAGAAGAGCATTTCCTGGCCAAGCAGATGGTGTCCCAAGCCAGGGCTGTGCACTACACTTACCTCCTTGTGGAGCACGTGAGAACAGGCCATCGGGTGGAGCTCACTGGGCTGCACGAGTTTCTGGCACATTAGACACAGCTTACAGGTAGCAGGGGCCTGGGTCACAGCAGCAAGCGTGCACACAGAAATGAGAGTCACGGAAGCCCGGTCACCAGGCGCAGCTCTAAGTGTCCTGCATCCCCCAGGGTCCACGTCCTGCTAGATATGGTGCCTCCTGTCCCCATCCCCACTAAGAAGGTACGGAGGGGAGCCTTGCCAAGGCTGAACATTTAAGTGGGGAAACCCTGGGGACAGGGAAGCGTACCGGCTATGTGGCACTGAGCAGACAGTCTCCCTCAGGGCTCAGCTTGTTCATACCGCGATTGGGCTCTCTCCCGCCCCATGCCAGTGTTGCATGCTTGCCTATCCCAGGCACTCTGGTATGCCCCCTCAGGCCCTCACCTGTGCCCTGCTGTGGTGGCTGTTTCACTCCTTCCCCTTGCGCTGAGTGCTCACGGCCAGCAGATGGTGAGGTGCTTGTGCCCCTAGCCCTTCCCCCCGTCTCACCAGTCTAAGGTGAGAGCCCAGAGTCTGCACTGTGGGTACTGCCCAGCCTGTGGGGCACATTGCAGGGGTGCACCCAGCTCCCTGCAGGCATGCTGGGGAACATGCAGGAACGCCCAGTAACTAAGAACATCTTACATGTGATGGTGTCCCTGGGTAAGACACCTGAGCCGGTGGCAGGAACATAGGGGCGCTGATCTGGGGCAGAGGAGCAGGAAACATGGGGGCCCTGATTCGGCCAAGTGGCTGTTAGCAAAGATGATAAAAGGTATTAGGCATGTTTTAGAGGGAGCACCGAAGTCACCCCAGGGTATTTATGGGGGTGGGGGCCTGCAGGAAGGGGACCTGTTGGACTCTGACTATTGCCTCCTTGCACAGGATGGGGAGCTCCGGCTTTGCCTCTGTGGATGCCATTTGTTTCCTAGGGACTGGCCCTGTACAGTAGCACAGATCAGACCCATGCTCTCCTGCCCAGCCCCCCTTTGACGAGCTCCAACCGTCTGCCGCGGGGCTGCCTTGCCCAGGAGCCGAACGCTGCCTCCTTCAACACGACCCCTCCCGCCACCACTTGGACCCTGCCACTACTCATGCAGCTGACCCACCTGGGTACCCACTGCTGCGCCCTGATGCTCGGCCAGCTTCGCTGCTACCAGCTGATTCAGCTCTTCCATGGTCAGCCCTGCCATGGTTCTCCTCGCTGTCTTTATCTGCTGCAGTATGTTCGTCAGCTGGGCCCTGAAGAGACAGCGAGCGGGTCAGGAGCACAAGTTCTGGTCCCAGGTGCCAGTCAGCTGGAAGGTCAGTTTCACCGTGGCAACCAGCACCCCTCTAGCAAGGGACCCGAGATGCTGCCATAGGTTGGAGTCTGCCATGGCATTTCCCTAACCACACGCTGAGGTCAGTCACAGGTACCATTACTTGCCATGCTCTCCTCCAGAGGAAAGCTGCAGCACTTGGACAACAGGGCACCATCAGCCTACATATGGCTCCAGTACTGTGGTTTCCATGCACTTCACCACCTCATGCACTGATCCTCAGGGAACTCCTGGGAGGCAGGGCAATACTATCACCCCATGTTACAGGTGGGGGAACTGAGGCACAGAGATCAAATGATTTGTCCAAGGTCACACAGGGAGAGTGTGTCACAGCTAGCGCCCTACCCCGGGATCATGCTCTCATTGCACTGGAAATACTGGGATATCTTAGGGTGAGGCGAGTCTAGTGGTGCTAGTGAACCCAGAAAAATCTATGTCCACCCAGAGAGCCCTGCTGTGAGGGCAAACAGCAGCAGCCATCCTTGCTGTTTGAACACACCAATGCAACACTACTGCGTGCTTTTTTTCTGGGTCCCAGACTGCACCTCCCACCACAGTATCTGAGCCCCTTCCAGAAGGGTCTTAGCGAACACCGCGAAGTCCTGTAACACACGTCATGCACTGGCTTCAGTGCACTTCCCAACTGGTAACAGAGTCAGTCCCAAGCCCTGACTGAGACAGAGAAATAGAGGGATCTCCATTATGCAGACAGAAAGCTGAAGGACCGAGAGCGAGGTACTGCTGTCTGCTGAGCAGTTACGGATGCTACTCAAGGACCCAAGGTTATTTGCTGAGAACGGTCCGTGCACTGCTCAGCCCTACTCCTGGAACCGCTGCAGCACTGCATTCTCGGGGCTTGCTCCCATGCTCCAGACAAACACCGTGGAGCCTTTTCTATGGCACTGTTGGCTACACATTTTCGGAGACTCAAGTCCAGCCTCTTTTATCATCTCTGTTGCTACCCCACATGTAGGGCCCCACCCCAGACAGGGACACTCACTTGTTACACTGGGGAAATCGAGCCAAGAGCTTCTCCAGGATCTTTTCCAGCTTATCGACCGGCTGTGGCCTGTGAAACTCATGAGCACCCTTGACTCCTCCGAGCCCTGGCGGAGGCGGGATAGAGGCAGCAGATGTCATGTGAGGGCCATGGGTGCCGACAAGAGATGCCAATACAGGGCTGTTCCTCCCTTGGGAAGCAGGCAGAGGGGATGAGGGCTGATTAGGCCTGGAGACAACAGGGTTAAGGAGCGGGAAGGAGAGCGCCCGAGGATCAGCACTGGGCATGACCATGGGAACTGGGACCGGCCCAATGGGGAATGGCAGCCTGGGGGTAAGGGATGGATTGGGCTGAAATGCCGGCATCATGAACTCTGTCTGAGAGAGAGAAGAGAATACCGGTTAGAATGGGCTCATGGGAAGCCAGCCAGGAACTCCTTCCACCCAGACCACAGACATGAAAACCAGGGGGGGTGCGTGGCAAGGAACCCACACCTCAAAGATCCCTAGTTTCATCTCCCAGCCGGCCGATGAGTGCAGCTGCCATGCTATCACCAGAGGAACAAGGGATGCACTGTAACTTCTGAGCAGGCAAGTGGCTAATACCATGAACATGTGCACGTGCCAGACCACTACCTAAGCCAGGGTTTGTGACCAGCCTGCACCTCCAGTCTGCCCAATACAGGCAACTGTCTACTGAGGTCAGCAGCGAGGCTCTTTGCTAGCCTTAGAAAAGCCCTGTGCACGAGTGACCAGGAACCCTTCACACGGAGCATCTGGGCCAGGATTTGGGGTGTGACACTCACTTCTGATGGGGGTGGTGGCAGGGTGGGGGTTGGAATCTGTGGCAGGCTGCTCAGCTTTGCTCCATTCCTCACCAGCTGAATGTGAGCATTGAACTGGTCCTAAGAGAAAGGATGAAAAAAACAAAACAAAAAACATAAGGGGTGTGTGTTACCAAACCCTATCAGCCCGAGAATCTCCCTCGCTCCGGCATGCCATGGCTGCCTGGGTGAAGGGTCCTAACAGCAAGCACCAGCAGGCTGATTCCACACCCTAACACAGCTACAGTTTTGCTGGACTGGACCATATGGGGGAGGCAAAGGAATTGTTGCTTATGCAAAAGCCTAGCCCCAGCCCCTGCTGCCATGTGCACATACTGGATTTTCAGATACTGGCACAGGGCAAGCTGAGGCATACCTATCCATAGTCAGTTCTGAGGGTTAATCTGGGGTCACTGCATTTCTGTGGAGGACCATGTCCCCGGAGTACAGCTCACAAACCAAAGGAAAGAGTGATGATGTACAAACTTTCAAATGCAATCTCAGACACTCATTCAAGTGAATCCTATACACACGACTCAAGATGAGTCAAGTCCAGGACTAAATAGCTTTACTACACAATGTTATTTAGGAAGAAAAAAAGAAAGAGAAACAAGCCTACAAACCTCCTGGGGAGATGATGATGAGGTATTCGAGGGCATTTTACTGAGGTTAGACATCAACCAGATCCTCAGGCCTGCCTGAGTTGTCTTGTTTGCATTTTGTGTTTTAATTCCTAGGCCCTGACCCATCTGGACATGCCCATAATTAGTGTTTCCTATCTAATCAAGTCTATCTTTTACAATGCTCATTTATTTCACTTACTGATTGCATGCCCACCATAGAGTGGCTGGACAAGACAGATCATTTTATAACTGCCTTGCTATATAAAGTAGTGCAGCTATTCGTGTGAGGAACAGACATATTCTAACAAATGGCAAAGTTATTGCCACAATAACATCACAGACCAAATCTGAGACTTTATTACAAAGAGAAGCTAAGTTTCTTCAGAACAGCACAAGGCAATGACCTTCAGCCCCACATAAACAAAGACCCTAGCTGACCAAACATATCTTCAAAAGCCCTATGTTAGGAAGAGATTTCATTGCAAATAAGATCGTATGTGTGTATTACAACAGCCTTCATGTATTTTGTTAGAATATTTACATGAAAGTGTGATTAACAATAACGCAACTGAACGCCACAGACAAATACAGAGATGGGTTCTAGGTATACAGCCTGTCATGAAGGCAACAAGAACCCAAAAAACTAACTATACACCCTATGTCACAGTTTCTCTTTGTCCGAGCAGCATTCTGAATTTACCTGAAAGTTTTCTTCTGTGTTTAGCTGTCCCCTAATTCAGTGGGTTCAAACTACAGAATGACAGATTTAGACTGAATCTCAGGGAAAAACTTCCCAATTGTAAGAACTGTAGGACAATGGAACAAACTGCCTATGGCAGTTTTGGAGGCTCCTTGACTGGAGGTTTTCAGAAGGAGGCTGGATCGCCATCTGCCTTCAATAGTTTAGACACAACAAATCCTGCATATTGGACTAGATGACCCTTGTGGTCCCTTCTTACCCTATGATTCTATGGTTTGAGACCACACCTGAGGCACCGCATTGTCAAGGTCATTAACACCTGGCCATTTGGGAATGTCCATTTTCATGCTCATTGACAGAGTTACGCAGTTATTCCTATCACCTGTTTAAGCATTAAGCATTGGCAATGTGGTTGGAGCTGTAGGAGATACAGAACAGGGACAGTGTGAATCCCGAATAGTTTAATCTAATGATTATTTAAGGGCTTGCTTGAGAACACCTGACAAGACTTGCAGAATCAATGAAGGGGGGGAGGGGGGGAGAGAGAGAGAGAGAAATAAACCCAATCTAGTACTTAAATTTGTTTTATGTTCCCATTCCTCCCTCCTAAGTATTTTTAGGGGTTGCTTGATGCCCAGCAGAGACCCTACCAGGACGCTTTCTTTGGTCATTCGTATCCTGTTCAGCCTCATTTCCCACTCCTGCTTCGGTCGTATGGTCTCCAGCGTGGGTGGTGCTGACCTACTCAGAGGCAAGAAGAATTAAAAGGGAAAAGAGGGTTTGAGCCCATGTTGTTTGGTGGCAAAATGGGAACAGCTACAAGCAGAACAACAGAGACACCTGTTTACATGTTACTCCCCATCGTTTTTCTTCCAACCCTGCCCCTCTTCCCCTGTCCCTCCATTGCAACTCTAACCCACTTTCTCCTCAAAGCCAGGAAAGGAGGGTCCAATCCACACAGGTTCCCCCTGTATAAGAGGGCAGAACTTCAGGTGGTGCAGCATGGGAGTTAGGGCACAAGATGTGCATCTCCTGGATTCGTGTGAAGAAAACTACAGCACACAAACCTCAATAGGTTTGGTGCATGACAGATGCTCAGCGGACAAGAGGAAAGAATATGGAGTAGCTAAAGATTAAGGAAAAAACATGGAAAACTGGAACTCCACCATCCAGTGTTTTGAGGACCTCAGGGCAGAAAACCCTAACTTGGTTGTAACAAAGTCTCTCACATTCAAGCACAGACTAGTTGGGGTTTTAGGAACGCATGAATAGGTGCAAACGGGGTTACTTCGCTCCCTATTGGCCTATACAGAACTCACTTGAGATAGGTGAGGTGTAGCTCCGCCTCTTTTTCGGCTTCTTCAAG
This sequence comes from Dermochelys coriacea, assembly GCF_009764565.3. Lineage (NCBI taxonomy): Eukaryota > Metazoa > Chordata > Testudines > Dermochelyidae > Dermochelys > Dermochelys coriacea. Next base: position 17,195,647 of record NC_050089.1, on the reverse strand, counting down.
TTTCAGAACCAGCAGCTCCTTCCGGCTCTCCAAGGACAATATCTAATGGAGAGAGAGAGACCACACACATTGAGCTCATGTACTTGATTATCTCCCGCAGGCCACATTGCTCATCCTCCCAGGTTGAGCTCGTCACTTTGCACAGTGCTTAGCACAACGGGACCCCAGTCCTGACAAACATTCATCAGCAGATCACAGTGCAGTAATTTCTCTTGCCCCCTGTGAAGAGCAAGACCCATCCAAAGAGCCTGACTCTCCACTGTTCCTTTCACCCATTTTGCAGGGAAGACGCGCACCGTGCCATTCCCAGCTTGCCATGATTATTAAATCTAGGCCAGTGGTTCTCAATCCACGGCCCGCTTGTGGCCCAGTCAGCACACAGCTGCGGCCCATGTGACTTCTCAGGGCCATACAGGTAGTTCATCTATTGTGCGGATGTGGCCCACATAACACACACAAAGCTGCATATGTGGCCCACAATGGTAAATCAGTTGACAACTACTGGACTATGCACTGTTCTGCATCAATCCATGACTTGCAACCATGCGGCTTATACCAACCTCTGCTTTCCAAGCCCTTTCTGTTTCCTCCAGGATGTTCCTATTGATCTCATTGTGCTGGTTCTTCAGCTTATCTAGTTCCATCTCCCATACCTCCCTAGAAGCAAAAGCAAAACACGTCTGTTTAGGCACTAGTGTGACATGCTGACTGGCAACCTGGGACCACAGAGCCGCCAAAATGTTGGGTAAGCTGTCAGTACATTCCTTGGTTGCCTGAAGCCCAAGGATTGCACCCAGTTTGCAGACTATGGCAGCAATGACCTTCACCAGACATGTAGAGGCCGTAGATCTCAAGACCAAGCTGGCTCAGTGCATACAAGTGACCAGTCATTTCAGAGCAGGACACTGAACATCTTACTCTGAAATGGGCACCACTGAATCAGCCATGGAGATCCCTGCAAACTTTCATTCCTCAAAGTTATACCTTCTAAGACGGGGTTCAAAGATGGTAGTAATGAATGGTCCATTCTCCTTCTCTTTGTCTGTGTGTGGGGGCCGGGGGGGGGGGGAAGGGGTGCCTAACAATGCTGAAGGTTACTCCTTGCCAAGATTGCGTCCAAGTTTGGCAGAAAAAAAAAAATAAAAAACAAGTCTGAACTAGAAAGAGACCTGAAAATGATGGAGTGGTTCCAGTGGATCACAAATTGAATATAAGTCAGCAACGAGCTACAGTTGTGAAAAAGGCGAATATCATTCTAGGGTGTATTAACAGGACTGTCGTATGAAAGACAGGAAGTAATTGTCCCGCTCTACTCTGCACTGGTGAGGCCTCACCTGCAGAACTGTCTCCAGTTCTGGGTGCCGCACTTAAAGAAAGAAGTGGATAAACTGGAGAAAGTCCAGAGGAGAGCAGCAACAACAACAACAAAAGTCTTAGAAAACTTGATCAATGAGGAAAGGTTAAAAAAACAGGGCATGTTTAATCATGAGAAAAGAAGACTGAGGGGGGACCTGGGAACCGTCTTCCAATACATTAAGGGCTGTTCTAAAGAGGGCAGCGATCAGTGGTTCTCCATGTCCACTGAAGGTAAGACAAGAAGTAACGGGCTTAATCTGCAGAAAGGAAGATTTAGGTTAATTAGGAAAAACTTTCTAACTATAAGGATAGGTAAGCTCTAGAAGGGGCTTTCAATGGAGGTTGTGGAATTCCCATGATTGGAGGTTTTTAAGAACAGGCTGGAGAAACACCAGTGAGGGGAGGTCTAGGTTTACTGGTCCTGCCTCAGTGCAGGAAGCTGGACTAGATGGCCTCTTGAGGTCCCTTCCAGATGAATCAAAACCCTTGATCCAAACAGCCCAAACTCTGAAGAAGTTCTATCTTTAGGGTCTTATATTACTGCCCATTACTATTATCTGAGCACCCAAGTTTGGCTCTGGATCAGAACTTTGAAGCTCGAACCTGTCTCTACTCAGAACAGAAATACTCCAAAGTTAAAAACAGCATTAGGGCAAAAGTATATGATAGCACAATGGGATAAATGGACTAGTTTGACCTCTGCAAGCACAAGTTCAGTTACAGGTAGAGGTGACAAAGTCATTCTGTATGGCCTAATTCTCATCCACACCAGTGAAGCACTTGGCAGTCTCCGCTCACGAGAAGCCTGTGCATAACACAGGTAGGGACTGATGGGCATTGGCAGAGCTGGGGAGGAGACAAAAAGCATGCACACTATCCCACGTGCCTCTAGCCCGCATTATCAGCCTCTCACTTGGAGCATCACATTCCCTCACAGGGAAAAAGGTGAAGCAAGTCTCACTTTGGAGCTAGTGTGTGTGATTTAATGTTTCCAATGAATCAAGGGGAAGGGAATGGAAGGAGAGCACTCCACAGAACTGATTTTATAGAAACAGGGTCCTACTTTTCATCAGACTGCTCTGCGATTAGAGAAACAATTTTATTTTCCTTCTCCTCCTGTTCTTTCAGTAACCTGCAAAAGGGAGAAAGGACAGACCAAGTCACTTACTGCAAATGTGGAGCCTTTCACTTATCACTGCTACAGGGCTCAGAACTAAAAGCACATCAAAGTCAGGAGCTCCATACAGTGATCTACATTGAGAAATCAACCACATCAGTATTTTTGTAAGGATTCCAGTGATGCTTTCAGGGGAGCATAATCTTTGCTATATCATGAAATTGTGCAAAGAAAGCCATTGTCCAAGCACCGATTTGCAGAGGGACATACAGGAAGTGGATTTGGTACTTGGATTATTATTAATTATTATTAATTATTATTATTATTATTATTATGAAGAAGATAGTTTTAGAAAGACTGTTTAGAAAAATGTAATGGCTGCGCTCTCAAAATAAGACCTACAGCATGGGACAGTGGATGATACACTTTGGGAGAGAGTTTAAGATCATCCCCTCCCTTCTCCCAAAAGGAACCCAAAGTACTTTACAAAGTATGAGCCAAATTCTGCTCACTTTATCCATGTAACAGTCCCATTGGAACCAGTGAGGCAATTTGCATGAGAAAGGCAAGCAGCATCTGGCCCTAGAGAAGAACAGCAGCTGTTTTACAGTGCATCCCAACTCAATCTTCCACAGCACCTCAGGTTGAGCAACAAGGAAATACTCAGCCATCCAAAACTGTTAGCTTTCTATAGGGCACCCATCCATGCAGCATCTGAGCAAACCATCCACACGGGTAACTCTGGGTTGACAGGGAGTCATCAATCAAACTGAAATTGGGCCACAACACCAAGATGGCAAAGCACCAAAGGACTGAGTGACCCCAACTACTCAGGGCTTCAGCTGTATGTCTCCTTTGTCAAGATCAGTCAGCATTTACAGCCAACAACCTTGACATTGTCTCTTGGAAAATACATTCATTTTGGGGAGCCTCTGTATACTTAGATCTACTACAGACCAAGTTGCTAAAAACCTGAAAACCCCTAATATATTAAAATACATGCTGCTAGAGATACTTTTGACAGTCCAGAAAGGTCGCATGGTGGTGCAGTCTCCATCTAGTGCATCAAACTAAACAGAAGGGGCCCTAGTGTTCAATCACACACTGTTTTATTTCAAACACACACTTGTTCTCCCACAGGAATACCTTCTGCCTTTCTCACAGAGCTTCTCAATTTCGGCTTTCAGATCCTGCTCCTTTTGCAAGAATTCTCTCTTCTCTTTCTCCATCTTCTTCTTGGTCTCTTCTCGTTTGATCGTCACATCCTGAATGGCCTTCAGGATCTCCTAGAGTATAGCCACCACCAAGCAAATAAAGAACGTAAGCTCACCACAAGGTTGTTTTTTTAAATTCTGAACTTGGTACAAGTAATTATTCACACAATTAAATGTGCCACAAAAGGTTTTAAAAGATTAATGTTAGAACATTGGTTAAGCGAGGCAATGGGCTGAGGATTATGAACAGGAAACTAGAATCTGCTGTACAAGACAGATGAGTGGTCTACATCACAGGTTTTCGTGCAGGGAGGAGTGGGGGGTCACAGACAGGTGTCAGGGGTTAATAACCTTCCTCCCTTTCTTTAAATCTAGTTGAGAGGATAAGCTGAAGCTTTTTTCTGTTCTGACAAAGGGTTGCAGTAGGGAAGAAGAGGCTGAGAACCACTGGTCTAATCCAATGGCTCTCAAGCTGCGGGCCACACTGGTCACACAGTGCTAACTCTGCTTGTTCCCAGTTCCTGTGATTCATACATGAAATACTTCCCTAGTGCTATTGCTGTTGTTGTCATGGGGATGTTAGCAGATCATGAACGGGAAGGGACCTGACCACGAGATGCTGTTTATTTAAATGTAGTCACATGATTAAAGATTTGGAAAAATCGACAAGTCTAAACAAGTCCTTAGCCCTGACTCTCGCCGTGACCAATATCTGATGTTTAGAAGAATCCCCACACACTTGGCAAGCTGTGCTATGTTCCCCATAAGAGAAATTCCTGCCTGACCTCTCCAAGCATCATCTTGTGCTCTATAGCACAGCACGGGATTACCCCAGTTTAGCAGTACAATTGTGAACGGTGCTGGGCAGGTTGGATGTTGAGAGAAAGAGTGCTTCATCTGATACCTGGTGATTCTTCATCTCTTCTTCCCTACGTTGCTGGAGCTGCTTGAGCTGCACCTGGAGTTGATTCTCCACCTGCCTCTGTTTGTCTAGCACTTCCTGGTAACGTTCCTTCAACAAAGCCCTCTCAGACATCATTTTGCCCTGTAATGGACAAAAGCGTAGGTAAATGTTTCATCTCCCCTACTGCATCAAAGAGAATGATGCAAACAGACCTGTCATGCAGTACAAAGTGATGATGCAATCAGGGGAGAGCAAGTCATCCCAGTAGGGTATAAAAGCTCAGGAGAAGGCAAGATGCAGGCTGTGAAGAGCCATGGTTAGTTTGATTCCCAGTTAAAAAGTGCAGGCCCTCTTGGATCAGAAAAGGCAGACACCCCCATATCATTGGAGCAGGCATCAACTAGTTTTCAGCTTCTTGTCCAACAACTAATTACAGGACTGAAAAGCTGCCATTTAAATGAGGCAGTATGTCTAGTGGTTAGAGCAGAGGGGGACTAAGAATCAGATTCATGGGTTCTAGATACTACCTTTTGGAAATTCACTTAATGTCTCCAGGGTGCAATTTTTTCAGATGTAGATACAATATTAACAGGTTTCAGAGTAGCAGCCGTGTTAGTCTGTATCCACAAAAAGAAAAGGAGGACTTGTGGCACCTTAGAGCCTAACAAATTTATTTGAGCATAAGCTTTCGTGAGCTACAGCTCATTTCATCAGATGCATGCATCCAATGAAGTGAGCTGTAGCTCACGAAAGCTTATGCTCAAATAAATTTGTTAGGCTCTAAGGTGCCACAAGTACTCCTTTTCTTTATACGATATTAACGTTTCCCAACCTAACATGAGTGCTATGACAATTCACGAAGGTTTTGTCAAACTCTTTGGGAGCAAAGGAGCTCAAAAAGAGCAAGGGTGAGGGAGGTTTAGAAAGAAATAAGTCGGTGGTATTTCAACAGCCTTGTGGCCAAAGTGAAATCAAGGTAGGTCCAAGGTATCATACTGTAAGAAAAACAACAGGGCTTGAACCCGGGCTTGAATCTGGCTTAGACCCATCACCTTATGGGGTCCCAGGACCCTGGGTTATCATGATTTGTGCATAGACAGAAAGGGGCTAGGCTCGAGCCTGAATCTAGAGCTACACTGCAGTATAGACACACCCAATATAATTTTACCTGTAAGTAAACAGAGAGGATTTAGGGCCTCATTTTCAGTGGTCCTGTTGGGATCCTGAGTTCCCACTGACTTCACTGAGTTGCAAACCCTGATAACAGAGAATGGAGGCCTTCTCAGGCCTGAGTAACTTGCCCAGTGACAGAGTTAGTAAAAGATCTGTGATTGGAACCCAGGAATTTGAGAAGTAGTCCCCTGTTCTAATCACAAGACTGGCTGTTCTTTAGTACTGTACTCACCAAGTTCTTTTCAATATCTTGATCTGTGTTCACCTCCATATCAGCAGTCTTGAAGTCAGTCTGCAAAGGTAGAAATGATTACTTGTGTTAGAGCTCTTTGGAGGTTCAAACAATAGTTTCATGCACAGACAGTTCCCCCTTTTAGAGGAACTTTCAGTTGTCTCCTGAGCCAGCCCTGACACCATTTCATTCATCAGCCTTGAAGAAACATTAGATAATTGGGCAGCATGACTGGGACCAGACTCAGTGCTCACATCAGTTGGTGCTCATAATTCCCCCACCCTCTTTTTTGTTTACAAAAGACAATAACACACATACTCTAACAGATTTTACAAGGTATAGAGGGATGTAATGCTTTGTATCGGGAATGCCTGCAGTCCATTTCACTCATTACTATGCTATCTGCCATTCTCACATCCTTCCCTCCTACAAAATAGCTGACATCTGTAACACCCTACCAAGAAAAGAGCCCTTCCAGGGAGCCTAGAAAATGACCTCTACAAACCAGGGAAATCAGAAACCATTCAGAAGATACACAGAAGCTTTAATTCTTCCTGCTACAAGAAGCACATATCGCATGAACATACTGGCAAAGGACAACCAGGATTGGTCCAAACCCAAGATGATGACTGGACTTTAAAAGGGATCCTGTCTCTAGGAAGAGTTCCAGCAGGATCCTCTGCCACATCACATACTGTGGATTGGTGGATTAAAAGGCCCTATGGAGCAATTAAGCATTTACTTGCCTGAAACAAACAAAACAACCAGAAAACCAGAAGAGCTTGCGGGGTGCATGCAGCAGGCTCTCAGTTGGGAATCAGTGCTTCTGTCTTCCACCCGCCAACACTGCCCCTCCCCCCCCCCCATCAAAAAACCCAAGCTAGAGAAAACTCAAGCTTCATGAACATAAGGAAACTGGTACCTGACCTGCACTGCAATGTTCTGAGAGGGCTTCTGGGATGAAGCTTCCTGATCTAAGTCCTGCGCAACTCTGCTGTTTTCAATCCCATTCTCTCCATTTGGTGGCACCTCCTGGGGTTTACTATCCAGCTCCTGACCCTCATCCCCTCTGGCCTGCTGCAAGTGTGAAGCTTCCAGTTCACCTTCAGAGCAATTATTGGTAACATATTGCTGTTCTGCATGGACATCAACCTGGAAGTGCAGAGAAACTGTTTGCAGATTTTCCCCAGTCAGCAAGGTTCTTTCTTCTTCCACCGCACTGTCTGAACCCTCTGAACCAGACTGATAAAGCTCTTCATTTGAGGAACGCGCCTGCGTCTCTCTGGAAACAGCACCAGAGTGTCCTACCGCTCTGGGCATAGGTTCTTCTCCTTTGTTCTCTGCAGCCAGCAGTGATGCATCAGTCAGCAATATCCCAGGATCACTTTCTGCTCCTCCTGAATGAGCATCTCCTGTACTCTCACTTGTTATTGGTTGGCTATGATCGGCAGCTTCCAATGATAGGGGATCATTCTCATTTTCTTGTACAGAAAGGTCACTTATGCTATTCAAAAGAAACAGATACTAATCCATACTTTGCATTCCGATTGCATCTTTCACCCAAGTCTCTAAATAAGTGCTTTAAAAAGTATATCCCACAATCAACCTGTGAGGTAGTTCAATGTTCTCATATTACAGATGGGGAAACTGAGATAGAGGAGAAGCAACTTATCCAAGCCCACACGGCAAGTCTGTAGCAGAGCCAAAATCTCAGACCAAGGAGACCCAAGTTACCATTAGGCCACACTCCCACATTTGCTCTATTTATTGTACACTCTTTAATTGGTTCCATTCTCTTTGCTGGTACTTTCACTCAGAATCTACAACTAGAACACCACACCAATCACTGGGCTGTAGGGAGAAGAGGACTAGAAGAGAAATGGTCTTCAGTTTTCCCCCATTGTCTATGCCCTCCATATGCTGTCTCAAAACAAACTAGTTCAATAAGTTAACAACACATTGGACTTCTGCCACTAAGGTCAGTGCTGCTTTTGCAGAAGTAAGAAGCCATTAAAAGGAACCATTTGACTGATTTTGTGCACAAAGCATCAGCGAGTGACCACACCCACACACACCCACACCCACACACACCCCTACCTCACAGGCAAACTGTCAAGTTCTTTGTATGGGTCTGATTCTCGCAGGGCCAGCTGGCCAGCAGCAGATTTCTCAGGAACTGGCACCTCATCCTTGGTTTGCTCTGATGCCATAGTCCTTTCACTGCAGTTAAAAATTATCATTAGTATTACAGAAGCCCATAGAGGTCCCTGGCGATATGAGGACGCCCTTGTCTAAGGACTGTATGAACATGTCATAAGAAGCCCCACGGCAGAGTTTACCGTCTACACAGACGAGACAAAGAGCTGAAAAAAGAAGGTATCACTATCAGCATTTTACGGATGGGAAACATGAAGCCTTAAAAAGAGATACATTTCCTATTTATTTATAACTTTAAAAGTATAGCACATTACAACAAAGACAAAGCGGTTTAAAACAGAATCTCTGGGACCCATTAAAGTGGATACATGTGTACACGGCATTTACAGACAGGGCGGGTCATTATTCCCAGACATTAGTTAAGCGATGGGGAACGATAAAGCCACTCAAAGGACAGCTGTACCGTCTTCCAATATTAAAGAGACGATCAAGAGGGTCTCAGTGACAAGCGCACACAAAGTAAGAAAGAGGAAAGAAGGCGCTGCCGGTGACCCGTGGGCTGTCCCATGGCCGCACAACACACGACTGTCCCGTGCGACTCACTGCAGAGCAGCAGCCGTGCCAGGCTCCATTCGCAAAACCAAGAGGGGACTTGGGGCACCTCAGAGGCCAACACATTGGCGGGAGCCGAAGCTGTCGCGAGCTCCGGAGAGCAGGGCAGGCGGCGGGCGGCCGGGAACACCGCGGCTCCACGCGCCCTCTCCGCTTCCAGCGCTTCTCGAGCCCAGGGAAAGCCCCGGGGCGGCCGAGGCTGCCGGGCACCGCAGCAGGCACAAGCGGCGGAGCTCGCGGAACGCAGCGGCGCGGCCGCGGGACCCGGCCCACAAGGCGACGCGGCGGGAGAGGGGCGGGGCTCAGACGCCCCCCAGGGGGGCCGGAGGGAGGGGGAGGGGCGGCAGGCCGCGCCGGGCACCCACCTGCGGCCGGAGCCAGGCCTAGCGGCGCCCCCTCGCCCGACACTTCCCGGGCCGCGCGCCGAGGAGCCTGCGGGGCGAAGAGGCGCCGCCATCGCCGGCGGGAGCTAGCTCCGCTCCCGAGAGCGCCCCCTGCGGCCGGAGGCCGCCCCCGCAGACCCGGGACCGCTCACTGAGCGCTATTGACAGCGACCCGACAGAAACCCTAGAGACGGGACCTCGCCCCGGGACCCCATAGAAACCCTAGAGAGGGGAGCTCGCCCCGGGACCCCATAGAAACCCTAGAGACGGGAGCTCGCCCCGGGACCCCATAGAAACCCTAGAGACGGGAGCTCGCCCCGGGACCCCATAGAAACCCTAGAGACGGGAGCTCGCCCCGGGACCCCATAGAAACCCTAGAGAGGGGAGCTCGCCCCGGGACCCCATAGAAACCCTAGAGACGGGAGCTCGCCCCGGGACCCCATAGAAACCCTACAGACGGGAGCTCGCCCCGGGACCCCATAGAAACCCTAGAGACGGGAGCTCGCCCCGGGACCCCACAGAAACCCTACAGACGGGAGCTCGCCCCGGGACCCCATAGAAACCCTAGAGACGGGAGCTCGCCCCGGGACCCCATAGAAACCCTAGAGAGGGGAGCTCGCCCCGGGACCCCATAGAAACCCTAGAGACGGGAGCTCGCCCCGGGACCCCATAGAAACCCTACAGACGGGAGCTCGCCCCGGGACCCCATAGAAACCCTAGAGACGGGAGCTCGCCCCGGGACCCCATAGAAACCCTAGAGACGGGAGCTCGCCCCGGGACCCCATAGAAACCCTAGAGAGGGGAGCTCGCCCCGGGACCCCATAGAAACCCTAGAGAGGGGAGCTCGCCCCGGGACCCCATAGAAACCCTAGAGAGGGGAGCTCGCCCAGGGACCCCATAGAAACCCTAGAGAGGGGACCTCGCCCCGGGACCCCATAGAAACCCTAGAGACGGGAGCTCGCCCCGGGACCCCATAGAAACCCTACAGACGGGAGCTCGCCCAGGGACCCCATAGAAACCCTACAGACGGGAGCTCGCCCCGGGACCCACAGAAACCCTACAGACGGGAGCTCGCCCCGGGACCCCATAGAAACCCTACAGACGGGAGCTCGCACCGGGAGCCCATAGAAACCCTAGAGACGGGAGCTCGCACCGGGACCCCATAGAAACCCTAGAGAGGGGAGCTCGCCCCGGGACCCCATAGAAACCCTAGAGAGGGGAGCTCGCCCCGGGACCCCATAGAAACCCTAGAGACGGGAGCTCGCCCCGGGACCCCATAGAAACCCTACAGACGGGAGCTCGCCCCGGGACCCCATAGAAACCCTACAGACGGGAGCTCGCCCCGGGACCCCACAGAAACCCTACAGACGGGAGCTCGCCCCGGGACCCCATAGAAACCCTACAGACGGGAGCTCGCCCCGGGACCCCACAGAAACCCTACAGACGGGAGCTCGCCCCGGGACCCCATAGAAACCCTAGAGAGGGGAGCTCGCCCCGGGACCCCACAGAAACCCTACAGACGGGAGCTCGCCCCGGGACCCCACAGAAACCCTAGAGACGGGAGCTCGCCCCGGGACCCCACAGAAACCCTACACACGGGAGCTCGCCCCGGGACCCCATAGAAACCCTAGAGAGGGGAGCTCGCCCCGGGACCCCATAGAAACCCTAGAGACGGGAGCTCGCCCCGGGACCCCACAGAAACCCTACAGACGGGAGCTCGCCCCGGGACCCCATAGAAACCCTAGAGAGGGGAGCTCGCCCCGGGACCCCATAGAAACCCTAGAGAGGGGAGCTCGCCCCGGGACCCCATAGAAACCCTAGAGAGGGGAGCTCGCCCAGGGACCCCATAGAAACCCTAGAGAGGGGACCTCGCCCCGGGACCCCATAGAAACCCTAGAGACGGGAGCTCGCCCCGGGACCCCATAGAAACCCTACAGACGGGAGCTCGCCCCGGGACCCCATAGAAACCCTAGAGACGGGAGCTCGCCCCGGGACCCCACAGAAACCCTACAGACGGGAGCTCGCCCCGGGACCCCATAGAAACCCTAGAGACGGGAGCTCGCCCCGGGACCCCATAGAAACCCTAGAGAGGGGAGCTCGCCCCGGGACCCCATAGAAACCCTAGAGACGGGAGCTCGCCCCGGGACCCCATAGAAACCCTAGAGACGGGAGCTCGCCCGGGACCCCATAGAAACCCTAGAGACGGGAGCTCGCCCCGGGACCCATAGAAACCCTAGAGAGGGGAGCTCGCCCCGGGACCCCATAGAAACCCTAGAGAGGGGAGCTCGCCCCGGGACCCCATAGAAACCCTAGAGAGGGGAGCTCGCCCAGGGACCCCATAGAAACCCTAGAGAGGGGACCTCGCCCCGGGACCCCATAGAAACCCTAGAGACGGGAGCTCGCCCCGGGACCCCATAGAAACCCTACAGACGGGAGCTCGCCCAGGGACCCCATAGAAACCCTACAGACGGGAGCTCGCCCCGGGACCCCACAGAAACCCTACAGACGGGAGCTCGCCCCGGGACCCCATAGAAACCCTACCGACGGGAGCTCGCACCGGGAGCCCATAGAAACCCTAGAGACGGGAGCTCGCACCGGGACCCCATAGAAACCCTAGAGAGGGGAGCTCGCCCCGGGACCCCATAGAAACCCTAGAGAGGGGAGCTCGCCCCGGGACCCCATAGAAACCCTAGAGACGGGAGCTCGCCCCGGGACCCCATAGAAACCCTACAGACGGAGCTCGCCCCGGGACCCCATAGAAACCCTACAGACGGGAGCTCGCCCCGGGACCCCACAGAAACCCTAGAGACGGGAGCTCGCCCCGGGACCCCATAGAAACCCTACAGACGGGAGCTCGCCCCGGGACCCCACAGAAACCCTACAGACGGGAGCTCGCCCCGGGACCCCATAGAAACCCTAGAGAGGGGAGCTCGCCCCGGGACCCCACAGAAACCCTACAGACGGGAGCTCGCCCCGGGACCCCACAGAAACCCTAGAGACGGGAGCTCGCCCCGGGACCCCACAGAAACCCTACAGACGGGAGCTCGCCCCGGGACCCCATAGAAACCCTAGAGAGGGGAGCTCGCCCCGGGACCCCATAGAAACCCTACAGACGGGAGCTCGCCCCGGGACCCCATAGAAACCCTACAGACGGGAGCTCGCCCCGGGACCCCATAGAAACCCTAGAGAGGGGAGCTCGCCCCCGGGACCCCATAGAAACCCTAGAGAGGGGAGCTCGCCCCGGGACCCATAGAAACCCTAGAGAGGGGAGCTCGCCCAGGGACCCCATAGAAACCCTAGAGAGGGGACCTCGCCCCGGGACCCCATAGAAACCCTAGAGACGGAGCTCGCCCCGGGACCCCATAGAAACCCTACAGACGGGAGCTCGCCCAGGGACCCCATAGAAACCCTACAGACGGGAGCTCGCCCCGGGACCCCACAGAAACCCTACAGACGGGAGCTCGCCCCGGGACCCCATAGAAACCCTACAGACGGGAGCTCGCACCGGGAGCCCATAGAAACCCTAGAGACGGGAGCTCGCACCGGGACCCCATAGAAACCCTAGAGAGGGGAGCTCGCCCCGGGACCCCATAGAAACCCTAGAGAGGGGAGCTCGCCCCGGGACCCCATAGAAACCCTAGAGAGGGGAGCTCGCCCAGGGCCCCATAGAAACCCTAGAGAGGGGACCTCGCCCCGGGACCCATAGAAACCTAGAGACGGGAGCTCGCCCCGGGACCCCATAGAAACCCTACCGACGGAGCTCGCCCCGGGACCCCACAGAAAACCCTAGAGGACGGGCGAGCTCGCCCCGGGACCCCACAGAACACCCTACACACGGGAGCGCGCCCCGGGACCCCATAGAACCCTAGAGAGGGGAGCTCGCACCGGGACCCCATAGAAACCCTACAGACGGGAGCTCGCTCCCGGGACCCCACAGAACCCTACAGACGGGAGCTCGCCCCGGGACCCCATAGAAAACCTACAGACGGGAGCTCGCCCCGGGCCCCCACAGGAAACACCTACAGACGGGAGCTCGCCCCGGGACCCCGATAGAAACCCTAGAGAGGGGAGCTCGCCCGCCCCCACAGAAACCCTACAGACGGGAGCTCGCCCCGGGACCCCCACAGAAACCCTAGAGACGGGAGCTCGCCCGGGACCCCCACTAAACCCTACACACGGGAGCTCGCCCCGGGACCCATAGAACCCTAGAGAGGGGAGCTCGCCCCGGGACCCCATAGAAACCCTAGAGACGGGAGCTCGCCCCGGGACCCACAGAAACCCTACAGACGGGAGCTCGCCCCGGGACCCCATAGAAACCCTAGAGACGGGAGCTCGCCCCGGACCCCATAGAAACCCTAGAGACGGGAGCTCGCCCCCGGGACCCCATAGAAACCCTAGAGAGGGGAGCTCGCCCCGGGACCCCCATAGAAACCCTAGAGAGGGGAGCTCGCCCCGGACCCCATAGAAACCCTAGAGAGGGGAGCTCGCCCCGGGACCCCATAGAAACCCTAGAGAGGGGAGCTCGGCCCCGGGACCCCATAGAAACCCTAAGACGGGAGCTCGCCCAGGGACCCCATAGAACCCTAGAGACGGGACCTCGCCCCGGGACCCCATAGAAACCCTAGAGACGGGAGCTCGCCCCGGGACCCCATAGAAACCCTACAGACGGGAGCTCGCCCAGGGACCCCACAGAAACCCTACAGACGGGAGCTCGCCCCGGGACCCCACAGAAACCCTACAGACGGGAGCTCGCCCCGGGACCCCATAGAAACCCTACAGACGGGAGCTCGCCCCGGGACCCCATAGAAACCCTAGAGAGGGGAGCTCGCCCCGGGACCCCATAGAAACCCTAGAGACGGGAGCTCGCCCCGGGACCCCATAGAAACCCTACAGACGGGAGCTCGCCCCGGGACCCCACAGAAACCCTACAGACGGGAGCTCGCCCCGGGACCCCACAGAAACCCTAGAGACGGGAGCTCGCCCCGGGACCCCACAGAAACCCTACAGACGGGAGCTCGCCCCCGGGACCCCACAGAAACCCTACAGACGGGAGCTCGCCCCGGGACCCCACAGAAACCCTACACACGGGAGCTCGCCCCGGGACCCCATAGAAACCCTAGAGAGGGGAGCTCGCCCCGGGAACCCGATAGAAACCCTAGAGACGGGAGCTCGCCCCGGGACCCCACAGAAACCCTACAGACGGGAGCTCGCCCCGGGACCCCATAGAAACCCTAGAGAGGGGAGCTCGCCCCGGGACCCCATAGAAACCCTAGAGAGGGGAGCTCGCCCCGGGACCCCATAGAAACCCTAGAGACGGGAGCTCGCCCCGGGACCCCATAGAAACCCTAGAGAGGGGAGCTCGCCCCGGGACCCCATAGAAACCCTAGAGAGGGGAGCTCGCCCAGGGACCCCATAGAAACCCTAGAGAGGGGACCTCGCCCCGGGACCCCATAGAAACCCTAGAGACGGGAGCTCGCCCCGGGACCCCATAGAAACCCTACAGACGGGAGCTCGCCCAGGGACCCCACAGAAACCCTACAGACGGGAGCTCGCCCCGGGACCCCATAGAAAACCTACAGACGGGAGCTCGCCCCGGGACCCATAGAAACCCTACAGACGGGAGCTCGCACCGGGAGCCCATAGAAACCCTAGAGACGGGAGCTCGCACCGGGACCCCATAGAAACCCTAGAGAGGGGAGCTCGCCCCGGGACCCCATAGAAACCCTAGAGAGGGGAGCTCGCCCCGGGACCCCATAGAAACCCTAGAGAGGGGAGCTCGCCCAGGGACCCCATAGAAACCCTAGAGAGGGGACCTCGCCCCGGGACCCCATAGAAACCCTAGAGACGGGAGCTCGCCCCGGGACCCCATAGAAACCCTAGAGACGGGAGCTCGCCCCGGGACCCCACAGAAACCCTAGAGACGGGAGCTCGCCCCGGGACCCCACAGAAACCCTACACACGGGAGCTCGCCCCGGGACCCCATAGAAACCCTAGAGAGGGGAGCTCGCCCCGGGACCCCATAGAAACCCTACAGACGGGAGCTCGCCCCGGGACCCCACAGAAACCCTACAGACGGGAGCTCGCCCCGGGACCCCATAGAAACCCTACAGACGGGAGCTCGCCCCGGGACCCCACAGAAACCCTACAGACGGGAGCTCGCCCCGGGACCCCATAGAAACCCTAGAGAGGGGAGCTCGCCCCGGGACCCCACAGAACCCTACAGACGGGAGCTCGCCCCGGGACCCCACAGAAACCCTAGAGACGGGAGCTCGCCCCGGGACCCCACAGAAACCCTACACACGGGAGCTCGCCCCGGGACCCCATAGAAACCCTAGAGAGGGGAGCTCGCCCCGGGACCCCATAGAAACCCTAGAGACGGGAGCTCGCCCCGGGACCCCACAGAAACCCTAGAGACGGGAGCTCGCCCCGGGACCCCATAGAAACCCTACAGACGGGAGCTCGCCCCGGGACCCCATAGAAACCCTAGAGACGGGAGCTCGCCCCGGGACCCCATAGAAACCCTAGAGAGGGGAGCTCGCCCCGGGACCCCATAGAAACCCTAGAGAGGGGAGCTCGCCCAGGGACCCCATAGAAACCCTAGAGAGGGGAGCTCGCCCGGGACCCCATAGAAACCCTAGAGACGGGAGCTCGCCCCGGGACCCCATAGAAACCTACAGACGGGAGCTCGCCCAGGGACCCCATAGAAACCCTACAGACGGGAGCTCGCCCCGGGACCCCCATAGAAACCCTACAGACGGGAGCTCGCCCCGGGACCCCATAGAAACCCTACAGACGGGAGCTCGCCCCGGGACCCCATAGAAACCCTAGAGACGGGAGCTCGCACCGGGACCCCCATAGAAACCCTAGAGAGGGGAGCTCACCCCATAGAAACCCTAGAGAGGGGAGCTCGCCCCGGGACCCCATAGAAACCCTAGAGACGGGAGCTCGCCCCGGGACCCCATAGAAACCCTACAGACGGGAGCTCGCCCCGGGACCCCATAGAAACCCTACAGACGGGAGCTCGCCCCGGGACCCCATAGAAACCCTAGAGACGGGAGCTCGCCCCGGGACCCCATAGAAACCCTAGAGAGGGGAGCTCGCCCCGGGACCCCATAAAACCCTAGAGAGGGGAGCTCGCCCCGGGACCCCATAGAAACCCTAGAGAGGGGACCTCGCCCCGGGACCCCATAGAAACCCTAGAGACGGGAGCTCGCCCCGGGACCCCATAGAAACCCTACAGACGGGAGCTCGCCCAGGGACCCCATAGAAACCCTACAGACGGGAGCTCGCCCCGGGACCCCACAGAAACCCTAGAGACGGGAGCTCGCCCCGGGACCCCATAGAAACCCTACAGACGGGAGCTCGCCCCGGGACCCCATAGAAACCCTAGAGACGGGAGCTCGCACCGGGGACCCCATAGAAACCCTAGAGAGGGGAGCTCGCCCCGGGACCCCATAGAAACCCTAGAGAGGGGAGCTCGCCCCGGGACCCCATAGAAACCCTAGAGACGGGAGCTCGCCCCGGGACCCCATAGAAACCCTACAGACGGGAGCTCGCCCCGGGACCCCATAGAAACCCTACAGACGGGAGCTCGCCCCAGGAACCCGACAGAAACCCTACAGACGGGAGCTCGCCCCGGGACCCCATAGAAACCCTAGAGAGGGGAGCTCGCCCCGGGACCCCACCGAAACCCTACAGACGGTAGCTCGCCCCGGGACCCCACAGAAACCCTAGAGACGGGAGCTCGCCCCGGGACCCCACAGAAACCCTACACACGGGAGCTCGCCCCGGGACCCCATAGAAACCCTAGAGAGGGGAGCTCGCCCCGGGACCCCATAGAAAACCTAGAGACGGGAGCTCGCCCCGGGACCCCACAGAAACCCTACAGACGGGAGCTCGCCCCGGGACCCCATAGAAACCCTAGAGAGGGGAGCTCGCCCGGGACCCCATAGAAACCCTAGAGAGGGGAGCTCGCCCCGGGACCCCATAGAAACCCTAGAGAGGGGACCTCGCCCCGGGACCCCATAGAAACCCTAGAGACGGGAGCTCGCCCCCGGGACCCCATAGAAACCCTACAGACGGGAGCTCGCCCCAGGAACCCCACAGAAACCCTACAGACGGGAGCTCGCCCCGGGACCCCACAGAAACCCTACAGACGGGAGCTCGCCCCGGGACCCCACAGAAACCCTAGAGACGGGAGCTCGCCCCGGGACCCCATAGAAACCCTAGAGACGGGAGCTCGCCCCGGGACCCCCATAGAAACCCCTAGAGACGGGAGCTCGCCCCGGGACCCCATAGAAACCCTAGAGAGGGGAGCTCGCCCCGGGACCCCATAGAAACCCTAGAGACGGGAGCTCGCCCCGGGACCCCGACAGAAACCCTAGAGACGGGAGCTCGCCCCGGGACCCCATAGAAACCCTAGAGACGGGGAGCTCGCCCCGGGACCCCATAGAACCCTAGAGACGGGAGCTCGCCCCGGGACCCCATAGAAACCCTAGAGACGGGAGCTCGCCCCGGGACCCCATAGAAACCCTAGAGACGGGAGCTCGCCCCGGGACCCCACAGAAACCCTACAGACGGGAGCTCGCCCCCGGGACCCCATAGAAACCCTAGAGACGGGAGCTCGCCCCGAGACCCCACAGAAACCCTAGAGCCGGGAGCTCGCCCCGGGACCCCATAGAACCCTAGAGACGGGAGCTCGCCCCGGGACCCCATAGAAACCCTAGAGAGGGGAGCTCGCCCCGGGACCCCATAGAAACCCTAGAGACGGGAGCTCGCCCCGGGACCCCATAGAAAACCTACAGACGGGAGCTCGCCCCGGGACCCCATAGAAACCCTACACACGAGAGCTCGCCCCGGGACCCATAGAAACCCTAGAGACGGGAGCTCGCACCGGGACCCCATAGAAACCCTAGAGAGGGAGCTCGCCCCCGGGACCCCATAGAAACCCTAGAGACGGGAGCTCGCCCCGGGACCCCATAGAAACCCTAGAGACCTCGCCCCGGGACCCCATAGAAACCCTAGAGACGGGAGCTCGCCCCGGGACCCCATAGAACCCTACAGACGGGAGCTCGCCCAGGGACCCCATAGAAACCCTACAGACGGTAGCTCGCCCCGGGACCCCATAGAAACCCTACAGAGGAGCTCGCCCCGGGACCCCACAGAAACCCTAGAGACGGGAGCTCGCACCGGGACCCCATAGAAACCCTAGAGAGGGGAGCTCGCCCCGGGACCCCATAGAAACCCTAGAGAGGGGAGCTCGCCCCGGGACCCCATAGAAACCCTACACACGAGAGCTCGCCCCGGGACCCCATAGAAACCCTACAGACGGGAGCTCCCCCAGGACCCCATAGAAACCCTACAGACGGGAGCTCGCCCCGGGACCCCATAGAAACCCTACAGACGGGAGCTCGCCCCGGGACCCCACAGAAACCCTACAGACGGGAGCTCGCCCCGGGACCCCATAGAAACCCTAGAGAGGGGAGCTCGCCCCGAGACCCCACAGAAACCCTAGAGACGGGAGCTCGCCCCGGGACCCCACAGAAACCCTAGAGAACGGGAGCTCGCCCCGGGACCCATAGAACCCTAGAGAGGGGAGCTCGCCCCGGGACCCCCACAGAAACCCTAGAGACGGGAGCTCGCCCCGGGACCCCACAGAAACCCTACAGACGGGAGCTCGCCCCGGGACCCCCATAGAAACCCTACAGACGGGAGCTCGCCCCGGGACCCCATAGAAACCCTAGAGACGGGAGCTCGCCCCGGACCCCATAGAAACCCTAGAGAGGGGAGCTCGCCCGGGACCCCATAGAACCCTAGAGAGGGGAGCTCGCCCAGGGACCCCATAGAAACCCTAGAGAGGGGACCTCGCCCCGGGACCCCATAGAAACCCTAGAGACGGGAGCTCGCCCCGGGACCCCATAGAAACCCTACAGACGGGAGCTCGCCCAGGGACCCCACAGAAACCCTACAGACGGGAGCTCGCCCGGGACCCCACAGAAACCCTACAGACGGGAGCTCGCCCCGGGACCCCATAGAAACCCTACAGACGGGAGCTCGCCCCGGGAGCCCATAGAAACCCTAGAGACGGGAGCTCGCACCGGGACCCCATAGAAACCCTAGAGAGGGGAGCTCGCCCCGGGACCCCATAGAACCCTAGAGAGGGGAGCTCGCCCCGGGACCCCATAGAAACCCTAGAGAGGGGAGCTCGCCCAGGGACCCCATAGAAACCCTAGAGAGGGGAGCTCGCCCCGGGACCCCATAGAAACCCTAGAGACGGGAGCTCGCCCCGGGACCCCATAGAAACCCTACAGACGGGAGCTCGCCCCGGGACCCCACAGAAACCCTACAGACGGGAGCTCGCCCCGGGACCCCACAGGAAACCCTACCGACGGGAGCTAGCCCCGGGACCCCATCGAAACCCTAGAGAGGGGAGCTCGCCCCGGGACCCCACAGAAACCCTACAGACGGGAGCTCGCCCCGGGACCCCACAGAAACCCTAGAGACGGGAGCTCGCCCCGGGACCCCACAAAAACCCTACACACGGGAGCTCGCCCCGGGACCCCATAGAAACCCTAGAGAGGGGAGCTCGCCCCGGACCCCATAGAAACCCTAGAGACGGGAGCTCGCCCCGGGACCCCAGCAGAAACCCTACAGACGGGAGCTCGCCCCGGGACCCCATAGAACCCTACAGACGGGAGCTCGCCCCCGGGACCCCATAGAAACCCTAGAGAGGGAGCTCGCCCCGGGACCCCATAGAAACCCTAGAGAGGGGAGCTCGCCCCGGGACCCCATAAAACCCTAGAAGGGACCTCGCCCAGGGACCCCATAGAACCCTAGAGACGGGAGCTCGCCCCCGGGACCCCATAGAAACCCTACAGACGGGAGCTCGCCCCAGGAACCCGACAGAAACCCTACAGACGGGAGCTCGCCCCGGGACCCCACAGAAACCCTACAGACGGGAGCTCCCCCCGGGACCCCATAGAAACCCTACAGACGAGCTCGCACGGGACCCATAGAAACCCTAGAGACGGAGCTCGCACCGGGACCCCATAGAAACCCTAGAGAGGGAGCTCGCCCCGGTACCCCATAGAAACCCTAGAGAGGGGAGCTCGCCCCGGGACCCCATAGAAACCCTAGAGAGGGGAGCTCGCCCGGGACCCCATAGAAACCCTAGAGACGGGAGCTCGCCCCGGACCCCACATAAACCTACAGACTGATCTCGCCCCGGGACCCCACAGACCCTACAGACGGGAGCTCGCCCCGGGACCCCACAGAAACCTACAGACGGGAGCTCGCCCCGGACCCCACAGAAACCCTAGAGATGGAGCTCGCCCCGGACCCCCACAGAAACCCTACAGAGGGAGCTCGCCCCGGACCCCACAGAAACCCTACAGCGGTGAGCTCGCCCCGGGACCCCAGAAACCCTACAGAGGGAGCT